>NC_088882.1:21881991-22545741 GCF_032884065.1 Artemia franciscana | reverse complement strand
GAAAAATCGCCTTGAAAGAAAAAAATACCTTGAAAGAAAAATTAAAATTTGAAGAAAAACATCCTGAAGAAAAAATCTCTTATAGTAATACTTAACATCCCACGTCTGCGCCACCATTATGTAGTATCCCACTTGTGTGTCGCCATTACTTAGCATCCACGTGTCCGCGGCCATTTCGTAACATTCCATGTGTGTGCCACCATTACATAAAACCCTTGTGTGCACCGTCATTACGTAATATCCCACGTTTGCGCTGTCATTACGTCATTCTCCAATAAATTTACCAAGCCAAGTAAGATTACGTCACCCCTAATAAATCTTTCTAGTCACTCAAGATTGCATCATCAGTGAACATAAGTAAACAATCCCTTATTACGTAATAACCACCAGCATCTTATAGAAAACCCTCCCTATTACATAATATGTACCTGCACCTTGCCCTGAGGGCGTCGTCGTTAAACTTCCTCTTCATTAAAGAAGGAAAGGAGTGCGCTCACTACTACCGTTCGTTTTCTATGGACTACTCGCATCTTTAGGGACGAATGCGCCACCGGGAAGCATTACTTCCTCTGAAGTTGGAAATTTCAGTCTATTATTTTCATTAGTTTTGGATCGATTGGCTATCTCAGAATTTTTATTCGATGGCTTTTTGGCACTCTAAGGGCCATAATTTTGAAATGGCAGAAACCACCACTTTGCTATGGCACCAACGTTTTTTTCTATTTTCACCCTTAACTGGTCGGGTAGGGTAATAATTTACTCACATACTCTAGTTTTTGAGATTTCTCAATAACTCCTGTGGCTCCATCATCGTGGTTCCGTGTAATCTTCACACATCCCACAGAGAATCTAACAACGGTCAAATACTTTTAAAAATGGTTGTTAAAGAGTCTGAATAGCTAAAATCCGATCGGGAGACTATAATTGTGCTACTTCTATCATTTATCTATATCAACACTGAATGTCTTGCAACCTTTTTAGTAGTAAATTTAGCGTTTCTCTTGTTCGAAAAGTATTTCTTGCCAATAACTTGGGTATTTTTACCCTCCTCTACCTTTTCCTTTTCATTCTTTACTTTTCAAAGAAGTCAAGATGAGTAGCCACAAGAAACTAACAGAGGAAGAAGTCACGAAGCATCTTGAAAGGGAAGAAGATCTATCAGATCTAACAGATGAAGATAAAGGTCACAACAACAATTGTATCGCATGTGCTTAAGAAGAGCAAAGCAGTAGCTGTGATCTCTTCAATGCACAACACAAAAACGATAGATGCAAACTCGGGCAAGCTGAAGATATTTGAGTTTTACAACGCAAATAAGTATGACGTTGACAGTTTAGATCAAAAATGTGTCAACTACACTACGAGCCGTCGCTGTCAGCACTGGCCACTTGCAATATACTTTGCAATGATTGATATTGCAGGCGTAAACACAAGAGTACTTGTAAACACAACAAGAAGTCAAAAAGGCGATCCGGCACCGACAAATCCTCACACAGTTGGAACTATCCCTTACGAAGCTTCATTTGATGGTTAGAGTATCCATCAGCTCCCTTCCTCAAGAATTTCAAAAGTTAGTGTCCAACACTGTTGGAATCGATTCTACAGGAACTTTCACTGAACTTTCACATTCTGCACAAAAAAATCTGCGGCACAGTCTCTGTCCTCGTTCAGCTGACCGGAAGATGACTAGGGTCTGTAGCATCTGCAAAAAAAGGGTGCTGCAAGGACCACCTCAACGAATTTTGCCCAGAATTTATCTAGATGATTGATTTTTATGTTAGAATATCGTATTGGACTGTATTTGCTTCAAGCTAAACTACAGGTTTTTCTATCTGAAATAGTTTTTATTTACAAGCGTTTTTAGTTATGGGGAAAATATTTACCCCACCCGACTAGTTACATAACAAAAAACAACAATACCCGATCAGTTTAGGGTTAAGAAGGGCACCTCCGTTTAAATAACCATTTATTTGATTTTCTATGACCATTTGTTTTATGGTATCGCCCCTGGTGAAAAAGTACCAAAACGAAAATAAACAAACACGTAGGGAAGTCTAAAGTTCGGTAACAAATCTGCTTAGAATTTTCGCCCAGATGAGCCCCTGTTGAACTAAAATCTATTCCTGGTCAAACCACGGCGTTGACTGAAAGAAAACGGAGTACTGAATTTGCCAAAATATCTTACTTGTATTATGTTAGGAATAGCTTTTGAGATGGAATTGAAAGCGGCAGGAGGTACGATTGGGTTCAAGGGGACCTAAATCTTCTAGAGCTTCACGTAAAACAAATTATACTTAAACATTTCTCTTTTATAATTATGACACTGAAAATTCAAGATTGAGTAAGACTTGAGTAATAACTATCTTATATATGAGACAATCAGTGCCCTTTCACAGTTCTCTCCAGTAAATTACTTATTTAATGATTTGCTCTTTTTTTTTCTGATGTTCGGGCAAATAAAAACAATACTGTTAAAAATGTAATTCATTTTCGATTAAACACATATGAAACTCAATCTATTATGAGGATTTGACAGGGAGGGGGCTAGCACCATTTTTTTTTTTTCGTAAACCTTGATTGGTCTTGCGGCTTTATATTTTGTTGCTGCGTTGTTGTAGCTCTTATCACAATTAAAAAATACACCAGGTTTGCTCAAAATAAAAATTATTTTCAGTAAAGTGTCCTTTAGAAAAATTAGGATGCAGGAGTCATACTCTTGTTTTGGTTTTAATTTTAATATCACTCGTGGAGAAATTAGAAGGATTGTGCCATTTGAGAACAAACCTTTGATTGTTGAAGTCAATGGAAAAAGCTAAAAAGAAGCCATTGAGCTTTCTGAAAAAGAAAGCTCTTTTTAAGTTTACCTGAATTTATTATTTTGAATTCAGTTTGACTCTTAAATATGTTAATAAAAAGACTTCTTACTTTTAATAAAATGCTCCTTACTGATCAATTATAAATTGATAACTGAGTACAAAATTATGAAGCAGACTCAAGTTTCAGGAAACAAAATGAGTAGCTAGGCTACTAAATCCTCCAGGTCTAATCTAAAGATAATATAATTTTGTAATTTGGGCACTAGCCTGTACATCCGGGCGATATTTTATGCATTCATTAAAGATTCGGAAGTTTCTATTTTGTTAAAACTGCAACAGCTGTGATTCATTGTTTTTATCTATAGTATACGAGTGGCATAGAAATCGTTTGCTAGGGGATTATACTAATACGACTTTAGTACTAAATTAGTGTTTGTTCTATTTACGACGCCCCTGTTTGCTGGTCCCCGACAAATTTAATGTTATGCTTAAGTTGATTCACGTTATTATTGACGAATCAGTCAAAAGTGGGATAAAGTTCTAGTTGAGTGACTTCTTGCTATCTCAGAAAGGGGTTAGGTTAGGAAAATGAAACTTTCAGGGATGGGTCTACAGGCTAAAGCATATCCCGGGAAGATGTTTTAAAGTACCCATCTCTACTCTAGAGCCCTAGAATTTGCCTACATGACAGGTCTACACCTATTGAAATTTTGACAAAACAGTATTTTACCTTAAGTTTCATTTACCAGTTGCCTTTTCTCTGCCTTTAGTTTTGGAAATGCAATTCCTGTTATTTGAGTAGAATTTTGAGCCATACCAATGTTTTTTTGTCCAAAATTCAGGAAATGTATTTGCATATCTTTACAACCTTATAAATTGGGATTGAGCAAAGTTGTGAAGCTGAAAACAATTTTTTTATACTTCATTCAAGCAGAAGATCTATTTTGCAAGGTTTCCCTTTTATAACACACATATTTTTGAAGGACATCAAAGGATAGTGCCCTCTATAGGGGAGAAGAACTGGAGGTAGGTACTTCAAAATACCTTCCCGGGACATGCTTTAGCCTGTAGACCCATCCTGGAAAGTTTCAATTTCCTAACGTAACCCCTTTCTGAGATAGCAAGAAGTCAATCAACTAGAATTTTACTAAAAGTGGTAATGATCTAATAATATCTAATTTCTTGTAGAGTAATAGCTCCTATGAATTATTTCAGGCAATTGATGAGGACCAGTTTCTCTTTGAATACAAAAAAGTTGTATCAAAGTTCTTATCTAAATGTAAGGAAAATGCAATTGTTTTAAGATATCAATGTAAACTCCCTGCACAGTTGCAAACTCTTTTATCACCGTTAAATAACAGGAACTTCAATTAAGACTTCCTTGAAAGTTCGATTGTTACAAATCGTGTGCAGGGGGATATAAATACTAAGACCCTGGAGACCCATCATGTTATAGGTAAACCCTAAATTACACTTAAAAAACTTGTTGTTTGACTAAATCTGGTATTCTTATGGTCTAGTTCCCTTCCAAACTAACAAAATTCAACAAAAGGATAGGTTTAGATGATGAATTCCTATGGAACCGAATATAAGACTTCCAGATAAAAGTTTCCGATGTTTAAGGGCACAAAATTGGTTATACCAGCGGACCGTTGACCGACAAAATCGGCTCGCTGTATCTAACAGTTCTTTGTTACCAGTTGTAAGTAGGGAGCCACTACGGCCAATAGTAGAAATAGTTTTAAAAAAAGGAATTTTGTTCACAATTAACGCATCTAAAAACTGGGTTTTGATGTCGATCCTAAAAATATGAAATTAAAAATCTATTTTAAATTAAAAATAATTATTAATTATTTAAAACCATTAATATAATGGTTAATAATTAATATTAAGCCATAATATAATTAATATTAATATAAGCACCATTAAAAATAATGGTGCACATCTAAAACTACGAGCCTGTGAAAATTCGCGTGATTTTTGAAAAAGAGGGGAACACCCTCTGACCAAGATATGCAAGCGATCTTAATGAAATTAATACCAATAGATTCAGCATACCAGAGAAGGTTCAAGCTCCTATAAAAAAAAAGATGGAATGTTTTCTTTTGTCCCCAAAGAAAGATCACGGACAAGTATTTATTCATCGTTGTTTTTCCCCAGGGTATAGAGCCAATAATCCTAGAGAGTAGAGAGGACTTTTTGGGGCAATAATTGTATGTTCAAGTACTCTTTTAAGCGACCAAAAAGATTATGCCGCGGGAAAACTGGTGTTTTCTGCCAATTTGTGGCTGAAATCAACGAGTCAGCCTGGTCCCCACATATGAACAATTCGCTATCTATTGAAATTATGAGAAAGTCAGTAAAGTTAAGTGTCAAAAAAAATATATTGAGCATCCCTTTTCCAGAGGAAATAATGTCTCATGGTGGTGCAATCGTTCCTGAAAAATCCAGTAGACCATACAAGATAAATGGTTAATATGGGTATGTATCTTAATGCTTGATGTAACTAAGCAGATAAACTTGATTTTTCATGAAATTGTGTTTAGTGATATATAATCGCGCATGAAGCCTTTTGAAAGAGAGGTGGTGGGATATTGTGTAGGCATGGGGCAAATGTATAAAAGAGCGCATTTCAATACCCGAATTTTCTAGCTTTCCCTGCGTCTTCACATCAATATAGAGAAGCGTGTAGGAGGAGATAAGGATTAATCTATCATGTTCCTTCGGGATAGACATCTGATTCTTCTTGATTCTCTAGAATATTTTTGGTCTAGACCTTTATTATTGGTTCGCATTAACCGTGCCCTTTTCATTGCGATAATGCTTTCTTGCGTAGTATGAAATAACATATTCACATGCCATCCGGCACATAGGTGGAAAAGATGCGTGGGGGGTCTAGAAGATTTCTTGGAGATACAAATGTTAACATCAAGAAAATGGGAGTTTGGGGGTAGGTAGCACACTCAAATATTTTGGGTCTTTGAATCACTTGAAAAATTACCAGATATTAGATAAAAAAAAAATTGCAATTGAAAGTAAGGAACAACGTTAAAACTAAAAACGAACAGGAATTGCTCCGTATGTAGCTGAAAAGGGGCTGGTGTCTCCTCAACTTTCTAAGCTAAAGTTTGAATTTTTGTCCAAATGCTTAAAAATTACTGCTGGAACGCGAGTGCTGCTGAACGAGAATAAGAAGCTTGAATCGTACGGGCTCAATAAAAACAATACTTTTCTAGATATAGATTGTGAATTGAAGATTCTCCAATCCTGATGCTATTGTTCAAGTGTGCCAGTACTAACTCTTTTAGAATAAATTAGCAATAATTTAATTGAAAATGTTACATATATAAAACTGATTCCACCCTTAGATTACAGACAATGCGTCTCTCGATTGTTGTCGCTCATGTGCTTGTTTCACATCTACTTGTGGAGTGATAGACATGTCTGACAAGCTAAAAACTATACTTCCGTTTCTTCTTTGCTGTTATGCTTTTTCAGTGCTTGTAGAACCAAAGAAAACGTGTAACCAATAAGTCCATCAGACCTAAAAATTGGTAATTTCCATTTGACACAATGAATTTATGATTGATAAACACAATTACTACAAATGTAAAGAAAATTACACTGTGAAACCTTAGATCTGAAAAACAAAACAAATCTTAGATGTAAAAACAAAAACAAACCTTAGATCTGAAAAAACAAAAAATTATGAAAAACCATTTGAGCTTATTTGCTTCTCTTATTTCAATCATGATTAAAAAACAACTCAATTGTAACAAATGTAGCTTGATGTCGCAGAGTAGTAACAAAATTAAGTTTTGTCAATTTGTTATTATTTTTCCGAAACGACAAAATATTTATTTATTATTGATTATTACTATTATTATTATTGATTAATTATTATTATTATTACTATTATTATTATTATTATTATTATTATTATTATTATTATTATTATTATTATTATTATTATTATTATTATTATTATTATTATTATTATTATTGTTAATATGATTGATTAATTATTATTATTGATTATTACAAATGTTGATTATTTATTATGATTCTTTCCAACTACGCCAGAAAACCTTTCGCACAGGTGTAACTCAACACTTTATGCATTTTTACAGAGATAATTTTGTCCGTAAAGTTGGCAGGGCCAAGTAGATTCAAGCTCTACTTAGAAGTTTACCTTATGCTAGGAAAAAGCTCAACATAGCAGCAACAAAAAAACTTCTGGATGAGCAATTTATGAATTTTGAAAACAAATTTAGATAGCCTTTCACGCTTGATCAGAGCTTGAATCCCCATCTCTATTACACATTTTTTTTTCTAGATATTTGTTATTGATGACTGAGATGAATATGATGGTTTTATGGATTTTACGTTACTCTAGTGTGAAAGGACTTGTTTAAAATTGGATAGTCATCCTTAACATTACGTTACTAATACAGAAAATTACTTACGCAGTGTGAAAGCAGATTTAATCAAATATGGACTTTATTAAGGGATATTAGGCTTAAGCAAAATAGAAATTTTATAGAATTCTCTGTGTAGAATATTTTTAATCGTGTACCAATAAAATAATACACATTATTTCAAAACTAGAATCTTGGAAAACTTATTTAGATTATTTTTCATAGTTTTGCTTTCAATATGTAAGAAATATCGCATATTTACAAACGACAAACAAAATTCTGGTTAGTATAACTTAAACAGTGGTCTACAGCAAAAAACTATAGAATACCTGCATCTAGCAGTTTTTATGGCATTTGGTATTAACCAAGTGACATATAGCAATCGCAAATTCTGTCGGTCTGTCGGTCCCGATTTTGCTACTTTAGGCACTTCCAGGTAAGCTAGGACGATGAAATTTGGCAGGCGTATCAGGGACCGGGCCAGATTAAATTAGAAATAGTTGTTTTCCCGGTTTGACCATTTAAGGGGGGAGTGGGGTGCCCATTACTTCGGAAAAAAATTGAAAAATTGAAATATTTTTAACTTACGAACGGTTGATCAGATCTTAATGAAATTTGATGTTGGGTAGGATATATGTCTCAGAGCTGTTATTTTAAGTCCCGACCGGATCTGGTGACATTGGGGGGGGGGGGGGGTGGGAGGGGGAAACCTAAAACATGGAAAACACTTAGAGTGGAGGGATCGGGATGAAACTTGGTGGGAAAAATAAGCATAAGTCCTAGATACATGATTGACATAACCGGAACGGATCCGCTCGCTTTGGGGTAGTTGGGGGGGTGGGGGTTAATTCTGAAAAATTAGAAAAAATGAGATATTTTTAACTTACGAACGGGCGATCGGTTCTCAATGAAATTTTATATTTAGAAGGATATCGTGTCTCAAAGCTCTTATTTTAAGTCCCGACCGGATCTGGTGACATTGGGGGAAGTTTGGGGTAGGGACCGCCCCGCTCTTTACACTAAAGTTTGACTCTTTCTCTTAACTCTACTTTTTAAAACAGTAAAAAACTTGAGCGTAAAGAGCGAGGCGTTGATGAGGAGCAGCCCCTTTCATATACGAAGTAATTTCTGTTCGTTTTAAGTTTTAATGTCGCTCCTTACTTTCAGTTAAAAAAAATTTTTTTATATAATTTCTGAACGTTTTGAAACAATGCATGTTTTGATTTTGGCTCTCCGCAGAGGAATAACTAAAACGAAATTTGTATTTTTATTTTGTTGGCTAAATGGTTTTCTCATAGTTTTGATCGAATGATTTTGAGAAAAAAGGAGCGGGAGGGGGGAGCCTAGTTGACCTCCGATTTTTTGGTTACTTACAAAGGCAACTAGAAATTTCAATTTTTAACGAATGTTTTTATTAGTAAAAGGTATAAGTAACTTATTAATTAGCTTACGTAACGAACTTTTGTATTCTCGTGTTTTTATTACATATATGAGGGGATTTCACTCCCTCGTCAGTACCTCGCTCTTTACGCTATAGCTTAAATTTTGTCCCAATTCATTAAGAATGACCCCTGAATCACAAAAGCCGTAGAATAAATAGTTGAAATTACTAAAAATACTTTAGCGTAAAGAGCAAGGTATTAGGAGGAGGTGAGCCCCTCATATGCATAATAATTTCTGTTCGTTTTAAGTTTTAATGCAGCTACTTGATTCCAGTTGAAAATATTTTCATATTTATTTTTTCATTGTTTTTTTTAATAATGCTAGAAAATCCTGCACTCCCTTCATGGAAATTTTCTTCCCCCCATGACAAATTCCTCGATTGAAAGTTCCCCCAACATATCCCCCTCTTCTCAACCCCTCCCCCACCAAAAAAATCCCCTTGAAAACGTCTGCACACTTCCCAATACCCATTACTATATGTATGCACTGGTCAAAGTTTGTAACTTGTAGCCCCTCCCACGGGGACTGTGGGGGAATAAGTCGTCCCCAAACACATTGTTATAAGGTTTTTCGACTACGCTGAATAAAATGGCTATCTCAGAATTTTGATTCCTTGGCTTTGGGAAAATAATTAGCGTGGGAGGGGGCCTAGGTGCCCTCCAATTTTTTGGCCACTTAAAAAGGGCACTAGAACTTTTCATTTCCGTTAGAATGAGCCCTCTCGCAACATTCTAGGACCACTGGGTCGATACGATCACCCCTGGGAAAAAAAAAAAAAAAAACAAATAAACACGCATCCTTGATGTGCCTTCTGGCAAAAAAAAAAATACAAAATTCCACATTTTTGTAGATAGGAGCCTGTAACTTCTACAATAGGGTTCTCTGATACGCTGAATCTGATGGTGTGATTTTCGTTAAGATTCTATGATTTTTAGGGGACGTTTCCCCCTATTTTCTAAAATAAGGCAAATTTTCTCAGGCTCGTAACTTTTGATGGGTAAGACTAAACTTGATGAAACTTATATATTTAAAATCAGCATTAAAATTCGATTCTTTTGATTTAGCTATTGGTATCAAAATTCAATTTTTTAGAGTTTTGGTTACTATTGAGCCGGGTCGCTCCTTACTACAGTTCTTTACCACGAACTGTTTGATTAAAATAAATTGTACTGATAAAACCACTGTTGTAAGTTTATTGATTACATCTTTTGGGGCCCTAGCCCATGTGACTATACTTATCGTGTCATCCCCGCAGGTATATTTTCCGATTTTGACTTTTCTGATTTAGTTATCATGAAATTGTTATCTAATAACGTATGGGATAATAGGGGCGTTTGGGAGGAGGTGATAAAAGGATGTTAGTATACCTTTTTTATACGTTTTAACCCTTAACAAGGACTCTAGATTGCATATTTTAAAATGAACGAGCATTTGCATTTTGTACGATCATCTACGTTTAACACTGATGCATAGGAGAAAGTTGGCGGGAAATATCGCTGTCTACATCCCTACTGTGTTGACTATTACCGTCTGGTCAGGTTTATATTGCTTCGCACATATGTGTATCGCTCCTTTGCTGCGAATTTCAATATTCAACTCAACTTATAAAGACTGTTTTTACCCTCCATTAAACCCCAAATGCTATGTCATTTCTATTTTTTTTTTAACTTTGGCAACTGTTTTTTCTTTTTTCGTCTTGGATAACTTTTTCGGCTTATCGATTTCTTTGGTATTTGTGGGTTTTTTTTCGGATTGGCTTCAAATAAAATATTTTTTGTTATAGGTCCCTAATGAGCTCCTTTTTTTTCTTGATTTAAAAAAATTTAGTTTTTACTGTATGGCTATTATTTTACGACTATGACAAAACTATGAGTTTGACATGATTAAACTGTGAAAAGCTTTTTGATAACAAAAATGTATTATAAATGTCGATCATTGAAAAATATAGATAACAGACGTACCTTAAGTTATGACTACGGGAGTAGCTACGCTCCTTAAAGTTTTCATTATGATTGTATTTGTATCTGCCAAAATCGATTATCGCAAGAAGGGGTAAAGCAATTCCACTGATAACTAGTATGAATGCCGTTGTGACTACTGCCCATTGTAGTGATGTTCTGTTGTAAATAAATATAAATGTTCCATCTGAAGAACCATGAATGGAGAACCGTGGAGATGGGTTATTCTCATTAGCAAGAGAAAAGCTGGGCACAATAGTAGCAAAGATTACCGCAGACAACATTGATAAACGCCAGAACTGCCTAAACAACTGCATTTATTAATACTAAATTGTTGCAGTTTAAAGAGAACTTACAGCAAAACTATTTTGAGGAGAAATTCTCCCTCTGTCCTCAGGGGCGTTGTTTGGGGAGGGTTTAAGGGGGGTATTCCCCCCTTAATAATGTGAAGAAAAGTTATTAAACATCTCATGCCCCTTGACTATTTGGATATTGACCTCTCTTGCCTCACCTCCCATAAAATTGCTGGAGATTTGCCCCTGTCTGTCATTAATAGGTAACTATGTTTACGTGTATCAGATTCATCACACAAATATAGAATTAACGAATGGCAAAAGTGCCTCCCATGCATTATAATAATTATAATTTGTTTCTCCCAGAACCTTCTATGGTAGGTTTGATCGTATAAACTTAGAAGAGCGCTCTGTTACTTAGGAATTAAAACTTCTAGCACACTTCGGAATAGTAAAAAAATATTTAAGGCAACCAGCACCTCTCGTCCCTTCTGAAAACAGGGACCTAAAATTGTCAGAATCACAGTAACTTTTGACCAGCTTGAAGCTTTACAGGATCTTTCCCAGGCCAGGACACCTCAATATTTTTTTATAGAGGATACTAGGCCTGAAAAAAATCAAACAGATTTTTGTCCAATGAATTTAAAATTTAACTTTGCAGGTCCCAGGGACGATGGGACGTTAATGTACAAATAAAAGATGTAAATTGGGGGTATCAGCCTCCTAAAACGGTTCCAAAAAACCAATAAACTTATTTTTCCGATCTATCTAATTCTAAAACCCTTAAGTCCGTGTGCCAAAATACAAAATTGACAAAAAAAATCAGTTGTCAAATACCGAAGCTCACAGAAGGGCCAATTTTATTCTCGGAGGCTTGAAACTTGAGTCCATAAGTTCTTGATCGCCATAAGTCCTGGCCATGGTAACCCGTAATATTCGCATTTTCTTATGAGCCTGAAACTGTCAGGGAACGTTTCCTAGGCAATGGGGAAGGGAAGGGTGTGATGGAACCAAAAAATATTCCTCAATCAAAACCCAAGTTTTTGAAAATTTCTTGATTTCTAGAGAAAAATTTGATGAATGAATAATCAAGAAAAAAATATAAGGGAATAACTGCGGACGACTTTTTTTTGCATTCCTATCTTGTGCTTCTTCATGTGTTATTAAATTTGAAAACAATAACAAGATTTTGTTTGCCAAGTTGTCTGGTTTTGATTGTTTTATCAGACACAGTACTAGGATTTAATTTCAGTGCTGTTTGGTCCTTTAGTGTTTGTCTTCAAGGGTTAGTTCAGGGTGCATTTTGTCCTTTGATTTCAATCCATCACAGGGGTTTTCGGGTAAATTAGCTGAAGATGGCATATCTAAAATGCATGCGTCCGCTACTAGAAAATACGTGTCCCGAAAGGGGGCCTCAGGTTCATAGCGTTGAATATCTAAGTGGTGACGCAGAAGGAGTCTATAAAGAGTAGTTGAAAGCATCGTCCGAGAAAAATTATGTTGATTAAAAGTCTGCTCTTGAGCCTTTGAATATTGAAACCGTTAGAGATTGGCACATTCAATTTATATTGTGTTTCAGCCACTACCTATTTATTAGTCCCTAGCACTGACATCTTCACCCACTCCTGCAAACTCAGTAGTTAACATCAGGAAGAGGAACAAACTAATGCCAGTACCTTAAAGAACTAACCAGTTTCAATATTTAACGTTTATGAAGGGTGAAGTCTGAGTTTGGTTCTTAGATCCGTGGGAGTGGATAGAATGACTTAATTTATTTTTGTTTTTTGTGAAGAACTAAGTTTTCTGAGGGAGGATTTTTTTCCGGGGTGGATATAATATTAAGTGATAGATATAATTATGCAAACACAATGGCCCAGAATATAAAGTTGTATTTCTCTGTCTCTCTCTTTCTCCCTCTTACTCTTTCTCTTAACTCCCTCTTTCTCGCGCCCCCTCAGTGTGCGCTAGTAGTTTCAACTTAATATCCTCAACATTTCCTGATATATTGTAGATTTACCCTTTTGAAAACCAGTATGCACGGAGTCTGCTACAATTTTGTTTAACACTCCCCTCAACAGCTCAGGAAAGTTTTCCTTTAATGCACTAATCCTTTTTGTGAGACCCAGGCACATGCCCCTCTTATATGACAAAAATTATATATCCCTTCTATCTCTCTCCTCTTTTCCATCTTCCATGGTATTCACACAAGATTAGACAGAAAATAAATTAATAATTCTCCAAGAGATCAGTTGCTTCGTTTGCTGCTCTATTTTCGTTGAAGGGGTAATAAGAGGCATTCATAAGCTTCCCTCTAACCAGCAATGGATTGATGCTTTATTTCATGATTTAACCAAAGACAGCTGTTTCCGAAAAAAAGGAAAGAGCAACAAGTACATATAACAAAATAAACGGTACTTATCTGTTAGCCAGTACACACTCAGAGTTTGGATCAATGGAATCAGACAATGCAGTTGGTTTAATTCAGTTTGTATACGGAGACATTTAGCTTTGGCTCAGTAGAAAACTATATTGTAGCTTATATTAATAATATTTAGTTGGAATTTTGGTTAGTTAGGCTAGGTTACATTTTGCATGCATCCCGCTGCACTTAACTCCCCCCCCCCCCCAATGTGCAGATATACAGCCCAAATTATGTAGAACCTATCATCTCCCAAGGGTCTTGGTTGTTTCAAACCCGTAGCTATAGATCCAAATTATCGAGAGCGTACTGGCTAACAGATAAGTATAAAATAAGCTAACAAATAGCTAAAATCACGAATTTAAAATTAAAAAAGAAATACATAAACAGTAATTAAAAATTGAGCATATTTTCTATTTGACGAATACATAATTAAATACCTTATAATGACAGGTCCTCAAATCTCTTAGCTGTAGAAGAATATTAAATATATATCAGACACACCAGTACATCCCTTCAATGCCAATAATTATTTATACATGTCTCTTTTGTTACCGAACCCTGGTAGTATAATATATCTAGTACAGAGAGAGTGCACTAGATTATTAAACTGATTTTAAACCAGGGGTAAATTATGGGAATAAAAAATATGGTCACGTTCGTAGACGTGAAGTTACTACGAGATGTTCACAAGAAACTTGGGTAGGCCATATAATAATATACGTCAAGGTTTTCATTATACGAATGTCAAGCAAATGGAACATTTTTCACTGAGACAGGTTCAGTGAAAGAAAATTTATATACAAGTGTTTAATTCGGACGAATCAAGTACAAGCAAAAAACAATCTTACCTGATACCGAATCAGCGCATCTGGTAAAAAGAAGCAAACCAAACACAGCGTAGAGCATCAAACAGTTCGTGGCAACGAACCGTAGTAAGGAGCGACCCGGCTCAATAGTAACCGAAACTCTAAAAGACGGAATTTTGATACCAAGAGTTACACCAAAAGAATCGCATTTTAACGCTGATTTTAGATTTATAAGTTTCATCAGTTTAGTTTTACCAATCAAAAGTAACGAGCCTGAGAAAATTTGCCTTATTTTAGAAAATAGGGGGGAAACATCCCTTAAAAGTGATAGAATCTTAACGGAGATTACCATCAATTTCAACGTATCATAAAACCCTACAGTAGAAGTTTCAAGCTCCCATCTACAAAAATGTGGAATTTTGTATTTTTCGCCACAAGGCAGATCAATGATGCGTGTTTATTTGTTTTTTGTTTTTTTCCCCAGGGGTGATCGTATCGACCCAATGGTCCTAGAATGTCGTGAGAGGGCTCATTCTGACAGAAATTAAAACTTCTAGTTCATTTTTTAAGTGACCAACAAAATTGGAGGGCACTTAGGCCCCCCACGCTCATTTTATCCCAAAGTCACTAGATCAAAATTCTGAGATAGCCATTTTATTCAACACAGTTGAAAAACCTATTAACTATGTTTTTGGGGGTGATTTACTCCCCCACAGTCCCCGTGGGAGGAGCTGAAAGTTGCAAACTTTAACCAGTGTTTACATATAGTAATGGTTATTGGGAAGTGTACAGACCTTTTCGGGGGGATTTTTTGTTGGGGGAGGCGTTATATTACGGAGAAAAATTATTACTTCACAGCCTATCTAATATATATCAATTCAACTAGTACAAATAAACCAACTAAATATGTTTCTCCATGTTTCTAGGATTGTAAAAAAACTTGCGCTTTACAGAAACACAAAAGTCAAGCATAAAAAACAGAAATATTGATTTGGGAGTCAAAAGTATGTAGCCTGACAACCATAAACTAACTTTAAAGCTTCTCATAGTCTTACACCGGTTTTGACATCAGTAACTTTCAGTATATAATTAAAACTATTATTTTATAATTAAACTTATCATTTATATAAAAACTTGCAGATGGTGGAATTTATGGGAAGAACGTAGATATCAGTAATAAAATCTGTCAAGGATGTTCTGGTAGCCTGCTAGCGTCACCCAAATTTCGTGTGCATTTTATGTGCCATATGGCACATAAAATGTCATTTTAGTGTCATATGGCACTGGCAGAAGTTGAAATTTACAAACAGGACTTAGATATGACAAATAACTTCTGAATGAGCCATTAAGAATCTATGATTTTCTGGTAGCCCGATAGGCCTGAAAAAAAAAACCCAAAAAAACAAAGACAAATGGGAGACAGATCATTGCTACTGATGCAAAAAAGTGATTTTCCTTGTTGTTCGAGGAGGGGGACAGTAATTTCCCTAGGTAAGGTTTTAGACCATGCTGATTCCAATCTTATGCTTTTTATATCATCTAACGCCATTTACTAGGGGTTTCAGGCTTTTTTTTTAAATCACCATACATGTCTTTTCCCAATAAACTTTTACAATAACAATACGCCTTTTTAACAATAACAATATGCCTAAGCCGATAGTCGTGGTATCAATGCGTCGGATACCGATATTATCTGCAGCCTTTTCCCAGGGACTATCGAGGATCATATCATTTTTCTAGATTGTGATTGGATGACCTTGGGGGCAGGGGGCCTTCAGGGAGGGGGGTTAGTTGCCCTCCAATCCGTTTGGTCACTTATAAAGTGCTTTAAAAAGGGGTTTTGGTTACCCCTTAGCCCTGATAGACAAAAAACGAAAACAAAAACAAAAACGGGAGAAACATCAGTGCTACCCATTCAAATAAAGTGATTTTTAGGGGTGGCTGTAGTTTCCCTTAAGTAGATTTGCTATCGTGCTGATCCCAACGGTAGACTTTTTATTTTGATCTGACACCATTTTGAGGAGTTCACTCTTTTTTTGAAATCACCATAATTTTTCTTCGCAATATACTTTTACTTGTAAGAGAAACCAAAATAATAGCTATAATTTCCGAATCGATGTCAAATGGCAATTTTTTTTACTTGATAGTTTTTTTGTAAAAGTGGTTTTTAATATTTGGTTACTATGGGCTGTCGTTCGCTATTTATTATTTGCAGCTACTGCTACAACCATGATATTGCTTCGAAAACATCCCTTTCCAAGCATCATATTAGCTTCAAAATAAAATTGCCAAAAACTTGCATCTTTCTGAAAATTTTCTTTAACGTGAACGGTCTTGCTTGTGCGGAACAATTTTATTCTACTTAAAACAGCATCTCAAAAAAAATAAAAATTCTTTTTTTTTAATAATGCATAAAAATTAAAACATAAAAATAAAAAAATAATAAAAATAAAAAAAAATAAATAAATAAATGAAAAATAAAAAATAAAAAAAGAACAATAAAAAAGTAGGCACAAAGCTATTTAGAAAAGTTTCAAATGCGTTGCTTTACAGCCATCATAAATCTACTGGGCATGCAATTTGAGCAGACGAGGTAGTTCACAAATGCTTAAAAAGGAAATGGACTCGCTTTTATAATTGTTACATACTTTCACTTTTCTATTTTGACTAGCTTTCTTAGTTTCCGGCTTTATTAAGTATAGACTTCCGACTTCCTCTCTGATAGAACTAAGTAGAAATTGTGAATAGTTGATCTAGATATAGTTCCATAATAGTGCGGCTTATTAGGGCAATGGACTTTTTTTTTTTAAATTGGTACTTTCTTCTTCAGTCGGTAAATATTTTATACTTTAAATTATGTATACTAATCATTGCATGTTTTCAAAAATAGAACTTAATGTTTTTCTGTCTTCGTATGTTAAATAGTATACTTAAGCATATTTTTCTTTTCCTGTGGTATTTCAAGCTTGACAAAAGTTAAAGTAAATGAGACGTGGGGACACAGTTTAGGAATGTGTTTCTTAACTTTAGATCTTGAAATTTAACCAACACTAATTGATTTTTTTTTGTAATATTTAGAATGTTCAAAAATTACTAAGAGATAAATAAAATCAAGAAAAAGTGGAGCTTGTTGGTAGAATGGACACACCGGAGTTAAAAACAAATGACTTTAGAGCCAAAAAAGTATGAAACCAGCCGTGATCTTTACAGAAGTAAAACTCGATCTCCGTTGTCTTAGCAACATGAAGTATTGGTGCAACCTTAGGTCAGCTTTGTGGGCAAAAACGTTATCATAACAACACTTTAATTTTTTTTGCAATCGACTGAATGCTACAATTATCAACCCCTTAAATTTTCTGAAATGGCATGCATAAGAAGAAACTTTTCTAAGAAAATAAAAAATAAAAAAAAAATAATGGCAAGTTCCTTAAAGACAGTCTAAAAATACACCATATTTGCTTAAAACCAACATTATCCTATATATCCTAATCAAAATCGTTATATTTAACATTTACAATATGTACAAGAGAGGCCCCCAAAGTATATAATCCAGTCCACTTGCCATTAATTAATAAGAAAACGAAAGCTTTTTTAAATGGAAATTGAGAGCAAAGTTGCAACTTGAAGTTGCAAATGATTACTTTGCAGTCTATGCAGTAAATATCTATAAAACTAGGGAAACAAGCCAATTGGTGATACTTCCCTATGTTTTAAGAATGCAAAACTAACGCTTTATTGAAGACACAAAACCCATGCATCATTGTTGCAGCGGTAATTGCAATTTAGTAAAGAGCAAACTAAGGCCGATAGTAAACAAAAATTTAAAAACACATCATAAAAAAACTGTCTTGTGAGGAGAATTGCCATGTATTGCTGATGAAGAAATGGTATTAGAAATGGTGAGAAAACTATTATATCAATAATTGTTTGAAGTAAATTTTTACGAAAACCAATATATAAGAATTTCCAAATAGAGCCTGAAACCCCTCAAAAATGACTTTAGATCTAAATGAAGCAAAAATCATTGGAGCTGTCAAGATTTGAAACCCTATACAGGAGCATTACACCCCCCCCTGTCAGCTTGAACAACACGGAATATCACATTTTGCATAGGAAGCACTGATGTCTCGTTTTTTCTTCTTTTTTTTTGTCGTCACTGTTGGGGCACCAGAACATCGTGGTGAAAAATTTAAGGGCTCATCTGAAAGATAATTTTTAGTCGGCTTAATAGCTCCATCACAAAGTGCTATAGGGTATCCAAAAATTACGTTCTGGGTATCCTTTCTGGAGTGGAAAGGCTGGGAGGCATGAAAAGGGCACCATCATTATCTTCGTGGTCGAAAGCTTTAAGCCCGAGGTTTACAATAGCTTCTCTTGTAGACACCCACTTCAAGTCCCCTTATTTTTTTATATAACACGTCTGATGACAAACAGAATTAGTCTAGGTCTAGTGGCTAGGCAAGTTCTGGGCTCGGCTACTGGTGGCAATTCGCAAAAATTTAGGGGGAAGGACGAAAATCAATATCTATAAGGGGACAAATTTGTTATATTTTCAATGATAATACCAAAAAAGGGTATTTTGATAACTCGAGGGTGGTCAATTTGTGGTTTATCGCGATGAAAATATCAAAAGGAGCATTTAAAAAAAAGTTATAGCGTGGAGTTATGTAAATCAGGGCACTAACACCTTAAATCAATGCTTTGTGACCTAGACTTTAACTCTTTAAAACTCTTTTAAACTAAAACTTGCTAAAACTTTCAATTAAAACCTTAAATCCAAGACTTTAGCACTCAAACTTTGAGACCAAAACCATAAAACTAAAACCTTAATGCTAAATTATTAAAACTAAATTTTTAAAGTCAGAACATTAAGACTAAACTATAACACTAGGACTTTAAAACTAAAATTTTAAAACTAAAAATTTAAATTGAAACTTCAGAAATAAGGCTAGGTTTTTAATACTTAAATACAAACTTTAATACAAAACATAAAAACTATAATGTTGAAGTTAAAAATTTTAAACCAAAACATTAAAACCTAAGCTTTAAAATTAAAACTTTAAAAACTAAAACCTTTAACCCAAGAGCTTTAAAACCAAAACTTAAAAACTAATACTTAAAACAAAAATATCATCCCAAAATGAAAGTATTAGAACTAAATCTTTAAAACTGGAACTTTAAAACTAAGTGAAGCTTCAAAAATAATATAATATTAAAACCTTGAAAGAACTTTAAAAATTGAAACATCGAAACCAAAACTTTAAAAATAAAACATTAAAACCATAATTTTAAGACTATTACTTTAAAACTAAAATTTAACGCTAAAAACTTAAAACTAAAACTAAAGACAAAAACTTTTTAAAATAAAAGGTATTAAGACCAGAACTTTAACACTAATACTTAAGAACCATAACTTTATGCTAAATTTTTAAAGCAGAAACTTTTACTGCTAATTTTTTAAGACTAGAACTTTAAAACTAAAATATTGCAACTGCAACTAAAAATATAAAACTACGATCTTAATACTGAAACATTAAAGCTAAAACTTTTGGTATGAAAACTTTAAAACTTCGAAATTAAAATCTTATAACTAAATTTTGGAACTTTGAACTTTAAAACTAAAACTTTTCAAAAAAAAAACTTTAGGACTTCAAATAAAGTTTAAGATTTTGGATAGTCATTCGGTATAGGCTATCCTTCAAGGAAAAGCAGTGTTGGTTCTGTCCCCTTCAATTTGCTTTTATATACAGTAAATATTATTATACAAGTATAATAATAAATTACTGCCAACTGCTACCTCTACTTTATTCTGATAAAATGATATTTAAAAAACAACAAAATGATTACAAATGTTGGAATCTTATTTCGAATTTACGCCCCCTAAACTTTCTACATACGGGGCGTTTGCCCCTTCAGACCCTTCCGCTAAAACCACCTATGGAGAAAAGGATGTTAGAAAACTTGTGAAAAACAGAAGCCTAAATCACAAATATGAGCCAACGCTGAGGTTTGGCCATTAGTTGGATTATGATTGTTAATTAATTTTGTCAAAGTTGTGCTGTTTTCACTGTTAAGATTGTCTTCACTTTCTGTTATTGTGCTACTATAAGAAGACTTAGGTAGAAATCAAATCCTTTTTCAATATATTTTCTTCTTGTTCCGCTTTCTGTTGCTTTTTTAAGGTTCTGAGCCAAAGAAAGCTAGCAAGGAGCTCTGACATTTAATGGTTTTATTGGCCCGTAATCAAATAAAATTGATACAAATTAAATTTTTGATAACGTTATAAAACACATCACCCCGGCTGTCTTGGAGCTAGAGCTATACTAGAGTTTTGATTTAAATATTGGATGTAAAAAATTTAAAGAATCAAATGATTCCTGGGGCTGATCCCCCCTGCTAACCTCTATGACTATACTAGAACTGATTTGACCTATCCAGCTACAGCATGAATACTATTTAAAAAGTACTAAGTCTTATTTTCTTTTTCGATGATTTTTTTTTCATGTTTAGCCGGGTAAGGAGTGACCCGGCTCAATAGTAACCAAAACTCTAAAAAATGGAATTTTGATACCAATAGCTACATCAAAAGAATCGCATTTTAATGATGATTTTAAATATGTAATTTTAATCAAGTTTAGTCTTACCCATCAAAAGTTACGATCCTGAGAAAATTTGCGTCATTTTAGAAAATAGGGAACACCCCCCTAAAATAGGACACACCCCCTAAAAGTCATATAATCTTAACGAAAATTACACCATCAGAGTCAGTGTATCAGAGAACCCTACTGTAGAAGTTTCAAGCTCCTATCTACAAAAATGTGGAAATTTGTATTTTTTGCCAGAAGGCAGATCACGGATGCGTGTTTATTTGGTTTTTTTCCAGGGATGATCGTATCCACCCAGTTGTCCTAGAATGTTGCTAGAGGGCTCAAACTAACGGAAATGAGAAGTTCTAGTGCCCCTTTTAAGTGACCAAAAAAATTGAAGGACACCTAGGCCCCCTCCCACGCTAATTATTTTCCCAAAGTCAACGGATCAAAATTCCGTGATAGCCATTTTATTCCGCGTAGTCGAAAAGCCTTATAACTATGTCTTTGGGGACGACTTACTCCCCCACAGTCCCCGTGGGAGGGGCTACCAGTTATAAACTTTGACCAGTGCTTACATATAGTAATGGTTATTGAGAAGTGTACAGGCGTTTTCAAGAGGATTCTTTGGTTGGGGGAGGGGTTGAAAAGAGGGAAATATGCTGGGGGAATTTTCCATCGAGGAATTTGTCATAGGGGAAGAAAATTTCTATGAAGGGAGCGCGGGATTAGCATTGTTTAAAAAAAAACAATGAAAAAATAAATATGAAAGTTTTTTCAGCTGGAAGTAAGGAGCAGCATTAAAACTTAAAACGAACAGAAATTATCACCCATATAAGGCACTCCTCCTAATACCTCGCTCTTTACACTTGAGTATTTTTAGTAATATCAACTATTCATTCTACGGCTTTTGTGATTCAGGGGTCATTCTTAATGAATTGGGGCAAAATTTAAGATTTAGTGTAAAGAGAGAGGTGCTGACGAGGGGAACGAACCCTCTCATATGTGTAATAAAAACATAAGAATAAAAAGTTCTTTACATAAGCTAATTTATAAGTTACGTATATCTTTTACTAATAAAACAATTCGTATAAAATTAAAATTTCTAGTTGCATTTTTAAGTAACCAAAAAATCGGAGGGCAACTAGGCTTCATCCCCTGCTCTTTTTTCTCAAAATCATTCGATCAAAATCATGAGAAAGCCATTTAGCCACAAAAAAAAAAATGCAAATTTCGTTTTAATTATTCCTCTGCGGAGAGCCAAAATCAAAACATGCATTGATTCAAAAACGTTCAGAAATTAAATAAAAAAAAAAAGTTTTTTCAACTGAAAGTAAGGAGTGACATTAAAACTTAAAACGAACAGAGATCACTTCGTATATGAAAGAGGCTGCTTCCTCATCAACACCCCACTCTTTACGCTAAAGTTTTTTTTTACTGTTTTAAAAAGATGAGTTGAAAGAAAGAGTAAAACTTTAGCGTAATGAGCGGGGCGTTGATGAGGAAGCAGCCCCTTTGATATACGAATTAATTTCTGTTCGTTTTAAGTTTTAATGTCGCTCCTTACTTTCAATTGAAAAAACTTTTTTTTTAATTTAATCTCAATGAAAGAAACTTCTTGCTTTCAATGATAGATATACAGATAGATTATTTTTATTTGCAACAATTAAATAAATAAATATGACAAACCAGTGCACATGCCAGGTGGCATACTTTAGCAGTGACAATGTTACAATGTTACATTCACTACGAAAATAAAAACTAGCAATGACAATGTTACACACGTTTGCACTGACAAATTAAAAACAAATCAAGCCAAAGTAAATACAAGCCTACAGCATCAACATAAATATACAAAAAAAATACACAAAAAATAATTCCCCGCAACATATTAAACACAAAACACAATTCATTAATTCTGAAAAAATTATTTTCATCACTGCTTTGTTAAGTTTTTTTTTAAAATTTTAAAAACTCTCGCTTATTGCTACATTCTCGTACTGATATTGGAATTGAGTTCCAAATTTTTGACCCAGTATGACGGATGCTGAAACCCGCTCTTGACGTTGGACGAAATTCACATGAAAAATCTGAACAATGAGTGGTTGGATAGTTATGAAATTGGGAATTAGTTGAAAAAATACCAGAGAAATTTGAAGGTAAACTATTGTATAAATAATCATGACAAATATTAGAAATAGAAATTGTATGAAGTTGATCCAAAGAATATATTCCTGAATTCCCATATAAGTGTCTAACTGAAGATCCATGCTCAACATTAAAAAGAATTATCATTGCTTTATTCTGGAGTGTTTGGAGCGATTTAAATACAGATGGAAAAGTAGAAGCCCAAACAGAAATACAATAAATAAAATATGGGTAGACAGAAGAATAATAAATTGCTTTTAGAATATTTTTAGGAAACAAATAACACGATTTTTGTTTTCTAGTGAATCCATTTTTGTCCTATTGGCAAATGTAGAGGATGTATATATCCATTTTTGAAAGTTTTAAAACAACAAAATCTTATCTTGAACTTATAGATTTGAGGAAGTACAAGACCCGTAACTATTAGGGTAAAAAAACTGACCTGAGCAACCGTGGCAAAACAGGAAGTATTCATATTTCCGCAATTTTACCATTAACTAGGCTCACCTTTTTACTTGACGATAAGATTCTGAACGCGGTATATTTGCATGAATATTAACGCGAAACACATTAGGAAGTATAATTGACCCCCATTCTTTACATATAATATTTGTTGCTCAGAAATATACAGACATTTTTGGGGGGTAGGGAACTTTTTGCGGATGTGGGGGATTTTCTTTGGAGAGAATTTTCCCAGGGGATTAAATTTTCTGGGGGGAGGGTATTTCCTAGGAAAATTTACATGGAGGGAATTGGCTATAATTCTATTATTTATTGACATGGAATTGTATTTGTCTGTCTTACTTTTTCTATAGCGACTCAATATTAAACGTGGAGAAATTATCCCGGGGTATCGCCCGAGCAAAATTTTTAGGTGGGAAGGAAATGTCTGGGAGATTGCATGTGGAACTTTTTTGCGGAAGAAACTTTTCACTGGAGGGGTGTATTTTACAGACAAATTCTTCTCGGAGAGGAGGGAGAGAGGACGTATCAGGGCTTCTCATGCAAAAAATTACGAACTTTTGACATTCAAGATGTCTCCTTCAAAGGGTAATAGACCATGCTGATATCGATAAAGGAATTGGATTGATTAACATCATTTTAAATTATTAAGCTGGTTAATTATCTCACGTTAAGATTAAATCAGCAAAAATTAATCGAAATAATAGCTGTCATTACTGAATCAGTGTCAAAAGGCATTTTTTTTTTGTCACGAGACAGTTGTTTTTTTTACCCCATCTTTAAACTTTTGGTTATTATTGGCTATGGCTTATTCTTTACTAGGTTGCGGTTATTCCAGCAATTATGATATTGTTGCATGAAAGCAATATATAGTTTGCTTCATTATCATTGAATCCAATAGCAATAAAAATGGTAACAGATTTACATGTGCTGACAGAAATAATTTGCCTGTGCTTTCATATTAGAAAAAAAAAAACCTAGACATCTCAAAAGTAAAACGGGTTTTGTATTGAGTTATTCCTTAGTACTGACAAAAATTTCTTAATTGGTGACATATTTGACACGAGTTTTGCAATTGAAGTGCTGCACTCTGGATAGTGGGACCGACAGTTTTCTTTTCGGATGCCAAGTTTTATGGGCTTCTCATAATCGTCTATTCTTATCCTCCGACTAAAAAAAAAGTGAGAATAACTAAAAATGTCAGAAAGGCGAAAGGAAAGAAAGCTTAGAAAATATTACAATCATTTAAGTTAGGGCTATAATCTTAGATGCTGAAAAACCACAAAACTTTTGCTTGAAAACACTAGCTGCCACTAGAAGTTGTTTGGCATTGGGTTTGGGTCTATGATCTTATGTGTCTTAATCAAGTTGATTGAAAGTAGCTATAAGAAAAGCGCAATCACAATACATTTTAGGCCTCAACTTCCATCATCACAAAACCAATTTTCCAGACAAAACTTACTTAGTCAAGCACAATTCATTGCCCCCCTCCAACAAAAAGCAAAACAGGTCCCGTTTCGGTCTTTAAGGTCACGACTCAAAAATTTTGGAACCCCTACTTAATGTCACGACTCCCTCAATCTTGATTCAATACCTGTATTTTTTTTTGGAATGCCTATGCGGTTTAGCATTTACCGTTTTAAAAATAGTCTTTATTTCAGTAATATTATTTGCTTTTTCGATTTTAAATTTCAGATTTTTTAAAGAAATAATTTATTAGAAAAGTAACTTTTCCCGTCGGGATTAGGACCTTTTTTAATATCATACAAATAACTGATGCAAATTAAAATTTACTGATTGCCCAAATGGTCAGACACATCAAACTGTTTTTCCCTTTAAAACTAAACATTAAACTTACAGTCACATTAAATATCAGATTTACCCCTAGTCTTTTAACCAGTTTAATCTCTAGGAATCCTACATCTGTTCAGTCTTTACTTTAAGTAATCCCCAGATAGATTTATAGGTTTACATACATCGACTAATTGGTTCCAGGTGGACGTGCGCTACTGGGAAAACCTCTCTATAAGTATCCCGAACTGTATGACAACGTGTTTGTTAGGTTGTCTTGACAACTGGTGGCACAAAGAGAGAGTGCTTCACAGAAATAAGGGAGGGTTTTTCTTATAAAAGACTGTCAGTGTGCATGAACTGTGTTTCAATTTTGGCTTTTCTTAAAGGGGTGCTGAATTTTTCAAATGGTAATCAAACAATTACATTTGCCCTGAAGCCGAGATATAAAACAAAAATAATTTATTAATTAACTTGAAATATTTAAAGAAATACTTCGATGAACTAATGACTCCATGAGAAAATACTGGCACTAATACAAAATTTAATGTTGGTTTATTTATTAAATCGAAGTTCCAGAATTCTGAAGCTTCTTTGACGAATATTAAATGGTAAAATCTTCCAGGGGTTTATTTTGTATAGACTTTCGACAAAACCTAAGAGCAAATGGCTAAGTAAGTTCAAATAGAAAAGAAACTTATCAGTCAACCTGACACGAGTTAAATCATCCCCAAAATGAATTTTATTGTTGAGAAGTTTCTCCGCAACAGTTTAAGGTGAAACAGTGAAAAAGTGTGAATGTTGGTATCCCTACTATAAAGACAAACATACACAGAGCCATATGTTTATGGCACTTATAGCTATATTCAGTGGGAGTTAACTGGATGGAGGCAAGGAACACGGGCCCGCTGAGACTCTCCCCCCTCTCTAGACTTAGAATACATTTTTTGGGGTATTTCTTGAAAATAGATTTTTATTCAGTATTTTCATTCAAAAAACGAAAAGACGACAAAATTGCCTCCCCCAGATCTCCAGTTGCACTCTATTTTGTATAGATATTAATACAATATCCCTTTTTAACTTTTCATAGCATGGGTTCTTGCAGCCACAGCACAACAAAACCTTATCTTGAGAACGAAAAACACAGAAAATTCGAAATAATTATTTTCTCAATGCTTGGCCATGATTTTTGCTGTTATTAGAACTGTTCATCCCACAGACACAATAGAAATGCTTGGTTAAATTAAAAAAAGGAAGTGGCTCCAAAAACTAACAACACTTGTATTATAGCAGCTTCATTCAAGTAGACAGTATGAATAGAATTTCAGCTAAGCTTATTGGCGCTAGGTCTCTATCGAAATTTTCATCTGGGGTTAAACATGAGAACCTAGTCTTGCAAATATAGTAATTTGGAAGTAAAATATGCAATATAGAAAGGATTAGTCATAGACTCAAAACTATCCAATTTTTTGTTTAAAATAGCATTACCAACCTGAAAAATGCATAAATTATTTTTACTTGCTTCGGCGCGTCCACTAGAAATCTATGAGCCTCACAAATAGCTTTTTTGTAGCAAATTTCATCTTGGTTTTCCATTAGGTACAAAGACTCAGCAATGTCAAAGTGGTCAAATATTTCGTTGAGGCTAAAAAGACATATACGGTACAACAATAATCAGACTATGTATACGGAGAGTAATGTTAAGTTGAACTTACCCAGCGAAAACCCTACAGAATATTAAAATCATGCATCTTGAGACTTGTTCATTATGTTTATCAATAAATTCAGTCTCCGAATTTATTTTTTAATCTCATTTCAATTTTCGTTTTTTGCTATGGAAGTACCTGCAAGTGTCTACAATACATTAAAGGTAGCTACCCTTGCTTAAAAGGTGGTCAAAACATGAGGTAAAGTAGAAATAACAATATGAAGAATTTGTAATTAAGATGGAGAGTGAAACTGAGATAGAGAGCAAGAAAAGGAGGGAAAGGGAATCTGTATTGAAAGCTTAGAATTATATCATTACTCTGTCTTTCACCCAGCCAAATTGTTAGAATAACTTTTGTTTTTTAATTGCCACGGTAACTTCGGGGCACATGACGACTTTTAGAGCATATCTTTTTAAGATAGTTTTGAAGTTCCATATAAAGCTTGAAAGGAGACACATTGATTGTACAGTACAAATATAAAAAAAGTTTTGACTAAAGTTTTAGATAGTATTTACAAAACGAGTAATTTTACACAATTGGATATTAATGAAACCGAACTGCTACTACTACTACTAATAACTCACTGCAGCATCAAGCCGCCTGAGGCCAACACAGCTACGAACGCTCCTCCTCCAACCTAATCTATTTAAAGCCTCCCTCTTTACACCCTCCCAGGAAGTTCCCATTTCCTTTAAACCTTTATTTATGACACCTTCCCAACCCAGACAAGGACGACCTGCTTTCCGTGTAGCCCCAGACGGTTGGCCAAAAAGGACAATCTTAGGTAATGTGTCATCCTTCATCCCTAGAACGTGGCCTAGCCATCTCAACCTTTATTTCATTATAGCCCTAGAAAGTGGGATTGAACCACATTTGTCGTACAGCCTACTGTTTGAAATATGGTCAGTCAGCCGGGTACCCAGAACAATCCGTAGGCAATTTCTCCGGAAAACATCTAGTAAATTTTCATCTGCTTTTCGGAGCACCCATGCTTCAAAACCGTATTTGACCACTGTCATCACTGTAGCTTCCAATATTCTAATCTTGGTTTGCAGACTTATCTTTCTATTCTTCCAAACTTTTTTTAACTGTGAAAAAACACCCTGAGCCTTAGCTACTCTACTTTTAACATC
Organism: Artemia franciscana; assembly: GCF_032884065.1. Lineage (NCBI taxonomy): Eukaryota > Metazoa > Arthropoda > Branchiopoda > Anostraca > Artemiidae > Artemia > Artemia franciscana. Next base: position 22,517,755 of record NC_088882.1, on the reverse strand, counting down.
TTCACTGCTCCCACCATCTTTACTAATAATACTACAAAGGTAACTTAAGCTCCCAACCTGATCAATCTTTTCGTTACCTAATGTCACCTGTTCATCTTCATTTATTCCTAGCCTAAGTGACTTAGTTTTCTTAACATTAATTTTCGACCCTATTTCAGCACCCCGAACTCGCAAAACCTCTAAAACTTCATTCATTTTGCTCACACTTTCATCTAATATGCTTAAATCATCAGCATAATCTAAGTCCAGGAGTGTTTTTCCTCCCCATTTGATTCCGTGGTTTTATTTTCAAGAGAGCAGAGTTTCTTTTACTCCGTTTAAAACAATTAGATGTGGTGATCACGAACCAAAGGATTTCTATTTGACATTTTCAGAGACTACGATTACTATGAGGTTTGTGCTGAGTGTAGTTACTTCAGTAAAAAAAAAGCCAAAAATATAAAATTTATGATTTGAATGCAGAGTCTCATTGACTATGGGAAGAAAATAACAAGGACAAGACTACACTTGCTACAGGGAAAGCGTCCTGATTTTTCAATCAGCAAGTACTTTCTGAAGTTGAAACTCCCACCATTCAAAAGAAATACAATCTCCATATTGACGCATGAGTAGCAATGGAGTAAAGGAATAGAAAATCTTGTGAGCCAGGTAAAAAAAAAAACCTAAGAGCAGTCTCCATGATGATGGTCTAATGCTTACTTTTATAAACTCAAACGGCCTTGTCAATTACGTAGGTTTTTGTAGAGGATGACGTAGGTATTTCTTACAAAGTTAAATGTCTAATTCCTAAACGGGTTTTGAGGGTTAATGACCCTTGTTTTGATTCCGAAAAGCTTTATGGATCCTTTGAGCCAGGTATCCTTTTTATTGCTTTTGTCAACTGTCTGTTTACACTGCTTTTTCCATTCTCGGGCTTATGCAAGAGTTTGTCAATCCTCTTGCCGGGTAGTGAATCGTCTAGTTCATTGTTTCTCAAAGCTACTTCACCGATAGTAGTTAATTTATTGTATTTTTTCAATCAGTGTGATTTGTGCACTGAAAGGATAAACACTTACATCATATTCTAAAACACCAAAGATGAAATACTTCAAGAAAGTATGTCTTCATTCTATGTTATCTTAACATTGAACGATGACAAATACAAATATATTGTAAATACCCCTTATTGCCGTCCTTGGCTTACTTAAGAAAGCTCCATGTTCTCAATCCATAGACGAAGTTAGGATGATGAATTAATTCAGTTTAGAGGTAATACTGACTTGACCTTTTACGGTTACGATGTATCTTCATCAAGTTTTGAAGTTGCTTTGGTACAGATAAAAATTTTCGGAATCACAACAAGGAATATACGCAAGATTTTAACCTGGAGGTGGTGGGATTTAGGAGTAAGATACTTTAAAATGGGGATTATACGGAAAATAAAAGATATCGGAGGGAAAACTGCAAAAATCTCATGTGTGCCTGATTGACAATTAATAATTCATTTTTTAAAAAACAAACCATCCAAAGAGGACAGTGAGCAATAGTTATCAAAATTCTTATTTTCAAACGGTTCGTGATACTAAATTGTCAGTAGGGAGCGACTTGGCTCAATAGTAAACAAAACTCTAAGGAACAGAATTTTGATATCAACAGATACTTCAAATAAATTGATTATCGTACTTCTAAATAAATAAGATGCTTGGAATTTATCATTTTTTTTTCCAGAAGAAAGATCACGCATGCGTTTTTTTTTATTATTTTTTCTAGGGGTAATTTTATCGAACTAATGGTCCTAACAGATCGAGAGAGGGCACATTCGAACAGAAATCAAAATATGCCTTATTTTGCAATCACAAATATTTCCCCAGTAGATGCTGCAAAAAATAAATATTTGAGACATTGATGCTTTGAAAAGATAAAAATAACCTTTATGTAGCTGTTTACTCTACTAATTGTTTTTAGAGAAAAATCTGGATATCAAAATTGAAGAAAGCTAAGAAGTCGATTGTATGTATAAAGACTATTTGGCATATTATCTGATTAACTCACTAATGAGATAAGCTGAGAAGTAGACATACCTTTAGAATCGGAATATCATCCCAAATCTAAATATAGCATTAACGTTGATGCGGAAATATATACACTGAATTGTATATATACAATGAAATATCGATTATGTTGAGTAACTATTGAACCAATTTGAAAACAGATAACAGATCAGAAACGATTGAGTTAAAAATTTATCCAAGCACTAAATCTACCCAAGCACAAAAAGAGTGAAAATTTACCAATTATTCTTATTTAGTATATTCTAATTTTTACGCAAATATAAAATTTTTACCTTAACTCTTCATTTACGAACGCATTCCTCTTTTTTCTTCTTTTGGCAATTCTTTCAAGGTTAAAGCCATACCAAGAAGCAATAGGCAAAATTATTGCCCCAGAAAGTACAATTATGCCAAAAAGGGCAGTCAAAGCGATTGCAACTGGTCCAGCTATATCTTGTGAAAGTACATTTGCTAGGTTGAACGGAGTAGAGAATGTAAACCCCAAATTGACAGGTTGAAAAAGGGCTGGCCGTGGTAAAACACTCATATTAAACCTAAAGAAAAACTTGGATTAACTAGGAAAAAAAGGCCCGCAAATTGTTCTCTCGACAAAATAATTGGTCGCAAATTCTCGACAAAATACACCTTGGTATGTATTCAAATTTAATTTTTTTTTATTTATTTAATTTACTCAATTTCAAAAGTGGATCAAGTAGGAAAACACAGCATTGACTGTTTAGTGATCATCCTGTACTGGTGATCAAAATCAAAACACAAGGACCGAAATCCCAACGAAAAGCCTAATGACAAATATGGTAATGCTGAGGAGTAAAAGAGGACTAGGAGTCTGTGATAAAGATAGCTCTCTCTTGAGAAGGAGGTGTCACAAAATCTCGACAATACTCTTGCCCTAGTAGTGTTGGTATAACAGGTACTGGGTTTAAAGCCTGAGGCTCAAACGATTATAGCTTAAACCCAATGACCTCTCTACATGAGCACATTACATATTCAGTTCATGACAACTATATGAATAAATTTGTTTCTTGGGTTGAATGAAACTGGTCTTAGAACGTGCTGGAGTAAAGTAAATAGGATGTATTTTACATTACAAACCGATTTTTAATGAATCAAAAAGTGACAAATCTTCTACCCCTTTTTTTCGTACGACAGGTGCCTGGTTAAAGTAAGCCAGCGAACTTATGTTCCTCAATGAATCACTTGCTATGGCATTTTGTATATGGAACTTGTGGTCAACCATGTCCCCCCTCCTAGGGACCCTAATACCCCTCCCCAAATTTTTCAGGTCATGAAAATTATATGAATAAATATTCTATTTGAGTTGAATGAAACTAGTCTTATGACACGCGCTTGAGTAAAGTAAATCGGACGCGTTTTATAACACGAACCGATGTTTAATGAATCAAAAAGTGTCAAATCTTCTACCCCTTTTTTGTCTTATGACATGTGCTTGGGTAAAGTAAACCAATGAATAAATTGCTATGGCATTTTTAGAGGGAACTTATGGTAATACAAGTCCCAACCTCTGAGGCGCCTCCAATACCTCTCCCCAGCTCCCCCTTTTTTGAGCTTCCACATTTTTGGACTTGGATATTTGGACTTGAAATTTTTTGGACTTTTTGGACCAAACAAAGTTTTTTGGGGTGGTGAACATTATTTTTAAGATTCTCTTTGTGTGGCTACCCCTGTGGTATTCTGCGGTTGGTCATCGACTTTAAATGTTTGACTTTATATCTTTTTTTATATGTTCTATATCAGTATTTTTGTTAATTGGAATTATACACATTTGGATCTTATTTTTTTTAAAGGAAAGATGAAATATTTCAATAGATCATGTGTACATGATAAAGTTATCGTTGCTTTGAATGCTGACAACGACAAATATTTGAAATATGGGACAGGCAATAATGGAGATCTTGTTTGAAAAGTATACTTGCGTTTTCATGACAGTGAGGGACTAAATTCCTTTGGAGCATCGAAAAATTTAACTTTTTATGACGGTGGATATGCGAGAGTTGCATTTCCAGAGAAGTTAGTGCTCAAAGATAATGCAAGCCTGAAATAAATAGTTGACGATGAGGGTCAACTTCTTGCTACTTTTATGGTAATACATTACCCGTTGAAAGATCCTATCGCCATCTTTCTGGTAGCCTATTAGCATTCAACTGAAAGAAAAGGGAAAAAGAAAGGCCTGCTGCTGCACTAATGTCATAATGCACATCTTGTCTATGTGCAAAAACTGCAAACTATATAAAATAATATGTTAAATTACAGTTAAATTGATGGCAAAATAAAAAATAGCATAGGCAATCAATATAACAACGGGTTATAAAGATGAATTGATGAGGAAACAAAGCGCATGTGAAATTATTACTACCCTTGATCGCATACCAACAAATACAGACAATGAACCCAGTAATACCAATGATTAAATATAAGATGCGATTATTGCTAAAACTATGTTAAAACCCGTGTATAACCCTAAAATGGAAAAAGTGTCTTGTCAATAGAAAAGATAATGAAATATTTTACTGAATGAATTCAAAGCATTAATTTTTATTTTTATGATGATATTCAACATGCATTTATTTCAATAAAAATATTGTATGCATTACTTTGTTATGTTTTTATTACTTTTTGCGTATCCTAGATAGCCAAACGTTTCAAATGTTTATTAAAAATTCAGAGATTTAAGAAAAGGAATTTTCAGACACATAATTACTAATAACGGGCTCATAGGGGCTATTTTAGAATCAAAGATGGTTTAACAGGACTTTTACCAAAACCTGAGATAGATGAGTTGGATTTTTTCCAGAATCTACACCGGCAAGTAGACATCCACTCAGACACACAGGTACGGAGAGAGAGAGAGCCAGAGAAAGGCAGAGAGAGAAAGTGAGAGAGAGAGAAAGAAAAAAAGACAGAGTCAAAGACAAAATTCGTAAAAACACGCAGTCAGACACACAAACCCACAAAAAAAACACAGAAAAGCAAATAATTGCTCTGACAAACAGACATAGAGAGCTAGATATACAAAAAATTACATAAAAACACACGAGTCAGACACACAAGCACACAAAGACAGATACGGGGATGCGCAAACAACCGCTCAGACACATATGCACAGACGGAGACTAGAAATCAAACAGCCACTCAGACACAAAGGCCCAGAGAGAGAGAGAGAGAGAGAGAGAGAGAGAGAGAGAGAGAGAGAGAGAGAGAGAGAGAGAGAGAGAGAGAGAGAGAGAGAGAACAAATACACAGAGTCAGACATACAAACAAGCACGGACAGACACAGAAACAAGCAAATATCCATTCAGACATACAAACAGACAGAGACAAGCAAACACCAGCTCAGACAAATAGGCACAGAGGGAATGAGAGAGACAAGCGAACATTCGCTTAGACACACAGACAAACAGAATCAGACACACAAACACACAAAGACAAACACGGGGACAAACGTACATCTGCTCATATACACAGACAGAGACAGATAGAGAGAAAGAAAGAGAGAGACAGATAGAGACAGAGAGAGATAGAGAGAGAGAGACATTTGCTTGTCCCAATGTCTGTCTTTCTGTGATTGTCTGGCTGATTCTTTGTGTCTGAGCGGGTGCTCGCTTGTCTCTCTCTCTATGCTTATGCGTCTTAGCGGACGTTTGCTTGTTTCTCTCTCTTTGCCTTTGTGTCTGATAAGCGTTCTGCTTGTCTTCCTGTGTCTGTATGTCTGATTGGAAGTTTTCTTGTTACTCTGTCTGTGCGTATGTGTTTGTATATCTGACTCTGTGTGTTTGTTTGTGTTTTTTCTCTCTAACCCTCTCCCTCTCTCTCTCTCTCTCCCTCTCTCTCTCTCTCTCTCTCTCTCTCTCTCTCTCTCTCTCTGTACCTGTATGTCAGAGCGGATGTTCGCTTGTCTCTCTCTCTCTGCTTATGTGTCTTAGCGGGTGTTTGCTTGTTTCTCTCTCTCAAAATACTGAGTCCAAAAGCAATTCTAAGTCCCAAATATTCCAAGTCCCCCAAATATTCCAAATCCCCCTAAGTTCAAAAATCTTAGTCCAAAAAGGGGGGCTGAATTATTGGGGAAGGAGAATTTGGGGCCCAATGGAGTTTGGGGTATGTTTAACCATGTGTTTCCTCTTAAAAAAGGACATAGCAATTGATTCATTGGTGACATAAATTCGCTGGTTTACTTTACCCAAGCGCGTGTCATAAGAAAAAAAGGAGTAACAGTTTTGTCACTTTTTGATTCATTAAAATTCTGTTCGTATTATAAATGCGTCCCATTTATTTTACTCAAGCGCGTGTCATAATACCAGTTTCCTTCAACCCAAATAAAAAGTTTATTCGTGTAATTGTCATGACCTGAAAAAGTCGGGGGAGGATTATTGGGGTCCCTTGTGGGTGGGAGATGAATGACCGCAAGTTCCCTCTAAGAAATACCATAGCAATTGATTCATTTGGGAACATTAGTTTTCCGATTTACTTTACCCAGGCGCATGTCATAAGAAAAGAGAGAAGTATAGTTGCCACTTTTTGATTCATGAAAATTCGGTTCGTACTATAAAATGCGTCCGATTTACTTTACTCAAGCGCGTTTCATATGACCGACCAGTTTCATTCAACCCAAATAAAAATATATTCATATAAATGTCATGACCTAAGCATGAAACATGATATGTAAGGAGGTCGCTAGACTTAGGCTATAATCATTACAGCCTCAGACTAAAAAAAAAAACCTGTACTCGTTATAGCAAAACTACTTGCCCTTTTGTGTGGGATAGGCCCCGTAAATTTTCAGACGAATCGTGAATATTTTATGGTAATTTTCCATATTTTTCATTTAATTTGCCTCTGTTTGGCGTTTTGTCAAAGATGTATCTTCACGTAAAGGTTCTCTCGTCCCCTGAATGAATACTAAGAGTATGTTCGTCTTTTGTGCTTGCTAAGATCGAGTTAACGCGTAAATGCCGCTTATAAACAAGAATCTAGTCAAATAAACTATGAAATGAGGATACGTGATGAAAAAAAACTATCTTTAAAGAGGTATCTACCATACTACCCATGAATGACCATACAATAACACCCTAAAAGTTGGGTGAAGGAGAAGGATAGTGCCCCAATTGGAGAAGCTGAGAAACAGGTTATCTTAAGTGTTAAAATGGAGAAAAATTGGGACATTTGGGTCTAAAACTACCTACTAAAAATTGTCTACAGAAAATATTCAACGAATATTAAATATGGCCCGGTACAACTAATTTATTTAGACCGGGGTAGGACCATCTTAACACTTGACCATAGTAGAATAAATTGCTACGAGTACCACAAGCATAGAAATGTCTCACCAATTTGATTATGTTAAGTGTCCTAAAGTTGATGGACAATCACCTATTCTACTGCATTTGCCGGACTTAATTTATTAGGTTTCTAAATATTGATGTTTCGATTAAAATTTCAAAATCAAAACGTAGATCGACATTGAAAATCGTTCTGAAAGGTCTTTGCTCGTGCCCCCAGCCTAGAAATAAAGTTACCTTTTCAGGTATGATGTTGTGGTTCCTGGAAATTTGTCCAGGCTAGGAGAACTACACAAAGGGTAACACTGATTAATAATTTTTGTGTTATGTCGGTTAACCTTAGTGGGACTTTTCAGATACCCCGTTTTGGGCACAACGTGACATTTAAAATTATTTTTCCTGTATCGTAACCACTGGCCTTAAACATTAAACAGTTCGTGGTAACGAACTGTAGTAAGGAGTGACCCGGTTCAATAGTAAACGAAACTCTAAAAACCGGAATTTCGATGCTAAAAGATACATTTGCTGATTTTAAATATATAAGTTTCATCAAATTTAGTCTTTGTCATCAAAAGTTAAGAGCCAGAGAAAATATACCTTATTTTGGAAATTAGGGGAAACATCCTCTAAAAGTCATAGAATCTTAACGAAAATCACACCATCATATTCAGCGTATCAGAGAACCCTATAGCGAAAATTCCAAGCTCCTATCTACAAATATGTGGAATTTGGTATTTTTTACCAGAAGACAGATCACGAGTGCGTGTTTATTTTTTTTCTTTTTCCCAGGGGTCATTGTATCGACCAAGTGGTCGTAGAATGTCGCAATAGGGCTCATTCTAATGGAATGAAAAGTTCTAGTGCCCTTTTTAAGTGACCAAAAATTGGAGGGCACCTAGGCCCCCTCCCACGCTCATTTTGTTTCCCGAAAACCATAATAGCTATGTCTTTGGGGATGACTTACTCCCCCACAGTCCCTGGGGGAGGGGCTGCAAGTTACAAACTTTGACCAGTGTTTACATACAGTAATGGTTATTGTGAAGTGTAGAGACGTTTTCAGGGGGATTCTTTTGGTTTGGGGGTTGGGTTGAGGGGAGGGGGCTATGAAAGATGGGGGGATCTTTCCTTGGAGGAATATGTCATGGGGGAAGAGAAACTCAGTGAAAAGGTTGCAGGATTTTCTAGCATTACTACAAAAAAAAAACAATGAAAAAATAAACATGAAAAAGTTTTCTCAATTGAAAGTAAGGAGTAGCATTAAAACTTGAAACGAACAAAACTTGAAACATTAAGCATATGAGGGGTTCTAAAAAATACTTTAGCATAAACAGCGAGGTATTTAGGAGGAGATAAATACATCGCTCTTTATGCTAAAGTATTTTTAGTAATTTCAACTACTTATTCTACGGCCTTTCTGATTCAGGGGTCATTCTTAAGGAATTGGGACAAAACTTAAGATTTAATATAAAGAGCGAGGTATTAACGAGGGGACAAACCCCCCTTATATACATAAGAAAAATATAAGAATATAAAAGTTTGTTACGTAAGTTAATTCTTAAGTTACGTATATTTTTTACTAATAAAAACGTTCGTTGAAAATTAAAAGTTCTAGTTGCCTTTTTAAGTAACCGAAAAATAGGAGGGCAACTACGCCTCCTTCCCCACCCCTTATTTCTCAAAATCGTCTGATCAAAATTAAGAGAAAGCCATTTAGCCAAAAAAAGAATTAGTATGTAAATGTCATTTTAATAATTTATGTGCGGAGAGCCAAAATCAAACATGCATTAATTCAAAAACGTTCAGAAATCAAATACATAAACTTTTTTTTTTTAACTGAAAGTCAGGAGCGACATTAAAATTTAAAACGAACAGAAATTACTCCGTATATGAAATGGGTTATCCCCTTCGCAATCCCTCGCTCTTTACGTTAAAGTTTGACTCTTTGCCACAATTCTAATTTTTAAAACAATTAAAAACTTTAGCGTAAAGAGTGAGGGATTGCGGAGGGGAAAACCCATTTCATATATGGATTAATTTCTGTTCGTTTTAAGTTTTAATGTCGCTCCTTACTTTCAGTTGAAGGAGCGTATTCAGGTAAGGAGCGACCCGGCTCAATAGTAACCGAAACTCTTTTTGATACCAATTTGATTTTTTTTATACCAAAATTTGGATACCAATAGTTACATCAAAAAACTTGCATTTTAATGCTGATTTTTAATATATATAACTTTCATCAAGATTAGTCTTACCTATCAAAAGTTACGATTTGCCTCATTTTAGAAAATAGGGGAAAACACCCCCTAAAAGTCATACAATCTTAACGAAAATCACACCATCAAATTCAGCGTTTTAGAGAACCTTATTGTACAAGTTTCAAGCTCCTATCTATACAAACGTCGAATTTCGCATTTTTTGCCAGAAGACAAATAACGGATGCGTGTTTATTTGTTTTTTTGTTATTTTGTTGTTTTTTTCCTAGGGGTGATCGTATCGACCCAGTGGTCCTAGAATGTCTTGGGAAAGCTCATTTTAACGGAAATTGAAAGCTCTAGTGTCCTTTTTAAGTGACCAAAAAAATGGAGGGCCCCTAGGCCCCCTCCCACGCACATTTTTCTCCAAAATCACTGGATCAAAATACTGAGATAGCCATTTTATTCACCATAGTCGAAAAACCTAATAACTATCTCTTTGGGGACGACTTACTATCCCACAGTCCCCGTGGGAGGGGTTCCAAGTTACAAAGTTTGACCTGTGTTTACATATAGTAATGGTTACTGGGAAGTGTACGGACGTTTTCAGGGGGATTTTTTTTGGTTTGGGAGGGACAGTTAAGGTGGGGGGGGGAGTTACATGGGAAGATTTTTCCATGGAAAAACTTCTCATAGGGGAAGAGACTTTCAATGAAGGTGGCGCCGGACTTTTTTGCATTATTTAAAAAAACATTGAAAAAATAAATATGAGAAGTTTTTTTCTACTGAAAGTGAGGAGCAGCATTAAAACTTAAAACGAGCAGAAATTGTTGCGCATATGAGGGGTTTACCTCCTCGTAATACCTCGCTCTTTACACTAAAGTATTTTTAGTAATTTCAACTATTTATTCTACGGCCTTTGTGATTCAAGGGTCATTCTTAAGGAATTGGGACAGAATTTAAGCTTTAATGTAAAGAACCAGGTATGAACGAGGGGTGAACTCCCTCATATACGCAATAAAAATATACGAATATAGAAGCTCGTTACGTAAATTAATTTGTAAATTACGTATATTTTTTACTAATGAACATGTTCATAAAAAAATTAAAAGTCATGTTTCTTTTCATGTTTTCTTTTCAGCCCTATTTTGAGATTAAATAAAAAAAAACAATTTTTTTTTAAATGAAAGTGAGGAGAGACATTAAAACTTAAAACGAACAGAAATTACTCCGTATATGAAAGGGGCTTTTTCTCATCAACGCCTCGCTCTTTAAGCTAAAGTTTTTTACTGTTTTAAAAAGTAGAGCTAAGAGAAAGAGTCAAACTTTAGCGTAAAGAGGGAGGCCTTGAGGAGGAAAGCTTTGCTGAAGAAAATGCACCTTCAATTTACAAGCTTTGATCAGTTTTAGATTGATTATCAGGGCTTTTAAAAAGGATTATGGATTAGCTGTGGAACCATAAACCTATCCATGGCTTCAGGGCTCGTAAATCCTAAACCTACAAACTTTCTTCCAAAAAATAACAGGTGAAATTACAATCAGCAGACTGATAACTACTAATAAATAATTAATGAATTATAATTAATCTAATTGCCATTGGAACAGCTATTAGTTAAACAAGTTAGTCGCATGGACAGAGATTTTTATGATACAAGTTACAATTTGCTCAGAGGTGGTTTAAGGAGAGGACAGAGGGGGCACTTGCCCTGGGCTTAGGAATGTCAGGGGTGCAAAATTTCAAATAAATAATCTAACGGTTATAATCATTTTCTAATTTTTGATTTTTTTTTTTATTACAAAAAAGTAGAGGGTGTAGTTGAAAGAAAGTATAAGGAAATTGAGCATAAAATTTTCTTTTTTCCCATATCTTCATCACTGTTCCTTGAAAATAAAGCAAGAAGACAAAATTAATTAACTTTATATTTTTATGATATTTTGCATTCAAATCCATTCGTACTTTACAGGATGTCGTCTTGTAATAAGAAAGAAAGTGGTGCTCCTGCAAGAAAACAACATTGCCAATTAATAACAATTTTGTTTTTGACAACATTGTCAATTAATGACAATTTTACAGGATGTCGTCTTGTAATAAGAAAGAAAGTGGTGCTCCTGCAAGAAAACAACATTGTCAATTAATGACAATTTTGTTTTTGACAACATTGTCAATTAATGACAATTTTACAGGATGTCGTCTTGTAATAAGAAAGAAAGTGGTGCTCCTGCAAGAAAACAACATTGTCAATTAATAACAATTTTGTTAATAATGACCTGATAATTTTTGGGAGACATGGGGGGGGAGGACGCTAATCAAATTTTTTCCATGGGTGCATAGAGGCCAGAACCGTCACTGCCTTTGCTAACAAAATTTTCGTAGAAAACTCTTCTGACCAGGTAATACTCGTCAGTACTGAAACATAAATTGAATAGCAAAAAAAAAAACTTACAAACTACTTCCGATGCTTCTTATGTAGGTTGGAATTGAAACTGAACTCAAACGATCCCTTATCCTGTTAAGGGTACAAACCTTAGTGAGATTACTTTTACTTTCTTCTAGAGCAATACGGACATTTAAAAATGTATTAAATTCTTTGCTTGTGTGATAACATAGCTTAATTACTAATTCCTTAGCATCTATTTTAACATGCTAGGCTTGGCTACAGGCAGAATTGTCGTTTGGAGGGAGGTGGCAAGGGGGGATAGGTGCCCCTCCCCTTCAATAATGCGGAGAAAAAAAATATATATCCCAAGCACCTTGACTATCTTGATATGGACCCCTCTTGACCCCCTCCCAACCCCAATAAAATGCTGGAATTTTCTACTGGCTACAGGACTACTATTTGGCTGCCAAAGGGGTAAGCGGGCTGCAGTGGTGTGAATTAGATGAGGGCAAGGGGCATTTATCCCCCTGGATTTCAAAATTTTTATTATAGTATTCTCACTGAAAATACCTTTTTTTGGTAGTCAAATTAAAGAAAAACGAAAATAAACAAAATTAACCTGATTTTAAAAATCCCCTCTCTAATATTTTCAGGAATCGGCACCACTAGAGGGCTGCTGTACTTACAGGAAAATAAAAGAAGCGAAAAATCTCTTTTAAATTTTTAACATTTATTAAAGACTAGTTGCTCCTAAAGAGTAAGGTTTTTTGGGAGGGTCAAAGATATGGAAAAAAAGAATATCGAAAGCTCAAATTTCAACTGTTTATTTCCTATAGATTTGATTTTGAATGTGTTTAAAAGCAAGGCCGTAAAGATACAAATTACTAAGTCCTTCGGCCCAAAAATATGGTTTAAAAAGGACTGACGATTATTTTTGTTTGAATTAACTCCAAAATTTCATCCATTAGTTATCAGGCTAATGGGATCCCATCTCAAAAGGAAAAATCGAAAAAAATATGACGGTTCTCCCACTAACTGATCCTGACCCGGGGTCAAATTTTTTCATTACGAATTAAACTTAAAACTCCAAATCCCTGGGGTAAGGGGGCTCTAATATACAAAAGTAATTTTAATTTGAGACAACGGGCCCCCTGAAAGTGGAATCTGGAAAGGGTTAAAAATCACTTCCTAGCTGGAGACATTGCTCCCAAGCAAGGGTCCGAAAATGTTCCAAGAAACCGAATTTTCCCATTGACCTTAGAGAATCGCTGTCTAGGCTAAAGGAAACAAATATTTTGTTGTGAGGGAAAAGAATTTTAAGGGTCGGGATCTTGACCACAAAAACTATTGTCCCTGGTCAGTTTGAAACTTACGGCCCTAAGTCACTGGGTTAGGAGTGTCTGAATTAAGAAAAAATAAGTAGTTTGGGGACGCAAAGATAAGGTAAATAGTTAAAAATAACAAATACTTCCATGGATCAATGATGAGCCCAAAAACAGACAACAATTAAAATGAATAATCAACCCAAACTTATAACAAATGCAAATTATCGTAAATGAGAGCAGGGCTACCACAAACCCTCCCTTCTGTCTCTCTGAAGGTCAGGGTATCAAACCTGCTTTACTGAAAACAAGATGTGTTTACTATTAGTTAGTTTTTCACTGTTATTTCAGTAAGGGTTTCTTCTGTTTTATTTTTGAGTATGTTTTTTTAAGAGTTTTGTCTTTTCATATCGTCTCATAGACTTTTATCTACTTTCATTTTTATTTTTGCACTGCAAGCGGCTGAGTGAAGAGCTTGGTCGAAATATTTACTTTTTTTGTTTTTTCACCTGCTGTGATTTACCTTGTTTGATATCGCTTGCCTTCGCTTCCTCATTTTGTCATGCTTAGCTAGTTTGGCTGAGATGTATTGTTATAAAATAGAATTTATTTGCGCTTAAAGCCAACAAATCATGGCAAATTGTATCAAACAAAAACAATCACACACATTTACAAAAATCCTGGCATAATCCTACAAAAACTTAGCCCTATGATCCATCACAAGACGAAAGAACTGTACCAAATTTCTCACATTCACAAAATATTCTTACGCACATACTCTCACCAACCATGTAAAAATCAAAACACTCTCTACTTGTCTCTACCTAATACTTCAATCCTCCAACCATCCAATTCTTCACCTCCTCACATCAAGTGATATATACTCTTTCAAACCTCCATACATAGGACAAAAATATAGACTCACCTTTTTCTCTCGATAAATTTTCTTCCTTGGCCTAGTGGGAAAACATCGGTCCTCATTTCAATTAATAATCTCCTTTTTATTTAAACCAACTTAAAAAATATAACATCTCCTCAAGTAACCTACGACGGACAATAAATACCCAGAGAAGCAGAAAGCGAACTTTGGGCTTGCCCGAACTGTATTTCCTGGTCATGTAAAATCCTTTCAACAAATCTTCTTAGTTGGTCCTTCATAATCTCAAGCCCTAAACTTTCCCTCCGGAAATATCCACAATGATTTAATAAACTGTTAAATTGGTACGGGCACAACTTACCTAAACCACGTTTCAATATTCTTAAATAAGCTGCCTTCATCACCTGCAACCTAACTTTTTTTCCAAAGCATAGCCGTATTAACTAGTCTAGGAATAAGTCTAGGAGTAATTTCTGTTCAGTTGCTTTTGTATGACGAGAGTTATTCATAATTGTTGATATACATATCGTGAGGTGCATCAAGGCAATATTGATTGTAAATTTATAGATATTGTTTTGTTTCTTTTCTTTATTTAGTTATAGATTTAGTAGATTATTTTAGATTCTATCTTTACTCTTTTAGTTAGTTTCTTCTAGGTTTGAAGATTCCTATTGCTGAAGATTCCTAGTTATAGAGACGAAATATCAAAAAATATATTTCAGAAATATTTCAGAACATAAAAAAATAGCAAATAAAATCACCATCAAACAGTCCGTGGTAACGAACTGTAAATAAGGAGCGATGCGGCTCAATAACAATCGAAAGTCTAAACAACGGAATTGTAACATCAATAACATATTAAAAAGATCGGCTTATTATTCTGATTCCAAATATATAAGATTCATTAAGTTTAGTGTTACTCATCACAAGTTACAAGCCTGAGAAAATTTTCTGATTTTCAAAAAAGAGGGGAAACACTCCCTAAAAGTCAAGGAATCTTAATGAAAACCACACCATTAGATTCCGCACATCCGAGGACCCTATTGTAGAATCTGCAAGAATGTGGAATTTTGTATTTTTTGCCAGAAGTAAGATCACGGATGTGTGTTTGTTTGCTCTCCTAGAGATGACCGCATCAAACCAATAGTCATGGAATATCAGGAATGGGCTCATTTGAATGAAAATTAAAAGTTCTAGAGTCCTTTTTAAGTGACAAAAAATATTAGAGGGCTACTAGCCCCCTTCCCACACCCATTTTCCCCAAAGTCTTTTGATCAAAATTTTGAGATAGCCATTTTGTTCAGAATAGTCGAAATATCTAACAACTATATGTGCTGAGGATAACTTAGCCCCCCTGACAAACCTGGGGTAAGGAGCACAAGTTATGAACTTTGCCCATTGTCAAACAGTTCGTGGTAACGAACTGTAGTAAGGAGCGACCCGGATCAATAGTAAACGAAACTCTAAAAATCGGAATTTTGATGCTAAGAGATACATCAAAAGAATCGAGTTTTTATGCTGATTTTAAATATATAAGTTTAATCAAATTTAATCTTTGTCATCAAAAGTTACGAGCCTGAGAAAATTTACCTTATTTTGGAAAATAGGGGGAAACCCCCCTAAAAGTAATAGAATTTAAAAAAAATCACACCATCTCATTCAGCGTATCAGAGAACCTTAAAGCAATAATTTCCAGCTTCTATCTACAAAAATGTGGAATTTCGTTTTTTTTCCACAAGACAGATCACGGGTGCGTGTTTATTTGTTTGTTTGTTTTTTTTTTCTTTTTCCCAGGGGGTCATTTTATCGACTAAGTGGTCCTAGAATGTCGCAAGAGGGCTCATTCTAATGGAAATGAAAAGTTCTAGTGCCCTTTTTAAGTGCCTCGCTCTTTACGCTAAAGATCCCTCGCTCTTTACGCTAAAGTTTGGCTCTTTGCCACAATTCTAATTTTTAAAACAATTAAAAACTTTAGCGTAAAGAGCAAGGGATTGCGGAGGGGAAAACCCATTTCATATACGGAGTAATTTCTGTTCGTTTTAAGTTTTAATGTCGCTCCTTACTTTCAGTTAAAAAAACTAGTTTTTTTTTTATTTAATTTACATATAGTATTGGCTATTGGGAAGTACACATTTTTTCGTTCGGGAAGGAAATTTCTGTGGAGAGGGGGTGTCTGGATTTTCTGGCATTATTTAGTAAAACGATCAGAAATTAAATAAAAAAAATTTCAACTTAAAGTATGGATCAGTATTAAAACTTAAAACGACCAGAAATTATTACAAATATAAGGGGGCTGCCCTTACTACCTTGCTTTTTACACAAAAGCTTTTTTGAACTTTTAAAAAAAATTATTACTTTAACTAAACGGCCCTTGTGTTTGATGAGTCATTCTTTAGTGGTTGGAAGAAAAAGCCAAACTTTAGCGTAAAGAGCGAGGTATTGAGGAAGGACAACCCCCTTATATTTGCAATAATTTCAGTTCGTTTTAAGTTTTAATGCTGTTCCTTGCATTCAGTTGAAAAGCTAGTTTTTTTTTGTTTAATGATAACCAAGAAGAACGGAAAGAATTAACAAAACAACTGAATTTCTAGTATATAATGATAATAATTCCTTGAAACCTCAGCTGTTCAAGATTTCAATACACAGTAATTTGTTATTTCCGATATTGCAGTTGTAAAAAAAAAGCTAAAAATATATGTGATTTTAGCAAAGTGCAAAAAACACAACACACTTTATAAGATTTACGCTTAGGGGTGAAGGGGGGGGGGGGTAGAATTCAGACATGATGCTGAATGTTAAGAATTCATTGGTGGTAGTGCTGAGAAAAGGAGGAGGGATGACGAAAAAAGAGAGTTTGTAAGTGAGGGTACGAAAAGTTTATATATTTGGGCTATAAATTACCGTTAAAGGGGAATTCTAATAAAACAACAAAGACAAGCTTAGCAAACTGTAAGCGAGACTCTTATGTCATAAATATGATCTAGTTAGCCAATATGGTTAGCCAATCATGGTCCAAAGATGTATAATCAAATATTTCCTGTAAAAGCCGAGAAACTTGAATGATGTCATTGAGAAGTAAAAGATTGGTAACTATGATTAGGTTTTAGGAAAAGCTCCTGAAGGCGCCAAGGTACTGTCTTGCAAAAATGACGTGTTAAAATTTTATGTGTGAGAATGCGAATAACTCACGGCCTAATCAAACAGTTCGTGTTAACGAACTGTAAGTAAGCAGTGATGCAGCTCAAAAGTAACCAAAAATCAAAGAAACAGGGCCTTGATCGCAATAGATACACAAAAAGAATCGAATTGTGATGCTTATTCAGAATATGTAAAATTCATCAAATTTAATGTTACCCTTCAAAAGTTACGAGCCGAAGAAAATTTGGCCATTCTTGAAAAAGAGGGGAAACACCCCCAAAAGATCAAGAGATCTTAATGAAAATAACATCATAAGATTCAGCATAACCCTACTGTAGAGGTTTCAAGCTCCTATGTTTAAAAATGTGGATTTTTTTTTTGCTGGAAGAAAGATCATAGATGCTTTTTTTTTCAGGGGTGACCGTATCAAGCCAGCGATCGTAGAAGATCGAGAGAGGGCTAATTGATCGGAAACCAAAAGTTCTAGTGCCCTTTTTGAGTGACCAAAAATATTGGAGATCATCTAGCTCCCCTCCCACACTCATAAATTTTGAGATGACCATTTTTTGGCATAGTAAAAAAATCTAACAACTATGTTTTGAGGATGACTTTACCCCCCACAGTGCCGGGAGGAAAGGCTGCAAGCTATTAACTTTGCCCATTGTTTGCATTTAGAATTGGTTATTGGGAAGTATACAGACGTTTTCATGAGGGAGGATTATGTGGAAGGATATTTCCATGGAGGAAATTTTCGTGATGGAAGGGGATTTTCTATAAAGTTTTGCAACTGAAAGTAAGGAGCAACATTGAAACTTAAAACGAACAGAAATTATTACATCAATAAGGGGGTTTGCCCTCTCCTCAATACCTCACTCTTTACACTAAAGTTTTTTTCTAGAACTTCTAAAAGAGCTTATTATTCTAGTTAAGCAGAAAAACTAGAAAAAAACTGGAAACTAGAAAAAAAAATCAAACTTTAGCGTAAAAAACGAGGTATTGAGGAGAGGGCGTCCCCCCTCAATGATGTAATAATTTTCTGTTCGTTTTAAGTTTTTATGTTGCTTCTTAATTTCAGTAGAAAAAACTTTTTTGTTTGTTTAATTTCTCGAGCAGGAAACTGGAAGTTTTAGGCAAAAAAGTCAAAGGATATCGCTTCAGAGCTTCCAAGTGAGAGTGACTGGATCAACTATTTCACCAGCGAATTTTCTCCACCTGATCCAGTGTTAGAAACCCGCTATGAATCACTACTAGTGGACAGTCTAGTTGATACTGAATCAGATATTGGTTTCGTAGTCACGGCCTCGGATATTTACAGTGCTATCATTCACCTTCGAAGAAAATTCTCACGTGGTTATGATCAATTACGGGGTTTTCATTTATTACATGCAGGTGATAAGCTGCTGCAGCATCTACATTTGTTTTACCGAATCACTTTTAATTCTGGTATTGTCCCCGATTCTTTTTGTGTTGGTACATTGACTCCTGTTCCGAAAAAAGATAAAGATAGCCGGAAATATTGTTCCTATAGACCTATAATAGTTTCTTCTGTTCTATGAAAATTGCTGGAGTTACTAGTGATTAAGACCGTAAATAAGGCTTGTTCAACTCCGGACAACCAGCTTGGATTTAAGGAAGGCTAAAGTCGGGTACACTTGCATTATATACTTGCCAATGTTCTGATAGATATAGAGAATAGTGGCGAGTTTCTCGTTCTTGCGGCTCATGATGTCTCTCGTGCTTTTGATTCTAGCGTGCATTCCCATTTGCTGTATAGTGCGCAGCAGTCAGGTCTCAGTCGTTAGGTTGTGCGGGTATTTTAAAATTCTGTATGTAAGATAATTTGTTGTCGTGAGAGTACCTACTCGTCATGGTTACATAATGAGTAAAGCCGTAATTCGAGTTTGGAAAGGAATCCGCCAGGGTGTGGTAACTTCGTCACCATTGTATAATAGTAGTGTGGTCGCACACAAGAAAAAGGCTAGAATTAGTTTTGTTTTAAAGGTTTGGACCTTTCCGTACTCAATTACGCTGACGACATCCTAAATTTAACTAGAACTGTATGGTCTGTGGAGGAAAACTTTTTCGGTCTTAGTAGGTAATATGCCAAAATTGGTCTCAACTTTAATGCTTCGAAGAGCGAGGTCCTTGTTTTCGGCAAATCTGTCGGGGATGTTGTATGCGTGCAGTTAGGAAATCAGAGTGTTCATTTATCTGCTTGGATTAAGTATCTCAGTTTCAAGATAGGGGGTAGTGTAAAAATGATAATGGCTCTCCTTATCTCTCATCTAAGTGAGAAATTTAGGAAAGCATTTGATGTGACAGTCTACTGTAAAGCTAGCTACAGCAGGCGTATTCTCTTCCCTGTGTACATGGCTTTTGCAATGCCTCATGTCCTCGCATTGACTCCATTTCGGAATGTGTTTACGGCTACTGGTAAAAAGACTATTAGATCCGTATATTTTCGTTTCGCGAAATTTCTCTTGTGTATACCCTTAAAGGCTAGAAACAAAAGACTAGTGTCAGCCTATGGGTTAACTGAGTCACTAACCGTGGCTGAGTAGCGTCGCGGTCACTATTTTTCTAAGCCTGATAGTACCAACAGCCTCCATCCTGCTATGTGTTAGTAGAAATATTTGAATATATTCTTTATAGTATAGATTTCTTTGTGAGTATCTTCTTCTTTGTTTTTTGTTTTGTTTTTGTCATCTCATCTACTCCATATCGAACCCTTGTGTATTTTTTGGGCAATAAAGATATTTATTAATAATGTGTATTCTTGAAAGGAAGTAAGTGGCACTCAATTATTTTCATCTCAATTTGGCAGCCTAGTATTGAGCTCTATTTTTAAATTTTTTCTGCAGAATCTTGACCAGCTTAGCTATTTTTTTTTTTTTTTGCTTAGTGAAATATAAAGCTTTTCAAACATATTTGAACAAATTTCTATCGATTTTTTAAATTTATCTATGAAAAGTAAACTATATTTGCAAAAGGTTGTATCAAATGGTAAAACTGTAGAGCAATACCTATAAAGAAGTATGAAACAAGTTAATCTTATGCACGTCTTTATTATCACTAATCCTATTTTCATACACCCAATGCTATTAATAGTACTTCTACTACTACTACTGCAACGACTACTACTACTACTTTTACTACTACTAGTACCACTTTTACTACTGCTACTACTGATGCTTACACGCCAAGTCATTGCAGAGCCAAGCCACTAGAGGTAAAAAATGCTATAAACGCTCTTCCTCCGCCCCAATTTTTTCATAGCTTCACACTTTACTCCCTCTGCTCCGAGTTCCGTTATGCCCTTTCGTGTGACCGCCCAGCCCTATTTAGGGGTGACCTGCTTTTCGTTTGGCCCCAGACGGATAGCCAAAAACACGAATTTCAGCAGTCTATCCTGTTTTGTCCGTAAAACGTGACCTAGTTGCACCCCAAACCAAGCTAGAAAATTTAGTCACACACCCAATAAAAGCCTTGTTAGCTGACACAGGCCTCTTGGGTAAAAACAAAGCCAAAGAAAAAAAACTGGTAAGGCTTTTATTTATCACGATAAAATAGATTACGGAAAAACAGTTAAAACACTACGATTGACTATTCGGCAGTGTTTTTAACGGAAAAATAAAGTTAAAAATGAACAGCTATGTTTCAAAGAAACAGAAGTCAATGGAAAAAAAGAACAAAGCATCCGTACCTATAACTTCCATAGCACGAAGTGTGAAAAATACGAATCACAAAGTTTTGGCTGTGACAAAACTATAAAAGGTGTCGCACAAACGAAATGCCGAAAAGGGAAACTTGGAAAAAAATTGCATAACCAGAAATCTGTTGAAATACAAAAATAAAAGAAATTCTTATAAAGCAACAAGTGATTTTTTTTCCTATTAAGTAACAAGATCCCATAAAAGGAGTTTTTTCTAAGAAAAGTAAAGAGACGATCCTATTTTACCAAGACGAGTAGAAGTCAATTGATATAATAATTCAAACTTAAAATAACCAAAAATTACTTGCTATGGGTGAATAAATGAATCCTACAACGAATAGAAATTAAAATGACTAATCAAGTCAAAATTAAAGCGAACAGAATTTACTACAAAGAAGAGAGGGGCTACTGCTAATTAAACTTCAACAAAATAGAGCTACATTTGAGCTTTACTGAAACGGTTTTGTATTTTGAACAGTTTTTTTTTGTCATAACATGAACAATGACACAAAAACAAAAATGTGATATGGCTAAATAAAGTCTATAAATAGGAGTGGTGTATTTCCCTCTCCGTCTAAATCCTTATAAACGGTTTCGGTGTCGTTTACGTTTTACTGAACACGGTCGATATTTTGAACATTATTGTTTTTATTTGTCAAAAATATCCACAGCTCGTAAACCGCAAACAGATGATATATCAGTTACGCATGGAACTATCTGTTGCATTCATTATCAAGTGGGAAATACGTAGAGGGCAATAGCAATCAAATCCAAATATAGGGGGGATATCTTTTTTACCTTTTTTGGTTCTTTCTTCGGCTCCATTATGCGGAAATTGATATTTTTTTCCAAATCTCCTTTGGCCTTGGGGTTTCCTTCGGCCAAGGAGTTAAGAATTTAAGCTTCGAGCTTATCGGTACAAAAAATTGCACTTTGTCGGGTCCAACTTATTTTACGGAGGGAGGGAGGGGGCTGTGTCATAGAATATTTTTTTTGTACATTAGGTAACTCTTTGCCCAGTAATTTACGCCTGTAAGTTTCAAACCGATCAGGAACAAAAAAAATTAATCTGTTTCTAAGGTCCATACTCCTACCCCGTCTGAAACAAAAAAAGTTGATCTACTTGAACCACATTACTTCACTACTACACCCCTTCCCAAAGGGGTTGCAGGGGTCTTGTAATCATTGGAGTTATATTTATTGGCCCTTTCAACTACTTTAAATGAAATGATTAACTCAAAATTTTGATTCGATGTTTTCGGAGCTATGGAGGGCTGGGTAGTAAAAAAGGCACAGAAAGAGTGGGTTGCCCTGAAACCATTTTTGATAGAACTGTAACCCTCGATTTCCAATAAAACGAGCCTCTTCCAAAGCTGCTAGAAGCAACTTTCCATACGAAGTGGACAGAAAAAAGAAGAAAAGCCTAGTTGCAACAGTAGCAGCAACCTATTAAAAAGCAAACCACTTTGCCATACACAGTTATGTTTTACAACCTTATCTGGAAGTTTACAGTTAAACATCATGAAAGTCGAGTGCTTCGCTAGCGCTTACTGGAAACTGAGCTAAAAAAAACAACACGAAATAAGGCAATTCATTTAGCTATACATCAAAAAATTTTTAACTGAAAGTAAGGAGCAACACTAAATCTCACAACGAGCAGAAATTATTACATATATAAAGGGATTGCCACTCCCTTGACAATATCTTGATTTTTACGCTAAAGTCTTTAGCTCTTTTAAAAAAAGCTTACTATTCTAATTGTGTTTCAGGATTCGTTCTTAAGAAACTAGGACAAATAGTCAAACTTTGAGGTAAAGAGCAAGCTGGAGGAGGGTACAAACTCCTTCATAAACAGAATAATTTCTTTCGTTTTGCGTTTTAGTGTTGCTCCTTACTTTCAGCTGAAAAAACTTGTCTTTTTTGTTTAGTAAAATATAAAGAATGAAGGTACAGGTTTGGATGTTGAAAGCAAAAAAAAAATAGTCGCTAGAATTATATCAAAAGTTTACAGAGGCGTTAGAGGAAGAGCGTTTCAGGGGGATCGTGGTTGAGTGGAGCTAATTGGTGAACATGATAGGAGACGGGTTACCATCTAGGGTAAGAAGGGAGGGTATGGGTCAGGCTTGGCAATAAAATGATCCTGTCGTTTGCCCAATGTTCAGGGCATTGGGTAGAACCGTTTATATTTTATAGATAAATGTAAAGAATTGGTAGAGCTAAGTAAATAAATTTTTGAAAGAAGTCTTATTGATAAAAATGATTGGATAAGAATCTTGAGAAAGAAGTATTTTGGGAGTTTGAAGTGAAGGAAATTGCTAAGGCTAGGGATGAACCGCAGAGCTCCTTTTCAGTAGGTTGACGGTAGACCGTATTTACATTATTGATGATAAATGTTATCATTTGTTCATTTGTGTTTTTGCTCCTTTTCCCAGGACTCTTGTTGGTTTTCGTTCAAGTAAAATGTAATTACTATCACTATTTGCTGAGACGAATAAAAGTATAACACGGAACTGTATGGAAAAGTATGGTACCCAGGCATAGGCCCCCACAAGATGAATGTAGTAGACGGTGTCTTTACTTTTTTCCTTGATAGGCCAAACAAAAGAAAGTGTTAAAACAATTGGATCAAAATTTTGCACAAATCCAACTACATCTCTATTTTATCATAATCTAGGGTAAATACTGGTTGCTATGTTAGGGAATAATGTGTCTTTCAAAAATCGATTGTGAATGGTGCCCTCTGGAATATACTCACTCTTTGTGCCCCTATAGCCCTCTGGCTACGACCACGATGAAACGAAAACAAATAAGAAAATATTTTGAAAAGAGATCAAGCAACAAGGAGTTTTTTTTCTCTCCTAATGCATGGTCACCACAAGCGCAAAAAAAAACAGTGGTCCGATACATATTTGTGCTGACCATTGCAAATGGTTTGTTTACTAACACAAATGAGTAAGTAGGTAAATTTATTACTGAGTAGTATGTATATAATGCACACGATTGCTCGTACAAACTTGAAATGTAAAAGATCACAACACAGCTTTGTAAAATTCGACAGAGAGCAATTTCAATTTCTTCTGAAACCACTTCCATGGATCTTCACATTTGAACTGGCCTTTATATTTAGAGCACAAGTCTGAGAGGTCGATTGGATCATACATGCTAATATGCGGGTATATACGCTTTTGTAACTTTAACTTAGTATTTGAGGGTAGTTTTTTTATGATAGATGTTGATATTGCAGCTGGAAGAAAAACTAACATTTCATATTTGTAACTTGTCACCTCAATTTTTTCTAATAATAGCCTAACAGTACCGCTTATTGATTCCGTGATTTCCGTATCGTTCATAGTAGAATAATCATAAATATGGGTTAATTTTGTAGGTTTATAAACCAAGCCATTTGATAACTTTATTGCTGCGTCTACTTTTTTCACGAATAAGGGGTATAAAGGTGGTTGAAACTCATCCACTAAAATGACGAAGGTTTGGGTCATTGCTGGTCGCGTTTTCAAATGACCTGAGATTTCATTAAGCACTCCCTGGTATGATCCATGATTGAAAAACCCTAAATAGAGGCACTGACACATATTCCAAGAATACCAAACGGCCCTTAAAAATTTTCCTTTCATTCCAGTTTGCCCATGCATAACAGAAGAAAATATTAAACAAAAAATTGGCAAAAGGGCAACTATATGAACTGGTGCATCATATACCGTAAAAGACAATAACAATAAAGAAAAAAAATACGTTGTAACAAACATTCCAGATAATGTAAGATACTTCGGTTTTCGGGGCCAAACTTCCATAATTGTATGATAAAATATTTTAAAAACAATGAAAAACGCAAAAACTCCCAAGATGCCATACATATAAATTACATTTGATACCGTATTATAAATTTGTTCAGACCTAAATTCGGCTTTATTCCATTCAATTCTCTCAGTCAAACTAATACCATAGTTAATAGGAGCTATTATAACATCGTCAAAATTAAACTGAAAAATAAGTAGTCTTACGCAATCTATGTCCTTATAATACAGCGAGTCAACAAACATATGCACGTAAGAAGTAATAGCAAAAACTGGCAGCAGAGACATCATTCTAAGGTGAAATGTAACATATAAGCTTTTATAGGAGTCCAAACCTCTGTACAACCAATAAAACACAGGTACTAGCCCAAAAAACACAAAAGAAGGGCGATTGAATATCCCAACCGTGAATAAGAATGCAATTTTATTCATATGCTTGAAGTTGTGACCTTTAATCACTTTTCCTTTTTTTCTTAAATTCACTTTATCTTTCATAACTTTTGCCACAGCTAACTTACTATTAATGTATTTTTCATAAAGAAGGGAAGCGCCTGTTCCTCGGACACTGTCAACAACACACCATAACAATAGTGAAAATAAGCACAACTCAAAAGAGCTTCTTAGGGGTCTTGTAACAAAAATGAGCATTACATGTGAGCTTCCAAGTAAAGTTAAGCTTGTCCATGGTCTTATTTTACAAGCTTTTGCAACTTTATACATCACAAAATCGTTCAGAAATGATAAAACTGTAAATACAAGACGTGGAATCAGAAGAAGATAGTGTGGTTGAACTATGTTAATCCTGAATTCGCTTTTTAAAAAGGGGCTCAACATTTCAATGAATTTGAATGGTAAACCAATGAACAGCAATGGAAGTGCCATACTCTTTGTCGGGAGTGGCGGTGTTATGGATTCTGTAGCTTCTACCCCAAAAATCCATCCTGAAAATATTAATAATTTTAACTTACTGTATAAGTAATATTTCAAAATACAACAGTTATAGCTCACTTGCCAATGTGTTAATTATATTTCCTTGTGCACTCTTTTTTGTAACCTAAGCAACCAGAGAAAGACCGAATATACGAATTCCGGCCTGCCATCCTGGTGATAAAAATGGTTACTACAAGTGGTGAAGAGATACAAAACACTTGTGCCATAAAAACGGATCTGCGGTGTTTAAAGAAGAAGATCGGATAAATTCTTTAATTTTACAAGTATAGTTTTTGAGTCGCGTGTTGAATTCCACAGTTTGGGCGCCAATTACTTTGAACACGCAATGAACTCTTGCTTAGTTCCGAACGCTGCTGGTTCTTAAGCAGCCAGGTTTTTCTTTAGACTTCAACAGTGGGACCAATTTGAGTTTCATTTTTCAGGTTAAGGGAGTAGTTAGGGCGGGTTTTTCAAACTTAAAACATAGCCAGACTTTTATTCAACCTTCAATAGTAGGACCCATAGATTTTATTTTTATTTGGAGTAAGGCTGTGGCGTTTTAACTCTTAAAACATACCACACAGCCTGCTCCACGGGCAAAAGGTCGAAGGTAAGTGCAATTTGCATTTCTTCATAAATGTAGCTCATTTCTATTTTTTATAGCATATAATAATATTCATTTGTGATTTTCTGAGCACCCATTGAACCTATTGCAAAATAAATAAAAATTTCAGAAAAGAAGTCAATTGCGTAAGCACTTGACACCATTCCTGCAGCTATGAAATCAGGCCTTCGGCTCTTGCAAATAACAACCTCAGATATTCAGACCTCAATAACATAGCCTGAAATAGCATCTATCTTCGGCAAAGGGGGGAAAACACCAAGGGCTCAACTCACATGGAGAGCCAGGCTGAGAATAGGTTAGAGTTCCAATTAAAAGTAAGGGCACGGGCAAAGGGTACACCAGACAATTAGCCTCAACTTTTTTTTTGTTTTTTAATGAGAAGTTGGACATCGCCGACAGTTTTTATTAAATTAAATAAAAAAAACCTAGTTTTTTTAACTGAAAGTAAGGAGCGACATTAAAACTTAAAACGAACAGAAATTACTCCGTGTATGAAATGGGTTGTCCCCTCCGCAGTCCCTCGCTCTTTACGCTAAAGTTTGACTCTTTGCCACAATTCTACTTTTTAAAACAACTAAAAACTTTAACGTAAAGAGCGTGGGACTGCGGAGGGGACAACCCATTTCATATACGGAGTAATTTCTGTTCGTTTTAAGTTTTAATGTCGCTCCTTACTTTCAGTTAAAAAAACTAGTTTTTTTTATTTAATTTCTGAACGTTTTTGAATTAATGCATGTTTGATTTTGGCTCTCCGCACATAAATTATTGAAATGAAATTAGTATATTAATTTTTCTTTTGGCTAAATGGCTTTCTCTTAGTTTTGATCAGACGATTTTGAGAAATAAGGGGTGGGGAAGGAGGCCTAGCTGCCCTCCAATTTTTCAGTTACTTAAAAAGGCTACTAGAACTTTTAATATTCAACGAACGTTTTTATTAGTAAAAAATATACGTAACTTAAGAATTAACTTACGTAACAAACTTTTATATTCTTATATTTTTATTATGTGTACGAGGGGGTTTGTACCCTCGTTAATACCTCGCTCTTTACACTAAATCGTAAGTTTTGTTCCAATTCTTTAAGAATGACCCCTGAATCAAATAGGCCGTAGAATAAATAGTTGATATCACTAAAAATATTTTAGCATAAAGAGCGAGGTATTTGTCTCCTCCTAAATACCTCGCTCTTTATGCTAAAGTATTTTTAGAACCCTTCATATGCGTAATAATCTCTGTTTGTTTTAAATTTCAATGCTATTCCTTACTTTCATTTGAAAAAACGTTTTCATGTTTATTTTTTCATTTTTTTTTTTATAGTAATGCTAGAAAATCCTGCGCCCTTTTCATTGAATTTTTTCCCCCCATGGCATATTTCTCCAAGGAAAGATCCTCCCACATAGCCCCCTCCCTCAACCCTACCCCAAAACCAAAAAAATCCCCCTGAAAACGTCTGTACACTTCCCAATAACCATTATTATATGTAAACACTGGTTGAAGTTTGTAACTTGCAACCCCTCCCCCAGGGACTGTGGGGGAGTAAGTCATCCCCAAAAACATAGTTATTAAGATTTTCGACTATGCCAAACAAAATGGCTATCTCAAAATTTTGATCCGTTGACTTTGGGAAAAAAATGAGCGTGGGAGGGGGCCTAGATGCCCTCCAATTTTTTTGGTCACTTAAAAAGGGCACTAGAACTTTTCATTTCCGTTAGAATGAGCCCTCTTGCGACATTCTAGGACCACTTGGTCGATACGATGACCCCTGGGGGAAAAAAAACAAAACAAAAAAACAAACAAATAAACACGCACCCGTGATTTGTCTTCTGGCAAAAAATGCAAAATTCCACATTTTTGTAGATAGGAGCTTGAAACTTCTACAGTAGGGTTCTCTGATACGCTGAATCTGATGGTGTCATTTTCGTTAAGATCCTACGACTTTTAGGGGGTGTTTCCCCCTATTTTCCTAAATAAGGCAAATTTTCTCAGGCTCGTAACTTTTGATGGCTAAGACTAAACTTGATGAAACTTATATATTTAAAATCAGCACTAAAATGCGATGTGATTAAACTCCCTTAAACAGAACATTTGCATCCAGGATGGCTGGAATTTGGATTTAAATCACTCTCCAAATATAATCACAGCAATAATATCAGAAAAATAACACGAGGAAGAAGATTACTGCCTCAGTACTTAGGACAAGGATGAATTAGCTTAGGTAAACGAACGTGGTATAAAAATGTTTGTTCTATAAATATAATAAAAACGACAACACCATACTTACTTACAAGATGTGAATTACAGCTCCCTGGAAAAACTTAGATGTTTTGCAAAACAGAAAAAAACGAGGGGAGTTGAATTTTGGCAGTCCAATGAAAATACTGGAGAGCCATAAATACAGTCATATAATCTAAAGAACATACAACAAAAAAGACAAGGTGTAAGCAACAAGGGTGAGAACAAAATGTAAGTTCCCATTGATTTGTTACTTTCATGTAAGTTTTCAGAGACGGCGGGAAGAATTGTATTAGCGCAAAGATCAGTGCTTTAACTATCCCCGAATTATTCAGTGTTTCTTGAATTTTTCCGACGAAATATTGATTTCTCCAAAATCCCCTTTTTTCGAGGAAACCCAGAGAAAAAAACAGATGGTAATAAAAGAACTGACAAGGATTGATTGCATTCGGTTAGAATGAAAGAGGGTCAATAGGTATCACTTTACTTACTGGATCCTATCATTCGCTAAAAACTTAATCTAGCTTAAACGACCCAAAAGGGATTCATAAAGCCAGGGGTTGAAGTAAGGTTATACAGCCCCCAATACAGGGGGCAGAGGAGTTTGTATTTTCAACAGCAATTTTTAGATGGGAACTTTACGATTTTAGGGTAACACAGTAAAATATTTAGATGAGTTTGCAAGGAAAGAAAACTCTGATACTCCGTTGAACTTTAAGCGAGCTTAATACTCAACTTAGGCCATAACTTAATAAGGCATTTGCTAATATTTAGCCACAATAAAAGAAAACTTAACTAAGCGCTTTTCTACTTGATACGTTGTTTTCAGTAGCTCAGACTTTGTTCAAGTTTTTACCTTGGAGTAATGAAAATATGCAAAATTACAAATTTCTCGTCTGAAGATACCAAAAACCCTTTCGTTCTACTAAGCAACAAAAATAACATAGGATAAGCACAGATTAGAAGAATGACCTTATATAATTCATATTAAATTTGATATAGTTTCCGATAAAGAAAACTTCATTATAATGATACCTGCTAAGGGTTCCACAAAATCCTTATATTCCTCAAAATCTGCCACTCCCGTCTGGGGCAAAAGTATAAGAATTATACGCAATGCGACAAGTAAAAAGTATTGATCTGATGCTATTATTTCACGAAGCATGTTTACTGACTTACGGGGAATATCTGTTAGTTTCTTGTATGGTAGATATTTAGCAGCTGCGCAGCGACAACTCAGAAAATATTCTGGAGAAAAGTTAGCGTCAAATTGCTGATCTCCAGAGGGAATAAATAAAAAAAAACAAGTTTTTTTTTTAAATGAAAGTAAGAAGCGACATTAAAACTTAAACGAACAGTAATTACTTCGTATATGAAAGGGGCTGCTTCCTCATCAACACTCTGCTCTTTACGCTAAAGTTTGACTCTTTCTCTTAACTCTAATTTTTTAAAACAGTAAAAAAGTTTAGCGTAAAGAGCGTAATTCCTGGTGATTTTCGTTAAAATTCTATGACTTTTAGGGGTTGTTTCCCCCTATTTTCTAAAATAAGGCAAATTTTCTCAGGCTCGTAACTTTTGATGGGTAAGACTAAACATGATTAAACTTATATGTTTAAAATCAACATTAAAATGCGATTCTTTTGATGTAGCTATTGATATCAAAATTCCATTTTTAGAGTTTTGGTTACTATTGAAGCCGGTTCGCTCCTTACTACAGTTCGTTACCATGAACTATTTGACAATGATGATCTCGATTGAATTTTTACGTGCTTCCAAAAGGCATTAAGATAGACAATTGAGCAGTAATTCAAATAAGAAGCAATTAATAAGTGGTAAATCATTTTTATACAGAAAATAGAAAAATATTTTTCACACGATACATCGGCCCAATATTTTGATCCAGTTTTATCCTTAAATGATCAATATGATTTTGAAATGACGAAATGGGATCAAGAAAAACTCCTAAATAATGATATGACTGGACCCTACACACTTTATGCTCAGCAACCTGAAGCTCCTGACAAGAAATCTCTTGAGTGGCACGTTTTGAACGAACAAAAACAATACTTTCAGTTTTTTTAAAGTTCGGTAATGAATTATTGGAAAGAAACCATCGATTGACTGAAGAAACAGTTATATTTAAATTTTCGATCAATGTAGATGAATCCCTCGCTTTAACAAATATAGCTGTATCATTTCCGAAGAGAATTGCAAGACTAATATTCTCCTGCAAACTTCACGGAACATGATTAATATAAATCAAAAATAAAAGTGAACCTAATACTGAACATTGAGGGACACCAATGTCCATAAATTTTTTTTTAAATTAGATGGTTTTCCATCACCATCTACCGCAATTTTACGTTTACATAGGTATGACTTTATTATTTCTAGTCCTTTCCCTCTTATGCCTGAATTTTCCATTTTATCAAGAAGAATTTCATGGTTTTAAAGTGTTAAATGATTTCTTAACATCATGAAAAACAGCAGCTACATGGAAATCATGCATTTATCACTTATTTCTAATATAATCACTTATCTCTAATATAAGAGCTGCAACTCCGTGTTCTGTCGAACTGCTTGCCCTAAATCCAAACTGGTATTTGATAGAAAAAAAAACATTATCTGATCTAAATAATTAGAAATTCTTTCTTTAAAAATTCGTTCAAACACTTTAGATAATAGCAATAGAACTGCAATAGGATGATAATCATTTACATTAAATTTATCGCCTTTTATATCTAATGAAATTACCCGGGCCATTTTCCATCTGCTAGGAAATATACCTGAACTGATGCATAAATTAAAAATATGAATAAGTGGTTTAAAAATCACTCCAGCAATACTCTAACAACTTTGTTGAAAGTTCATCAGTTCCGACTGAATTACCGCTTTTCATATTTTTGATAGCCTTTTGGAATTCTGCAAAATTAACCGGGGCCAAAAATATGCTCGTATCTTCAGTGGGAAGAAAATATTGTTTTTGCGACCAGCGAGAAGAAAAATCTATTTCTGCTGAAATGATTGATTGTCCAAACCAGTAAAATAATTACTAAATATCTTAGCAACAGCTTGCGGCCCTCTAACTTCTTCATCATTTATATTAAATAATGCCTCGGGCTGTGAAACGTTTTATTTCTTTTTTATCCTTAATCAAACTCCAAGTTTTCCGGGGATAATCATAATTTTAATATTAATTTTTATACGAAACTCTTTCACTTTCTCTAAGAATCCTTACCAGCATATTCTTCAAATTTCTAAAATGCATTGTATTTATTTCTGTGGGACGCTTCATTCTGATTTCCACAAAAATCTAACGTGTCATTTGCGCTTTCCTGAAACCTAGATGTATTTGTAAGGTTTTCCTTTTCTATTTATAACCAAATTCTATTAAAATCGAAAAATGCCCAAACAACCAGAAATTCTTTCTGAATATTTATAATTCCCTTACTTCTACTGGTCAAATATGCACCAAATTCTTATCAGTGTATTTTTTTTTTAATCTATTCCTTTCAAACGCATTGAAAATTATTTGACGTATCATTCACTGATTCAGCAATTGAAAGATTGCTTCTGCATACTAGAAATTGATCCAAATATTACCAATACATAATTTAGGTTTTGTTTAGGTCAAGTCTTTTAAATGAAATGGATTCAAAAGGCGAAATACTAATGAAAAAAAGAGATTTAATTGCAAACACAAATAAATATATTATAAGAAAACTGCTTGTCTCTTTCCGGCAAACTTGATTAATAATTAGATTTACTTTTCGATTTTTACGAAAAAAAAATCCATTGTTCAAAAAATAAAACTTACTACTTTTCAGCAACATTCAGAAGCGGACACAATTAATGCTGCCTTCGGCAACCCAACTCTGCCGAAGTGGGCGATGATTTTGATATCAGATGACATCAGAATGGGCGATGATTTTCTGCTTGAATTGATCATTCATTTATTCGTCTTAGGTTTCATTTATTCAGGCATAATATTTTTTGTTTGTTTTATGTTTGACTTGTTATTATTTCTCCTCGTTTTAAGTTTTATATGTAGCTTAACCCTTCCTAGGAGTTTTATTCATCAAGCAATAAGCTGCTCCAAGTCCTCGAAAAGTCTCTTGAAAAGTTTTCTGCTTCCAGACGTGTCTTATTTTTAAGACAGTTTCTAAATGCACAAATTTACAAATTCTGCAAAAAATATATTTCTGAGAGGAAAACAACATCTATTTATTCTTTTAGCACCGTTGTTACTTTCACCTAGCCCGTTCATGTGGTAAAGCACGTTCATGTGGTAAAGCAGGAGACCTTGATAACAAGCGTTGGCTTAGGACTGAATGGGTATCTTTGAAGAACAGAAACTTGTTAAGACAGCGAACTTTCACTGAAGCTACATCAGCAGGTAAATTTATATGTATTAATATAATTTAGCTAGGATGAAAGTAAATTCGTCACTTGATACCTGTTTTATGCTCTTCCAAATCCAATAAAGGCTTCGCATATTCCATTCTGACCACTTGGAGGGACTTAAAAAGCCCATAGTAACTAACAGTATAAACATGTATTAACTAAACTACCGATTGAGAAAAAACTGCCATTTGTAGCTGATTCAGTAATGATATTTATCTTCATTATTCTTAACAGTAGAATGTTATTTTGAAAGCAAATTTGCAGGAATTTTATAGAGGAGCTCGAAATCCTTCAAAGAAGCCGTATTAACAAAACTTAAAAGTACACCTTTGTAATCACCATTGTTGAAAACCTTAAATATGGGAATTACAGCCCCCACCATGAAAATCAAGGAGAATCACATTTTTGCATGGGTAGCACTGATGCATCCTCTTTTTCTTTTTTGTTCTGTTTTTTTCTTTTCTCTTTCTTTTCAATGTTGCTAACAAGGCACTGAAACATCATATAAGTTTAAGCTAATTTTCATGTCTAATTAGTTTTAACTATTTTCTTAACTTAACATCATAGTCTAAAAACTATAGACAAGGTAACAAGTTATCTTTTGGGCCCCTACTAAGGGCTCAAAGTTGTATTTGCCCCAGAAGCGATTATCAAATTTGGAAATAGGCCAAGAGTGGAAAAAAAGGCAAAGAGTGATGTACTTACTTTTTTTCTAGCTAAATTATATGGATGTATAAATTTACCTATCTACAAAGCTATTACGAATTTACCTATAGCTGAAAATAATACCTGAGAAGGGTTTTATCCTTCCGGGTATAGAGAACTTCTCAAGATATTTTTAACTGCGATTTATCAGGTAAACCTACATGAAATGATCTAAAACCTAGTTTTCCACAGGGAAACATCTCCAAATCTGTTTTGGAGATCATACATCTACTATCCAACCCACCCAAGAAAAAAAAACATTAAACATAGCAAGCGATGGGGTGGTCAGTGCCTCTTAGCCCCCTATGGGTGATCACTAAACTAACTATCCCCCCCCAAAAAAACTACAATAAGTGGTAAAGAAGTTCTTACAGGAGACATTAAGCTTCCCCATCCCCGCTTTTTATTCCTCTAAGAAGATTTCCTTGCTCTACATATAACATGCTACTTTATAGCCATATTTAGAACCGGACATAACTCGTTTCTTTAGATACCGGAAAAACCTATTTTAAACACATACACGGTCAACTTTTTTTTCTTTTTACAGAAACAAGTTTTGAACGTCGTCCACATCATAAATGTTTTTTTTGGGGGGGGGGACTGTATATTAAAGCCTCACCATTTCTAGGTGCAATATTAAAACTTGACACGAACAGAAATCCTTCTGCATATGAGGGAGCTGCCTCCTCCTCAACACTGGCTCTTTAAGGTAAGTCCTTAATGTTCTGTAAAAACACTCCTCGTTCAAATTCAACGGCCCTTGAATGTGAGCAGTCTTTCTTAAAGAATTGTGAAAATAAGTCAAACTTTAGCACAAAGAGCGAGGTTTCGGGAAGCAACAACCCCCTAATTTACGGAATAAATTTGTTAGTTTTAAGTTTTGCTGTTCCTCTTTGCATTCCGTTAAAAAAAATCTTCTTTTCTTGATTGAATCATGCCAGGAAACTTCTCTCTCGACGAAAATCCACCCCCGCCCACAAAAAAAAAATACATTTTTATTCCAATACCACATACTTTATGTGAATTGGTGAATTTCGTAACTTATAGCTATTTTCACGGAGCATAGGGGTGGGGGGAAATCATGTATCCCCAAAGGCACACTGATTGGACCTTCTAACTATGCCGAATCAAATGGTTATCTCAAAATCTTGATCGGCTATCTTTGGGAAAAAGGGGCGTGAGGGGAGGAGGTTAGTTGCCCTCAATTTTTTGTTCACTCATTTTTTACGATTTCGGTTACTGTTGGGTCCAGTTGCTCCTTACTTACAGTTCGCTACCATGAACTGTTGGATTATTTTGTTCAAGCCGGTTTTAATTTCTTTCTTTTCTTATATGGATCCCTTTGTTGAAACTTGGAGCAGCTTTTCCCATATTAACATAGCTAATAAGTTGTGGAACTTACCACTTCGAAACCAGGCAGAACTTATTTCTTTAGACGATTAAGACAGCAATAATCCTTTTTTAGTTATCAGTATTTCTGACTGTTTCTATTATTCTTACGATGTTTACATTATTTAACTTGGAATATCAATCTTCTACTTTTTTATAGCTTCTGATAGTTGTTTGTCAATAAAGTATTATCATATCTCTCTCTTTCTTCCTTCTTTAGTTTTCTTGCCATTAATAGTACAAAGTTATTATTGATCTTTGGACACGACATTTTTGAAAGTTATATTAATTTTTTATTGACCATTTTTGCATTGATAGATTTCTGGTTTGATTATTTTTTTTTACATTCGTCTTGTTTCCGTCTCGTCTTACTTTGACATTAGAAACGATTTCGGTTCAGTTACAGCTTGTGATAAACTTTTGAAGAAAAAAAACGTCTTATCTTAATAATCTTATAAATAGAAAATGCAATATTCCTTTAGGGGAAAATTGCTACTTTTGCTAGGAAGAGCGTTGACCAGATTGGCCTCAGAAGGGCTCACCAAACCACCCCCTAACCAGAGCTCCTTTTTTTTTCATCTATTAAATCTTCTGTGCAAAACATTGCCTATTGCATTACCACAATTGAATAAGTTGTGGTAATAGCAAAGTCAAAGTCACCATTTTCAGTGATGCAACTGGAGAGTGGGTTTTGGAGTTTCATCCATTTTCTGGGATGTTAAGGATTTCATAGAGTTATGCACCTTTTCATTATATTATGACTAAAAATACCTGTTTCTTGTCTACCCCCCCAATAATTATGAACACTTAAAATAAAATTCTGCCTATCCCCCTGAATACATTTTTCTTGACATTTTTTTTTTAAATTAACATTTTTCCTTCGTTTAACTGCTCTCTTCTACTCATAGAAAGATAGGATATTTTGTTATGGTAATTTTTTTTTACCCCGTGATTATTCTTTTACACTATGCCACAATGAGAACAAATCTAATCCAATCTTGAAGTTTCTTCTGAGAGGTAGACAGAGAACTAATCGTGGATGTTACTTAGCCCTAATCCAACTACACGTTGCAAGAGAACAATACGAAAAATTTAGCCTGAGACAATATAAGCATGACTCTTTGGTTAAAACTTAGACGATGTATCACGAACATAGGCACATTAGAAAAAAAAAAGGACCGAATAGTAAGCAAGAGAAGACCTTTAGTTCAAATTTGAAAAAAAACAAGACTAAAATGATGACCATAGACATGAACGTAAAAATATGAAAGAAGCCATCAGCTACTTTTTCTGCTTAAAAAAACTGTCAGTAGTATTTTTTCTGCTCAAACCAACTGTTTTAAGAAGCTAAGAGACCATTTTTCAGTGTAAGAACCAACCATTAAGCAAATCTCGTGAGTTAGCTTGGCTATTGGAAGATGGATATTCTACAATTTTAAACTGAATATTTTGGATCCATTGGCCAAAACTACTTCCAAGAATCGTATAGTTCCCAATATCCTTGGAGGTTTTTAGTTTTTCCCAATGCATTAAACCTCTTCTTCTGACCAACAAAATTATTACAAAATTTGAGCTTGAATACGTAAATTACAAGAAAAGAGGGATTTTTCAACAGGACAGTGACAAAGAAACTATTTCATACAAAAATTTGCGGCCTATAACTTCTATTACCCCCCCCCCCCAAAAAAGGAATGAAAACTTTACCTTCATAAAGTAATAGAAATGAGTTATAAACAATTTGTCATAAATGAGATTCAATAATAGCATAAACTCTTGATTCCTAGCAGGTGTTCGAGAGAAGAAGATCGTTAAGACAGTAGTCAAATATTCCAGCTAAACAAGGGCATCCGTATAAAATTTCGTTTGGTATAGGGGGAGCTTGAAAAACGCTCTAAAGCGGGAATGGAAAGATTTGAAAAATCAGGACTTCTTACATATTTTTAGTCTTAAGGAGGTGGGGGGATATAAGATAGGTCAATTCCTTCTTGCGATGCCAGGGCGGTGAAAATCTCCAGTCTTCAGACACAGGAAGGATATTTTTTAAGGTTTAAATAAAGGTATACTCCAGGACAGAGCCAAAAATGGACAGGAATATGGATAATTACCCATTCCAGTACAGCCCCACTATGAAGGTTGATTCTATTTAGCTCATTCCCTCCCTCAAATAACGTCACTCAACCTACCCATCGGAAATAAACCTTTATTGTTTGCTGTGAACTGCAAATTTTAACAACAATTTTACAACTGATCGTCGTTAACACAAAAACGCACGGCAAGGGAGGGGGGGGGGCTGAACAAATCATTTTGTCACTTTTTTAAAACGTGATTACTTTAAAAAAGATGAGAAACTCAAGTTTTGGCAGTAACTTAAGATACTTTTTCTTTAATTCATTATAGAAAGGGGTCAAACACAGCACGAATCTCGCCATTGAATACCTGCTCTTTCCTTAATTTGCCCTTGTCGTCCAATATGTCAATAGAGTTGATATGCTTTTCCAAAAAACAAAATTTGGCCCGTTGACACAACAGGCCAAATAGAAGTAAATAGCTTGAACTATTAAGCCTTAAAATTTTGAACTAGTTCAGTTAAATAATTTACTGTCTTGCAGAAAATTACCTTGCAAGTATTTTCTTTATTTATGTAAATCTGTCTCAAATTGAAACCTTTCATTCAGCCCAAGACTTACTTATGCCTCAGGTATCTTGTGCTCTTGACTAAAATTAGCTGATTTTATTTGAAAAGTTAAATTAAATTTTTCAAGAGTTTAATAAGGTAGACAAAGCCATATGAGGAAAGCAGTTTATTTGCTTTGTGGAAAACTCTATCAAATTTATTGACGTCGTAGGAGCTTCGTATAAAGCAAGGCTTAAAGAAAAAATATTACCAACAAAAAACTTTATGAAAAAAGACATTTCAACAGAACCAAGACATGACTTATTGTAAAGGCAGAACAATCCCCCGACAAATGAGTAACAACAAAATGAACAGAAACCATCTTGTGAACTAAAGAGGCTCTAAAAGAAAGTCGAGACTAGGCATATTTCGCAATGATTTCTTGAGCAAGGGCAATATATGCTTCTTTAGCTGCGTCTTGAGCCATTCCTTTCTTCGAGTCCCATTTGTCCCATTTGTACTTTCCTTTCAGATCAAACATACCCGGACGGGCTGAAATAAAAAAAGAACAGTATTATTATTTTCGAAGCTAACTGGTAATAACGCAAATATGGTAATAATATAACCTTACACGTTAACTTGGCATTTTTGTCCAAGTACACTTCCAGCTTAAAAAAAACCTCTATTGAATATTTTGATATTGTCGTAATCACGTTCACATTTACATGTAGAAAAATACCAGCCTAATAATATGAACAGGAAACCAATTTTAGAAATTTTTGCATCATCATTTGTACATGTATTAATTATTTCACATCTCCTATTTTTAACTCATCTAAAGTTCTTTCAATTTTTCCTACAGTAATTTTTTCTTTAGAAATAAATCCAAAATCAAGGAAAACATCTACTAATGGGCTTTGCTCTGAATCAGCTCAACCTTTCTTTCTACATCATCTCCTTTACGAATTTTCCTTCTTGAATCCTTAATTATACTTTGAGCACGCCCATTTCCCACTAAGTCTTTGGAATCTATAAACTTTACGACTTCTTTTGAAGCAACTCTTCTTCCAGGTGTTTAATGGTCTTTTCGCAGCCAATATTTTAATTTTGTTACTCCTTCTTTCTTACTTTGTGCGAGTCTTTTTTTCCTTTTGGGCTCCTCTTCAGCACACCTTGTGTGTTCAGCTTCATTGTACAGTTTTTAGCTCTGCCAAGCATTCTTCCCCAAATACAACAGCGTTCTAGAGATAAAACTAAAACAGACTTGACTGGGAACTTCTTTGAGCACCAGAGACTACTAGCCTGATAATGCCACATTCACAATAAGATTTTGCAAATACCACGATTTAGCAAGCGCCAATGTACACCAATCAGAATTTTTTACAAAAAATCTCATTGGCTCAAATTAGCGCTAGCTAATCTCTATATGAATGAATGAATGAATGAACTTTATTACCCGTAAAAGTAAAAAAAAACACAAAGTACGGAGTATTATAAATAAACAAAAACAAAAAACGATAGACAGCAAAGAAAAAAAAATTCAAACTAACAAAAGACAACATGGACTTAGCCAGTATCAATATGGAAAAAAAGACTGCAGAGGGTCGTAAACGTGAATAAAATTGATAGTCTTTTTACACATGTCATCACTGGAAGACCGAATCCGAGAAGGCACATCTATTAAACCAAATTGAGCAATTATTTTTTTATTTCGGTGCCATCTAGGAAGCTGAAATAAGCCGGACGTAGAGTATGGCGATCTTTCTTACGAAACAGATGAGCCATGCCTGAAAAAAACAAAAAGCACAGGGGCGCAATAAGTGTTATAAATCATGCACAAACCGTTGCGGTTGTAACGGCTTTTGTTTGGGGATATTTTTCCGTAAGCGACGCGTAGGTTTTTCACGGTCTTTTTTCATATTTGTAAAATCTGATTGGGAATGGGCCTTATAAAATATTTCCTTTCACTGAACATCTCTCATTAGTCCGTCCTGACCATGAAATCCTATTAATACTAAGATTTATCAAACGCTAATTCGAGCCAATCAGAATTCTCATAGACGAATTCTCATTTGCTTATATTAGAACTACCTAAGACCTGATATTAGTAAAATCTTATTTGAAAAAAGGCAAATCTCGCGTTCAACGTGTGCATTCACATCAAACACAGAGGACGGGTTTCAAGACAGAGGACATTGCCTTATAGAGTAGAGGATATTTTACCAGTTGCTGACGATTTTTCTAACAACAAACAAAGTAAAAATTGATGCTTGATGAGCCCCTGTCAATAAGCAAACTGAGTACCAGCAGTAATAAGTTTTGTTCGCCATGAACGCCTTCAGATTCCCATGAAGGGTATTAACACAAAAGTTTCCCCAAGTCCCTTGTGCTTGTCTTGTAAATAGGCTACAGAGTACACCAATGGATGGTATCATTTTTAACAAAATGGCATGTATTGAAATGCAGACTTTGCCACCCCCTGCTGCACCATCAATACTGAAAACATTATAATTTTGCACCAAAATATGACAATTTAAGCTAGTTTTGTCCCCCCGGACTGTTTGCCCCTTCTAGATCCGACTCTGCTAGTGGATAAGTGAAAATACTTTTTATTACGCAATTGTTTGGTGGTTGTATCTACTATTCCACTAAGGTTATAATTGATAACCTTAAAAGGGAGTCAGTTAAAAGGGAGTGGAAAAAATGGTAGATTATGTGAAAAATATAGGAAATTATGAAAATAATCCAGTCTTGACTTTCTATGGGATAGGCCATACCCTCCTCAGTTTACAAACTTACTTTAACTTTTTCACGGGTTCATTTTAGATCCTGAAGGAACATGCACCCTTTGACATTTTCTCTTTTCTTTTCAATTTTTTTTTTTCAGATGCTTCTACCTCTTTTTCCAAGAACTTTCATGATTGGTTCATTTTAGATCCTGAAGGAGCATGCACTCTTCAATATTTTCTCTTTGCTTTTCAAGATTTATTTCCAGATGCTTTTACCCCTTTTCCAAAAACTTTCTTTTTCCAAGATCTTTCATGATTGGTTCATTTTAGATTCTGAAAAAGGTGCACTCTTTGATATTTTCTCTTTACGTTTCAAGATTTATTTCCAGATACTTCTACCTCTTTTTCCAAGAACTTTTTGGGTAAGTCTGAAGTATAGTTTCCAACGAAAAATTATATGCTCTGCATTGCTGTATTTCCTTCATATTGTACCACACTCTTAGCCTTATAAGAGGCAATTTCTCTATTTAAAAGTATTCTAATTTCTTTATCTAGCAATTGACTGAATTCAGTTTAATAAATATGACCACATATATTTGAGTTGTTAGCAACTACCACAGAATCAGAATACACTCAGAATCGTATCAATACAGTAGAGCTGGCTTCATTAAAAGCAATGTACTTCCCGCTTACTGCTTTTTGCAGTCTCCATCATGTTGAATGACTGGCTGTCAAAATT
Source organism: Artemia franciscana (assembly GCF_032884065.1). Taxonomy (NCBI): domain Eukaryota; kingdom Metazoa; phylum Arthropoda; class Branchiopoda; order Anostraca; family Artemiidae; genus Artemia; species Artemia franciscana. Next base: position 22,476,617 of record NC_088882.1, on the reverse strand, counting down.
TGGAGGAGGCCTCTTTTGATTGCAAATTAAGAGTTTAAGAGCTCTTTCTGAGGACCAAAATCAGTCAAAGGGCATCCAGCTGCATTACCAAGTTAAAATCCCTTTTACTAGATGTAAATGGTTACACCTATACGAACACCATCATACAATCATTTTAACATGTATGATAGGGAAGCTGTTCCCCCTACCCCTCCCCCAGTATAAAATATCAAAACTGCAAATACCATCAAATATCAAAATTGACATTTAAGTATTTCTGAACTTACCAGTTATAAATCTGAAACTTGAATTTAATCTATATATTAGGCTACAGCTCCTTGACCAAGGGCCTCAAATTGTAAAAATGCCATGTTTGAAGACAAAGGCTTCACAAACTAACCTTAGAAGAGTGGCAAGCATGTTACACCTTGTTTAAAATAGGAATATGATAAGTTCTACATTATTGCAGGATATTGGGGCCACATGTGTTAGCAGATTAAAGAAAAATTATTGATTTTCCTACTTAAAAACTTGAAAGAATTGTTTTCCAGCCAACCAATCACATCATTTAAATTTTCCACTCTTTCCTCATAATGGTCTTTATGAACTCACATTGAAACTATTTTGAAAAAACCGTTAGCTAAACACAAATGCTTATGCAAAAATTCGTTCTTAAAATCATGATAGGAACACCTAAAGGAATGACCAGTCCATCTCAAAATTCATCAGTATAGATACGTTGCATCTGTAATGTTTGATCATTCAGGGATCATCTGGGAGTACAAAGAGAGCCCAGGGGCCCAAACCCCATCCTCAGAAAACATAGGCATGTTCTGTGTCTTTCAACTTGGGACTGAAAAGAGATCATTTTGGGAAGATCTAAACACTCAATAGACTTCATATCACTGTTAAAAAACAAAACCTACTGATGCAGGCTTTTCGAGGTTATTCATTACAATTACAAGAAATATACTTCAATTTAAAGTTTAATTAAAACATTTTAAGCATACATTCAAAATATATTAATTATTTTTCAATAAAGCCGAGCTCTTGCCCCATGGGGCTATATTTGCATGATCTGTACAGCCCAGTGAGCAGGGATCATTTAGGTCTTTGATCATTTTGAAATTATTTGCAAATTGTAAATTGTTCATGATTCAAAATGATTAATATTGCCATACCTTATGAATGTATTAAATCAAACAAACTAAGTATATGGCTCAAAATGTGTTGGATTTCCACGGGCTGTTTTTTCAAGGGTTTCAATCTAAATGGAGATTACCATTTTCACTTCACTGCAAACTAAACAGATGCCTTAAATTAAGTCTTTTTTAGCCAAGAATTTTTTTATACGCACAAGTTTGGATTGAATTATTAATTTCAAAAAAAGATCTAGCAAAAAAAAAAGAATTCTCATGGGGTCTAGAAGCTTGTGCTACAGAACTGCAAGAAACAAATGTAAAGGGAGAAATAGTGACAAAGCCAAGAGTTATTTCAAAAATAGTAAAATCTAAATAATTGTCAAAAAGATGTTTATTTTCACATTTCCCAGCAGAAAACTTGATTAGTATTGTAAATTATTTTTGTTTCTCCTTAATCTTGTTTCTTTGAAGGCACTTTAGCATTCAGAAGAGCTTGAGAGGGGGCAGTGACTCAGTCTTATTTTTGGTAAATTGTTTTTGCTTGAAGTGTCATTTCATTATGTGCTGCACACCTCAATAGATTGCTTTTAATATTACTAATATTTTTAATATTGCCTTTAATATTACTACTTAATATTATATTGCTTTTATTTAAATAATATTGCTTTTAATTTATACATAGGTGTTCTTGAAGTTTTTGTGATAAATCACAATTATTATACATTTCAAAGGGTGACAACTTCAATGAAACTAGGAGTACTGGTAAGAAGAGGTCAGAATATGAAAACAGCGCATTTTGGATCAATCTAAGTGGGAGGGGAGATTCTGGCCTGTATAAATTTATGACTAGGAGTAGAACAAGATTCTCCGCTCTATAAACTGAAAGATTCAACAGAAAAAAAAACTTACCAGTAGTATTATCCCCAACAGTTGCTTGCTTGAACAAAGCATACAGTTCTAACAGCTCCTCATCTGTTGGTCGTTTTGTTAGATTTTTAACATCTTCAGCAGCCTTGTTAAACCTCTAGAAATTCAAAAGCAAAATAGATGAGTTTTTCTGATTCAGAAAGAATTATGTTTTATTAAGCTTTTTGCCATATCATTAGATCCAATTTCAAACTAGAGCCATTCTTAATATCATCTACAACACAACAATTGTTCTGGCAAATTTTTTCAGCTATAAACCTAAAAAAAACTGAAGCGATATTGAGAATACATTAAAAACATGATTACTTTTTGGCATGAAATAAAAACAATTTCAATGAGCATGTTAAATTTCAAAATTGAGAAAAACTTCAGTCTATATTACAAAAAATCTTATTCTGAGATCAAACAAATGCAAGGACATCTTGGGGATTTTCCATTGTAAGATGTTTAAATTAGGTATGTCATTTCTTGCCCAATATCTGAAATATACTTATTTTTTTGTTAATAATTCCTGTTTTCTGTAAAAATGCATTGTTCTCATAGTGAGTCAGCAATTCACTCAATCCTGAGTGAACTTTTAATGCAACCAATCCATTCTTTAAAAGAGAAGTTATGCTGTGTTTTCATCTTGAATTTAAGTACTCTGACAGCAAGAAATTCCAGCATTTTCATGCTATATGTATATATATATATATATATATATATATATATATATATATATATATATATATATATATATATATATATATATATATATATATATATATATATATATATATATATATATATAACAAAATTCAAATCTAAAATCAGTTTAGAATCCATCTCAAAACCTTAGAATTGTGTTTTCTAAACCTATTGAACCAAAATTGATGAATTTTTTTCAATGCTAAGACAAGTCTTCTGTACTTTCTCTCAAAATTTAGAAATAGGAGGTTGAAAACAACTTTTGAAATCCTAAATTAGGAACCAGAGTCATTCCTGAATGTAGTATTCTCCTTTGTAAGATAGTTGAGAAGTTTGAAGGGTATCTTATAACTAAAGCCTGATGAATCCTTGATGACAAAGGGGCAGAGCAAAAGAGTTGTAGTGGAAGAAGGCAAATACTAGAATCAGCAACCACAACTTCCCTAATATAGCACTGATCTCTTGGACCAGTCTTCCTGGTGCAGGTACTACTGTTTTCTCTATAGACCTATTCAAGACCACTGGCAATAGTCAGTTCACAAAACAATGGAAAACAGAGTGGAATGCTACAACTCAGTGGCTCCCCAACATCACTGACCAGCAACTTTACATGATCACTTCTTATTTTACTAGATAATGCAGTTTAAGGCATTTTGTAAGGTAATCATGCAGGAATTAGAAGATATACCCTAATTCTGGAAGGTCTTCCAGAAAACTAATTGATATCTTCACAGCTGAAGCCCCCTAATACATGCAAGCAATCTAGCCAAAAGCAATAGAAAAAGCCTAAATAAAATCAGCTGATTTTGCTGTTTTTTTCTTTTTTAACTTAGATTACAAATAATCTACAGTTATTATATTATACTAACTGAAGATTGTTTTACTTTATTTTTCTTCTTTCTATTACTCTGCAAGTGTCAGAACAGTTTGATTATGAACATGATTTGGATTAATGATTAGTTATTATAAGTTAAGAAAACTTAGTTAAACTTAGTTTAAGTAGTTGAAAACTAGCTAAGAAAACATTGAGCAGATGCCAGACAAAAAAAAAAGAATAAGAAAAAAAATTCTATACTCAGAACTTTTTCTGAATATAATAATCACTGATTTCACACTTTTGACCAGCCTACTCCTCCCTTAATTGGCCTTTTTTTATTGGCTTTATTAACCAGTGGTCAAAATGATGGCTAACTTAATCAATCAGTTAAGTTTTGTATATGGCAAGCCTAGGGTAGTAGTAACAGTAATTACTGCATTTGGAATTACTCTATGATACTACTGAATACATTGTCAAACCAATTACAACAATGTTTGAGATATCCCTCACTTCCAAGTGATTAGAAGCTGGTTAATATTGAGCCAATACATGCAAAAGGGAGAAGGGATCTTGCTAGCTGTTATTGGCCAGTAGGTCCTACACTGGTTGTATTTAAAGTACTTGAGGGCATTATAAACAAAGCACTGGTTTCCCATTTTGAAAAAAAAATTTACTACATAGCAAAATCCAATGTGATTTTTGAAAAGGATGTTTGATTGATATTAACCAAATCAATTTATATGATTTTTTGACTAGACTTTCAGATAATGGTCAACCAGTGGATGTTACCTTAGTCAACCAAGCCTAAGCATTTAACAAAGTTAAACACCAGCCACTAATTTTGAAATTAAAGGCATATGAAGTGCAAAAAGAATATACTACATTGGATAAAATGCTTTTGAACTGGCATGATTTGGAGCATATTGTTGCATGACTACAATCCTATCTTTTGTAAATTGTAGCCAGTTGTACCTCAAAGTAGGGTCATCAGATAATGGTTTAAATCTTTTGGTCACTTATTACCTTGTCTTCAGTTTTCAGACTGTGATACAAAGTTAAGAAAATTTTATTCATTAATTATCACAGATAATTTCTTTCTGTGGTTTTTGAGTATAAAAAGGGTTAAAACATTGGCTTTGGACTTGTTAGTTCATTTTAAAATCCATTTTGTTAAAAGTTATATAATCTGCAAGCATTGATTTGTCACAATTAAGTCACATAAAAAGTCAAAACAATTTCTCCTTTTTTTTTATCTGCTGTGCTTCTTCTGCTGGGTTTGATATTTTTTGACACATAGATGAAATGGCAGTTTTTAAGTAGTCTTGCAGAATAAGAAGATAGCATGACAGAACTATTTTGAATTATTTTTATTCAATTTAATCTTGACAATTCAATGTTTGTGAATTATACAACTTTTACAAAAGGGATTTATAATGAAATAGTAAACAATACAATGTGAGGGTAGTAACAAGAGCCCTTCCTTCTTGGTGAATTTTCACCAGTAATTTGCAGCATGAATCAAAATGTGGTCTCTATTTTGACAACCAATTGAAACAAAAAATTATATTTAGCCTAAGGTAAATGTTAATTTTTGTTCCAAGCTGTCTAATGTGCATATTACTGCATACAGCAAGATTCTGATTAACACATATTGTTCTTTGTCAGTATTATAGAAGTGAATCCATTTCTGGTTGACCCTCTTCCTCCATGGGGCAAACTAAAAATGAGTAAAGTGGGCTTGCTTACAGATAACATTACCTATCAAGCAAAGCATATTAGTCCATGAGCCCTACAAGTAGTTGGGTGAGGCCTGTATTCTATATTTATTCAACAAAGAGTAATAAAACTAAAAAAAAGGTTTATTCAATAAATATAGAATACAGACCTCACCCCACTGACTGCAGGGCTCATGGACAAATATGCTTTGCTCTATATGTAATGTTACCTGTAAGCAAGCCCACTTTACTCATTTTTAGTTTGCCAACTGAAACTATGCTGCTTTGCAGCATAGTTTTTCTGTGATTCTGTGATCAGGCGTGAATACAATGCATGCAGCATAGTTTTTAGTTTAGAGCACTTGGAATAAAACTAAACATTTACCTAATCTGATATTTGTGGTTTATAGAATAAATATCAAGGAATAGAAGTTAGCCTACATTTTCAGAATAAGAAGAAAACCAGCTTTTGTTAATAAGTGAATAAACAAATATAGAAAGGATATATACATCAAATAGGATCATTGGTATTTCCAAAAAGAGGTTCTTGCCCATAAGTCAATGAACTAATAATTTCAAGTGTTTGATCTTATATAATTTCAATAATAGCCATAGCAGTGCATAGCTTAGATTTTTGTCTATTCTTTATATATGCAATTCTCCTCAATTCCTTTTTTGGTCAAAAGGTGAAAGGGTTTTAGTTGTGAATAATTTTGCTCAATTGGATACTGGTTTTTTACCCTAAGCAAATCTCTAAAACTCAGATATCAGAATTGTTAACATAGTTGCTTGTCAATACTTTCCTGGAATATGTATTGGCCCTGGATTCATAACTGAAAGTCTTATTTTCATATCCTAACCACTTTCCAAGATAGCAAAAAGTAGCTTGTCAGGCTGTTTTAAAGTAGTTTCCGGAGCAGTGTTTTCTTATGGAGAGATTAAAAGCACAAGACTGATACTTCAATCCGATTTCATCCCTATAACAAATTTAGCCTAACTTTTCAAGCCTATGCCTATTCACCTTGTTCAAAGGCTGCAAGAAAACTTTGTCCTTGTGGCTATCGAAGGCCCTTTGTTCAAAAGACTTTATAGATTAGGCAAAGCTTAATAGCTTTTAAATAGAATTTGGAACGATAAACTACCTCATCAAGGGACATTTTAGAATATATTAATTTTTGACACGTATCAACAGCAAAAATGAAGGAGCTTAGTGATGAAAAAGACGGTCGCAACCACTGTTGCAGAATTTTCGACAGAATGCATAGCCATAACTGGCGTAATCACTAGCCCAAAAATAGCCGTAAATAAAACGTCATTATAACCCTATTATGTCCTATTACAGTCCTGTTATGGGTAAAATGAGGAAGAAATACAATCAAAATATCATATAATCTACATATAAGCATAGGTTAAAAGCAAAATGGAGCTCTGTAAACGAACAAAATAACAACCCCCTCCACATATGCCGTCTTCAAATTGATCATTGCTTCGCTGAAAGTAAATATATATAAACAAAAAGGCAAATTGTCATCCCCAAAGGCATGGTTACAGGAAGATTTGAATATGCTAAATAAATTAGCTATTTCAAAATCTTGATTGTACAATCCTGAGAAAAAGAAGGGTTACCCTTCATTTTTTTTTACTTAAAAAGAACAGCAGAACTTTCAATTCCCGTTCGAATGAGCCTTCACCTGATCTCCTAGGACCATTGGTTCGATACGATTACTTTTGAAAAAAAACTAAAGAAATACACACACACCGGCCATCTTTCTTCTAGCATAAAATGCAGTCCAAATTTCTACAGAAGGGAGTTTGAAACTTTTATCGTTTTAGATCATTTTAGTGGCCAGAAATGTCGATATGCTAGTCGAGAAAAAAGAATTATGTAGCCAATTTCGAAGCTAGGCCACGGGACTCGGCAGGTGATAAGCTTGTACGTATTGATTCTAGTGATCCGTAGCAACCTCAAAATGAGTGAGTTTTGTTTGAGTACTCGGGAAAATGGAAAGCTCCCCAGGAAGCACATAGAATTTTGAAGGATTTTGTCTCTTAACAGCATAATTCTTTCTTTTTCACTCCATTTTTAGACGTTCTGATGTTCGCTTTCTCGCAAATGCTGGCAATCCTCATTTCCAAAAATCCTTAAACGCATAATCCTTTGTTCTCACTGTGGCATATCTTTTAGTCGTATATTTCTTTGGTCTTCACTTTTGTTTTTGAGTAGTCTTAACTCTTATTGCCGCTTATCTTCAAACCGTATGTTTGTTTGTTCTTTACAGTTATTTTTGACTCATTGTAACTGTTGCTCACGGAAGTATTCTGACTGTATACATTTGTTCTTCATTTTCGTTTAAAATTACTTTAGATGTTTTTTAAGGCCATTTACCTTAGCTGCTCGGATTGGTCTTGTCACGTTTGATGGTCTAGGTTGTTCAATTGTCCTCTAGGCATGATGAAACTACTTCAAACACCTTTTGTAAATAGACTAATTAGCCTTTGTATACTTGGCTTTGTTCTTTTCGTAATGTCGCATGCGTCATAGATATAAAAACGGTACATTCACTCTTCGAGAGGAGGAAGAATGATGAAATTTGTTCTTTTGAAATGTACTCATAAATATGAAGTCAATCATATTATTTTTTTGTCAATCATTTGTTTCATACATAAATAATTATTGCTTGTTTAAAGAGACAGTATATATATATATATATATATATATATATATATATATATATATATATATATATATATATATATATATATATATATATATATATATATATATATATTATATATATATATATATATATTTATATATATATATATATATATATATATATATATATATATTATATATATTATATATATATATATATATATATTTTTTTAGCCGCCCTGGCCGAGTGGGTTGGTGCGCTGGATTCGGGATCCTGTGTCTGAGAGGACGTGGGTTCGAATCCCGGTGTACCCAATTCTTCAGTTTGGGACGGGGGTCAGTGGCGTGATCCTGTAAGCTTAGCCAGAGTCGACCCAGCTCTAAATGGGTACCTGGAGAAATCTGGGGAAGGTAAACAGGAAGGGTGTGCGAAAGCACAGGTTGGCTGGCCCCCAACCCCCCATTGCACTTCCTGGCTGAAGGGCCAAGAAACGGAGATCAGCACCGCCGGTACGGACTGTAAAGTCTAAATGCCGCATCCTTTACCTTTTATATATATATATATATATATATATATATATATATATATATATATATATATATATATATATATATATATATCATGAAAAGAGAAATCACCAATGCTACAGCACAAACACAAAAAAAAAAAAAAAAAAAAAAAAAAAGAGACAGAAGGAGAAAAGGAAGACTGTTTTCCTAAATTAGTGATTAATATAGACCAGCACTTGAATGAGGCCTTAACCCTACTCATCCATACAATCACATAGGTCAAACAGCATAGCCACACACAATCAACCATAAAGAATAATCCATGGACAGGCAGTCATGTCGTCAATAAGTATAAGTCATCATTTACCAAACAATAGAAAAAATAATATAGACAAATAATTCAGAGGCAACACCCAACATAAGGGCTCATCAGGAGAATACACTGGCCTATATTATATATATATATGGCCTATATATATATATATATATATATATATATATATATATATATATATATATATATATATATATATATATATATATATATATATATATATATATATATATATATATATATATATATATATTCCTTGTGGGGGCAACCGGGTTAGCTTCCCTGGACGTAGAAGCTGAGGGAGGGGGCACCGCGGCTAGGGTATTGTTTGCTCTGATAAAACTTTTAACTTTGATCTGGCTTTTCTTGCTTATATTTGAGCTTGGTTAGAAGCGATGCAAATAATTTTTTCCCAGAAACCACCAACCCTATGAACAACTCTGTGTACAGTTACAATTGAGGTAAATTACCTTATCCTAATTTCTATCTGACTCCACGATCCTTCTCCGTGATTGAATTTTTCAAACTAAAAAAAATTACCCTTTCTTCTTGGCTAATATTGTTGTGATTCCATAACTTTCAGAATGTAAAGTTTCATTATATTTTTCAATAACTTTTCAATGTGAGTTTGCATTAAGGATGAATTTCTTGCGTCTGGCATTTATAAGCCGGAAGTGGATGCTCAGAAAAAAAGGTGTTAGGGTATTATGCGTATATATTATCTTTATTGGGGACGGTGAACGGTCTACATACTTTTATTTTCAAAGAATGGTGATGAAGACATGGGGTGGGGCACCCAGAAATTAGAAGGGGGTAACCACAGTTCAAGACACATTATAATTATATTATGTTCCAAGACTCCTAAGAACGTAAATGACAAAATAGCTATAACAAAATTGATTTTTTTTTTTTTGGTTTCCAGCAAATAAACGTAGGGCCAAAAAGCAGTAAGATTTAAAACATTATAACCCAAAAACCCGCCTCGCGGGTTTTTACTCACTTGTCCAGTGAAGGTGAAAATTTCATAGCCCAACTGGCGGGAAATAGCCCAACCTGGCAACAAAGGTGGAAACTTTACCACAGAGTTGCCACCCGACGAAAAAATAACTAGATTTAAGTGAGTTTTTGGTTGATAATGTGATTTCCTTCAATAATCTAGTGATATATGTGCTGATTTATTGTTTTTTGCTTAGGCAATATACAAAATCAGTAAAAAAGTGATAAAACACTGAAGTTATCAGATCTTCAGTTTTTATTATACGAAGCAATAGTCACGTAAAATTACAATTAATATATTGTAAAATTTAATTCAAAGCGAAAGATTCGGGACAAAATATTCCACCGGAGTCAAATAACATTATTTAACAAACCAAATACCTCTAATATTTCACTCGTTTCCTCTTTTTTATCGCCAAGTTAGGTAAAACTGCGCTACAATGTCATCCACTTTCAGCAACATTTTTTTTTTTGCTGAACATAGTTTCACTTTTTTTTTGCCCACGGTGCCAGCGACGAAAAGCGTGGACCATTTACCAACATTTTCATTCGAAAAAACAAAATCTGTTTGTCATTTGTAATATCAATCTGTACCGATGCTCCGACTAGATATAGTTAGACATTGAAAAAAAATCGTTTGACAAATGCTTTATTAGAGGGCGAACTGAGCAATAACAACACCCACTTTGCCTAATTTCTAAAGTCTGACTGTCAGCTAGGGTTGCAAAACTGAAACACGGGGACCCTCACTGGAAAGAGTATCTTGAAAGTTTTCCACCACGACGTTCACTCCTGCTTATCTCCGGTAAGTGTCCCGATCAAGCGCGTAGTTCCAGTATTTTTATTGGGGGAGAGGGCAAGAGGGGGTCCACTTCCGATTAGTCAGTGGGCATGGGATATCCTTCAAGGGAAAGCAGATATGGTTCTGGCCACTTCAATTTGCTTATATTGCATTAAGCATTATTATATAAGTATTACAGTAGGTAAGTAACTTGCTGCCAATTACGACCTCAATTTTAGTTTAACAACGATAAAGTTTTAAAAACTACAGAATGATTATGAATTTTAGATAATTTATTTCGAATTTGAATCTCTACAATTTCTGCACTCGAAGCGAGTGCCCCTCAACGCCTCTTTTCTAAAACCACCTATGGGGAAAAGGGTGTTAAAAACTTTTTGAAACACACCAGCCTAAAGGTGGTTTAAAGGTATCTGAAAATTCTGTCCCGAATTTTTCCCAATAGTCTAAGGGTAAATTAAGTTTCTTTATTGAAATGGGCCATCACAAATGTGAGCCAAAGCTGACACAAGTTGATTAATTTGGTCAAAGTTTAGCTGCTTCCACTGTTAAAATTGTCTTCACTTTTTGTTATTCTGTTACTATAAGAAGATGTAGATGAGAATCAAAACCCAATTCAATACCCTTTTCTTCTTGTTCTACTTTCTGTTGGTTTATAAAGTTAGTTCTGAGCCAAAGACAGAAAGTAAGGAGTTTTGCCCTTTATTGGTCTTATTAGAATGCTAGAATCAATTAAAATTGATACGAATAATTTTTTTATAACGTTGTAAAACACATCAAAGTTGAGAGCTGGAAGGAGCTCTGATGAGGGAGCCAAAACAAGATACGTGATACGTCCTCTTATTTTTCTTCGTCGCTATTGAGGCACTGGGAACATCATTGAAAGCTGTTCTAGGACTCGTAAAAAATAAATTTGATATCTTATCGTTTTGATGTGCCTAGACTCGATAAGGCCGTCAAAATGTGCCAGATGGTACACTAAAATTGCAATTTAGGTGATATTTTTGGAATGAAAAGGCTCGGTCTGACACATAAACATCATAACGAGCAAATTATGTGCTCATTTATAAGCTAATTTTTATCTTTACTTGCTTTTTATAAATTTAACTTTATAAGGCAATCATAAAAAAACATATGGAACCCAAAAATCATAATCATGGGGTTGTCTTTTCATTTTTTAAAAATAAAAAATAACAAAAAAAGGATGTTGTCCATTGAAAAGCTTCAACGGTCAAAATTAGCAAAAGTATTTTCAATTTAAAGTATTAACAAAAAATGTCGGAATTATTAATTTGACTGTTGAGCATTGTTTGATTAAGAATATCTAGAAAATCTGAACAATTCTTGGCAGGATTGTGGTGGAAATTTTATATTAATTAAAACTTACCAGAGATGCCGATCAGATGGGACTGAAATGGAGCATGTTGTTTCAATTGAAATTGTTCGCGGATTCTCAAACTCATTGTAAAAATGAGCTAACGTGGAGCTGCAGAACGACTAGGTACAACAAGAGCTAAGAGCTCATATGGCACTTGTGACGAGGTCGGAAGAGCCGAGAGCTCATATGGTACGAGGTCGGAAGAGCCAAGAGCCAAGAGCTCATTTGGACGAGGTCGGAAGAGCCGAGAGCTCATATGGTACGAGGTCGGAAGAGCCAAGAGCCAAGAGCTCATTTGGCACTTGTTAGAAGGTCAGAACCTAAAGTTAAACTTTATAGCACAAGATCCTTCTAAATATCAAATTTCATTAAGATCTGGTCACCCTTTCGTAAGTTACAAATACCTCAATTTTCAAAATTACCTCCCCCCTCCCAATTCCACCAAAGAGAGCAGATCCGGTCCAGTTATGTCAGTCACGTATCTTAGACAGGTTTCTATTCTTCCCATCCAGTTTCATCCTGATCTCACCGCTTTAAGTATTTTCTAAGATTTCCGGTCCCCCCAACTGCCCCCCCCCAATTACGTTTGATCCGGTTGAGATTTAAAATAAGATATCAGAGTTACGAAGTCCTTCTAAATATGAAGTTTCATGAAGATCCGATCACTCCTTCGTAAGTTAAAAATACGTTATTTTTCTTATTTTTCAGAATTACCCCCCCCCCCCGCAATTGAGCGGATCAGTTCCAATTATGTAAATTACGTATGCAAGACTTTTGCTTATTTTTCCAACCAAGTTTCATCCCAATCCCTCCAATCTAAGCGTTTCTCATCATTTTAGGTCTCCCCACCCCAAATTTCCCCCAATGTCACCAGATCCGGTCAGGATTTAAAATAAGAGCTTTGAGCCACGATATCCTTCTAAAAATCAAATTTCATGGAGATCCAATCACCCTTTCGTGAGTTAAAAATACCTCATTTTTTCTAATTTTTCAGAATTAACCCCCCCCCCAACTACCCAAAAGAGAGCGGATCCGTTCCGTTTATGTCAATCATCTATCTAGGACTTGTGTTTATTTTTCCCACCATGTTTCATCCCGATCCCTCCACTCTAAGTGTTTTCCAAGTTTTAGGTTCCCCCTCCCAACTCCCGGCCCCCATCACCAGAACTGGTCGGGATTTAAAATAAGAGCTCTAAGACACGATATCCTTCTAAACATCAAATTTCATTGAGATCCGATCACCCGTTCGTAAGTTGAAAATACCTCATTTTTCTAATTTTTAAGACTTACTCCCCCCCCCCCCAACAACCCCAAAGAGAACAAATAAGTTCCGATTATGTCAATCATGTATCTGGGACTTGCGCTTATTTTTCCCATCAAGTTTCATCCCGATCCCTCTACTCTAAGTGTTTTCCAAGATTTTAGGTTTCCCCCCTCCAACTCCCCCCAATGTCATCAGACCCAGTCGGGATTTAAAATAAGAGCTCTGAGACACAAAATCATTCCAAACATCAAATTTCATTAAGATCCAATCACCCGCTCATAAGTTAAAAATACTTCATTTTTTCTATTTTTCCGAATTAACCGGCCCCTACTCCCCCCCCCCAGATGGTCAAATCGGGAAAACGACTATTTCTAATTTAATCTGGTCCGGTCCCTGATACGCTTGCCAAATTTCATCGTCCTAGCTTACCTGGAAGTGCCTAAAGTAGCAAAACCGGGACTTTAGGTTTTCCCCCTCCAACTCCCCCCAATGTCATCAGATCCGGTCGGGATTTAAAATAAGAGCTCTAAGACACAATATCATTCCAAACATCAAATTTCATTAAGATCCAAATACCCGCTGATAAGTTAAAAATACTTCATTTTTTCTATTTTTTGCAAATTAACCGGGCCCCCGCTCCCCCCCAGATGGTCAACTCGGAAAACGGCTATTTCTAATTTAACCTGGTCCGGTCCCTGATACGCCTGCCAAATTTCATCGTCCTAGCTTACCTGGAAGTGCCTAAAGTAGCAAAACTGGGACCGACAGACAGACAGACCAGACCGACAGACCGACAGAATTGGCGACAGCTATATGTCACTTGGTCAATACCAAGTGCCATAAAAACGAGCTGAGCCCAAGCTGAGGACCGACTCGGAATCTAAAACGAGCTAAGTCCTGACTCGACAGTAAAGCGAGCTAAGCCTTGAATCGGTATATGAATAAGCTTCCGGTATATGAATCGGTATATGATAAACAAGTTAAATATCAACTCGAAGTACAGGCGAGTTTAGAGATAGGGACGGAATGATACAAGCTAAAAACAAGTGAAGTCCCGACTTGGTGTAAAGGTCTCTTCAACACCACTCCCCGTCACGTTTCTGGCACTGAGGTAGACGACGCAAGGCACATTATTTTAACCAAAATCACGCAGCAATTTGCAATCTGAATTATTGGAGAACCAAAATGGGTGAGTGGTCCGTCAGACAATACCTCTCAACCTCCTCCGCCTCTTCACCATTAAATTTTATCAAATGGGCATACATGTTGCACATTGTTTGAATCAGAATCATAAAACTATTTTTTTATTGGTAAACTTGGAGGCACAAAGTAGACCAACGGTCACATTGATGATTGAAAGTAGACCAATTGGTCACATCGATACATCACCTACCACTAACTTTTCAGCTTAGTGGTTGGCGATTTTTTTTTCTCCCCAACGGCAAATACGGAACAATTATCTTGCGCCAAGAGGACGTGATAATAATTGCTTACGAAGGGATTTGCCTCTTCACTAACAACAGCACGAACTCTTTCCAATTTACTTGGAACTTACGGAGCAACTACCTCGGGAAGAAGGGATTTTATAGGTGTACGCCGCTTCCAAGTCAAACACACCTTCTACAGGTATGTAGCGATCAGCTTGAGTTTAGCAAGAGTCATATTCAAATCCGATTAAGAGAAAAATTCCTACCCAACTAAAGAATAGTACAAGATGATTCTTTATATCCGTACTGTTATACAGAAATTGTTTTGAACACATTGAAACCAGTAAGGGACGTTGTTATCACTAATCCTGGCACTTGCGGATGCCAATGTAATTCTTTCAGCTCTTTCTGGCCTTGATGGATGAACAATAGCTGGGGTGGTAGGTCCTGAAAAGAAAACATACATTGTCGACATTAGTTCGGTTACTTTACAAAATAGAAAAAACCAAACCATCATAAGACTTACTACACCACGAAAAATCTACCGACCAGATTGGAAGCCTATCAAGGAGACCATATTAATAGATAACAATACACGCGGAAAAAACAGAATAGCTGTACCCAGCAAGCGACTGGCACAACCATTAATCTATTGAAATCAAAACAAATACATTCACTAAATACAAAAAAAAAAAAACAAGAAAACATATATATATATATATATATATATATATATATATATATATATATATATATATATATATATATATATATATATATATATATATATATATATATATATATATATATATATATATATATATATATATTACCAGAACGAAAAGAGAAAAAAAGACCTACGGAGATCTTTCGTACTTTTAGTATAATGTTCAATTAATCACTTCTTAATATATGCAGATCACCATTTAATAAAAATTTTATTTCTTGATTCACTCTTTCCTATATTTTGTTCATACAAGTTCCAGCATTACATTCTGAAAGAAGCTCAGATTACTCAAAATCAAAAGGTTCATTAACAATAGTGCTACTACTGGGTCCATTATCAAACTCCAAGCGCCAACATGCTCGTAAATGCTTCTCCTTTATCCCTCCCCATTTATAGGTTTTGCTATGGCAACAACCCTAAAAATCTCAAAAGATTCTAGGTTGTTGTTTATAATCTGATAAAGGCCCTTCTTTTCACTGTCCCTCTTGTATACCATTTAAGGTAAATAGTCTAAGTGTTCTGTCTTTGCAAATTCAAAGGACAAGTGTGAGTCATTTCTGCTGGGTTTTCATGCTGAGGGGGTTCAATGTACTGTTTGGAATTCATATTCTTAAGAAATAGGGACCCGTCAATTTAGTCCTTTAAAAGTGAGCCAAACCTATTCAGAATGAGCAGATTTACAGCTCAGATGACTTGGGCGACCCATGAAAAGGAGGAGGGGTAGCTGGATTTGCACGTATTTTGAAAACTCTTCGCACTATTCGTGTCGACCTGCATGAGATCAGCTGGCCTATGAAACTCTTGGCCATTCAGGTCATGCTGCTTAATACATAAACTTAAACTCTTGGCCATTCAGGTCATGTTGCTTAATATATACTTATTTCCAGTCAAAACAACCATTTTTCTGAGAATTCGAGCAAACCAAATAAACATATTAAAGCGATTGAGCTATGTACGGCAATAATATTGCTGGGGTTAAGACAGGAAATGAGGCTAGTAGCTGGTTTCGTATGAAATCAGGAGTTAGGCCCAGCTATATTCCATCACCATTTATACGGATCGTTTTGATGGACTTTGCGGTATGGAACACGGCAAAGGCTATGGAAGAGCATGGAATCAGATCGGAAATGAAACTCTCCAAAGACCTAGATTACGCTGATGATTTGAGTGGTCTAGTTGAGAAATTTACCAAAATAAATGATTTTTGGTAATTCTGTGAGTTGAGGGTGCGAGAATGGCTATGAACGTTACTGTTAAGAATTAGTTAGCATAGGTGAGAATTGTTCGCTAAATTCTGCAGTATCAGCTTTGGAATACAGTGCTTCAAACTCTCCATCAACTTCGATTTGTTAGAGAAACTCACTAACAGTGTCAGCAAACAATATTTTGTTAGCTCATGAACATATCTATCAGTAAAATTGTTCACTGAATTCTGCATTACTAGTTTCTGAATACTCAGCTTCAAATCCTGAACAAAAAAACAAAAAACCATTAAAAATTGGAGCAAATGATCTTTTGTTAACTCATGAAAACACATTATCAGTAAAAATTGTTAATTGAATTTTGCATTTTCAGTTTTTGAATAGAGCTTCAAACTCTTGTAGCTGTAGCTGGCGAAAATACAACTATCAGTAAAGTTGCTCACTGAATTTTGCATTAATAGTTTCTGAATAATAAGGTTCAACTTCTGAAAAAAAAACTTGTAGGAGATCTCGCTGACAATATCCGCTAACAATCTTCTGTTAGCTCACTTAAAGAGAAATATCAGAAAAAGTATTTAATGAATTCTGCATTCTCAGTTTCTGAATAATCAACCTCAAATTCTGAAAAAAAAGTTTTACGGGCAAGGATACGGATAAATAATCAGGATAGGCTAGTTTTGCTTGTAGGTTAATTTCGCTCTCAGGAAAGGTGCTGACGTATCGATTAGTATAGCAACAATGTCCCAGTACAGATTACGAAAACAGACCATTCAGAAGAGCGGAAAACATCTGCGAAATGACAGAAGATCTTCAAATTTAGGTTTCTTACGGAATAAAATAATTACGCTCCCAGACTCCGTTATTACACAAAAGAGGTGCAAATCGTCTTAAAGGTTAAAGGTGCATCCACCCACCCCAACCGTGGACGGCCTGCTTTCCATTTAGCCCTAGACGGTTGGCCAAAAAGGACAATTTTCGGCAATGTCTAATTCTTCATCCGCAGCCATCTCAACCTTTCTATCATTATAACCTCAGAAAGCAGGGTTGAACCACACTTTTCGTACAGCCTAATGTTTGAAATACGGTCAGTCAGCCGGGTGCCAAGAACAAGCTTCATCTAGCAAATCTTCGTCCGCTTTTAGGAGCGCCCATGCTTCAGAACCACAATTGACCACTGTCATCACAGTAGCTTCCAATAAGCTAATCTTGCTTTGGAGACTTATCTTCCAAACTTTTTTTTTAAATGTGAAAAAACACCCTGAGCCTTGGCTATTCTACTTTTAATATCTTCTCTGCTCCCACCGTCTTTATTAATAATGCTACCAAGGTAAGCGAAGCTGTCCATCTAATCATTCTTTTCGTTACCCAACGTCACCTTTTGATCTTCACTTATTCCTAGCGTTAGATAAACAATAAATACCAATAAGAAGCAATTAAATAATTAACACTAACCACGAATGAGATAAAAAAGGAAAATTGAGACGACATTAAAACTCAAATAAAATTTTCTTGTATATTAGGAGAGTTACCGGCTTTCACCATCACAAAATTCGAAGATTTTATAAGATTTATTTTCTGCTTCATTTAAGTTTGAATGCTATTCTTTACTGTATATAAGAAAATTATTTTGTTTATTTTTATTCAAAAATAGGAAAAACACTGTAGAGGTTTTAAATTGATAGGGTGAAGACAAACGACAAGTTATTCACTCGTGACGTCATCATCAAAACTGAAATGACGTCAGACTGAGCATATATTCATATGAAATACGCACACGCTCTTAGTATCCATAAGGACTTCAAAGCAAAAGGAAGTAGTTATATAAAAGGTGAGTGAAGATGGTCTTAATAGTTTTTCTTCTCCTCAGCTGTTCAAAAATAACAGGATACATTTTTATATATATAAAAATAAGTTGTTTGTATGTTGACTGACGTCATGTTTGTGTGTCGACTGACGTCATTATAAGGATTGAGCATTATGCCGTCATGAAGTTGTTTGTCGACTCACCTCATGTTTGTCGACTGACGAAATTACAGACCGGGACACAAATGACGACCGGGACACAGGGAATATAAATGACGACTGGGACACTCAAAGAGAAATTACAGACTGGGACACCGGGACACAAACAACGACCGGGACACAGGGAATATAAATGACGACCGGGACAGAGGGACACAACTACAACGGGGACGCCGGGGGGCACAGGGGGGATATATAAATGACGACTGGGACACAGGGAATGTTCGATTAGTAATCACCATCAACAAAGCTCAAGAGCAATCATTAGAATAGTGAGGTATAGATCTGAATGCGTATTGTTTTTCCCATGGACAATTATATGTTGCATATTCAAGAGGCGGTAAACCTGACAATCTATTTATATGCACAGACAATGGGACAGCGAAGAATGTTGTATATTCGCAAGTTTTACATAGTTAAAAACATATATACATATATCTATCTATATTCACAGGTGGGACACAACTACAATGGCGCGTAACGACTTACGCGCGGGGGGAGGGGGGGTTTGAAGCGCCACCCCAACAGCTAGTATAGTATAATTTTCAAGTATTCCACTGATATGTTTTTCTCGGCTATTTGTAGTAATTAAATTGGAGGAAAAAGTTTTTTCTCAGACAGGCACTTCTGACTGTTACAAACAACTTATTCATGTATCTTTTTCGAAGCCACAATAGAAAAAAAATCATAGTAAATAGCTTTTTAGTACTTCTTCAGAACTTTCTTAAGCCTTTGACAGTTATATTTTCAACATTATCATACAAAGGAGGCAAAATTGAGTGCTAAGTAACCTTTGCTATTTCAATACAACTTTGTTGAGTATTTGAATTTTTTTTTTCTCTTTTTCTAGGTTCTTTTGCGTGACACCATTGGAGAAAAAAGTCCGTAGCTTTTACTGAAAAAGTAGTTAAGAAATAGTCAAGATTTACTTACCTGACATTAAACATATTAGAAAAGTTTAATATTAGGTAAGTAAGTTTTGTTATTATAGTGAGTATTTGATCAATTTTATTGTCTTTCCCAAGATTCTTTTCGAGGCATCATTAAAGGTCTCAGATAAGTAGTTTTTGCTATTGCACCTATCTTTAGTAATTGACTAATTTTATATTTGTTTTACAAAGTTTTTTCCCAAGACACTTTGGAGGAAGAATCGAGATTTCAAACAGACATTTTTTTACTATTTAAAAAGAATTTCTTTTGACGAATTCTATAGACTACATGACTTGACAAATTTTATCTGTATTTTCGCAAATTTAAATTTAAGGCACTATCAAGTTGGAACTCAGGTAAGAAGGCTTTACATAGATAAACAACCTTCTCACGTATTTTACTAATTCTTTTTTCTTTTTCTAGATTCTTTTTTGAGATACAGTTGCAAGATTTAGAATCTCCGCTAAATATTTTTTGACTAATTCAATACATTTCTTATATTGCTTAAGTGAAATGTTATAACTAAGACTGTAGATAATAAAAATCTGATCAAAATCTTTTAAATTATATAGCAGGCAGAAAACCCAGTTATAAATATGGTTCTCGTGATGTCGTAATGCAACAACAAAAGTGACTTTATTCTGTGTATATAGTCAAACGAATGTCAGGTAAATAACTTAGATCATTTAAGGACGGCATTCTTGTGCGTTTGACTAATTTCTTTTTCTAGGTACCATTGGAGGGTAATTTTGGATCTAAGGTAAGTTAACTTTTTAATTTTTTTTTCCATTTTCTATTTAAACTTGAATATTTTAGATTCTTTACCGAGGCATCATTGGAGGAAAAATTTGAACATTCATGTAAATCCTGCTAATTGAAATAAATACCATTGGGATTTGATTAATTTTATTTTCTTTTCAGGGTTGTTTCTTTGAGATAAAAGTTGAATCTCAGGTAAGTAAGTTTTGCTTTTTTTTTAGCAATTGATTAATTTGGATTTTCATTTTTTTAAAATTATTTTTGAAGCACAAATGGAGGCAAAATTTTTTCTCTATGTTCATTTTGAGCCATCATTAGAGGAATAAGTTGAATCTCAGATAAGAAAGATTCTTTATTTATAAATAGGGTTCTTTAGCGTTTGATTACTTTTTTTCTTGTCTAGTTTTTCTTTTAGCAGACACTGGAGGAAAAAGTAGAAAATTGATTAATTTTTTTTTCTTTTTAAAGTTCTTTTTGAGCCACCACTGAAGAAAAAAGTTGAATCCCAGGTAAATAACATTTGATATCTTTAACGTGTATTTGGCAGTTGATCAACTTGGATTTTTCTTTTTTTGGACTATTTTCGAGGCACAATTGAAGGAAAAACCTCATTCTCAGATAAATAAGATATTCAATTTAAAAATATGTGTCTTTAGTACATGATTAATTTCATTTTTATTTCTAGGTTCTCTTTTGAGCAATGACTGGATGAAAAAGCTTTCAGTTTTTTATTAATTTTAATTTCTTTTCTAATTTCTCTTTTGAGCCATTATTGGAGGAAAAAGTTGAATCTCAAGTAAGTAAGATTTCCCAATGAAAAATAACTCTTTAGTATTTCATTAGAATTCCAGTTTTTCTTGGTTCTTTTTTGAGAAACCAAAGGAGGATAAAATTGAACCTAGGGTAAATAAGTTTTGCTATTTAAAAAGTAGTGTCTTTAGTATTTCATTAATTTTCTTTTCTTTTCTATGTTCTTTTTTGAGCCATTACTGAAGGAAAAATTTAAATCTCAATTAAGTAAGATTTCCCATTCATAAGTAAGTGTATTTAGTATTTTATTAACTGTCTTTTCTTTTCTAGGTTCTTTTTTTAACCGCTGGAGTATTTTTTTTCTTTTCTTTTCTAGGTTCTTTTTGAGCCATTATTGAAAGAAAAAGCGGAATCTCAAGGAAGTAAGGTTTCCGATTTAAAAATATGTGTCTGTAGTGTTTCATTAATTTTCTTTTCTTTTCTGGGTTCCTTTTTGAAAAACCACAGGAGGAAAGTAAGAGTTTTACTATCTAAAAAGTCGTCTCTTCAGTTTTTATTTTTATTTCTAATTTTTTTTTTTAACCATTATTGGAGAAAAATTTGAATCTCAAGTAAGTAAGATTTTCTATTTAAAACAAGTGTCTTTAGTAGTTGATTAATTTTCTTTTCCTTTCTAGGTTTTGAGCAGCAACAAGGGAAAAAAATGAATCTAAGGTAAGTAAGTTTTGCTATGTAAGAAGTAGAGTCTTTAGTATTTGAATTAATTTCTTTTCTTTTCTAGGTTCTTTTTTGAGCAGCCACAGGAGGAAAACGTTAAATCTAAGGTAAGTAAGTTTTGCTATTAAAAAATTTGAGTCTTTGTTATTTGATTTAATTTCTTTTCTTTTCTAGGTTCTTATTGAGCAGCCATAGAAGGAAAACGTTGAATATAAGGAAAGCAAGTTTTGCTATTTAAAAAGTAGAGTCTTTAGTATTTGATTTAATTTCTTTTCTTTTCTAGGTTCTATTTTGAGCAGCCAAAGGAGGAACAAGTTGAATCTAAGGTAAGTAGGTTTTGGTATTTAAAAAGTAGAGTCTTTAGTGTTTGATTTAAATTCTTTTCTTTTCGAGGTTCTTTTTTTGAGCAGCCACAGGAGGAAAAAGTTGAATGCAAGGTAAGTAAGTTTTGCTATTTAAAAAGTATAGTCTTTTAGTATTTGATTTAATTTCTTTTCTTTTCTAGTTTCTTATTGAGCAGCCACAGGAGGAAATGATTGAATGCAAGGTAAGTAAGTTTTGCTATTTAAAAAGTAGAGTGTTTAGTATTTGATTTAATTTCTTTTCTTTTCTAGGTTCTTATTGAGCAGCCACAGGAGGAAAACGTTGAATATAATGTAAGCAAGTTTTGCTATTTAAAAAGTAGAGTCTTTAGTATTTGATTTAATTTCTTTTCTTTTCTTTTCTTGGTTCTTTTTTGAGCAGCCTAAGGAGGAAAAAGTTGAATTTAAGGTAAGTAAGTTTTGCTATTTAAAAAGTAGAGTCTTTAGTATTTGATTTAAATTGTTTTCTTTTCTAGGTTCTTTTTTTGAGCAGCCACAGGAGGAAAAAGTTGAATACAAGGTAAGTAAGTTTTGCTATTTAAAAAGTATAGTCTTTAGTATTTGATTTAATTTCTTTTCTTTTCTAGTTTCTTATTGAGCAGCCACAGGAGGAAATGATTGAATGCAAGGTAAGTAAGTTTTGCTATTTAAAAAGTAGAGTGTTTAGTATTTGATTTAATTTCTTTTCTTTTCTAGGTTCTTATTGAGCAGCCACAGGAGGAAAACGTTGAATATAATGTAAGCAAGTTTTGCTATTTAAAAAGTAGAGTCTTTAGTATTTGATTTAATTTCTTTTCTTTTCTTTCCTAGGTTCTTTTTTGAGCAGCCACAGGAGGAAAAAGTTGAATTTAAGGTAAGTAAGTTTTGCTATTTAAAAAGTAGAGTCTTTAGTATTTGATTTAAATTGTTTTCTTTTCTATGTTCTTTTTTTGAGCAGCCACAGGAGGAAAAAGTTGAATACAAGGTAAGTAAGTTTTGCTATTTAAAAAGTAGAGTCTTTAGTATTTGGTTTAATTTCTTTTCTTTTCTAGGTTCTTTTTTGAGCAGCCTAAGGTGGAAAAAGTTGAATTTAAGGTAAGTAAGTTTTGCTATTTAAAAAGTAGAGTCTTTAGTATTTGATTTAAATTCTTTTCTTTTCTAGGTTCTTTTTTTGAGCAGCCACAGGAGGAAAAAGTTGAATGCAAGGTAAGTAAGTTTTGCTATTTAAAAAGTAGAGTCTTTAGCATTTGATTTAATTTCTTTTCTTTTCTAGGTTCTTATTGAGCAGCCACAGGAGGAAAAGGTTGAATGCAAGGTAAGTAAGTTTTGCTATTTAAAAAGTAGAGTCTTTAGTATTTGATTTAATTTCTTTTCTTTTCTAGGTTCTTATTGAGCAGCCACAGGAGGAAAAGGTTGAATGCAAGGTAAGTAAGTTTTGCTATTTAAAAAGTAGAGTCTTTAGTATTTGATTTAATTTCTTTTCTTTTCTAGGATCTTATTGAGCAGCCACAGGAGGAAAACGTTGAATATCATGTAAGTAAGTTTTGCTATTTAAAAAGTAGAGTCTTTAGTATTTGATTTAATTTCTTTTCTTTTCTAGGTTCTTTTTTGAGCAGCCACAGGAGGAAAAAGTTGAATCTAAGGTAAATAGGTTTCGGTATTTAAAAATAAGTGTCTTTAGAACTAGATAATTGTCTTTCTTTTTCAGTTTCTTTATGAGTCACCGATGGAAGAAAATGTTGAATGAAAGGCAAGTAAGTTGATCTATTTAAAAAAAAGCGTCTTTAGTGCTTGATAAATTTTCTTTTATTTTCTAGGTTCTTTTTGAGCCACTGGAGGAGAATTTTGAAACTCCAGTAAGTAAGATTTCCCATCTAAAAATAAGTTTCTTTAGTATTTCAACAATTTTGTTTTCTTTTGTAGGTTCTATTTGAGCAGCCAAAGGAGGAAAAAGTTGAATCTAAGGTAATTAAGTTTTGCTATTTAAAAAGTAGAGTCTTTAGTATTTGATTTAATTTCTTTTCTTTTCTAGGTTCTTATTGAGCAGCCACAGGAGGAAAAAGTTGAATGCAAGGTAAGTAAGTTTTGCTATTTAAAAAGTAGAGTCTTTAGTATTTGATTTAATTTCTTTTCTTTTCTAGGTTCTTATTGAGCAGCCACAGGAGGAAAATGTTGAATATAAGGTAAGCAAGTTTTGCTATTTAAAAAGTAGAGTCTTTAGTATTTGATTTAATTTCTTTTCTTTTCTAGGTTCTTATTGAGCAGCCACAGGAGGAAAACGTTGAATATAATGTAAGTAAGTTTTGCTATTCAAAAAGTAGAGTCTTTAGTATTTGATTTAATTTCTTTTCTTTTCTAGGTTCTTTTTTGAGCAGCCACAGGAGGAAAAAGTTGAATCTAAGGTAAGTAGGTTTTGGTATTCAAAAATAAGTGTCTTTAGAACTAGATAATTTTCTTTCTTTTTCAGTTTCTTTATGAGCCACCGATGGAAGAAAATGTTGAATGAAAGGTAAGTAAGTTGATCTATTTAAAAAAAAGAAGCGTCTTTAGTGCTTGATTAATTTTCTTTTATTTTCTAGGTTCTTTTTGAGCCACTGGAGGAGAATTTTGAAACTCCAGTAAGTAAGAAATCCCATCTAAAAATAAGTTCCTTTAGTATTTCAACAATTTTGTTTTCTTTTGTAGGTTCTATTTGAGCAGCCAAAGGAGGAAAAAGTTGAATCTAAGGTAAGTAAGTTTTGCTATTTAAAAAGTAGAGTCTTTAGTATTTGATTTAATTTCTTTTCTTTTCTAGGTTCTATTTTGAGTAGCAAAAGGAGGAAAAAGTTGAATCTAAGGTAAGTAAGTTTTGCTATTTAAAAAGTAGAGTCTTTAGTATTTGATTTAATTCCTTTTCTTTTCTAGGTTCTATTTTGAGCAGCAAAAGGAGGAAAAAGTTGAATCTAAAGTAAGTAGGTGTTGTTATTTAAAAATAATTGTCTTTAGAACTAGATTCATTTTCTTTTCTTTTCTAGAAAAGGTAAGAGAGATTCCCTATTTAGAAATAAGTGTCTGCAGTGCTTGATTAATTTTCTTTTTTTTCTAGGCTTTTTTTTGAGCCACCACTGGAAGATAATGTTGAATCTAAGGTAAGTAAGATTAGCTATTTAAAAAGAACTGTATTTAGTACTTGATTAATTTTCTTTTTTTTCTAAGTTAAGTAAGTAAGTTTTTCTGTTTAAAAAGTAGAGTCTTTAGTATTTGATTTAATTTCTTTTCTTTTCTAGGTTCTCTTTTGAGCAGCCTGAGGAGGAAAAAGTTGAATCTAAGGTAAGTAAGTTTTGCTATTTAAAAAGTAGAGTCTTTAGTATTTGATTTAATTTCTTTCTTTTCTAGGTTCTTATTGAGCGGCCCTGGGAGAAAAACGTTGAATCTAAGGTAAATAAGTTTTGCTATTTAAAAAGTAGAGTCTTTAGTATTTGATTTAATTTCTTTTCTTTTCTAGGTTCTATTTTGAGCAGCAAAAGGAGGAAAAAGTTGAATCTAAAGTAAGTAGGTTTTGTTATTCAAAAATAATTGTCTTAAGAACTAGATTCATTTTCTTTTCTTTTCTAGAAAAGGTAAGAAAGATTCCCTATTTAGAAATAAGTGTCTGCAGTGCTTGATTAATTTTCTTTTTTTTTCTAGGTTCTTTTTTGAGCCACCACTGGAAGATAATGTTGAATCTAAGGTAAGTAAGATTAGCAATTTAAAAAGAACTGTATTTAGTACTTGATTAATTTTCTTTTCTTTTCTTGGTTCTTTTTTAAGCCACCGCTAGAAGAAAATGTTGAATCTAAGGTAAGCAAGATTGGCTATTTAAAAAAAGTACATTTACTACTTGATTAATTTTCTTTTCTTTTCTTGGTTCTTCTTTGAGCCACTGGAGGAGAAAGTTTAATCTCAAGTAAGTAAGATTTCCCATTTAAGAATAAGCGTCTTTAGTATTTGAATAATTTCGTCTGTTTTTCTAGGTTCTTGTTTGAGCAGCCAGTGGAGAAAAAAATTGAATCTGAGGTAAGTATGTTTTGCTATTTAAAAAGTAGAATTTTTAGTATTTGATTTAATTTCTTTTCTTTTCTAGTTTCTTTTTTGAGCAGCCACAGGAAGAAAATATTGCATCCAAGGTAAGTAGGTTTTGATATTTAAAAAATAAGCGTCTTTAGAACTGGATTAATTTTCTTTTCTTTTCTAGGTTTTTTTTTGAGCCACCATTAGAGACAAGAGTTGAATCAAAGGTAATTAAGTTTTGGTAATTAAAAATAAGTGTCTTTAGCACCTGATTAATTTTCTTTTCTTTTTCAGGTTCTTTTTTGAGCATTCAATGGAGGAAAAAGTTGAGTCTGAAGCAGGTAAGATTCCATATTAATAAAATAGGTCTTTACAATTTGATTATTTTTGTTTTCTTTTCTAAGTTCTTTTTTGAGTAGCCAGTGGAGGAAAAAGTTGAATCCAAAGTAAGTAAGTTTAGGTATTTAAAAATTTGTGTCTTTAGTACCTGATTAATTTTCTTTTCTTTTCAGGTTCTTTTTGAGCCCCGAAAGGAGAAAAAAGTTGAGTCTTAGGTAAGAAAGATTCTCTAGCTGGAAATAACTGTCTGTAGAACTTGATTAATATTCATTTCTTTTCTAGGTTTTATTTTTGAGCCACCGCTGGAAGAAAATGTTGAATGTAAGGTAAGCAAGATTAGCTGTTTAAAAAAAGGTGTTTTTTGTATTTGATTAATTTTCTTTTCTTTTCTAGGCTTTTTTTGAGCCACCGCTGGAAGAAAATGTTGAATGTAAGGTAAGCAAGATTAGCTGTTTAACAAAAAGTGTTTTTTGCACTTGATTAATTTTCTTTTCTTTTCTAGGTTTTTTTTTTTCGAGCCACCGCTGGAAGAAAATGTTGAATGTAAGGTAAGCAAGATTGGCTGTTTAAAAAAAAAGTGCTTTTTGTACTTGATTAATTTTCTTTTCTGTTCTAGGTTTTTTTTTTGAGCCATCGCTGGAAGAAAATTTTGAATGTAAGGTAAGCAAGATTAGCTATTTAAAAAAAGTGTTTTTTGTAGTTGATTAATTTGCTTTTCTTTTCTAGGTTTTTTTTGAGCCACCGTTGGAAGAAAATGTTTAAAAAAAGTGTTTTTTGTACTTGATTAATTTTCTTTTCTTTTCGAGGTTTTTTTTGAGCCACCGCTGGAAGAAAATGTTGAATGTAAGGTAAGCAAGATTAGCTGTTTAAAAAAAAGTGCTTTTTGTACTTGATTAATTTTTTTTCTTTTCTAGGTTTTTTTTTTGAGCCACCGCTGGAAGAAAATGTTGAATGCAAGGTAAGCAAGATTACTTGTTTTTTTGTACTTGATTAATTTTCTTTTCTTTTCTAGGTTATTTTTTTTTAGCCACCGCTGGAAGAAAATGTTGAATGTAAGGTAAGCAAGATTAGCTGTTTAAAAAAAAGTGTTTTTGTACTTCGATTAATTTTCTAAGGTAAGCAAGATTAGCAATTTAAAAGAAAGTGTTTTTTGTACTTGGTTAATTTTCTTTTCTTTTCTTTTCTAGTTTTTATTTTTGAGCCACCGCTGGAAGAAAATGTTGAATAAAAGGTAAGCAAGATTAGCTGTTTAAAAAAAGTGTTTTTTGTGCTTGATTAATTTTCTTTTCTTTTCTAGGTTTTTTTGAGCCACTGGACGAGAAAGTTGAATATCAAGTAAGCAAGATTTCCCGTTTAAAAATAAGTGACTTTAGTATTTCATTAATTTCCTTTTCTTTTTAAAGTTATCTTTTGAGCCACCACTGGAATCTATTTTTTGGAATCTATCTTTTGAGCCACCACGTGTTGAATCTAAGGTAAGTACGATTAGCTATTTAAAAAATTAGTGTCTTTAGAACTTGATTAATTTCCTTTTCTTTTATAGGTCCTTTTTGAACCACCATTAGAGGAAAAGGTTGAATCTAAGGGAAGTAAGATTAGGTATCTAAAAAATAAATGCCTTTGGAACTTGATTATTTCTCTTTTCTTTTCGAGGTTCTTTTTGAGCCACCATTAAAGGAAAAAAGTTGAATCTAAGGTAAACATGTTTTTGTATTTCAAAATAAGTGTCTTTAGAACCTGATTAATTTTCTTTTCTTTTTCAGGTTCTTCTTGAGCCACCATAGGAGGGAAAAGTTGAATGTAAAGTAGAAAAGATTTTTTTTGTGCAGAAATAAGTGTCTGTAGTGCTTGATGAATTTTCTTTTCTTTTCTAGTTTTTTTTTGTGTGTGCCACAACTGGAAAAAAAAATGTTGAATCTAAGATAAGTAAGATAAGCAGTTTAACAATAAGTTTCTTTAGTACTTGAATACTTTTCTCCTTTTTCTAGATTCTTTTTTGCGCAACCGCTGGAAGAAAATGCTGAATCTAAGGTAAGTAAGATTAGCTGTTAAAAAAAAATGTCTTTTGTACTTGATTAATTTTCTTTTCTTTTCTTGGTTCTTTTTTGAGCCACTGGAAGAGAAAGTTGAATCTCAGGTAAGATTTTCCCTCTAAAAATAAACGTCTTTAGTATTTCATTAATTTTCTTTTCTTTTCAAGGTTCTTTTTTGAGCCACCACTGGAAGAAAATGTTGAATCCAAGACAAGATTAGCTAATTAAAAATCAGTGTCTGTAGAACTTGATTAATTTTCTTTTCTTTTCTAGGTACTTTATGAGCCACCATTAGAGGAAAAAGTTGAATCTATGATAAGTAAGCTTTGATATTTAAAAATAAGTGTCTTTAGTAAATGATTAATTTTCTTTCTTTTCAGGTTCTTTTAGAGCCCCCTCAGGAAGGAAAAGTTGAATCTCAGGTAAGAAAGATTTTCCATCTAGAAGTAAGTGTCTGTAGTTTTTGGTTGATTTTCTTTTCTTTTCTTTTCTAGGTTCTTTTTGAGCCACTGGAGGAGGAAGTTGAACCTCAAGATTACCAATTTAAAATAATTTTCTTTATATTTCATTGATTTTTGTTTCTTTTATAGGTTCTTTTTGAGCAGTCAGTGGAGGAAAAAGTTGATTCTAAGGTGATTAGTTTTGCTATTTAAAAAGCACAGTCTTTAGTATTTCATTAATTTTCTTTCCTTTTCTAGGTTCGTTTTTAAGTAAAATTTGGAGAAAAATTGAATCTTAGGTAAGTATGTTTTGCTATTTAAAAACAAAATAAAGTTACATTTAAACAACCGATAATTATTTAAAGATATAAAAAACAACTGTAGAACATTAAGGAACAATTTTTGCCCCCTAAGACCCCCAGCCGGTCTCAGCAAGACGTATGATTTTCATGGCCCAAAGAATGATATCTCATAGTTTCAAGCTAATTTGACCCCCCTATGATCAGACATACCCCCATTTTTGATTGTAAAATCAAGTGTAAATAATGGACAGTCTACATAATCTACTGCCATTATACCGCGGGCTGTTGTGATCATGTCCTCCATGAAAGTGTATTTGCTATAAAATAATTGTTCAATAGATCTTTACAATTTTTCAAGCTTGAATATGATTCTTAGACAATTGTCATAAAAATATTGAAGTTTAAAATTAAGATACCAAAATGATGAGGAAGCCTCCCTCTTATTAAAGAGAGCCTAATTCAAACAGTTCATGGCAAAAAAATCCGCGCAAAGAGTAAGCCTTGTCAAAGGACAACAAAAAGCTTAAAAAATGTTTTGGTTATTTGAAAGAAAGAGGCACGCTATAGATTACATTTATAAAATTCCAAATTGGATTCGGTTATATTAGCATAGTCTACAGAGCTTCAAGGCAACTTTAACGTCCACTGTAGATTTGTAATCTAAAATATGATTACCTTCAGTAATTAGCATGGATTTTGATCAGTTTTAATAAGATCAGCTAATGCTTCTCCCAGAGAGTTGACATTCACTATAAGGTATAAGGTCAAATTTATTAAAGCCCACTACTCTTGACTTTTTTTATGTCTTTAGACAGCAACGTTTCCACCAAGTTACCTTTAAATCTTCCTCTCGAGATTCGTCGTCTTTTTCTACGGATAAGTCCCATAAGGCGACTTGGTCATCTTCTCCCGTTGAAGCAAAGACGGTGCCATCAGTAGGATGCCACTCAACAGAAGTGATTGGGGCGGTATGGTGTTTGAATGTCGCTACAGGTTTCTTCGTCTATAATATTGACAAAATAAAATATTAATGACGTTGACAGAAGACACTTACATAACGAAATTGACACACAAGAATATAGAAAGTAAAGTTTTATTGAAAAAACACAAGTAAAAAAGAAAAAAAAATACCCAAAGCAACGACTCTCAGAAAGAATATGACCAAAGTGAAAAAAAAAAAACTTTTTTCAAGTGTTTCACGGTAGTGATTAGCAAGTAAAGAGCAAACCTTCCAAAAGAACCAAAACTGAAAAACAAAATCCGCAGTGAAAAAGTAAAATCCGCAGAATCCGCAGTGAAAAAGTAAGAGCTAGTTAAAACTAGCTTACGTCTATATCGCCAGTAATTTGGGGATGGTATTGCGTGTAAGATGGAAAAACCAGCCAGAAACAATGACAGATGAAGGCTGTACAGAACTCCCAAGGAAATAACTGGCATTAAGTTACATATTACTGGTCACTTAATCACTCTAAAGGGATGGTGATGCCCGATGCAGAAGGAAAACTTGAGTGGTGGTATGGTTACTTGAAAGATCTGCTAAATCTAAATGCAGGAGGCAAGCAACGAAAACGACACTGCCACCAGCAGCAGAAAAACCCCCCACATGAAATCGACATGGCAACACCTTCAGCTTCATAGATACTGCTGAACAACACAATACTGCTAAAAAACAGAAAAGCCAAGATGGCAAAAATAAGATGGTTTCTCCCCTAAATTCTTCTCAAAAGATTTGATGTACAAAAGGATGAGCAAACACGAGAAAACGAGTGAATTTTGAAGAGGAGAGGGTGCACAAATCAGATCTTTACTCTTTGTCTTACTGCCCAACAGTAATAACAATGCGGCCTCCCCATGATTAACATTTTTTGGGATTTTAGTTGCTGCTTTCAGCTCTGTAACCCTCGAAAACCTTTGGCAAATGATAGCAGAGGATGGTGCGCTGGTTGGATTCGTGAAGCTACTGAAGGTCTACTATAAGCATTGTGACTATAATAGTGGTGAGTGATGAAACTAGCCCGTTGACATGGAAAGTGGTGCAAAGCAGGCACATTTATTGTCCGCTGTTTTGTTGAACTACTGTATAGATTATATTCTAGAAAGAACACCCCCAAGTTTTGACGGTATCTTTACTGGTTAGGGCATCTGCGTGTCTGACCTGGATTTCACGAATAACATGTCGCTCTTTCTGCTTATCTGCTTACTGCCCAAGTAATACTAAACAAATTAGCATATTCTTCTCAGCTGCTGGGTATGAAGATCCCAACAGTCAGAATTAAAGTCATGAGTCTAATTGTAGAGAAGGATTACAAGCTTGTACTTTACAGACAAAGTATGATAGCTTAACTTAACTTGGATCACTGATAAATTTTGGCAAGGGGAGTGACCTTGACATAGGGAATAGATTCAAAAAATTCAGAGCCATTTTCTCACAGCTCTGAACCGACTGTGGAGCCAGCGGGAAATCAGCATGAATATTAAGGTTTGTATATACAAAGCGGCTGTAGGGTCCGTTCTTTCTCTGCAGTCGAGATTCGGCCATTGAAGGCGTCTCATCTTCACGACAGAAAGTTTTCGATCACTGCTGGTCATGAAAATCTCTGAGGGTAAGATACTTCGCTGTAACAACGGTGATCCACACCGCTGTAACACTGAGCTCACAACAAGGATGATCAAACAGTGAAGAATGTGTCCGCTTGACCATGTTCTAAGAAGACTCAATGACTGGGTCATTATGCATGTGCTTTTAACTGATCCCTTGCGAGATTGACGCAGGCAACCTGCACAGGCAACCTGCAGTCAAATGAAAAATGGCCAGAAACAATCTCGAGCCCACTGGAGATTTCGAAAGTTCGGCGAGAGATGGGATAGCTGTTGGCTCCGTTTTACAGAAAAGCTGATACAAAATCTCAACAGATGGAAGTTAATGATATGGATTCTTCTTGATGCTGTGGGAGGCGTTCAAGTATTACCCCTCAACAAGCCCGAGGAATTTTTTTCGGTCAATTTAATTTTAATTTATATTTAATTTGTTATTGAAAAACGCTTATTGTTATGCTGAGTCATGAGATGTGATGTTTTATATATGCTCGGTTGTTTGCGTTTAATTCAGTAACCAGTTTCATCCCAATTTCTTGATTCTTAAAAAAATTATTTCGTTAGATTTATTCAATTATATTTAAAACCAATTCTCGCTGTCATTGATTTCTCAGCATAGCCTTATTAGCAATGCTGTGCCCTTATAAGCTTAGCTTTTGTTGTGTAAAAATTATTGTACGACAGTACAACGACTGCATTGTTTTGATTTTGAACAGGTGTTGAATGCAACATGTTTATCTTAGAAATACGTACCTGAAATTGCCTTAGGTCCCACACACAAAGTTTTGCGTCGTCCCCTCCAGATACAATAAAAGGCTCATTTCTATTCCAATGAATAACATTTACGTCACTTGTATGTGCGTTGTTGCAAGTCAACATACAGGCCTTTGACGGATCCACTCTGGCATCCCATATTCGGATACTGAAAATCAAAATAGAACGTAACTATAGCGAACCAGGTGATCTTCCTTATTACCCAGCCGTTAGGTCCACAATTCTCGGCAAAAGTTAGAATGCAAGTTGGCTCTCTAAATTTAAGCCCCGCTAAAAAAAAATGTTCTTTCCAGACATTTCAGAGCAGAATCATATGTTTCTGGGTAAGGGGGTAGGGTGAGCTCAATTATATAGTAAACTGACGAAGCTAATAAATAAAGTTATTTCAATGATATTGTATTTTCAATGGAAATAGAAATAATGGCCATTTCAACAACTGAATGATTCATTTCAAGTGGTAAGTAGCAAAATATGACTAAACTCATCATTTACTAGGCAATCAAGACCACGAATAAGGCTTCCCGGCTCAACAGCGTTGTCTGTTAGATAAAGGCCGGTTTATTAACAATTGTCTTCTTCTTCTTCTTCAAAAAAAAAAAAAAAATTGTATTGCTTAATCTTGGACCCTTCATGTGCATCACCAATTTAATACTTATATTTTTATTGTTTAGGTTTATGTTGAATTTTATTGCTAAAATTATAAAAAAGATGTTTTCTTATATATAACTAACAGAATTTATTTCATCAGCGATCAGATGCCTTAAACATGTTCAACAGAAAGATTGGATAGAATAAGATATTATCCAATTTATTGTTCAGACTTTTGCAACTTACAGGATTACCTTTGAAAACTTGAGAAAACCACTTCCCCCCACCCGTAAAACCGATATCGGTAATGCCGATAAATCAAACATACAACTTTGTAACTTTTCAGCTTAATTAGGAGAGTAACACACGGCAGAAGTTTAACGGTGTCTATAGCAATAAAAGAAAGCGTAGGAAACAGAAAAAGGGAGGAAAATTCACAGCGAGTGAAGCTGGGAAAAAATACAGGTGTTGTGGCGAGGATCTCCGTTCAGTCGTCATCAGAGAAATAGGGATAAAAATAATGACTGAAATCCGAGAAAAAAAAAGGAAAAAACAAACTTAAGAGCTGCATTCCAATATAAACAGCAAAGAGGGGACTGAGTAAAGATCAAAAATATTGAATAAAAATCAAGCTCTTATTAGATAATTTGTCAGAATTATCGTTAAACTGTGAAACAAATGAAATACAGGGGTCACTGTTAAAATGATGTAATAAAATGAAAAAAAGAAAAAATAAGAGCGTTGCGAACAGACTAAGAAAAGTTTCCCTAGTATCATTGCCTGAGGCAAAATGGTTAATTTAAGAGAAAAAAGCCTTTTATGTCTATTTAAGTTATCATGCACGGAATAATTGCACCTTGACAATATTATCTAGCAGCTATATTTATTTAAAAAGTATATATCAAATAGACATGTTTCAGTTTAGAAAAAAAAAATGTTCAAATGAAAGGAAACACCAACAGTAAAATCAAAAGATAGCAGAAATTATTCTGTATTTAGAGGGGCTGTTGTCCCATTCAACGCCATCTACTCATTATTATACAACTTGGGATATTCGATTCTCAAGATATTTTCTTTTTTCTTTTTTTTTTATTACGTTATTCTTGTAATAGAGCATTCGGTCTTGAAGCATTAAAAAAAACCCAATAACATTAAACTTTTGCACATGGGATTTAGGGAGGCTGGAGGCAAGGAGGCAGCAGTCATGTCATTCAGGGATCCTTTGGAGATAGCAGAAGCACTGTTTATTAGCGTTCCTAATATAAAAAAACATGAGTTCGTTGCGAGTTACAGGTACAAATACACATACACACGTTAATGCTGCTTTTACTTTTATTTTAAAAAAATAAATTTTTTTTTACGTAATTTATATTCGTTGTCTAATTCATATTTAAGGTATTTCAAGAGTTTACCTCTAGAAACACAATTTCTCAGTATTTTAAGACTCTCACCGGAATAAATGTTTAGAATTTCGATGTCACATTGTGTTTTGGAAGAGGTGGCTCCGGGCCAAACAGGCAGGTAAGTGGACTTGTTACTCTCCAATAGCCTCCAACTCATAAAAAAGGTACTACAGTTCTCTCCTAGTATTCTGCCACTGGTGGTTAGACTCGACAAACCATTTACATTTATTTTTAGAAGCCATAATACCCATAAATCCTCCTATATAAATATATTAATTCTCAATTAAAATGTTACAAGATGCTAACTTTTCTCCAATATTTTATCAATTAGCAATTAAACCTAGTTTACGAGATATAAATGAAACACGGAAAGTCCACGGGATCCAGAAACTATTTTAGATAAAATTTCTGTGCTACCCATATTCCAATAAGGTATAGTTTCATTACTTTTCCAATGCAATCCACTGATCGACTTTTTCATTTGAAAATTCAGTCCTTTCAGGTCGTTGTCTGTTATTCTACTGAGAGATCCTTGGGGTAATTTCCCCGAAATGTCTTTTTCAAAACCTTAGATACTCTTCACCAAAATATCCAAAGATCTCGAATGCAAACACGCATTAATATATTTTCAAGAAAACTAGTCTATGATTTATTCATTTCCTCAGGGGCTGCACTGGTCAGGCTAACACTTCTAAGACATCGGTCTTTTTTTTATATATTTCAAATTTTCTGATTAGAAAGGCTACCTTAACATTTGACAAGATTCCACCTACCGTTTCATGAAAACCGCTATGTTTTTTAATTGCTATTATAGAGAAGCAGATACAGTCAACTTGTCCCAGAAAGCTTTCCGAAAAAATATTAGCGGCTGTCTCACCCTTTGTACTATTTCTACATCTTATGTGCACAAACTTTAAAAATAATTGAATAAAAAAAACAGGTTTTTTTCACCACAAAGTAATGAGCAACATTAAAACTAAAAACAAACAGAAATTATTCTGTATTTGGGGGGGGGGGCAACCTCTCCTCAAATCTCGCTCTTTACGCTAAATTTTTTGGTATTTTGAAAAAAATTTCTATTATAATTAAACAGTCCTTGTGTTTCACGTGTCGTTCTTAAACGACTGGGACAAAAAGTCAGACTTTAGCGTAAAAAGCGAAATATTGAGAATGGGGCTGCCCCATCGTATACGGAATACTTTCTGTTCGTTTTAATCTTGGTCATTGCTTTCATTGAAAAAACTCTTTTTTTAATTTTTGATTGTTTTTTAAATAATACCGGGAAATCCGCCCGGTATAAATTATTTTTAGTAATTTATGCTGAAAGTTACCTGTTGTATCAGTAACGTTCATCATTCGGTTCTATAAAGGTCGTTCTATACACCATATCTTGTCTATTACAAGCTTTTTTAGTTTGGGTGGCCAAACTATTCAGAATTGATTGAGTAATCTTGTCATAACTTGTATAGATTTGCTAAGAGACCCGAATAAATGAAAGGAAACTAAAATCTGACACCTACTTTCCCAGAAATCTCAGAAAAAAACATTTAACTTCTCCAGTTTTGTGCGGGTGATAAGTATATTCATACTTAATGAAACTTATATCTTTAGAAAGCATAAATTTTGTTTTTTGATTGAACATAGCAGCCTTTTCTTTCTGAAGTTCAGGAAAGGGCAGTCCCTAAAAATATTCTAGTATACCTCCTGGAAAAACATTGTAAATCATCTCAAAAAAAGTTTCATTGAATAATTTGATAGCTTTGAAAGTTTCCTATTGAGCTAGCTGCTTGAATTGAAATCTTTTCAGACAGGATGCGAATTATTAATACTTTACGTACATTGATTAGACACCATTTTGCTTAACAATGAGAAAGAGATCATAGGTTCTCTTAGTTTTAAAGTAGCCTTTCGTTAGCTTTTCGAACTGTTTGCACAACTAAGATTTCATATCAATTTATATCGAAATTGCTTCGGAAACCTCCTATGGTGCTGAGAAAATTTGCTAATGGGTCCTTTGTCTTTGAAACTGTCAGCCGAGGCTGAGACTCGCAAAATTAAATTTTTAGTATCGAATGTCCTTAAGTCACTTTTCGAGGCGGCTATTTAATTTGTGGCCAGAGATTATTGGTATTGCTAATCCTTAAAAGTGCCTGAAAGGGTCCTGACAGCTAGAATTAATTTAATTTTTTTCACTGAGTTAAATATCCGAAGTTGCAACAGAATTTTGAAGTAATTATTAGCATAAAGTTCGTAACTGTTTTAACTTGACAATGAAAAAGTTGGCTTTTTAACCGTCCCCTCTATTATCATATTCATTAATGAAACTTTCAAAGCTCCCCTTTAAACTTCATTTCTTAATGCCTAAAAGGAAAGAACGTCACTAACATTTTAATTTTCTTAGTGGAGAGAGGAAATGAAAGACAAACAGGAACAGCCTTTTATTCAAGAACTCAAAAGAAAAAATACTGTAAAACGAAAGTGCGACGCTGGAAATTTCATCTAGGACAAAGACATTAGTGTAGGTAACTTTTAAAGTAACAATTTCACGGAGAAACTATTATTCAAGAAAGCATTTTACCCTAGATTTTATGCCTCTTTCTCCTAGATTTAGAAAAATATTTTTTTTGTACTTTGACCAAAAAATGCCTCTTTTTTGGTATTTTCATTGTCTAAAAAAAATCGAAAAAAAAAAAAAAAAAAAATCAAATGGCACAAATAAAGTGATTCGTGACAATTCCCTATGTTTCTATAGTTCCGAAAAACTAGGACTTTACTGAAAATTAAGGTAGCTTGAGTTTTTAGAAAATACTTTTTTTTTACAAAAGTTTATTAATTTCTTGTCCGATCAAAGATCTGTCTTTTGTTTTCTGTAGGCTACTAGAGGACTTTTCTCTTTGCAAGAGGTACCTAGCTCCCCTCTTACTTTTTTTTAGAGCTTCTTGTAGCTGCATTCTATCCAATTTAAGACGAACAATTTCTTCTTTCATCCTCTGTTGTGCAGTCGTGGAATTTCTTAGTGAATTTTCTGATTTTATTTTTCGTTTTTCAACATTTAATACCCCTGAACAGATTTCTGAGGACTTTGTCCAGTTGCATCTTCTTCTTTCCTTGTCTGATTCCTCACTTTCATGTCTCATATGGCTTTGGGGTTCAGTTAATTATCTTCTGTGTCCTGAAATGTTCCATAAACTGCGAAGCAATAATTTTTGTTCAACTCAAGATTCAACTTAGCTCTTTACTTCCATCAGAAAAATAGTATTTATAATTTTTTTTTTCGTTTTTTAAATACACCCAATAACCCTTATAAAAATGTGCGGTTTTGTCACATAAAAAGTCCAGGGATATATTATCATCGGTATTTTTAAGGACGTCCGTCACCAAAAATTTCATTTTGCGACTCTTAGTGCCGGCTGACAGTCTCAAAGATAAAGGGCCCATTAGCAACTTTTTTCAACACAAAGGGGAGCTTCCGAAGCAATTCTGGTATAAACTGATAGGGATTTTTAGATGTGTCAACAGTTCGAAATGCTAGTTTAAAACAGAGGAAACCTTTAGTCTTACTAATTGTTAAGCAAAACGCTGTCTAATCAATGTACGTACAGCATAAAAAATGTGTATCCCGTATTCGCAGAGATTTCAATCAAGGCAGTTACCACAACATAAAAACTCAAAGCTGACAAATTATTCAATGAGACTTCGTTTGAGTTGATTTTTAATGTTTTCCAAGGAGGTATAAATAAAATTTTTAGGGACTTGCCCAATCCTGAACTTTACAAAGAAAATTCTGGTCTGTCCAATTAAAAAAATAAAAAAAAAAATAAATTTACGCTTTCAAATGATGTAAGTTTCATTAAATATGGATATCTCTATCTTTGGCTCAAAACCGGAGAACTTAAATTATTTTTCTAAGATTTCCGGGAAAGAAGGCGCCAAGTTTTAGTTTTCCATCGTTTATTTAGATCTCTTATCTAAGCTATGTAAGTTATGGCAAAACTGCCTAATTAATACTGACCAGTTTGGCCACACAAACCAAAAAAGCTTGTAATGGACGAGATAGGGTGATTCTTTTAGGTGTCGAACGACCTTAAGGAATTGTCGATAAAAGTTAAATTACTTATTTTTGCACGAACTATACCAAGATTTTAGGGAACAGAAGGACCTTAAGACTTTTAAACTCTTAAATAAAGTGAATAATATCTTACTCTATCTAAGCTTTGTGTTGAATATTTTGAAGGCATCCAGTTGTCAACGCCAGTTGTCAACGAAATAAATTATGCTAACTATATATATGAGAAAATAACTTGATAACAATTCTAAGTATTAAATTGGTAATCCAAATGAAGGGTCAAAGATTAAGCAGTACTAATCATTTTTGAAGAAGACTGTTGTTAATAAACCTGCCTCTTATCTAACGGACAACGCTGTTGTTTCAGAAGGCCTTATTCATGATTAATTCATGGTTAATATTTATTCACTTAAACTTTCTATCTAGGGCAGGTGGGGGAAGCAGGAGGGGTTCCCAATATAAAGACATCCAATCCCCCATTAGCTAAACCACCTCTGCTTTTAAGGCAATACAATTTCATCTTGCCTGATTTTACTAAAAATAACGATTTCAATGTCCGTCAATCTATCTCAGTCTTGGAAACACAACCACTTCCAAAATTCTATTTAGAATGAAAGGAAAATTCGAAATCATATTAGGTAAAGCGTTAAGAAATGAAATTAAAAACGATAACAAGGACGTTGATATGTAGATTTAGTTAAAAAAATGACAGGATTACAAAGAGGAATCCCCTCATTCATATTCGAATGAGACAAGAACCAGTCAAAAAGAAAATGAAAAGTTAGACATTTTGAAGTAAAACGGTTAATTTTTACTATGCCTTAGTTATTTCGCTAAAATGAGCAATTGAAATTTAATATTATTTCGGGTTCACTTTTTTTTGCAGCACTCAAGAAGGCAGTGGTCCCAATTGGGGGGGGGGAGGTTTAGAAATAAAAGATTCTTTTTTTGGAAGGGGGGGGGGGATTTTCAGTATCTTCATCGAAAAAAGGAATAAAACTACCCTCTAGATTTCGAAATTCCTTTTGCTCCCCCCTTCCCCACACTTTCGTGAATTGAAGCCACTGCAAGCAGGGGTTTCAGAACTAACGTTTATGTTAAGGCGTCTTAGAGCTAAACATAAGGTATGCGTGGATTAGGTCGAAATGCGGTTAACACCATAAAAAAACAACGGAGAAACATGACGAAGATGTTATATTAGATGTTCGTAAAGACCGAGGTATCGACGAGAGGACGAACTTCCTCATATACGTTATATGAGGGCTTTCGTCCCCTCGTCAATGCTTCGCTCTTAACGCTAAAGTTTGAATTTTGTTCCAACTCTTCAAGAATGACCCCCAAATCAAAAAGGCCGTTTAATTAGAATAAATAGCTCTTTTGAAATTACTAAAAAACACTTTAGCGTAAACAGTGAGGTATTGACGAGGGGACGAGCCCCCTCATAGACGTATTAATTTCTGTTTATTTTCAGTTTTAATGTTACTACTTACTTTCAGCTGGAAAACTTGTTTTTTTTTTAATTTAATTTCAGATCGTTTTTTAAATAATGCTGGGATATCCAGCGCCCCCTTCATAGAAATTATATTCCCCCATGAAAAATTCCTCAATAGAAAGATGCACTCATGTGACCCGATCCCCCTTCTCCCCCCACCAGAAAAATACCCCTGAAAACGATCTGTAAACTTACCAATAACAAATACTATATGTAAACAATGGGCGAGGTTCATAAATCGCAGCCCTTCCCCCGGAGACTGTGGGAGATTAAGTCGTCCTCAAAGACATAGTTATTAAATATATCGACTATGCTGAACAAAATAGCTATCTCAAAAATCTTAATCCGATAATTTTGGGGAAAAATGAGCGTGGGATGGGGCCTATTTGCCCTCCAGTTTTTTTGTCACTTAAAAATAGCACTAGAACTTTCAATTTCCGTTCGAATGAACCCTCTCGTAAAATTCTAGGACCACTGGGTCGATATGATCACCCCTGAAAAAAACAAACAAAAAAAACAAACAAACAAGTATCACGCATCCGTGAGCCTTCTTCTGGCCAAAAATACAAAATTCCGTTTTTTAGAGTTTCGGTTACTATTGAGCCGGGTCGCTCCTAACTTCAGTTCATTACCGCAAACTGTTTGATTACTTAAGTGCTCATTAATAAGAATGCTGTCTATATCTACGTGCAGCTTAAAATAAGACTTGGGTGACATCCTTACCATAAACGAATGATTCAAACCAATGACTATACCCGTGCAGAGTATTCCACTATCTAATCTACAAAATAAAGCAAATAGAGTATTTCACAAATACAGCTACAAAATAGCACAAAGGAACAGACAAAGAAATCAAACGATATGCAGTCTCTTTGTTCGGTTCAACATCCTTAGCATCCTAATTGAAAATTTTAAACAAAAAAGAATGAAGATCGGCCTGTTCACCCCAACTCCTTTAAAAATTAAATGCGCCTGACGAACTCCTGGAATTATGTATTTGAACAGAATCTTAGTGGTTAATCTATTCCACTGTTTTTACCCCCCCCCCCGCACACACACAAAAATACATATATCTATATGTAAAATCGAATGTATGTCAGTGTGTCTATCCTGTATACATTACTATGCTGTTCATCCGATCGCCGAAAAGCTATAAAAAGTTGTTGATTACACTGTTGGATAGATTGTAGGTATAAATACCCCCTCACCCAAGGCTTCTTAATACTTTTTGCTCTCAGTGAAATTAGAGACCCCTGAAGGTAAATGCTTGGTAGTTCCTTCCGATCACATTTTTCACATTTTCTGGATATTCAATTAACAAGTTAGTTAGTCATGAATTCTGTTATCTAAAATACTTCCGAATTGTAATACTTCCTTTTCAATAAATTGTCTTAATTTGGTATTCAACCTTCTTTTGTTAATACTTTTATAGTTAAAAATATTATCACTAATTTACATATATGGAATTAAAGTTGAGGGGGGGGGATTTTTAATATTAAAACAACTTGACTTGCATACCATTTTCCGAGTCTTTGCATGTGTAATCAAAATAAACTGATTAGGTAATTTCTATAAATGTAGGATAAATTACCTTTTTTTTCTAGTCTGGGATTATCTCTATTATGGAAAGCATGACGTCTGAAAATAAAAATCGATGTTTGTATTTATTGATTCAATGCATTTTTGCGTTTTTCATTCATGGACTCAACTCACCAATGAAGGGATATTGTCGGAGGGGGGGGGGAGCAATTTCAAATATTTTTAGATCTAAAATAAGGTCGTTATTAGTAGGCGTGAGAAAATTTTCATCGGAGGGGGAGTTTTTCGCAGGGAAAATTATCCTTGAATTTCTTTTTCTTTAAGATCCCAGACGCACACGACGGGTAAGCTAGTCCTCGGTAACATTAAGCTGCAAAGCTCTGAGAACCCGGCCACTTCCCCCATGTCTACCGCTCATTCCCCTAAAGGCTAAATTAACAAGATTAAATTCTTGACTCTCACTCATAAGCTGACTTTCAAGGTAGGTCGAAAGACAACATCATTCCCTTCCGGACCATCTGTAGATAACAGATAATAATGACGGCAGCTAAGGGCACATTCACGACCTGATGAAGTAAAAAGTAAAAAGAACCAAGGTGACCTGGACTTAGGTATCAATCGCTAAGTAAATTTTTTTCGGAATTTTACGTGTGTTTCCTCATATGCTTGGACGTGGAGAATGCATTAAAGCTTGTTGTTTGGACGGACGTATGAAATCAACTTTCAAAAACGGTATATAGCGTTGAATGGCCAAAAATGTTTTCAGATTTGATAATTTTCCTCACTTTCGGGATTTTTCTACGGAACATCAGAGATTAAGAATCAATCAAGTCCTTAAAGTAAAAATCTCAAACAATTAAAACTAGATCAATACATCTCTCAACCGGTTCATATTTTTGCAGTTTGTTAGCAAGAACACATTAGAAGAAATTAATTCTATAAAAAAAAACTATTCAATTTATGACAAACAAATATAAATTACGAGAGAAAGAGAGAACAGAAAGCTAAGTTTCTTAGGTTCTTAAAATGTTTTTAGGGTGTAGGTGACAGTCAATTTGTTCCTTTGCCTTTGTTCCTGATGCCTTTTTTCCTTCTTTTTTTGAAAACAATATCTCAAAGGAAGACGTTCTTGACTTGAGAATTATTTACAACTAGCTCTAAGTTAGAACAAAATTTCTATTTTTCAAATTTCCATACGCATAAATCATAAAAGAATGTAATTCAATGAAGAAGCCGGAAACAAGGAAGCAAAATCATTTATTTTGTTTCTTTGGCTGCTACTTAAGCTAATATTTATACATACATGATGTAAATGATAACACTGCAAATACTGGAAGTGGTATCCTGGGTGTGAGTTTTAAACTGCAAGTTTTACAAAATTCATGAAAGTGCCTATTGTCTAGGACTCATCTTATCTAACGTAATGCAAATGAAACAATTCTATTTACCTTTTATCTATCGAACATGAGGCGAAGACATTTGCTTCGTTTGGAGACCATTGAATGTCTTCTACGGACCCAGAATGGCCTAAATAAGGCCTTTGTTCAACATGCCAAAGGCCAGCCTCCTGTGGTTTCCATACATGGATATTATTTCTGCAATCTCCGGTTGCGAGTACCCCTAAAAAAAAAAACAAAAAAAAAAAAAAAAAACAATAGATACAAACCTTTTATACGCCAAACAGACAAAGTACAAAAAAGAAGCAACTGAAAAAAAAACACATATTGGTTTTAACTCAAATGCACTAAAACTTTTTGAACTTTTACGTGCAACATGAAAGACAACAGAACATGAGAAAACGTTTAGAGCACAGACTAAGGATTGATGACGCAATTAGGTCATCAAGACGTGTTTCGGTACATACCAATATATATACGTGTTTCGGAAAACAAAAGCCGAAATTTCCGCCTTCACCAATTAAAAACCACTCAGAAAAAAAAGTTACCCTCGCACAAGACAAAGGAAATATACAATAAAATCCCTGAAGTAACTGATTTTTAAGGAAGCTACGACACAACTGCTATAATTTTGGAAAATGGGTAATTTCCCTTGTACATTCAGATTAAACAGAAGACAAATTAATTATTATAAGCCCTCACAGCGGAGGATTTCTGATAATAAAAACCATATTATCAAAACTGTCAAGATTAAGGAAGGAAATGGAGTCAGGATACTAGACGAACTCCAAAATTTCTAAACCAGGACGAAGGCCAAAACGAATCTTCAAAGAGCAATAAGGATCCATGTCATTCCAATCTTTTCCAGTTGCACATAAGGACAAAAAAAAAAAAAAAAAAAAAAAAAAAAAAAAACGACAAAAATCGGCTTAACAAGGGTTACCTGCTGACCCTGAGCCAGATGGTGGATTGGTGCGCTAGATTTATGATCTTTAGTCCGAGAGGTCGAGGGTTCGAATCCTAGCGTACCCAACAATTTGGTTTGGGACGGGGGTTAGAGGCGTGACTCTGTAAGCTCAGCCAGAGTCGACCCAGCTCTAAATGGCTACCTGGAGAAATCTGGGAAAGGTAAACAGAAAGGGTGTGCGAAAGCATAGGATGGTTGGCCCCAGCCACCTTGTGCACTTCCTGGCTGAAGGGCCAAGAAACGGAGATCAGCAACGCCGGTAGGGACTGTAAAGTCAAATGCCGTATTCTTTGCCTTTTTGTTTTTACCTAGGCCCGACATACACCTTTATCCCCTCCAAATAGGAAACAATTGCATATTTTC
Organism: Artemia franciscana; assembly: GCF_032884065.1. Taxonomy (NCBI): domain Eukaryota; kingdom Metazoa; phylum Arthropoda; class Branchiopoda; order Anostraca; family Artemiidae; genus Artemia; species Artemia franciscana. The sequence goes on along the minus strand of NC_088882.1, from coordinate 22,432,211 downwards.
CACTTTATATCTTTTTGGAACGGGGGTCAGTGGCGTGATTCTATAAGCTCAGCCAGAGCCGACCCAGCTCTAAATGGGTACCCGGAGAAATATGGGAAAGGTAAGCAGGAAGGGTGTGCAAAAGCACAGAATGGTTACCCCCCCCCCATTGCACTTCCTGGCTGAAGGGCCATGAAACGGAGATCAGCACCGCCGGTTTGGACCTTAAGGGTCTAGTGCCGTCTTACTTACTTACTTTACTTATTAACACTTTATATCTTCTTTACCAGCTCTATAAAATTTTTCCTGTTCTCACGAAAATTTTAGCCCTTATACTGGGGCTAAAGCAAATCTGGTTTTATAAACAATATTTTACAATCGACTGAAATTTGTTCAAAAATAAGCATTAAATAACTCAGTTGCCTTATGTAACATGCGATGCTCTGTAAATTCATTATAATATATAACAAAAAGTTTTATTTTAATATTTTTAATAGTTTTTGTCACGTTACGAATTAACATTAGGAGAATAATAGAAGAAGAGCTTTTCACCATTAATTCTGAGCCTCCAAGCTAACCTTATTGCCCTCAGGTTCAGAAACTATGGGCCAAGCCAATTTGTCAGTTGTAACATTTCAGTAATGTAACATTATTCATGACTAGAACCATATTAAACTACGAAAAGGCATTAACTCTTACAAGTGCACCTGTTTAACTCATATAGCTTCTACTTTAACACAACATGACCGCTACAAGCGCACCCAGATGAAAAAAAAAATGATGAAGACCGGTTCATTCGTACCATTGGTGCAAATATCCATCCCATAGAGGTGGAGGAGGGTCTTATGAGGCTGCAAAGAATCAAAAATATCATTTTGGCTATTATCCATTGATCCGGCTATAGGAGTAATTTCAGGAGAAAGTATTACCACTCCCCCTCTGAGACAGTATGATTTATGTTTTTTTAAAATAAAAATACTGCTTCCACCAAACCACCCGACAAAATCCCATCTAAATATTTCTACCGGCATAAACAATAAAAACAGTAGAAAAAGTTTAATACAAAATGTGTACAATTTCCATACTTAAATTTACGAGATAGGCTGAAGTTTTAAATCACGAATAGCTTTGTAAAAACACGTATAGAAAATAAGACAAAAGCGCAATCTATATATTTAAACTAAAAACGTCGAAAACCTGATCATCTTTTAAATACATAAGTATTAACGATACAATTGTTTCTCACCAACAACCGAAACACTGCTTGAAACGCTGTACTGTGAACTGATAAAGCCATTATCAGTACAAATCAAATAACAAGGTATGCACCAAGTACATACGTCATCCTGGAAAAAAATCAAGGTCGGTATGATATATGCCAGCGTATTCAGAACATTCGTTACAATGCCGTTATATCTGGAGGGTTTCCCATGAGGAGATTTATTCCTTTATAATTAGAAAAATATTTCCATAATGAATTTTGACTGGAAGGTTATTCTCATATCTCAAAGGTCTCAAGAACAAGCTCATATTTTTTACTATTATTTTTTTTTAACATTATCTACTCATTCTTCTTTCAAAACAAAACCAAATTTTGATTCAGGCTGACTGGAATAATATCCCCAAGTCTGAAATATTACAGCTTTACTCTAACAACTATGTTTCCTTCTTTAAAATACATATATATCGTGAAAATACATTAAAATTAGAGGAATGAAAGATTACTAACCAGGCTGCGTAGGACACCAATCCATTGCAAATCCCTCAGACAGATGCCCACTAAATGTGTATAAAGGTTTCATAGTACTAGAAGTTTTGGAATATTGTTCAAGTTGTCTATGGTCGTTTACAGCCTGTAATGGTTTAGTCAAATCCCAGATGTGGACTTTTCCAGTATCAGACCAGGTTGATGCCAAAGGCACTTCGTTGACAAATGTCATCTGAAATTGTTACATAGATGAGCCAATGCTTTTAAGCGTATTGAAGAATAGACAAAGAAAACAAGTTATTTTACAAAACGTAAATATTGCACTTTCCCGGTTTTGGGTTCCTTCTTTGAACCTTAAAGAACAACAAAAAACAAATCAGATCCTGTAGTCTTTACTTTTCAAGAGGAGAGAAAGAGAGAAAAAAAAGAGAGAGCGAGAGAGAGAGAGAGAGAGAGAGAGAGAGAGAGAGAGAGAGAGAGAGAGAGAGAGAGAGAGGAGAGAGAGAGAGAGAGAGGAGAGAGAGAGGAGAGAGAGAGAGAGAGAGAGAGAGAGAGGAGAGAGAGAGAGAGAGAGAGAGAGTTTTTTTTTAGATCCATTGACAGGGGAATGGAGGGGGAGGGGGGGGGGGAGCATTTCTTAATTACAGGGTACAATCTCCTATTGTTTCGACCTTTGTCCTTTCTGCAGCAACCGTCTAGGGCTTTCAACCGTCTAGGCCTAAAGAGAATGCAGGTTGTCCACGGTTGGGGTGGGCGGATGTTGTAAAGGAAGATTTAAGGGAAACGGGAGCATCCTGGGAGAGAGGAAAGAGGATTGCGTTGAAGAGATTAGGATGGGGATGAGCTTGCGTAGCTGCGTTGATCTCAGACGGCTAGGTGCTTGTTAGTTGTTGCTTGACGGAGTTGTTAGTTGTTGTAGTAGTTTCAACTCTTGCTTTCAGTCTTTATGTAATTTCAAAAACTTGTTTTTTTGTTTCACAAACAAAAAGAGAGAACACAAATTTTCAAAATATACGTGTAGAGTAGCACAAATTATTTGAATTTATCATTTAAACTATAAATCACCTAAATGAGTTTATCGATAAACTAACTGTTTAATATTTTCTCAGAAGAAAAAGTTACATCAATCAAAAACTTAAGAAGTCTTAAGTTAGCAGTTTCAAGAGTTTCATCGGCTGCTGTGACTTTGAATAGCTGTCCAAAAACAATGGCTTGCAGTGGAGCCGTATAGGAAGAGATACTAAATCATTAAGTACTCGAAACACTTAGTCTGGAGTAAAGCATGAACACAGAATGAGAGGAGAAAAAGATTTGGTAGATAATTTTCAGAAATAGTACGGTTTCTTGATCAAGTACTCTCACAAACTGTTAGGGAATAATTTATCAAAACCAGGATTAAGCTAACTTTGATACAAAATGTATACATCTTGATCAATTGACCTGGAAAGATCTTAAATTGCTTAATGTTTCTTAAAGTCCTTTAAAGTTCCTTAAAGTCAGGTATGCCTAATTTTTTAAAAATGCTCAAAGACGAGATCTCTGTAATAAAAAAACGCGGAGAAGAGGTAGAAGCCTAAGGGGAGGGGGACATAGATTACGATATAATGGGATTATGAAATATGACTTAATATATTTTAAGATTCGGAGGAATTGCCCAAAACAGAAAGGTGAAATTACAGAAAAGTGTTAGCCGGTGCGTCGGTCTGAAAACTATTTTCACTGAACAACTTCTTCAGAAAAATAACTAATATAAAAAATGTGTGAGAAAGCTCAGCATTCAGGAAAACGTTCAGGAAAACCCGCTACATTTTCAGCTACATTTTCGCATTTCTTAGGTAGAATTATTTGCCGATCTAAAAATTACTTTGTTGTTGAAAACAGAATACGAATGAAAAATGACTTTGACAGCAACTGAATCGGATCTTAATGTATCATATTTACGTGCCTTAAGTTGAGGGGCTCTGCATTATTACTATTTGTCCAAAAAAATTTAGACACGTTGATTCCCAAATAATGGTTCTGAAGAGAATTCAGACAAAATTAGATTAAAATAATCCTTTTGCTGAGAAAAATGTACAAGATAATAGAAACTTAATTCTGCAAAAAAAAACTGTAAATTAAAGCGATTTGACTATTTAATGGCTGCAAATACTTTTGTTGTTACATTAATTATAACGTTCACATCTATTTACCTTTATGTTATTTTAAATATTTATTACGGCCCGAGCAATGTTAAATTTATTTGCTTTACATGCCAGACAGACATCAATAATCTAGTAAGCGCAAAATAATGTACTCGTAATAACTGGGAGCAATATTTCAATCTATGCACTCATCTACAATAGGATCAGTTTAAAGCATCAGCATACTATGCTTTTATCCCAGTACATGGCATCATTCTAAGCAATATTGATTCTTTAAAGTCTTTCAAAAGTGCTGTCACTCACAGTCACTACCAGACTAATTTACTTTGTGATTGGACAGGCGCAAATCATTCACCTAAACGTTTGACGCAGGCAGTTGCTGCAGGCAAATAACCCCCCTCCATTAGCAAGTCAAGCGATACTGTTCTGGTTCAGTGAATACTGACTGAAGTGACACCCAAGCAAGCTAGTGATTATAGAAGGCACAGAACAACTGAGTGATACGAATACATATGACCTACTGGTCGAACGCGTCAAACCCCAAATAACAACAACAACAAACGTTTGATAAGTTATGATTTAATGCGATGCTGAAATTACGGTGTAGATTTGTCAGTTGCAGCTTTCATTGTTGTACACTAGCATTTACACCCAGAACTTGATGTGTCCAACCCGCTTAATCAGGTCTTCGACCCACAATTTGTTTAGGCTTTCGATTTTCACAAGCTTCTGTTCCCTCTCCATCCTCGGTTGCACTTTTTCGACCTTCTTTTTCCTGTCAGCTTCTTCACTTCTTTTTGTTTCTTCTAGCTCTTCAATTGCTTTTCTTCATACTCTTTGCTTCTTTTTTGGGCGACATTTCTTTCGATCATGCTATCTATTAGAAAACTCTATGTAAGTATTTGTTGCTTTTCTTTTTTTTTTCTTTTTTTTTTTTTTTTTTTTGACAAAACTTCACTATTGTATTCCCTTATTAGAACACATAAAATTAAAAAAAATATATATATTAAGATACTAATCAATGCCCATTTTTGAATAGCGTTTATATATAAATATTTTTTTTATTCGTACACAATATATTGTATTGTCGTTGTTCAACAATTGTTCTACAAAAGAATCGCGTTTCTGGCTTTATTAGTTTAGCTGCAAAACCCGAGAAGGGCTGATAAGACGATAAGATAGATATGAAGTGGATAGCTAAAAGGTATAATTACAGACCCTTATCCTATTTACAGCCCCAAAATGAGGTAAAACCGCAGTGTCTAAATTCGGCTTTATCTCTGGCTGTTCTTCATCTTCTTCTTCATCAGTACTTTCATCATCATCATTGCATGTCTTATGTAAATTGCTCATCTAAAATTAAATAGCTTGTTACAAAGTTTTGATAAATATCTATTTGTCAAGAAGACAAAACTGCCTCTTAAAAAAGTCAATATAACAATCAGGCAGCATTACAGACAAGAATAAGAGTACATTTTGTCGGTTAAGCGGCTGTCCTCTCCCAGAACCTACTATCTAAGCTTTTCCAGTTCCAAAATAAGTTATTCTTCCTTTTTGAATCGCGTGAAACAAATGAAGCAACCTCACCGCCCCGTTTTCTGTTAGACATAGATACTAGGCTTTATAATTCTATTATGTCCACAGAAAACTGGCAAAATCTGTTTTTTACCCTTGCAGATACTAGAGAGTAGATCAGAAAGTACAGCCGATAGAAAAATTCTGATTTCAACATTGTTCACTCAATGTCAGGTTAAGGGAGGTTCATACTTTACTCAAAATCGAATTTTTGCGTATAAGCTAGGTTATAGCAGAAGATAGCCAATGTCTTAACTAGCACAATTGCCCAATTCATAAATAAAGATCAGTTTCAGTTTTCGAGCAAACACAAAATTTCAATAGATAAGTCCCTGAAATTTGGAAATAAAAATGACAACTTTGATTCAGCTCTGGCCCAGCATATATACGAAAATCCTGACCCTTTACTTCTTTTTGAAGAGGCAACTTTAGTATCTAACGTAAATGGCCTACCGCCATCTTTTAAAGAGGCAATTGAGATGAAAAAAAAACAACATATAAACAGAAATTTGGCTATAAATAGAGACACGGGAGATATTTCCTTAAGTCCAATTTATAACAACTTAATATTAAAAGACTTTATCAATACTTTCGCCCAGTCTATTTTAAGACAGCCTGTCCGCATATCTAATGAAAACCGAAATTGTAGACAGACAAAATCCGTTGCAAGGCAAATGATATTTATTCAATCCAATTGGTAACTTCTCTTTCATTGATCTCAAGTTGTTTTTTGTCTTTTGATTCAGTGTCTTTTCTCCTCTCGTAGAGTTCACTTAAGAAGGTTAGATTTTCTTTTTCTCATTATTATTTTCTTTTGAGCACTGAGGACGACTTGGCGGAGGTCCTTGTCGAAATATTTGCTTGATTTTCATCTTCATATTTAGCTACTGGCTGAAAAAATCCTCGTTTTTTCATCTATTTGATTTTTCTCTATTCATTTATTATTTCCTTTCTTGTTTTCATTCGTCAAGAATACCACATAATTCAGGAAAAATAAATTATAATAGAAAACAAAAATTAAATATAGCCAATAGACGAGAAGACTTTATAAAAACAATTCCCAAAAGCAAACCTTCCGAATTATGTATTGTGTCATAAAATGTTACTCATAAGTAAAACAAAAAGACAAAATTGAAAAATAAGGCAGTATTTGTCCATTATTCAGAAAAAAAAAACAAGTATTCGGGTCTACAAAATCAGACAATAACTGATTTATTGCTGTCTGTATATGGAGACAATTAAATTCGCGCCATATTAGTTACGCGCCATTGTAGTTGTGTCCCTATGTCCCACCTGTGAATATATATATATATATATATATATATATATATATATATATATATATATATATATATATATATATATATATATATATATATATATATATATATATATGTTTTTAACTACGTAAAACTTGCGAATATACAACATTCTTTGCTGTCCCATTGTCTGTGCATATAAATAGATTGTCAGGCTTACCGACTCTTGAACATGCAACATATAATGGTCCATGGGAAAACAATCCGTATTCAGATCTATACCTCATGATTCTAATGATTGCCCTTGAGCTTTGTTGATGGTGATTGCTAATCGACCATTCCCTGTGTCGCATTCGTCATTTATATATCCCCCTGTGCCCCCCGGCTTCCCCTTTGTAGTTTTGTCCCTGTGTCCCGGTCGTCTTTTATATTCCCTGTGTCCCGGTCGTCATTTGTTTCCCGGTGTCCCAGTCTGTGATTTCTCTTTGTGTATTCCTTTTGTATTCCTTGTGTCCCGGTGTCCCGGTCGTCATTTATATCCCCCTGTGCCCCCCGGCGTCCCCGTTGTAGTTGTGTCCCTGTGTCCCGGTCGTCATTTATATTCCCTGTGTCCCGGTCGTCATTTGTATCCCGGTGTCCCGGTCTGTATATACATTCGTTTTTTAGTTTTGTTTTTCTCCTTTATTTTTTTCCTTTTTTATTTTTTTTCTTTTTTAGTTTATTTAGATTTTTAGATTTTTTAGTTTTTTTATAAGTTTTTAGTTTTTTTTCTTTTTAGTTTTTTTGTAGTTTTTACCTTTTTTTTTAGTTTTTTTTTTTACTTATGTCCTGGTCGTCATTTATACTCCCTGTGTCCCGGTCGTCATTTGTGTCCCGGTGCTTTGTTGATTGCTAATCGAACATTCCTTTTGTCCCGGTCGCTTTCTCTTTGAGTGTCGTCATTTATATTCCCTATGTGCCGGTGTCCCGGTCGTCATTTGTGTCCCGATGTCCCGGTCTGTAATTTCGTCAGTTGAAAACATGACGTCAGTCGACACACAAACATGACGTCACCCGACAGACAGACCCACACACACACAGACAACTTATTTTTATATATATAGATTGTTCCGAGTTTTCATCCGTCACGATGTCTAAGATTGAAAAGGATAAAGTTCAACTGGATGCAAAGTCAATTTATGTTTTTAACGACGTAAAACTTGTGAATATACAACATTCTTCGCTGCCCCATTGTCTGTGCATATAAATAGATTGTCAGGTTTACCGACTCTTGAACATGCAACATATAATTGTCCATGGGAAAAACAATCCATATTCAGATCTATACCTCATGATTCTAATGATTGCCCTTGAGCTTTGTTGATGGTGATTGCTAATCGAACATTGCCTGTGTCCCCGTCGTCATTTATATATCCCCCCTGTGCCCCCGGCGTCACCGTTGTAGTTGTGTCCCTGCGTCCCGGTCGTCATTTATATTCCCTGTGTCCCGGTCGTCATCCCGGTATACATTCGTTTTTGAATTGGTATATGATGAAATAAATTTTTAATTTTTTCCCTTTTTTTTCTTTTTAGTTTTTTTTATTGGTTTTTACCTTTTTTTTAGGTTTTTTAGTTTTTTTCTTTTTTCTTTTTAGTTTTTTTTGAAGTTTTTATCTTTTTAGTTTTTTTATTTTTATTTATATTTTTTTAGTTTTCTTTTTCTCCTTTATTTTTCAGTTTTTTTCCTTTTTTTAGTTTTTTTTCTTTTTTAGTTCTTTTAGTTTTTACCTTTTTTAGTTTTTTTTTTAGTTTTTTAGCTTTTTTTAGTTTTTTTATTAGTTTTTAGTTTATTTTATGGTTTTTTCCTTTTTTAGTTTTTTTAGTTTTTTACTTTTTTTTAGTTTTTTTTAGTTTTTAAGCTTTTTTAGATTTTTTTATTTTTTTTCTTTTTAGTTTTTTTTTTTGTAGTTTTTACCTTCTTTAGATTTTTGCTTCTTTTATATTAATGCTAAAGCCAAAGTTCGAACCTGGAACCTCTTGAACCTAGAACCTGGAACATAACGCCTTATCAACTCAGCTACATCGGCTTGAATACATTCGTTTTTGAATTGGTATATGATGAAATAATTCAGACGTCATATTATATGATGAAAAAATTTTTAGTTTTTTTTTCTTTTTAGTTTTTTTATTGGTTTTTACCTTTTTTTTTTAGCTTTTTTATTTTTTTTTTTCGTTTTTTCTTTTTAGTTTTTTTGTAGTTTTTATCTTTTTTATTATTTTTTTATTTTTATTCATATTTTTTTAGTTTTCTTTTTCTCTTTTATTTTTCAGTTTTTTCCTTTTTTTTAGTTTTTCTTTTTTAGTTTTTTTTTAGTTTTTTACCTTTTTTTAGTTTTTTTAGTTTTTTATTAGTTTTTAGTTTTTTTTGTAGTTTTTGCCTTTTTTTAGTTTTTTCAGTTTTTTTTTAGTTTTTAGTTTTTTACCTTCTTTTAGTTTTTTTAGTTTTTTAGCTTTTTTAGTTTTTTTTCTTTTTAGTTTTTTTTTGTAGTTTTTACCTTTTTTAGTTTTTTTTCTTCTTTTGTATTAGTGTGAAATAATTCAGACGTCATATGCGGACAAACACGACGTCACTCGACAGACAGACATAACCCACAAACAACTTATTTATATATATATATATATATATATATATATATATATATATATATATATATATATATATATATATATATATATATATATATATATATATATATATATATATATATATATATATATATATATATATATATATATATATATATATATATATATCCTATCTATCTCCCAACAGAGCGGTTCATGCGGAAAATGAAGGCGAAACACCTAGACAAATAAGTTAATAGTAAGTTCCTACTGAGATTTGACGTTTTTTCACAATATATTTTGTCAGCAACAAAGGATTTAAAACTAAACATATTTATGCAAAAGTTATCTAGGCCACATTTTCAAAAATAAATACAATATATTTAGAAATAATATCTTGCTAACCAAACTAATTTTTAGTTACACAGACGAATGATCAAGAATGCTACTGACTTGCAGCCAAGTTAAACACAAAAATTCCCAAAATGAAGTATACATTTGATTTCACTCTGTTAAGTTAATCTTTTAAATCCCGATTTCCCAGTTTGAGGGTTGTTAGTTGAATCCTTTCAGCACAATTTTATCCTACTTGACATATTTCGATAATTATAAAACCCTAACTTTCTCGTAAAGACGAAAATAGGAAGAACAAAAATTTATGACGAGAGCTAGAGTTTGTGGTAATATGAACCATTCCAGAATATTCCGAACGTTCGAATAATCACCAACAGGTAGCCTAAATGTTTCCAAGCTATCAAAAAAAAAGTCCTGACTTTGTTTAAACTCAGTTCACTCAGTTTATGTAAATGATTCTGTCAATTTACAGGAATGTTGTAAAGCCCTAAAAAGCTTTCTTCCTATTCAGAACAACGCAATCAGCCTACCTTCATAATAAGTACTTTGTTGGTTACAGTTTTCATTGATTGCGTACCAGCAACTATATATGTAGTAACTGGGAAATCAGTTCTGTTATCCCCAAGAGGATCCCTGATAATATCGAAGCTCAAGCACGGTGACCCTGGAAAGGAAGTAAATGAAATAGTTGTCTCACTCTAACACAGATATTAAATATTTCAATCATAAAAATGGCTCGTACGAGTTGATCAATTTTAAGTTAAACTCAAAACAACCTTTTTTTTAAAAAAAAACTACCAACTCTAAATTTGTCTAAAATAATCTTCATGGTATTTTCTGTACTCTCGTTGAGTGAAGGAAACGATCATATCACAGTTAGAGGAAATGTGATAAAAACAGTAGCAACAATGAATATTTGGAATTTTGATTGATAAAAGCCAATAATGGAAGAATCATTCAATTACGACAGCTGAAAAATTGAGCGGCTTCCTTGGGGAAATGCGAAAAAATAAAAATTTAATCCCTGATAAACATTCTTAAAAGGGTTTATTTTCCTGTATTTCTCCACCATTGGTAGCGGATGCCAAATTTTAATATGCAATTTTGTGACATATTTTAAAAAAAGGCACATATTTCAGAAATAAAGCTGTGACAAAATTGCAACTACCAAGTTGCAATTTTCTACTAGAAATATTCGAATCTGCTGATAACCTCTACTTTTGAAATTTGTTTTACTTATAGTAGAGGCGTTATAATCATAATACCAGAAATGGGGACTATACAACTCATCAATATAGGAGCACAATTCAGGCATTTTTTGTGATTCAGCATTATGGTATACTCATGTCCGGAATATACCGCCTTACTGTCTTAAAAACGCTCCTAGTCTTCCTGTTTTCAAGTCACGGGCAAGGACGTTCCTTTTATATCAGGAGCAAGACTACCATCCAAAAAATTTGAAAAAACATCTAACATTTTTGACCCTCACGGTCGAGAAATCTTACACAAACTGACTAAGTAGCCAAAAAACCGACTTGATTGGTCCCCGTCCTGCACTGGTATCCGGGATCATCGCTTTTCCTGAGGCCAAATTAATTCCAATGATTTAAAGAACATGAAAATTGGAACTTGGAATGTTACGACGTTAAAAAATAACTGTCGCATCGACATTTTGACTGACAAATTCAGACGGGAGCAGTGGAGATGTTAAAAATAGAATAGCTAAAGCTCAGGATGTTTTTTCACAGTTAAAAAAAAGTTTGGAAGAATAGGAAGATAAGTCTGCAAACCAAGATTACAATATTGGAAGCTACAGTGGTGACAGTGGTCAGATATGGCTCTGAAGCATGGGCGCTCCGAAAAGCAGACGAAAATTTACTAGATATTTTCCAGAGAAATTTCCTACGGATTGTTCTGGGTACCTGTCTGACGACCGTATTTCAAACAATAGGTTGTACGAAAAATGTGGTTCAATCCCGCTTTCTAGGGCTATAATGAAAGAAAGGTTTAGATGGCTAGGCCACGTTCTGCGGATGAAGGATGACAGAAATAAATTCTAGGCAATCAATGTGTTGTTTCTTGGACGCTAACCAACTGAGGTTAACCGTCACTACATCATCAATATTCATTTGCGCAATCTATTTCTCATTTTGATATATGGTAAATGCAATTAGTGATCTGTTTCCGGGCAGCTTTTTTGGCATCATTCCAAGATTATGCATGCCAACGGTGGTTTGAGATACTTATTTGGACAGACATATTCTATTTATGGTTAATGAAACTTGTTTCGATCTCCAAAAAAATTGTAATGACTACAACCGACCAGGTGTCATTTTTATGATGTAATGGTCCTGAGCATATTGGTTTTCCATTAACGGGGCTTGCACATGAGTTTGGGTTCCCACATTCCCATGTCCCCCGTCTAGAGCCCGAATGCCCCCCACTTTTTGTCCCCCCAAGTTTTTTTTCAAATTTTTGAGATGTTTTTTAACTTTGTTTTTAGGACGCTGGCCATCTGATATTTCAATCAATTATTTTATTAACACTAAAACAGTATTTTAGCCCGTGTATTACTGATCTCTGAGTATCCTTTTTTAAAAAAACAAAATAATAAAAAACTTTCCGAAAAAGAAGTTTTCCAAATAAAAATAATTAACCATATTAACCTTAAGACAAGCAGAAATAAATTCCTATAATAAGCAAACTCGAAACAACCAGAAATTACTATTAAAGAATAAATGAAAACCAAAATGACCAGAAATAAACAATCACAGCAAACAAACATATAACAGGTACTTTTATACAAATGAATAAATAAATATCGAAACGATTAGAACTCAAACTGAATATTCAAATCAAACTTAAGACGAAAAAAATTACTAGAAACAAGAGTTTGGTAACTGCCCCAGTCAAAAAGCCGATTCTTTAGATGCATTAATTGTTATCAAAATTCATTTTTCTGAGTTTCGCTTACTATTGACAAGAGTCACTCCTTGTTTATTATCACAATTGGGTCTGGTGCGACTGCTTGTGGTGTTTCAATCTATTTGAGTTTGATATTTCTTACGTGTTTTCCATAAATGGCCTCAGGGTTTCTTCTTTTATTAAATGCCCTATTTTCAATATAACGACTAAAAATTTTTCCACTATTAACTAAAAAAATAGTCCGAAAAAGAAATATTCTAAAGAAAAGTAAAGGCCATATTAAACTTAAGGTTATAAGAAATAGTAACAGACATTAAAGCAGGTGATCCGAAACGTATGTGGGACACAATTAACGGAATAATAAAAGGAGAAAGAAAGCCACAGGAATATAGTCTTGAAGTCAATGATTTTGCAAATCATTTTGCAGCAGTTGGTGAAAGAATTCATGCTGAATATCATCCGATACTTCTCTGCCAACGCAAACTTATATGGAAGACCGTGGTGATGGACGTGAAATGATACTTGGACCTTGTAATAGTTAGAAGTGAAAAAAGTGATAAGCTCAATTCTTTCTAATAGTGCAGGTATTGATGGCCTTAACCTCAAAACTTTTAAAGTGGCAGCAAATTATCTTCTTCCTTATATTGTTTTTCTTATTAACCTTTCAATGGAGCACGGAGATTTCCCTGATTCACTGAAAATAGCGAAAATAATACCGCTACCAAAAGCTGGCATCCTAAAGGATCTTTCCAACTGGAGACGAATCTCAGTCCTACCGCTCCTTTCAAAGATTTATGAAAAAATAATTCATAAACGGTTATACGATCAACTTACAAAGAATGGATTTCTAGCTGAAACACAGTTTAGCTTTCGCAAAAAAACCTTTTGAAACCACCGCATCAAAAAAGCTTTTGATACAGTGGTTTTTAGTATAATTTTAAATGGGTTGAGCGGTCTTGGAGTTCGTGGAACATGTCTTAAATGGTTTGAATCTTACCTAAGAGGAAGAAAATTGAGTGTGTGCATAGAGCATAAAAAGTCGAATATTGTTAACATAACATTCGGTGTGGCACAAGGTTCGGTTTTAGGTCCCTTGCTGTATTTGATTTATGTTGATTCTATGAGGTTTTATGTAGTAGGGCTTCTGACATCATTTGCGGATGATACTGCCATTTTAGTTAATAGCAAGACAGTACAGGAACTAGTAGATAATGCAAATAATGCGCTCCGAGGTCAACACTCATTCGTGTCCGAGAGCTTACTTGCTGTGAATGCAAAAAAGACTAACTACATAATATTCAAAAGAACTGGAACACACGGAGAGTTGCCGCAGCCAATCACATTTAATGGAGTGAAAATTGACCGAATGGAAGAAACACGTTATCTGGTATTTGTTATTGACTGTAATTTGTCATGGAAAAAGCATAGTGATATTGTGTCTTCTAAAGTCTCAAGAGGTGTTGGAATACTGCGTCGCTTTAAAAATGTTTTTCCAACCAGTGTCATTATTATGCTATATCATTCTTTAATACCTCCATACATATATTACGGTTGTTCACTTTGGATTAGCAATTTTTACGGTAATTTCAAAAAAGTACAGATACAAAAAAACAAGGCTTTAAGAGCTATAGGTAAGTATGAAAGAGGTGTTGTTAGTACTGAATCTATTTTTCGAAAGTTTGGTATTTTAAACGCAGGACAAACTAGAGATTACCAGATTGGAACGTTGGTACATCAGTGTTTGAATAATATTGGCCCAAAGGTGTTTTCCGATTTATTTAAAAGGAGTGCTTTTTATCACGAGTATGATACAAGAAATGCGGAAGTGTTGGCAAACCAAGAGCGAAATGATGCACGTTCAGGTTTTACAATAAAGCATATGGGTCCTACCGTTTGGAATTCGATTCTTGGGGTGATTCAAAGTGCGGTAAGTCTACCCCAATTCAAGGCACGCCTGAAGAAACACTTCTTGACAGACCAGCGTTGAAAAAAAAGTGTTTGTTATAGTGATTGGAAGTTGTTAGACGACAGCATGTTTTTTTCCCCTCTTTCGGTGTTTTTTTTTTTTCTCTCTCTTTTTTTTTAAAGTAGTATAGATGAAGTTGATTTGAAGTAAGAAATCAGTTTGACTGTCTTTACAGGCCCATTTGGGCTTTCCTGCAGTCGAAGGTAGTGTGTGATTTATAGTAATTTTGTTTAATAAATTATTTGTGAACTTGAAACTTGAACAATAACTCAAACTCAGAACGACCAGAAATTACTACTACAGAACAAATGAAACCCAAACCAGCAAAAATTAAATAAACAATCATAGCAAAAACATACAACAAATACTAATATAAATGAATTTATAAATCTTAAAACGGGCAAAGCTTACGTTGAATATGCAAATCGAGCTTTAAACGAACAGAAATATTTGCTATTTAAAATCAAAATGAACAGAATTTAAATAATCAGTCATAGCAAACAAACATACAATAGGTACTAAATAAATCTTAAAACAACATACAATAAATGAGTAAATAAATCTTAATACGAGTAAAACTTAAATTGAATATGCAAATCAAGCTTGAAAAGAAAAAAAAATCTTTACAAACAAGAGTTTGAGTTTTGCCTCCTTCTCTCACAGTAGAAATCTAAAACCTACTCCTTCATTACGCTTTGCTGAAATCTATATGTGTCGTGAACATTCTTGGAAAGTACAAATAAAACCAAACTGAATGCTCGACATGCTATTAATTGAATATCACCTATTCAAGATTTTATTTCAAGGTAATTTTATTTTTATTTTCAATGCTGGAATAACTGGAAAAGGAAATATTTGTAATATAGTTGCTTTTCAGTGAAGCACTGATGACATAGTAGGCTTTAGACTTTTACAGTTAGGGAAGTGGGCAGTATCCAAACCCTTGTTTGTAGTGAAGCTATATTTGTCTTGAACTGTCTTGGAAAAAACTAATAAAATTAAACTGAAGATTTGATATGTAATGATAAATTGCTGAAAGCTCATCTGTTAAAAATTTAATTTTACTGCAATTTTTATGTTTACTTCAATACAGCAACAACTACAAAAGAATATATTCGTAATATGATTCTTTTTCAGTAAAGCGCCAATGACGCAGTAGGTTTTAGACTTTTACAGTGAGAGAAGGAGTCAAAACCCAAACTCTTGTTTGTAAAGATTTTTGTTCGCTTCAAGCTTGGTTTGCATATTCAATTTAAGTCTCACTCGTTTTATGATTTATTTACTCATTTATATTAGTACCTATTGTATGTTTGTTCACTATGATTGTTTATTTAATTTCTGTTTGTTTTGGGTTTCACTTGTACTTAAATAGCAAAATATTTTTGTTCGTTTAAAGCTTGATTTGCGCATTCAAATTAAGCTTTATTCGTTTTAAGATTTATTTATTCATTTATATTAGTATCTGTTTAGTGTTTTTTTGCTATGGTCGTTTATTTGATTTCTGTTCGTTTTGGGTTTAATTTATTCTTTAATAGTAATTTCTGGTTGTTTTGAGTTTGACTTATTGTAAGTTTCGATTTCTACGGATCTTAAGTATAATATGGCCTTTACTTTTCGTTCCTGAGTTGTCAAACACCTTTGGTCCTCAGTTTTATAGATTATGAACAATCGTTCGATTCTGTTGATAGGAGAGCTTTATCAAAGGTCTTATCCTTGTAGGGTATACCAGACAAATACATTAAAGTGATTAGTGCTATGTACAAAAATAGCGCTGCTGAGGTTACCACCACACCAAACCGTTCATAAGATCTTGCTGATACCCCCTGATGATGACAACCTGAATAAAGACAGCATATTGCGATTCGGTTCACCTTCCCCCTCAATATTCCATGAAAATTCTACCTTCTTACCCTTAGGCATAGTTGTAATAGTAGTTACGGTAGTACTACAGTAATAGCAGTAGTATTAACACTAATAGACCTAGTTTTAGTAGCAGCAGTAGTACTAACATATTGCCTTTTGTCCAGTTAAACATCCCCCTCATCAATTTCCCTAGAATTTTGAACTTAATGCAATTAGCCGTTACTATGACGTTGTCGATATTGCCTTTTAATAACCTGTCTATTCATATACCTCCTGACCTTTTCATCTTAATACTCTCAGTCTTACAAGTAGTTGCAATAGAAGTAGCAGTTGGATTAGTAATAGTAAAAGTAGCAGTGGAATACTTTTTAGACTGAGAGATGCAGTAGATAAAGTTTTAAGAGAAGAACACTGCTGTTTTAGAAAAGGTAGAATATGTGTCGACCAAATTTTCACTCTTAGATTAATAATTGAGAAGTGCCTGAGTTGTCGAACACCTTTAGTCGTCAGTTTTATAGATTATGGCCAAGCGTTCAATTCTGTTGATAGGAGAGCTTTATCAAAGGTCTTATCCTTGTATGCTTACCCAGAAAAAATGCATTAAAGTGATTCGTGCTATATACGAGAATTAAAGAAAAAAACAAGTTTTTTTACCGGAAAGTAAGGAGCGGCATTAAATCTTAAAACGAACAGATATTACTTCGTATATGAAAGGGGCTGCTTCCTGATCAACACCCCGCTCTTTACGCTAAGGTTTGACTCTTTCTCTTAACTCTATTTTTTAAAACAGCAAAAAAGGGAGTGGGGGGGCTAGTTTTCCCTAAGATCTCTTTTGACTCTTAAATAGTACACTAAAACTTTCAACTTCCAATAAAACGAGCCCTCTCTGAAGTTTATACGACCATCACTTCTATAAGAACCATATATACCCCCAAGGCATAAATTACAACTAACTTTACAACTGTAACTAAAGGATATTTCCAAAGCTTTTGTAAAAAAAAATGGTCTTTTGGTTGAATTTCAACTGGTAAAAAGGTTTAATGGTAAAAGAAACATACAATTTTTGTTACAACTTTCTTGGCTTTACTTTCGACGTCACAGTGGAGACTAATGTGTTGACTTTTCTCTAAGATCTGGGCATTATGAAAACAAGGACAGAGAATAGGCACTCCCCATTTCTGCAGTTTAATTGATATAGCTTTTAATTATGGATTATTCTCGATTAATCTTAGCACCAGAGAAGGTTTGGAAAAGGACTTCCACAAACTGACTAATTGTCTGTATATTGACAGCCTTATCCGCGTAGCCCTTAGAGAGGAATAAGGGCAACCAGATAGGCTCAAAGGTGAAAGGAGAAACCCACAACCAAGAATTTCTAGAATTGCTGTGACATGCTGTCTTATGTGCTATGCAATTAAATCCATAGATGTTGTCAGACCTTAACTAAACCTGATAGGAATAGTGCCATGATGGCACCTAGGATGCAATACAAACTTTTACAGGATGAGAGGGAGTTGGTCCCTAAATTCTTATCTTAAGATATCTACCATAAAGTTGCCAGATATATGTCAAACTTGGTAAGAAGTGAGAGTTACCGTCTTAGTTATTTTCTAAGCATATGCTTTGTATTTTCACGCCAATTAAACAGCAAGCCTTTTTTTAGTGTAAGTACGCCTTTTTGGCCAAACTACTGCCATTAACCTAGTTAAACAGCCAAGCCGAGCCCTTTGATGACAATAGTACAATTTTTATTAAACTTGACTCCTTTGGGTCATCACTTAAGCTTGGAAGCCCAAAGAGAGTATCCTTGTATGTTTTGGGCTTAAACTATGTGCTACAAGCCCATCTCAATTTTTGGACAGATTATTACTAAAATTTGTTGGTGAAAATAAAGTTTCCATTATTTAGAGCCCTTTCCTCTGGAGCCGAGTGGCTCATATTATCCCTGGAGACATATGTATTGGATCTTTCAATCTTTATGACCAAAATGTCTGTCTCAAAATATGTAACCAATGTCATCAGGGTATGCAAAGAAGCATGGGGCACATGGTGGGCAGTTTGGGAGTTATGGGTGAAGTTTTGACCTCCAGTCACTTATACTCACTTTACCGTGCAAAATTGCGGCTTTAGCAAGTTAAGACATACCCACCTTTTGTACAAAAAAACTATCCGCAAAGAATGAGCCTAAAGCAAAGTTTGGGTTTAGGATTTCGTGAATCCTGTCATTCTGGATGTTCAGTCTTTGCACCTTCCAACCTTTCTTCATGAAATTGCTATCCCGAAATATTTAAGTTGATGCCATAGGATTTATGAGGGTGCCCAAGGGACAAAAATGACGAAAGTTGATTCTCTTCCAATAGTTTTTGGCCCTTGCAAAAGGCACGCAAAAGCTTAAGTTTCGACCGAATGAGTCCAATCCCTAGTTTCTATACCTCTGATACTATATGAGGCAGCCAAATGAAGACCGATGACTTGGGGACACCCTTCGAGGGACCCAGAGACCCATGCCCCTTTACCAAGTCAATGCTAGTGAAATGACTTACACAAATACTGAGCAGAATTGAGCTACATGATTCACAAAAGGTAGTGATTGATGCTGTTCCATATTGTCAAGAGTAATATTTATAAGTAGGAATCTGGAAATATTACACCCAAAAAGAGTAGCAAACATTATCTCGGGGGCACTATTGGGTTGCATGATACAAATAAATTTCAATAGCAGTTATATATATTATATGACACACAACAGGTGAAAATTTTCTTTTGCTTAATTGACTTTTAATACGTATAGAAAATCGAAGATGAAGCCAGCTCTTATGCGATTCAACACACAAGTGTTGATTTAGTAAAGAACGAATATTCTCCCATGGATTGATGAATCGATCCCAGCCACTTCATTTGGAAGGGGTAGATAAGGAGACTTGGTTTTCTCTGCCTGATCTTTTTAGATAGCAATTGGCTATCAGATTGATTCGGGACTATTAAGGATCGCTCCTTTAGGCCAACTTCTTCACGAGTTTTCCAAGGGTAAACTCCTAAAACAAGCCGTGTACATGCCTACGTCGACAGAAGTTATGCACACCCAAGTTATCAAAATACATTACATGCAAGATGGGAGTGGTTTGAAGGGATCAAGCTGAGGATTTCAAAGTGTGTTGGGGGAAGGGCGTGTCTCGATTGTCTCAGGACAGAACAAAAAATAAATGTGACAAAATATGTATTAGAGCAGGGGACAAAGGGACCAAAAAAGTTTTGCTTGTATGCTAAAAGCTTTGCTTTTTAACCTTAATACTTTTTATCCAGCTTTAGACCCTTTATAACTTTTAGTCCATGGTGAAATAGCAAAATATATCGCAAGTAAACATGCGTAAACAGGTTATGAAAATAACGTATCTACAATAACTTGGGGATGGCCGGTGGACTGAATTTAAACTTTCAGAGCGTTTGCGGTCCAGGTTAGCTTACTATTTTGACAAGGGGGAGTAATCAGAGGAGGGAGAGCGTATATTTTCAATCATTTTGACTGAAATCACTCTCATTATCCACAATGGATCCTACAGCCCTAAAATTATTAACAAACTTTTGCACATAATTACAGCTGATACCACATTTTAATTAAATATTCAAATTTTGCTCAAAGCACCAAGTTTACCAAAAATGAAAATGTATTTTTGAACTGGTTAAGTGGAAGCTTGGAAAAATAATTAGTAAAATAATTTTATTAATAATATTAATAATCATTAAATTATTAGTTGTTGACTAACCTATAAAACCATCTTTTTTGAAAGACCAATTATCCTATTTTGCCATATTTATCTTTTCCAAATATTTATTCCATAAGTACCATTTTATTACTTCACTTGTATCTCATAAAGTAAAAATATTAAGTTTATTGTTTCACTTCAGAACCCAATGAAAGAAATTAAGACTTGACACATTCAAATGCAACAAAGACAAATTGAAAAATGTTTCACCCTTGGCTAGTTTGACTAGTGCTAGATACAAGATAAATAATTAGACTTCTCCATGGAGGATAAATATGAAATATTGTGTAATGAAAAACTCAAGACGTGCCTTTAAATAACTTACTTGCAGATTTCTGCAGCATCTTTGCATTTTTAAATGCGAAAAGTATTACCAAATTAGTTTCCACACATTGTTTTTCGCTGTTCGGCCTGGAAACTCTGGTGAAACTTTTTGAGCACGAAAAATAACCTTCAATATGTCATAGCAACCAAAAGAAAAAAAAATCCTGGTTTTCAGGTATAGATAGGCCTGAGATGGAGCCACGTGGCATTAAATGTTTTCATATTGATGTCCTTGGTATGTTAACATTTAAATTACAGTCTAATATTTCAGTTTTTTATAAAAGCTGAAATATCATTAATGATATTCCTACAAATAGCCCATAGTAAAACCGTCTCTAGTAAAAAACAACAATAAATTAATTTAACTTTTTTTTTCAAAATAAAAGTTAAAATTATTAGGTCAAGAGGGCTTAAGGAGGCAACGGTCCTATTCCAATTTGTGGTGAAGTTTGTTCGTTTCGAGTTTGATTTGATTATTAGTTTGAATTTCTGTTAATTTTCGGTTTCAAATATTCCTTAATAATAACTTCTGTTCGTTTGTAATTTACGTATTATATTAATTTACTACTAGTTTTAGGTTTTAATATTTTATATAATGCATTTTTCCGCAAAACTTGTGTTAAGAAAGAGTAGTTTTAAATTAATTACAATATATGGCTTCCTTTTGAACTAACGTTTTCAGTTGCTGGAGTTCATATGGCTAATTAAGAATAACTGAGCTAATTGTTTCAATATTGTTGTTTTGGAGGAGCATTATTTTAATTTTTAGAGGTCAAGGCTGGCTCAGTGCCTCAGATGAAAAAGGAATTTTTCATTTTAAATACGATATTTTTTAAAAACAGAGGCTTAGAAAAGATTATACAAGATTACAAACTTACAACTTTGCACTTCAAGAAGCACTGGAAAATTACTTAAGGTTTGTACAGTGTTATTTCGTTTCAGAAACCTAAATGTGCAAAGTACCTGTTTCAGCAGTGTGAAGCATGATATATGCAGACTCATCACAGACTAATTCTTCTCCTTCTTCAATTGGTTGTCCAGGTAAATAAGTTTCTTTTACTTTTTCCTCATCACCTATTTCTTCATCTTCTGCTCCATCTTCATCTTCACTTTCTTCTTCGCTTATAGTTCCATTGTCTTCATTTTGTTCATCTTCCATGCTCTCGTATTCTTCTAAAAATACATTAAGATCACAGAGAGCTATCTATCTTATTCTATGAGAAATATATATATATATATATATATATATATATATATATATATATATATATATATATATATATATATAAAGAATGATAAAGTAATGATACAGAATGATAAGTTATAGGTTTATTTTGAAGTGTTTAAATAGTATACTGGTTCATTTCCTGGCGGAATATCAAACGAATGAAAGAATTCTACAAACAGATATTTAGGGTCATTGAAATAACAACTCCAATGAATTCCAGGTGAGCCACTTAAACCATAATTAATCAGACCAAACTTTTTTTTTATTGATTTTGTTTGGTAACGTGTCTCGAGAAAATACACATCTAAAATAAAGAATGTGATGCAATTCAAATATCAATATTTGTTAAGGGTATCATTTGTTTTTTTCTTTTTTCATGCGCTTCTCGTTTTTTGGATAAGAAGATGAAACTTTTAGCTCTTCCACGTTTCTTAGGAACCTTAACGTATTCAACAAGTTTTTAAGTCTTCCACGTTTTTAGGAACTTCATCGTTTCCCATTCCAACGATTTTCTGTGTACCAGGAAGTCTTAAAGTTCAACTAATTTTCCAGGTATTTTAATGCTCCGCCAGAAGAGCTATCAGTAAACTTATAAACAATATTTTTACTTGCACACGTTCCCAAGGCGGCAGCACAACTTATTAAAGCAGCTTTTCCGAGTGCAACAGCTAAAGACTTTAAAAACCAAAAAAAATCCTCCACTTTGAAAAAGTTGTTTGTACGAAACATCAATATCATATCCTTTTTCTTTCTCAAATTTTCCTATTTGATTCACTTGCCTTGGTTCGGCCTTGGTTTAAAAGAAATTGAAAGGGTTCTCAATAATTTTTTTGCTGTGACTTGCACAAGTTTGACATTTCTGTTTTGCTTTAAAGCATCCTTTTATTTTTGAAAAGGGGATAGATAAATTTTATACTGAATAAAACTTACCATTTATTAGTGAATTATTTTATATGATAAAAATCTAATATTATTTATTTTAGTTCAGCCCTCTGTCATTCTCTTTTGAAATGCTTCATCGGGATCTTTTTCAAGTATATTTATTATAACATTTTCAAAATTGTCTAAACGATCAAATAACTGCATAAAGCCCTACGAGTATACGAATAAAGTTGAAAGATTAACTGCATCTGAACTATTTTTTGGGTTTGCAACATTTCTAATTCTTCTATTTTTTGCATTAATACCTTCTTTTGTTACTTTTAAGGTATTTTTTAGTAATAGTTCTTTGTCATAAACTCTAATCAAAATACTGTCAGGTGATTGATAAATTTTAGCATACTTGCTAATATCCTCGCTTAATTTCAGATAGTTTAGGATTTAATCTTTAATAATATCTTGTTTGAAATCGTTTAATGTTGAAAGATTAACTGCATCTTCACCGTTTTCTGGGTTTGCAACATTTTCAATTCTTCCATTTTTCACATTTACATCTTCTTTTGCTATTTTTAAAGCACTTTTTTACGAATAATCCTTTACCATCGACTCGAGTCAGAATTTTATCAGGCGGTTGGTAAGTTTCAAATAATCTTTTAATATCCTCACTTAAATACTGATTTTTAGGAATTTGTTGGCTAACAACTTCACCCTTGAAATAGATTAAAAGAATCTTCAAATTTTGTAAAGTAATAGTAATTTTAATATAAAATGTAATACTAAAAGTAATTTTGTAAAGTAATAGTATAATATATTTATCATACAGATAAAATTGTCAATTAATATTATAATTTTGTAATTGTATGTCAAAGTTTTTTCTATTTTTTGAAGATTCTTCGTTTATTTTCAGATCAACAAGTAAAAGCCATTACCCTTTGAAGTGAGATTAAAATAGTTATGAAATTTATCTTTTTTAAGTCAGATGCACGATTTTGCCTGATTCTATCGCTTGAATTAGAACATTTCAAAAATGCAAAATAATCACAATTTAATCCTATGAATTTTGGGGTATTAAAATAGCTTTGAGAAATGCATAATATTGATGCATCTTGTTTTCTACCTCTCACAAATAAATCTTCAATATTTTAAAGATCCTTTTCTGTTACAAAATCGTCAAGGACCAACCAAACTCATATAATTAGGATCTAAGTCGTCTACTTCTACAATATCGTCTTTATCATTACTTGCAAACAATATATTCAGTCTTTAAAGCATACTGAGTTTCTGATAAGCTTTGTACTTTTCTGAATAATACATCTTTAAAATTTTGTAATGTCATTTTATCTCTAGCGATATTTGTTTCGATATCTTTCAATTTTTTTCTTTGCTGTGGTATCATCGTCACCTTCTTTTAAATACGCGTATACTTTTGATCTTAAACTTACAAATTCTGACATTATTATTCCAGATAATTAATCCTACATCATACCTATTACTTTTTTATTGACTGCAGTGAAGTTATAAGGGTTATCTTTTTTACAATCTGAAGTACCGAATTTTTTTGGAGGTCAGCTTTAATGTCTTCATAAAAATCCTAAATTTGAATTTCATATATAAAACTATTCCTATCCATGTAGCACAGACCAATGTTCTCATTATATTTTGGTTTCATGTATTCATACATCAGTAACTTAGATAACTCTAATACAGTGAATCCGGTATAAAAAAGGTTTATGTAGATTCATTTTTGACTTGGCCATTCTGGCTACCAAGTAATTTTCGTTAAAGATTATTTCCGAGATATAGTTATATTTTTGATTATTTTTTCTTTGTTTATGTCTGATGTAATGCGGATATTTGTACCTAATACTGAACCACGCAGTTTGATCTTAGAAATTCCTAAAGAAAGACAATATCTCTTGATAAATCGAAAAGAGTGTACAAATTCTTTGAAAATGTCAGTTACAGATCAATTAGGTAAACTTTTCGATGTGAATGGTGATTATGTTGGTTATGTTTTAGATTTGAAGCAAGCTTGATACCATTGAAAAAAGTTTAATGTTTATTAAATTAGTTTGAATTCATTGTGTAAATATGTTTAATAATTATTTTACTATAATAAATGCTGATTAATTGAAAACAATTGCATTACACAAGACAATACGGTAGTGCTATTGGTAGTTTCTTTAAGAATATAGCTAACTCGTAATTATTCAAATATATAAAAATATAAATATATATGTTTAAAAAATATAAAAGAATATAATATATAAAAATATAAAAGAAATATGAAATGAAAAATATAAAAGATGGAGCTTTGTCAGTGTATACTAATGTAAACAAACCTCGATTAGACTTAGTAAAAAGTAGAAGTATTGAATACGGGAAAGAATTCATCGATTTAAATAGAAAAGAATCAGATGATGTATTTAAAAATAAAACAAGAGCTAAGAGCTCATATGGCACTTGTGATGAGGTGAGAAGAGCTAAGAGTCAAGATATCATATGGTTTGAGCTCTAACAAAATTCTATGAATCAATAGATTGATTTAAAAAGGAAAATAAGAGGCTTAATGCCGGTCAGGATTTAAAATAAGAGCTCTGAGTCACGATATCCTTCTAAATATCAAAATTCATCAAGATCCGATCACCCACTCGTAAGTTATAAATACCCAATTTTTTCTAATTTTTCCTCTCCCTTTAGCCCCCCAGATGGTCAAATCTGGGAAAACAAGTTTATCAAGTCAAATTGTGCAGCTCCCTGACACGCCTATCAATTTTCATCGTCCTAGCACGTCCAGAAGCACCAAACTCGCCAAATCACTGAACCCCTCCCCCCAACTCCCTCAAAGAGAGCGAATCCAGTACGATTCTGTCATTCACGTATCAAGGACATTTGTTTATTCTATCCACCAAGCTTCATCCCGATTCCTACACTCCAAGTGTTTTTCCAAGATTTCCCCCTCCAACTCCCCCGAAAGTCAAACGATCTGGTAGGGATTTGAAATAAGAGCTCTGCGACATGAATTCTTTTTAAAAATCAAATTTCATTAAGATCCAATCATCTATTCGTAAGATAAAAATACCCCAGTTTTCACGTTTTCCAAGAATTCCGGTTTCCCCCTCCAACTTCCCCCCGACGTCACAGGATCTGGTCGGAATTTAAAATAAGAACTTTAAAGCACAAGATCCTTCTAAATATCAAATTTCATTAAGATCTGGTCAACCTTTCGTAAATTACAAATGCCAAAATTTTCAAAATAACCCCCCCCCCTCCAATTCCACCAAAGAGAGCAGATCCGGTCCGGTTATGTCAGTCACGTATCTTAGACAGGTTTTTATTCTTCCCATCCAGTTTCATCCTGATCTCACCGCTTTAAGTATTTTCTAAGATTTCCGCCCCCCCACAACTGCCCCCCCAACCAATTACGCTTGATCCGGTTGAGATTTAAAATTAAAGATCTGAGTTACGAGGTACTTCTAAATATGAAGTTTCATAAAGATCCGATCACTCCTTCGTAAATTAAAAATACGTCATTTTTTCTTATTTTTTAGAATTAACCCCTCCCCAATAGATCGGATCCGTTCCAATTATGTAAATCACGTATGTAAGACTTCTGCTTGTTTTTCCCACCACGTTTCATCCCGATCCCTCCAATCTAAGTGTTTTCCAAGATTTTAGGTTTCCCCCACCCCAAACTTCCCCCAACGTCACCAGATCCAGTCAGGATTTAAAATAAGAGCTTTGAGACACGATATCCTTCTAAATATCAAATTTCATTAAGATCCGATAACCTGTTCGTAAGTTAAAAATACCTCATTTTTTCTAATTTTTCAGAATTAACCCCTCCCCCAACTACCCCAAAGAGAGCAGATCCGTTCCGGTTATGTCAATCATGTATCTCCCTCCACTCTAAGTGTTTTTCAAGTTTTAGGTTTCCCCCTCCCAACTCCCCCCCCCAATGTCACTAGATCTGGTCGGGTTTTAAATAAGAGCTCTGAGCCAAGATATCCTTCTAAATATCAAATTTCATTGAGATCCGATCACCTGTTCGTAAGTTAAAAATACCTAATTTTTTTCTAATTTTTCAGAAATAAGCCCCTCCCCCAATTATCCCAAAGAGAGCGGATCCGTTCCATTTATGTCAATCATGTATCTAGCACTTGTGTTTATTTTTCCCACCAAGTTTCATCCCGATCCCTCCACTCTAGGTGTTTTCCAAGTTTTAGGTTTCCCCCTCCCAACTCCCCCCCCCAATGTCACCAGATCCGGTCGGGTTGTAAGTTAAAAAGCGGATACGTTCCGATTATGTCAATCATGTATCTGGGACTTATGCTTATTTTTCCCCTCAAGTTTCATCCCGATCCATCCACTCTAAGTGTTTTCCAAGATTTTAGGTTTCTACCCCCTCCAACTCCTCCCAATGTCATCAGATCCGGTCGGGATTTAAAATAAGAGCTCTAAGACACAATATCATTCCAAACATCAAATTTCATAAAGATCCCATCACCCATTCATAAGTTAAAAATACTTCATTTTTTCTATTTCTTCCGAATTAACCAGCCTCCACTCCCCCCAGATGGTGAAATTGGGAAAACGACTATTTCTAATGTAAGCTGGTCCCATCCCTGATACGCCTGCCAAATTTCATCGTCCTAGTTTACCTGGAAGTGCCTAAAGTAGTAAAACCGGGACCGACAGGCAGACAGACAGACAGACCGACAGAATTGGCGATTGCTATATGTCACTTGGTTAATACCAAGTCCCATAAAAAAATGATGAAAGAAGCTAAGGGAAACAATAAAAGGTACATAGATAGAAGATGTCCAGATCAATTAAATACGTTGATTACACGCAAGGGGTTAAAAATTTTAGAATGAAATGTTTTTTAATAGTCTTTCTCTATCTAAATAAAAATTATAGAAGTTGTTGCTCCTTATTGGCAAATATTTGAAAACCTAATGTTGATGATTCAAACTTACAGAAATTAGAGAAACAAATATAAATGTTTTATAACTATCTAATTTTTATGGGTTTGATTTGTTTAGAAATGCTGAAAATATCATTAATGGTAAAACAATATAATCTATTGATTATGTTGGTATATCAACAGCCGTTAAAAATCTATTAGAATTTTCTGATGATTATTATAGAAGTGCAGCCAAAAATGTGTTTTGGTATAAAGATAAAACGCGAACAACTGGTTCATTTACACAAAAAAACCAGTTTGTAAGTACTTTTAGAGCTGCTGCAAAAGCAGGTGAAAATCCAACAATTAAAACAAAGAAAAATGATGAATTTAATAGCGGTCAATTAAAAACATAAAAAGTCATGTAGTTAGTATGTACTTACCATTATAGAGATTATTGGGATTTTGTCAGGACATTAATCGCGTGTTACACAAAAATTGCGTTGAAAATGAATAGTAACAATAATATTAATATAAAAAGAGATTCTAAAAATTTTAAAGTAGATAAAATATATTTATCTTGGATCTTGTCAACATTAAATCCTAGTTTATTCATTTGAAATGAGCTAGAAGGCAAATTAGTTAAAAAGAGTTCATTTGAATTAAGATGGTAAGCACGTAATACTTATAAAAATGATAATAAAACTGACAAAGAATTGACATCTAGAGTAGTTCCTGAAAGATATAATAGAACTAAAATTGTTAAAGTATGAAAGAGAACAGAAAAAGATGATAATACTTCACAAAATAATATGATATTTAAGCATATGAATATGAATAGAATTGAATTGAGAGTGAATGGAAATAAATATCAACAAGATTTAAAACGAAATTTTAGTAAGAACAATGAGGATTATTCTGATGCTTATCAAAGATTTTTAACATTTAGGAAACAGAAATCGAAATGTTAATAATTGAACCATTGCTTACTGTAATGATTTTAAAACAGTATATTCATTGTTTAGTTTTGACGTTTCAAAATATAGACCTAATATTTATGCATCTGGATCAACTGTTGATATAAAAATTAAACTTTTGTTAGATGATAAGACTGATAATATATACAACATTAACTGAAACATTTCAGAAAGAAAAGTAAACATGGATGTCATTGACCATAAATTACATTTTAATCTATTAGTTATTCCTGATTCAGAAAATTTATCTAATAAAATCCTCACCTAGTAAATGGAGAAACTTTTAAGAGAAATTAAAATTAAGAAAAAACACAATCGAACGGTTAAAAAAGAAGACTGAGATATTGGTATTGAATACATAATTAAAGCTATGAAATGTGTAACAACTCAATATGGTAATAAAATTGTTATTACTATTAATCTTAAAGTTGAACCAGTTGATATCTTTACACCAAAACGATTTGATTCTAAAGCAATCGACTTGGAAAAGAAACTTGAACAATTAGATAAAGGTATAATTTTAAAAGTTACTGAAAGAAAAGGTAAAGATAGTAATAATTATTTAGACATATGGACCTATCCACTAAATATTAAAAATACTAAAGTATTACATTTTATCAGTAATATATACAAAACATTGAATATAAGTAAAATATGTATCAAATTCCTATTTCAAAAGACCTGTTTTCATTTTAATGCTCATAATAAGAAATAGTAAAAATATCGAAAATTTTCATTTAAAATGATGTGAATTTTACTGGTAATGGCGTAAAATGGATTAACTAATGACGTGACCTAGAACCCGCGGTTACTATACTACTATGGGGCCGTTCTTGCATGTCTCGGCTCATTGACCATCCCCTTCCCTTATTCAACAAAGATTTATTCAACAAATGGATTAACTAATGACGTGACCTAGAACCCGCGGTTACTATACTACTATGGGGCCGTTCTTGCATGTCTCGGCTCATTGACCACCCCCTTCCCTTATTCAACAAAGATTTTATGGCACCGGTTGCTAAAGACGAGCAATAATTGTGAGAGCTCTTTTTTTTAAGTTTGACGTCTTCATTTTACCCCATGTTTCCCAAGAAATGAAACAGCCCTCCGCTTTCCAAGCATTTTAAATTTGTGAACTAAAGACCTGTCAGACAATCAATACATTCATTTCCGAATTCTACAAATTCAATAATATCTCCTAGTCAAAAAATTCACTGTCCTGTGTAGCCCAGCTTTTCTAGGGTTACAAACTTACAGCAACTGCTTTAAAAATACAACAAGTTTTATGAATTTCTCAATTTTTTTAAGGTGTTAAAGAAATTTAGTCTATTATTAAGGTTAGGGTTTACAAGTAAACTATTCAATTAGAATTAAAAGTGAAATGAATGAACCTGAACCTGGATCATTAGCGTCAATGCAATTCTGTTATGGGGCTAATCTGTCTCATTCATAATGTCCAATCTCTCACGAGCATTTGAAAACGCGTAAAAAGGAAAATGGTGTAAAAAACTTTAAAGAAGTACATTGATTAATAATCCCTTTAAGTAGAATGACTTTGCTAGGATTGAGATTAGATTAGTACCTTGTATCCTAGCCTGAACAACTGGAACAGTAGGAGTCAAAGTGTTTTTATTGACTGCATGCATTTTTTTGAAAAACGAATGATACAGAGATTGTTAACAGTCTTGTTTCACCATTATGATATCTGTCAATGTACTACACATTTTAAATATCATTGGGTCACTACCTTTTAGGACCTTAGCTAAGTAGTATTAATTCAAATGGCCAAATTAACACAAAGCCATCCTCACAAAAATCAAAAAGTCAATCTCAGAGACAATTGCTTTGTTTGATCCTACAAAGAGTCAGGTAGAGATCCAAGTTGATGCTTCCAGATCAGAACTTAGAGATGTTCTCCTTCAAGTGAAAATAATTGTTTTATTTGCTTCATAATTTTCTGTTTTGCATTTAAAGAGATAGTCAAAAAACAGAAATGGTTTATGTGCAAATGTCTTTGAGTTTTATCATTTTCACCAATAGCTCTTTGGCCACCATTCCTGAGTCATCAGTGACCATAAGCCACTGAAGATGACTCTCAGTTGGCCAATAAGTAAGCCATCCAGAACACTTCAAAGGATGATGTTACATCTACAGCCCTGTTACGTTAGCATAACATACTGGCCTGGCACTGAAACTCAGCTTAGAAACTGAAGAACCATTTCTCCAAAGAAAATTGAGGACTACGTACAATTTTTTTTTTTAAATTCTACTGCTAATTAGCCAAGAAAGTCTATCTGAACAGGAGTAAAAACACTCAAAGATCCAAAGCTGAAGGTCCCACAAAAAATGACAGAAGAGGGCCGACATGGGGAAAAACCAATGGTTACTTGTTTGATAGCCACATTCAGGAAAGCGAAATTAGTGTTGTTGACGATGTCACCATAAAACATTACCAGCTTGTCATTCCATATAACATACAAACTATAATACTGAAAAGATCCATGCTTCACACCTTGGTATAGAAGATGTCAATTTATTAGTCAATTTTTTTACGTTTATGGGTTCGGAACAATTACTTGCACAAATCTCATAATGTTCAGAAATGTTCCGGGATTTTGTGAGGAAGTAGTGAATACAACACAAAACCTCTATGGTAGTTCAAACCGTTCCTAATCTATTGGGCTAGCTGAAAAAACAGGTAGTATAGCTAGGGCCATGATTGTGAAAACAAAGATATTGAAAACGTACCCTGATCTAGCTCTCTTTGAGTACAGGAATACACCAGTCAATGGTATAGCTTCTCCAAACAGCCGTTGATGAGTAGAAACTTAAGATCCTTAGTACCCTGCACCATTGATCACCTATCTCCAAAGGTTGTACTTATGCAGGAGTTCATTTCCTCAAGAGATAAAGAAAGCAAGGGACAAAAACACTACTATGACCAACACGCTAAAATCCAGAGTCTACTTCAGACAGGCCAAAAAGTTTGAAAACAGTCCAAAAATAAATCTTGGCAACCTACAACAGTCCTTCAAAAAATTGATGCACCACAATTGTATACAGACAAAAGCAAACAGAGTGTACTGACGGAAGCACCTGAAAGTTGTGACTGTGATAATGATAGTTTTAACTCTGGTTCAGACACCAGCAATGCTTTGGCATTTACAGTTGTGTTTTCAAGCACAAGGTTTAAGGTGTGTTTCGAGCAGTTTTGACAAAATCATTTTCAGGTTCTCCATGTTTAACTCAACAAAATTTGAATGCTTTTCATCTTACAGGTTCCAAGCAGGTTGCACAAGGGTTCCTCAAAACTGTAACATACCAGAATACCATGGTTGAACATGACATTGCCATGGTTCTGAGAAGACATTCACCCATGCTGAAATGACACTCAACAATAATCTGTATGTTCTGTGTCAAACTCCATGTTAGAGGTGGGCGACCTGAAAACAAGGCTAGTTCACAGCCTCACTCAACAGATTTGCCCCAAAAAGACGACACGTACTCTTCTCAGGTCTGCAATACTAAATAACTATCTGCCATGAACCAGAAAATTACCGCAGCTCTCCTGCCTTCAGAAGTGAAAATTGACCACCACCTGGAAATGTTGTTGCCAAAAGAAGTGGCTGACAATTAAAGTTACAGTCAAGACTAAACCTATGATAAACAATCTATTTTAAAAAGGAAAGAAAATGTACTATTTATAGGAATGAATACTTGCTTACTATGGCTTGCTTACATTATGTCTGTGTTCTGTATTGCTTATACTTTGATTGCAATCCCACCATATTTTACCCTCAGCCCCCTCGTCATGGAGATTAAACCAGTTACCCTCTAAAACATTAAGGAATCTACTTATACTTCACTCATTTTTCTTTGGAATGACAGGTTTTCATCTTTTTCTTCCTCATGCTTAATTTATGGCAGCATTTTTATCTCGTTTCGATGCATCTATTGACACAAAGCAGAGCCTAACTTTTGCCAGTCTAGGAATTTTCGCAAGTACTTTGAATTTTTTAGAGGGACATAATTATTATTAATAATTAGATGAAATTTCGATCAGTTTTGAGGAATGGTGTAGTTTTTAAATCGTTGGTTTTCTTAACAATAAAAAATGATCCTTTCAATAATCCCACAGGGTACAGTGTAGCTTTGCTGGTAACCACAAACCTATTTCCAGACATGGTCGTTTTTTAATCTAAACATAAAACTGGATGGATGACCGTGTAATAAAATTGGTTTGGAGCCTTTTTGCTTGAATTGTGGCCCTGCAGTTTGTAAAACCAATAAAAAAATATTATTTAATCTTATTTTATTCAGGATACTGATAATATTAATGTTCTGCCTTAAATTTTATCATTTTCTCCTTTATAACTTTTTTTCAGGTTTCATTAATCTTTCACATAAAAAATATGTTTGCTAAGTTTCTTTGCCCTTTTTCTAGGATTTAATAAAATAATCTTAAGATGAATATTTTAACTTGGAAAAACCCAATTGAACTTTTCAAACATTTTATGGTAATGAACTGTAAGTAAGGAGTGACACAGCTCAATAGTAAACAAAACGCTAAAAATCAATGTATCAAAAGAATTGGTTTATTATGGTGATACCAAATATAAGACAGAAACATTATCAAGTCAACCACAACCCGGCTTTCCCCCCACATTTATGAGCAGATTCTCACCAAAAATCCTGCAAAAATCCGTTTAGGAAGCGCGGAATTCATCGTTGGTCAGCAAATGCAATTGATTATACCAAATGCTTGATACAAAAAAAAACACACTCAAAGAGTCTGAAGCTGAAAGAATCTATGGCAACACGCCAAAGAAGCTTATGCATTACACACTAAATAGATTTGTTTATTTGCTAACATAGCTGCAATTTGTTGACTCTTTCCATCATTGACCTCATCCCGACTTTCGCTCACAAGGTTGAAACTTATTTGGAAGCTATAATATAACAAAATACTGTTTGAAATTTGGAACTCTCACCTTAATAAAGTTATTATAAATTAGATTTAATCTATATTCTCTTCATCTCCATTGATAATAATACACCCGTAAACATCTTTTTTAATTTATATAATTTCTCGGAAACTTTACAAAAGTCCAAAACACTTTTGCAACTTCTGTTGGACTTTGCAACAGTCCGTTGGACTTCAGCAAAGTTTCTAAGAAATTATACAAACTAAAAGAGAAATATCTATGGGGATATTAGCATTAATATAGGTGAAGGGAAACACAGATTGAATCCAATTTACAATAGCTTGATTAAGGGGGAGGTCAAAATTTCCAACAGTAATGTGTTACATAATAGTTCCCAAACAAGTGTCAACCATGTGAGCGAAAGTCGGGATGAAATAAATGCCGGAAAGACCGCAGCTAAGTTAGTAAATAAAAAATCCATTTAATGTAAAATACACAGGTTTCTTTTACATGTTGCCATATATAACCTTATATTTCCTATATAGTTCAAATGATCTTAACCTTGTAACTTTATTCTCGGATGATGAAATGGGTTTATAGGCAAATTTTTCAAATAAATGAAGTATTTCATTTTTGTTAGATATCATTGCCAAACTGAGATTAGACGAGACACAATTTGGCATTCCAGAGATAATTTTTAGTCATTTTTGTGTGCTTAATCTTGCTTTTACAGTGATAAATTAAAAAAAACATTTTCCACGAGATGAGTTTTCAAAAAAACTAAGAACTCCATTAAGCCAAGAATAAGCAAAAATAAAGTCAAATAATATCCCAAGATTAAAACTACCGCAAATCACTATCAATAAATAAATAAAACTAAAAACGAACAGAAATTAAAATACATAGCATGAATATATTTGAATGAACATATTTGAGTACATAACGTGAGTAGGGCTGATCAATCAATCAATCAATCAATTTATTGATACTAAAAGAAAAAACTATTACAAAACTAAAGTGGTTACTAAGCCCAAGAAGCTTTGCTTGATAACCCCTATGTCTTCTTAAAACCAGAATACAATTGCGCTTTACTAAAAAAAAACAACAACTGACAAATGGCCGTGGATCGTCAGTTTAACTGACATATACTGGCATTTCTTCCTTAAGGTTTTGATAATTTTTCATTTATGAAAGTAAAAAAGGTGAAAACATTTCAAACGTATTTTGTTTTCAGTGAAACACAAATTGTGTTCTGGTCTTAAGAGGGCATAGGTGTTATCAGTCCTACTCATGTCAGTTTTTGCTCGTTTTAAGTTTGACTCGACTATTTATTGTAATTTCTGTTCGTTTTGAGCTTCATTTATTTATTGACAGTGATTTGTGGTAGTTTTACGCTTGGAAGATTATTTCACTTTGTTTTTGCTCATTCTTGGCTTAATGAAGCTCTTTACTTACTTTCAAAAATTTGTCCTATGGAAAAGTTTTTAAATTAATTTCTGTTCGTTTTTATTGACATTTTCTCTTTAATGGAAAAAATAATAATGTATATTATTTCAGTTTTCTTTTATAACAATCCATAGTATGGATTGCAATTTGTATGTTGGAAAAACTTTTTCAACATTTTTTAATCCTGACACAAACAGTATTTTTAAATTCAAATTTATAGCTTCTGAAGTTGACCTGGTTAATAAAAATTAAAATCATTCTCAAAAGATTCTATCTATGCTTTTTGACAACCTGAATTCACTAACACTCTATTTATTTAAATTTTAAGAGCAGAAGTACTAATAATAGTATTTCCAAAAGTTTCAAATTAATACCCTCAGTCGTTTTCGATATATTGCTGAGGTGTCTTATTGACAATCATAAACACAATGCCTTTTGATTTACTCTAAGCAACATACAGTTTTAAAGCATAATTGAGGGGGTTGATATGCCTAATATCCCTAAGGACGTAGTTGCTAGGCCATTCTACTATGCTAAACAAAATGACTGTCTCAAACTTTGGACTGTAGACACTTGGAAAAAGAATGGACTTGAGAGAAGGGCTACTTGCCCTCCGGCCTCTTGGAATCCTAGGAATGACGCATGGACGGATGATAGATAGACTCATCTATTAACAAATGAACTGACATCATTTTAATACAATCCTAATAAGGGTTTATGCCAGATTCGCCTCTCACTTAGTCGGACTACCTGTCTTGGCTTTTTCTACAATTCGCCATGACTTGATGCCCACAACTACTTGATTTTAATTCAAGACACTGGTACCAGAGAAATTGCGCTGTAACTGGAGTGCAAGGGGGAGGAGTTCCCCCTTCGTATATCTAGCAAAAACATTTTAAACAAGTAAAAACAAAGTGAAAACACTTTAAATGTATTTTTTCCTCAGTAAAGTACAAATTATGTTCCGGTCCTGAGAAGGCATGGGGCTCGTCAGCCCTACTCATATTAAGTTTTGCTTGTTTTGAGTTTATATCGGTTATTTATTGTACCATTTTAACAAACAAAGTACGTTAAAATATTTGAACTTTTTTAACTTTAATAAATTATAAATAACTAAAAGTTTAAGGAACATATACATATCAGTACGTATGCTAAACTGACAATCCACAGCCACTTTTTTTTCAGTAAAGCACAAATTATGTTCTGGTCTTGAGAAGATATGGGGGATGTCGAAGACATAATTTCTAGACCTTTCAAATACACTGAACAAAATAGCTATTGGGCTTACTACCCTCCAACCATTTTTGACTAATAGAAAGGGCACTAGCCCTTTTAATTGTCAATCGAATGAGCCTTTTTCCAAGTTCCTGAGACAATAAATGGCCATCTCAAAATTTCTATCAGATGCATTTCGGTAAAATGCGGGATATCCACCCTCTGACAACTCTGAATCTAAAAATGGCACTAAAACTTCTGATTACCAATCCGAGGAGCCGCCTCCGAAGTTTATATGATCATCATTTTTATCTATAACCTTATATAAACGTAGGTTATAATTTACCTTGCCCTGAGGGATGTGGGAGGGGTCATCCTCAAAGACATAATTTCTGGTACTTTTAACTACGTTCGACAAAATGGATAACCCAAAATTTAAATTGGATGTGTTTGGGGAAATGGGGGCATGGGAGGGGGACTAGTTGCCATCCAATCACTATCGACTACTAAAAAGGGCACTGATCCTTTCAATTTCCAGTCAAATGAGCTGCTTTCAAGGTTTCTATGACAACAAATGGACACCTAAAAATTTCTATCAGACGCATTTCGGGAAAATACGAGATGTGGGGTGGGGGCGGGTAATCAACCATCCGATCACTTTGAATCTTAAAAAGGGCACTAAAACATCAGATTACAAATCTAATGTGCCCCCAGAGCATTCCTTATAACTCTTGCCCCGAGGACTCAGGGGTGGGGTCAGCCTCAAAGGCCTAATTTCCGAACCTTTCAATTGTGTTGAACAAAAGGGCTATCTCAGAATTTTTTATTCGATGTTCTTGGGGAAATAATGGCAGTTGGAGGGGTGTTAGTTGCCCTTCAATCACTTTCGACTGTTAAAAAGAGCACTGACCGTTCAATTTCAAATCAAATGAACTGTTTTCGAAGTTTCTTCGAAAACAAACGGCCATCTCAAAATTTCTATCCGGTGAATTTCGGGAAAATACGATGTGTGGGAGGGGGTGTATCCATCCTCTGATTACTTTAAATCTTAAAAAGGACACTAGAATTTCTAATTACCAATCAAATGAGCCCCCTCCGAAGTTTATGCGAGCACATTTTCTATATATACCTAATATGCCCCCAGGGCATTGATTACAACCCTTGCCCTCATGGCTCTGGAGGGATTGTGATCCTCAAAGACATAATTTATGGACTTTTTGATTACGTTGAACAAGATCTCAAAAACATGATTGGGTGTATTTGGGGAAATGGTGAGCGTGGGTTAGTTGCCCTCCAATCACTCCCAACTATTAAAAAGGGCATTGACCCCTTAATTTCCTGTCGAATGAGCTGTTCTCAAAGTTTCTATGACGACAAAAGGCCATATCAAAATTTCTATCAGATGCATTTACAGAAAATACGAAGTGTGGGGGGGGGGCTATCCACCCTCCGATCACTCTGAATCTTAAAAAGGGCACTAGAACATCTTATTACAAATCCAATTTGCCCCATTCAAAGTTTATACGATCGTTCTTTCTATATATAATTTATATCCCCCCAGGGCATTGCTTACAACTCTTGCCCTGAGGACTCTAGGGGGGGGTATCCTCGAAGACATAATTTCCGAACCTTTCAACTAAGTTGAACAAAATGGCTATCTCAATGGCTTTTATTGGATGTTCTTGGGGAAACGGTGGGTGTGGGACGGGGGTTCGTTGCTCTTCAATCACTTTGAGCTATTTTCGAAGTTTCTTCAAAAACAAACGGCCATCTTAAAATTTATATCCGGTGATTTCGGGAAAATACAAGGGGGGAGGAATATCGATCCTCTGATTACTTTCAATCTTAAAAGGTCACTAGAACTTCTGATTACCAATCCAATGAGCCCCCTCCGAAATTTATATCATCGCACTTTCTATATTTACCTTATATGCCTATAGGGCGTAAATTACAAACCTTGTCCTGAGGGCCCTGGAGGGATCGACATCATCAAAGACACAATTTCCAGACCTTTTAATTATGTATACCAAAATGGCTATCTAGAATTTTGATTGGGTGTCCTTGGGGAAATGGTGGGCGTGAGAGGGGGGCCAATTGCCCTCCAATCACTTTCAACTATTAAAAAGGGCACTAGCCCTTTGAACTTCCAGTCAATTGAGCTCTTTTCGAAGTTTCTAACACAACAAACGGCCATCCAAAAATTTCTATCAGATGCATTTCAGGAAAATATGAGGTGTGGTGGAGTATCCACCCTCCAAACACTCTGAATCTTAAAAATACAACTAGAAGTTCTGAATACAAATCCAATGAGCTCTCTCCCAAGTTTGTGCAATCCCGGTTTCTATATACACCTTATATGCCCCCAGGGCACAAATTACAACCCTTGCCCTGAAAAATGTGGGGAGGGAGGGTTGTTATCTTCCAAGACATAATTTCTGGATCTTTCAACTATGTTGAACAAAATGGATATCTCAAAATTTTGATTGGATGTGTTTGGGAAAATGGTTGGCATAGGGGATGGGTTAGTTGCTCTCCAGTCACTTTTGACTATTAAAAAGAGCACTATTCCTTCCGATTTCCAATCGAATGAGCTCTTTTCAAAGTTTCTACAACAACAAATGGCCATCTCGAAATTTCTATGAGATGCATTTCAGGAAAATAGGAGGTTTGTGGGTGTGGGGAGGGGGAGTTTACCCTCTGATCGCTCTAAATCTTAAAAAGGGCACTAGAACATGTTATTTCCAATCGAACGAGCAAATTCAAAGTTTTCTACAATCATTCTTTACATAATATATATACCTTTTATGCCCCAGGGCAAAAATTATAACCCTTACCCTGAGGGCTTTGAGGGGTTGTCATCCTAAAAGACTAAATTTCTGGACCTTTCAATTACGCTGAACG
Organism: Artemia franciscana; assembly: GCF_032884065.1. Taxonomy (NCBI): domain Eukaryota; kingdom Metazoa; phylum Arthropoda; class Branchiopoda; order Anostraca; family Artemiidae; genus Artemia; species Artemia franciscana. Next base: position 22,393,269 of record NC_088882.1, on the reverse strand, counting down.
GCTCTAGGAGGGTTGCCATTCTCAAAGACTAAATTTCTGGATCTTTTTGAACAAAATGGTAATCTCAAAATTTTGATTGGATGTGTTTGAGGCAATGGTGGGCGTGGAAAGAGGGATAGTTGCCCTCCAGCCAATTTGTCTGTCAAAAAGGGCACTAGCACTTCCAATTTTCAATCGAATGAGCTTTTTACGAAGTTTCTACGACAACAAATGGTCATCTCAAAATTTCTATCAGATGTATTTCAGGAAAATACGAGGTGAGTGGGGAGGGAGGTTTATCCGCATTCTAATCACTCTGCACCTTGCAAAGGGGCACTGAAACGTCCGATTAGCATCCAATATGCCTCCTCAGAAGTTTATACAATCACCATTTCTATATAAACCTGAAATACCCCCAGGGCATAGCTTAAAACCCTTGCCCTGAGAGCTATAGAGGGGGAAGGGTTTGTCATCCTTAAAGACATAATTTCCAAATTTTTTGAACTTTCTTGAACAAAATGGCTATCTCAAAATTTTGATTGAATGTGTTTGGGGAAACGGTGGGCGTGGGAGGGGGGTCAGTTGCCCACCAATCACTTTCGACTGTTAAAAAGGGCTCTAGCCCATTCAATTTCCCATTGGATGAGTCCTTTTAAAAGTTTCGACGATAAATCATCTGATACGAAGTACCTTGGTCTAAACAAAAAAAATAATACATTAGCTCACTTTGGAATCAGCGTGTGTAGATTTTAGAGAATAAAATAGACAAACATGAGCTAGAAGTTTTACACTATGAAAATGGCCGCCTCCAATTAAAATGTGAAAGTTTGAAGATACTTTTCATTACGAGAAGTATTGGGTATAAGACAAGAAAGCGATTGGCCCTTGACTTGCAGTGAGAGTTAAGGGTACCTGGTTGATTAGCCTATAGGCTAATTTTAAATTACCCTGTTTTAAGAAATGACTCAAGTTTCTGCTCAAAAATGAAAATAGGACATTGCATAATTGGCCGAACAATAGATTCAGCATGCAAATGTATTAAGTTTGCAATCAATTAAATTTGCATGCAAGCAAGTAAAAGGACCAGTAATCTCTGGTAGGCCTACACCTTGCTTCGGGTAATTAAGGTAGACACAAAAAGGCTTACCAGGCTATGGAAGGATGTACCCTCTTGCAATAATTTATTCAAATTGTGTGTTTTCAATTGATTGAAATGCTAAAAAGATTTCATTAGGCTATTAAAGGCTTAAGCTTTGCTTACAGGGCACGAGTAAAGTGTTATTTGATGGGCCCCTCCTACCTTGAGAAGTAGTTGATTTAAATGAGGCCGTTAGAAATGAATTGTAGGCTTAAAATATACCCAGGGAAAGGTGGAGACTCATTAAAGAGTAGAATGCTAAACCTTCAAATTATAGTTAGGATTGTCACCACTAATTTCCCACAATTAGGATTAATATATGTGTGTCTATATAATGGAAAGCATGTCACTGGGCAGTAAATGGCCCAGTGACAGTGGGCAGTCACTGGGCATATGTCAATATGGTAAAATTCAAGACAAGGTACTTTTTACTATCTTGGAAAGTGGTTAGGTTAGGAAAATGAAACTTTCAGGGAAGGATCTGCAGATAAAAGTATGTCATGAGAAGATGTTTTGAAGAACCTGCCTCCACTCTTTCTCCCTTAAGAGGCACTGACCTTCGACGACCTTTAAAAATATCTGTTTTATAAAAGTGAAACCTTGCAAAATAGATCTTCTGCTTAAATGAAATGCAAGAGAATTATTTTCACCTTCACAACTTTGCTCAGTCCCAATTTATAAGATTTCCAAAATCTGCAATTAAATTTGATCAAACAAAAACACAAAACACTTAAAATTATAATCACGTAAAAGGAATTGCATGTTCAAAATTAAAACCAGAGAAAAAGAAACTGAAAATTAAGATACAGTGTTATTTTTTCTGTTAACCTGTTAAGTAATCAAAATTCTAATACATAGAAATCAGAAGAGGGTTAACATAGTAGCTTGGTAATACCTTTGCGGAGTTTGTTTTTGGCCCTGGATTCACTACTGAAAGTTTTTTTTTTATAACCTTACCACTGTTCAAGATAGCAAAACGTAAACGTGTATAGAATTTTATCAATTTTCTTTCTGTGAAGAGAAAAGTAGTGGAGCACTCCACCTGTGTTTAAAGAAGACAAGGAGAGAGAAGGAGTGGAGGTGGGTACTTCAAAATACCATCTCTGAACATAGCCTACTTTAGCCTTAGACTCATCCCTAAAAGTTTCATTTGGTAAAATTCTAGTTAATTGACTTCTTGCTATCTCAGAAAGGGTTTAGGTTAGGGAACTGAAACTTTCAGGGATGAGTCTACAGACTAAAGTATGTCCTGGGAAGGTATTTTGAAGTACCCACCTCCACTTCTTTATGTGTGTTATAAAAGTGAAACCTTGCAAAATAGATCTTCTGCTCAATTGTGTTCCGGTTATGTCAATCATGTATCTAGGACTTGTGCTTATTTTTCCCACCAAGTTTCATCCTGATCCCTCTACTCTAAGTGTTTTTCAAGATTTTAGGTTACCTCCTCCAAACTTCCTCCCCCCCAATGTCACCAGGTCTGATCAGGATTAAAAATAAGACCTCTAAGACACAATATCCTTCTAAATATTGAGATCTGAGTTCATTGACTCATAAGTTTCATTGAGATCTGATCACCCATTGGTAAGTTAAAAATGCCTCATTTTTTCTAATTTTTCAGAATTAATTTTCAGAATAGCTCTGCATAGAACTAATTTTCAGAATAGACCTGCAAAAATCAATCAACTAGAATTTTACCATTTGGTCATTTTCACTCAGAAGGGCTTGGCCAAAATTTCACTTCACCAGCCCACCTCTCTTAGAACATGTCACTAATTCCTGTGTAAGTGAAAAACTTTAAACTACAGAGTAAAAGTGTCACAGAGTAAAAAGAATCTTTTTACTCTGACTTAGACCTTAGTTTCAATCTGAAGTGCAAACTAGGTCTAGGTAATTTAGGATCAAGTGTCATAATTTAAAAGCAGTCAAAACAGCAGACAACAAATTTACTCAGGCTACTTCTAACCTTCGCCTATGGTAGCAGGAAAAAGGAGTTTTAGTCGGGATGAACAGTTTCAATGCCTGAAAATAGATAAGATTCAATTTTAATACAGTCAGCTTATTACCTTTAGATTGTCTTGTCTCCTCCATTATATACACAAAACCACGTTTCCGGACGTTTGAAAGTAACGCGAAATATGTAAGGATAAATTACCTAAAATCCCTAAGGAAGACCAAATTATGGCCTTTTCTTGCGATATTGTTCATAATTAATGTTCACCAACAATTTGTTCTAGCCAGACATCGTTGACATTTGCATATGACGTCAGAGAACTAGTCGGCCCCTTGAACGCTCAGGACTACTTTTCCGCGGGCTTACACTTGCTAACCCCCAATAAAAAAGATTACCGAGGATAAGTGACGTCAATGTTATATATTTTTTTTAATGGATACTGCTACTACTACTTCTAATAACTCACTGCAGCTCCAAGCCACCTGAGGCCAACACAGCTACGCACGCTCCTCCTCCAACCTAATCTATTTACAGCCTCTCTCTTTACACCCTCCCAGGAAGTTCCCATTTTTTTTTAAATCTTTATTTATGACATCCTCCCAACCCAGACAAGGACGACCTGCTTTCCGTGTAGCCCCAGACGGTTGGCCAAAAAGGACAATCTTCGGTAATCTGTTATCCTTCATCCGTAGAATGTGGCCTAGCCATCTCAACCTCTCTTTCATTATAGCCCCAGAAAGCGGGATTGGACCACACTTTTCGTACAACCTACTGTTTGAAATACGGCCAGTCAGCCGGGTACCCAGAACAATCCGTAGGCAATTTCTCTGGAAAACATCTAGTAAATTTTCATCTGCTTTTCGGAGTGCCCATGCTTCAGAGCCATATTTGACCACTGTCATAACTGTAGCTTCCAATATTCTAATCTTGGTTTGTAGACCTATCTTTCTATTCTTCCAAACTTTTTTTAACTGTGAAAAAAAAACCTGGGCCTTAGCTATTCTACTTTTAACATCTTCACTGCTCCCAGCATCTTTACTAATAATGCTACCAAGGTAACTGAAGCTCCCAACCTGATGAATCTTTTGATCAGTTTTATCCTTTTGATAAATGGATAAACATGTGAAATTGTTTAGTCTAAGGAAAGGCAAGGAAACTGTAAATAGTGGAAATAATTTTAGCTTTTCTGTGACCTGTAAGTAATCTAATACATATTCCTTACGATTTAAAGGGTTTTTGGTGTTCTAGGTCCATCTTGCATAGGCTAAGCTTAATAAGGAATCAAAAGAAGTTTTTTGGTTGTTAAAAAGGTTGGTTCTTAGGAAGGCAGCAATCACGTTGGTGAATTAGTCAAATATTACCTTATCAAACAGGCCTAGTTTCTAAACAGCCCTATAATTTTAGTTGGAAAAAATTTAGAATGGTTAGGCCAAGGCCTATATTACATAGTCTATATTTGTTGAGATTGCTGTTTAGACTGGATTTTTAAGGTAATGTAGGGGTAAAATTTACTTTAGCTACTTTTGGCTATCTTTGAAAGAGTTTAGGTTCAGAAAATGAAACTTTCAGGGATGTGTCTACAGGCTAAAGTATGTTCCAGGAAGGTATTTTGAAGTACCTACCTCCACTTCTTTTCCCTCTAGAGGGTTCTGAATTTTCTGGGCACCTTAATTTTTGGTTATATTTCTGTTTCTCTGGCCTTAATTCTGAATAGGCAATTTCTGTTGATTGAGCAGAACTTCAAGCCATAACACCAGGTTTTTCTAAATTTAGAAATAATCTTTTATGCCACCTCATTATAGGTTAAGTATATTGCTGATATTATTTATTCTCCATGAATTTTTGTTTTATTTGATTTCATTGATGTCAGTTGCTTTCTTTTAAAAATATATTTATTTTTTTCATCAAGCTTTTTCTTTTGTGAAAAAAATTGAATTGTTCTTCTTTGTACATGTTGTATAAAATGTAAAGGAATGTCTAGCCCTTCATTTCATGGATTTAACTAAAAGTCTTTGAAGCATCTTATATCAAAATACATCTGACACATTTTAATGGGTTTATTTTTTTTTAGATGACATAGGACACCATTAAAGTTTTGCATTTACTTTACTAAAAAATTGTCTTAAAAAGTGCCAAGTTTAGAGATTTATGTTAATATTCTTCTTGCTGATCAGTATAATTGTTTATAAAATTCCTTCTGTTTAAAGTATTTTAGAGAGATTCTAAGCCAACCTTGGGTATATTGCTGTCACAAATCATTCTGCTCAAATGAGCTGGTGGAAAATAAATAGAACATGTAAATTTTCCTTTTTTATTATTTGAAGACTAGAATATTGCAAAATTAAGCATTCATATTGCTTATTGTATCTTAAGTAAATATAATCCCTCATGGAGTTTTGTTGATACCTGTCTTAAAATTTATTTGTTATGGGACAGCAGTGAAAAATGGCAGCAAATATTACTTCAGTTTCTTTTTTTTAATATTATCTTTTTTGAAATAATTTTTGTTCTCTGGTCACATTTGTGTTCCTTCCTAAGTGGCTGACACTCTAGGCTTAGAATCCTTTATCCAAAGGGAATAGGTTTAATTCCTGGCATTACCAGTTTATTTGGTTTGGAACAAAGGTCAGTGATGTGACTCTGTAAGTTCAGCCAGAATTGGCTCAACCTTAAAAGGTTACCTTGAGAAATCTAGGGTCAGTAAGCAGGAAGGGCATGCAAAAGCATAGGATGACTGGCTCCTAGCTTCCCATTGCACTTCCTGGCTAAAAGACCCTTTTGTCCTTTACTGGGCTTCTGACTTACCCATAAAAGCATTCTTTTAAACCCATTAAATATAAGTACAAAGAAAGAAATGCCAGTAATGAGTTGATTCAGAGTTCATGGTGTGAGGACCTTTTTTGGATATAACTTATTGAAAAAGGATTATAGTCTCTATCTAACCTACAGCTAATATTTTGATAAATTAATTCAGTGACCAAAGGATTATAATTTGAATAAGCGGATTATTTTGCTATTGAGTGAAAATTCCCTTGGGAGCTGCGGATTTTCTTATAGATATTTTCATGATCAGTGGCCTATATAATATAGGTCGGGATAAAGCAGTGCGAATTTAATTAAAACTATCCGATATTTATCGACAATTTAGTGAAATTGCTTTAGTGAAATTCAAAATTAAGCATTGATTTTAGCACTGAATTTAGCGGCTGAACAGGAAAATAAAATAAATTGTGCTTAATCAAGTGGAAATTTACGGACTCTTATTCTTTAAAAGTAATTTGAAATTATTTTTTCCTTAACAAATACCTGTTAATTAAAAGTTTGGACATTTAGAATTTATCAAAATCAGGCAACGCCAACTAATCGGCCAGCAGTATTGCCACATCAACTTATTTTGGCGAAAAAATTTAATTTGTCGAGCTCTCCAACTGCAGAAGAGAGCGGGAACGGTACAGAAGAGCCGTAGTGGTACCGGCCGTACTTTTGTACTTAAACTGCTGGGGACAGGTGTACCGGGTCCCGCACTTCCCATTTTGTTGGAAGCTCAGGAAATTAGACATTATCAAGTTTGCGATGTCTTTGTTAATGACGTTGCGTTTGGCAAATTCTATGGCTACCCTTTGTGGCCTGTTCGAATAGTTGGTATAACTGCATCAAAGAAGGGAAAATTTTATCAAGTATTTTGCTACGGATCACACGAAAAAGCATCACTGAGTGAGGGATTCATTTTGCCGTTCGAAGAAAATTTCCCCGAAGCTTCAAAGAAAAAGTCGAAAGGAGTTCAAGGTGCTTTTACTGAACTAGCCACATTTCCGGATGTGTATCAAGAAATAATGGGAATTGTTGGTGCTGCTTTGACAAGCAGTGTATCTTCACTCTCGTCTACCCTAGTAAACGCGCAGAGTGAAATTGCCAAATTGAAAGAAAATCTTCGTCAGGATATTCACAAACAGGTGATTGAGAAATGTTCAGGCGACAAAGGCGTGATCAGTGAACAAGCAATTAACACTATTGTTACCGAGATCTATGATGCAATAAGTCTCGATTACAGTTCAAAATTTGCAAATATTGAAAAGATGCTCAAGGGGTTTCAAGCTCAAATAACGGCGCTAGAAAATCACATCGAAATTCTAGAATACCGCAACGACGATTTGGAACAGGAAAGAAGATCGAACGTTCTTCTAATCCATGAACTGTCTCAGATAGGTGGAGAAACGCTGCCCAATAGCGTTCTAGAGCTATTCAATGCTAAGATGGAGATCCGTGTGCTTGCTAGTGACATCAAGTCATCTGAGCGCTTACGTACTCGAGTTAGATCAGCGGAAAATGTTATCCCTTCTGTTCTCGTCACTTTTCATTCATCTGAGTATGCAAAGCGCGTGTTCATGAACAAAAAAGAAGCTCGCCCGATCGAAAGTATTTATATCTGAGTATTTAACGCCAAAACGTAAGCAACTGCTGAATCTGGCACGCGACAAATTTGGAGCTCGGAACGTTTGGACTGATGGTGGCCGTGTGCTAGCCAAACCGGAAAACAGTTCAGCCATCTTGAAAATTAGGTCACTGAATGACCTGATCAGTGACCAGTACTGACATGTTGAATCCATCCTCAGTTCTTTCGTTTATTTGGGGTTGGCTGCTTTGTTTCGCTAATCTCGTGTCAAAAACTTTTTTGTTTGTTTCGTCATTAAGATATCAAAGAGTTCGCACTATTGAGCACACTAGAGTATTATCCTGAATAGTATGACCGACAGGCTTTCAGACTTAGAAAGTAATCGGCTGTCTGTTGACCAATTGTTATCCACCTCTATTGCAAATGATAGTTTAAGTGAAGGAAATAATACTCAAGCAATGAAAACTAGTAATTTTTTGGATAGTCAGTCTCTGAAGAAATGGTCGGTCAAAGAAGATACTATTTTTGCATTTTGGAATTGCCAAGGCCTTAGGACTGCGTACCCTACACTGTGTAACATATTAAGTGATATGCAAGAAACACCGTTAGTAATATGACTATGTGAGACGTTTGTATCGAATAGGGATAATTTTTCAGTTTGGGATTTCCAGTTTCCAGGATATGTTAGTGAAAGAAAAGAATGACAGGTTATGGAGCGAGGCGGTCGGGCTTTGTTGATAAAAGAAGGAGTTTCGTATTGGGTAAGGGAGGATCTCTCACTTTGGCTTGAAGGAATACTTGAGATTCCTTTTATTGAAATAGAAGATAAATCTGACAAAAAATGTAGTTGTTGGTTTAGTTTATAAGCCACTGCCATTTAATGAGGATGTTTTTATTGAGGAAATGGAGCATTTAATGGAGAAATTTAGTAATGATCATAAATATAAAGTAGTAATGGGGGATTTCATTACTGACCTCTTTAAAAGTACAAGCCACCTAGATTTTCTTAACTCTATGATTTCATCATTCCAGTACCCCCTGATAACTATTCTTACACGAGTAACTGATAAGTCTGCGACTCTTATCGATAATATATTTGTGGATGGAAAGCTGCTTGAAAGTTCGTATGCTGATGTTCTACTCACGGATGGATCCGACCATCTTTTTCTTCTTAGTAAAATAAAAAAATCTTACAGGATTATAAATAAGAGTGGTCAAATAAATAAAACATATTTTCGTGATTTAAGAAATGATAATTTAAAAAAAATATGAGAGAGAAATGGATGATGCAGATTTTACTCCAGTTTTTGAAGAAGATAACCCGTCGGTTGCGTATGATATTTTTGTTGCAATATTTACAAAGATATTGAATGACACGTGTCCTCTAAGAAGACTTAAAAGAGGTAGTACGAAATTCCCAAAGAAACCATGGATTACACAGGGCATTCTAAATTCTATAAGTCGGAAAAATGAATTGTATAAAATATACCTAGGTGAAACATCTGTCATTAATTTTCAGCAGTTTAAAAATTTCCGGAATACTTTAACGGATTAAAACGGAAAGCTAAAAAAATGTATTTACAAAATGAATTTATGAAGCATAAATGTGATATGAAAAAAACATGGAAAACAGTAAATTCACTCCTGGGTCAAAAGGGTAAAATAGAAGTTATTAATAAATTACAAACAGAGAGGGGGAATTTGACTACTCCAAATGATGTTGCGAATTATTTATGTGATTATTTTTCTAGTGAGGGAGCGAAACTTTGTGACGATGCTCGGAAAAGAATTAAGCGGCCTCCCAAAATAGTTCAGTCGGAAATTCTAGTAGAAAATCAGCTGGTTTTTAATGCTTGTAGCATAAGCAAAGTGAGTACAATTATCAGTAGTATCCAGTCAAACTCAAGTGGCGTACACGGGATTTCTGTTAAGATTGCTAAATCAGTTATAACACCAGTTGTATGTAATTTGATTAATAAGTCTATGGAAAAAGGAATTTTCCCGGAAGTTTTGAAGGTGGCTAAAATAATACCATCGCACAAAGGAGGTAAGAGAGACGACCCTTCAAACAAAAGACCCATTTCTATCCTCCCTTTTTTTCAAAAATATATGAAAAGGTGATAGGATCCAGGCTAACTGATTACGTTGAAAATAATACAATTCTTATACTCAATTTGGTTTTAGAAAAAAAAATGTCCAAAGAAATGGCAACCATTAAACTTGTTGACTGGGTAAATACGTCGTTTGAAGCGGGTCTGATTCCAGCTGCTTTATTCCTGGATTTGAAAAAGGCTTTGACACGATTGACCATAAACAGTTATTACTTGAGCTGGAAAAAATCGGTGTTACCGGAAAGAGTTTGTCTTGGTTTGAATCTTATTTAAGTGACCGAAAGCAGGTTGTGGTGAATGGGTGTTTTACTTCTGAAGCTAGTACGATAACTTGCGGAGTACCCCAGGGCTTTATACTAGGTCCTCTTTTATTTTTAACATTTATAGATTGGATTAAGTATTATTTGTCAGAAGCTGGTATAATCCTTTTTGCAGACGATACTCTTTTACTTGTAGCTGCTCCATCAGTTGATCTACTTTTTGATAAAATGATAAAGGCAATGACCGAGTTTATTGAGTTGGCAGATTTCAATCTTTTGACATTAAATTATAATAAAACTAACTACATTCTATTTTCTTGGATATCTAGTATTGAAACTAATTTAGAATTAATAATAAACGGAAATCAAATAAAAAGAGTAAAGGTAACAAAGTATTTAGGTTTTATGATTGATAAAAATCTATCATGGAAAACACATTCAAATATTATAGCTTCAAAGTTGTCCAGATCTCTGGGTGTGCTTCGCCGAGTTAAAAACCTAGTATCCTATAATATTCTTCGGTTACTTTATTTTGCTATTTTTTACCCGTATATTTGCTATGGTTGCTCTTTATGGGCTAGTAATTTTGTATCATGTTATAAAAAAATCCAAAAAATCCAAAATAAAGCCGTTAAACTTTTATCACCTAAAAGTTTATTTACTTATAATATTAATGAACTTTATACTAAGAATCAACTTTTTGATATTTCAAAAACAAGAGACTACCAAGTTAGTATTTTCACATATAAATTTATTAATAATATACTTCCCTCTTCTTTCGAAAATTTTTTCTCCATTAATTGTCATCTTCATAGCCACGATACACGAGGGGCATCAAATCTGGTACTCCCATTTAGAAATACGGCTAGAGCTTCTTTCGTGATTAGAAATTTTGCCCCCTCTGTATGGGATATTATTCCAATTGAAATAAGAAATTCGAGTCATTTGGCTTCTTTCAAGGCTGTTGTTAAGAGATTCTTCCTTGCAAAAGAATAGTATGATAATGATGCAAAAGTATAGTAATAATGCGTGAGTGTCATAAGTAGAATCTTTGTATGTAGTAATATGTAGAGTAGAGATGACTGCCACCTGCTGCCAACAAGCCCCTCAGGGCTTTCTTAGCAGGTGTAGCAAAATGTTTGTATACATGTTTTTGAAATAAATTAATCTAATCTAATCAATTGTTGATGTATAGACAAAAGTTTAGGTCATAAGAAATGGCTGGTGAATGTTTTGCAAGGTTTAAAAATTCAGGGCAATTGCTCAGATTGGCAACTGAGCACAAAAGTAAATTTTGTCTGTGGTTTTTCTTTGTGACTGTTATATTTATGCAATGTCAAGTATTTTAAAGTTAATCTTCATTGTTTGGTTTTAATTGCCATGGCCCTAGGACTTTAGTGTATTAAAACTACTTATGTCCATCCATTTTCTTTTAAACAGACCTGAGTTCTATGTTTCCTAGCTTCAATTAATTTATATGCAATTTTGAGAACAGAGGTTACAAAGTAGGTCAAAAATTGCAAATGGAACTGTGGTATGACTAATTAATTTGTAAGAAATGTATATCAATTTAAAGATTAAAAAAACAATCATGTAGAAAACAAACAAGACAAATAAATAAAAGTATCCCTTTACAACCATTTAATGAAGTGTCACAAATGTAGGTCACCCTTAAGGTTGAAATGAACAAAGCTTCAATTATGACTTTGTTTTCTTTAAACAAACTGAAGGGGCAAACCTCCAAGCTATGACAAATTCAATCTTACTTTTGGGCTCTTTCCTTTTCAATAGGAACTTTCTTTGGATTATTTTCAACCTAGTAAAAACTGTTGGGACAGGATCAGGTATAAGTGACCTTCCACTTAGTCTTCATACCCAGGGGAAAATCATGCAGCTCTATACTAATAATTGGTAAATTTTTGTTGCTCATATTTTTGACTTACAAATAAAGTAAACATACCCCTTGATGCCTTTTTTTATGTTCTTTACAAACATAATAAGTGCTTCAATTGCAAGTTCAAATTTAAGCACTTTTTGAGCTATTAAAAATGACCAAAATATTCCTAGTTTTTGGTTATAAAAAAAGCCTAAAACATTGGTCTCAAACTTACTGTTTCATTATTAATCCATTTTTTAAATGTTATACAATCCACAAGCACTGATTTTCTACAATTAAGTTGGATTAGTAAATTTTAAAATGTTATACTGTTTTCTTCTTCTTTGATGGCAAACTTTCAATTAAAGTATGTGTTTTTGGTTATTTTTGACAAAATAATGTATGTTTTTCACTGCCACAATTTGTTAGGTTAGGTTAATTGTGCTTAAATTTGAATTAGCAATATAAGCAATTGTTATATTTGTAAAGAAATACAAAAAGGCATAAAGTGGTATATTCACTTTGTTTGTAAGTCAAAATATGAACAACAAAAAATTTTCCCCCAACATGCCTAATTTACAAATATATAGCCCAAATTATATATTTCCAATGTATTCTGCCACCTTTTACTTGTTTTTCCAGTTCTTGTTTTGCCACAGTTGCTTTAATTAACAGGTACTAGGGTTGAGGGACAGATTGGTAGAATCAATAGGAAATATGTAATATCAGCTATAGATTTCCATATTAGGAGGGTTGGGGCTAAAGTAGAGCAGGGCTGCATGTAGAATGTGTTAACTTTAATTATTATGTACATTACAAAGAATCACCTTTTTTTAACAGGTTTTCTTCTATAGGCCTACAGGTCCTTCTCTTGGCTTTTACCACATCAAGCATTGTATACCCAGAGAAGAATAAGCAGCAAAAAGCTATATATACATAAGCACATGTTATTTAACAATGACTTCTCTAGTGCTTAACTATGACCCCTTAGTAATATGGGCAAGAAATGAGTAACAGAAAAAAAATGAGGGTTAGGCTAAATGGCAATCAGGAGCTGGATACAGCCTAAAGGGCCAAAACCAGGGCTGTATAATTGGAGTTCTTAGCAGGCAGTAATTTTTTAGTGAAATAAACACTTCCCTGGTTAGGAATTTAAATTGATTAGCCTATTGAAATTTTCCTATCCTATGCAATTGAAATATTTTTCCCTTTTCAGAGCATTAAGACAATCCATCACAATAAAAATATTCAAAGCATCTTGAATGGAATGACTAAAAAACAGATGAAAACCACAATTTGCAATCTTACGATTAAATTTCTGGCCACTCAAATTGTATAAGGCTACCCTGTTCTGAAATAATTGCTGAAGGTGTATTTGCCTTTAAAATTAGAAACAGGCCCAAAGCCCCAGCCTCTTCCTTGTCAGAACTTCACATAGCATTCAAGCAATACAATATATTTTACATGTGCAAAATGTTGTTATTCTCGTAGTTATCTGTACCGTTTCAAGTGACACGTGGCCGGATAAGTATTTGTGGTTTTCTTTTAGGGGTTAAACCCGGATAAGTGGAAAAGTAATCGGACAAGAGAAAGAACACGGGAGACAATTTTGCTTGAGCGACCAGCAAAGGTTTTGCTGATCGAATATGTGGATGAAAATGATCCACAACTGAAATCATTGCTTGTCACCTTTGTTTGTCGAATTTAAATCGCAAATTTCAAGGATGGATATCATAATTAAAAAAAAACTTGTATAAGTTAAATAGAACACTGTAAGGGGAAAAATCAAATAACAACAAACGTTAAATAATAAAAATTCAAATATCTAGACTTCACATCCGACAGCCTTTACCAACAAGGAAAAAATTAAACTTAACTTAAAATAAACGAAACATATAAAGAAAAAGATAAAAACACAACGAACACATATAAGTCTCCAAAAAACTGCAATCATAGGCAGCACAATAGCACTGCCTAAATAAAGAGTGATATGGGCACAGTAGCTACGTTTTTGATCATCCTTCATTAAAGCAGTTAAACTGACAACGTTAGACGGTCAAATGTTCATTTTTATTTTTAATCCACAGTGGACGTATATTAGACCATTCGGTCTTCTCCAGTAAAAACGGGAATAGAGCTTGGACGGCTAAAGTAGTGTGGGTCTTTTTAAAATTGCAGTGAACGGGGGGGGGGGAGTAAATTCCTGTTGTTTTTTTGAAGAGAAATACCAAAAAAGGTATATTTCATAAAAAAGTATCCCTCAAAAGGTTTTTTTAAAGTTCAAGGAGGAATGGGTAACCCTCCACAATTACTCTAGATCTAAACCTAAGATTTTATTCAGCAAACTCATCTGCCAGATGCACATTGCCCTAAATAGCATAAGTTACGGGATTTTACTTGGGTCTCTTCACAATGAAATTTTCCTGTTCACATTGAAACATAAGTACTATTTTTATTATTGCAAAAATAAGGTTTATAATTAAGCAAAGTTTTTGAATTGCTAGTTTTTGAGACTGTGAATGGATAACACATATTTTTTAAGTACTTCACACAAAGCTAACGTTTCAAGAATTCTCCAAAAAAGAGAGGGGTCCATTTCTTCCCAAGGCCAGCCCAGCAACCCTTGTTGACTCTTTCCAAAAACAGAATCAATCTTCGTTCTTACGAATTTTAAATAGCTAACTTTCAGTTAATAATACTTAATGGATTTCTGCTATTATTATAATACTTTAGGGACTGAGAACACTATCATCCCTCTTGTCTTCACTAAAAACTGTTAAATGATGTTTTATGCTGGTGTTTAGATGTCCCTTTATTAACAAACAAAAGACTTTTATACCCACTAAATGTAAGTTAGAAATGAACAAAGCGTCAATTATGAATCCGTTTTCTTCAAACAGACGGGAGGAGTAAGTCTCTAAGCTTTGACAAATTCAATCGCACTTTTGGGACTAGCCAGGGAGCCCAATGTAGGTAAGAAATTTTTAGCCTAAATTAGCTTCTAGCATGAATAAGTCACATACAAAGAATGAATATCAATCTGAAAAGTAGACAAAAACATACTTGTAGAAAAGGAAACAAGACAAACGAATAAAGAAAAGTGCTTTTTAAACCTCATTAAATGAAATACATATGCATTTGTCTTTTTTAAGCAGAGGCGGAGTGCTCCACTACTTTTCCCGGTAAATGTTTAGTTTCATCACAAGCTTTCTAGACTGGAAACTGTGCTGCGAATCAGCATAGTTTCCATACTATAGTACTTAAAAAGCTAACTATAGGAGCACATCCATTTCTGGTTTTCCTTCTTCCTCCATGGGGCGAAATAAAAACGTGTAAAGTGGGCTTGCTTACAGGTAACACTACCTATAGAGCAAAGCGTATTAGTCCATGAACCCCGCGGGCAGCAGAGCGAGGTTTGTATTCTATATTAATTTAATTTACATCGTTGGAGTTTTTATTTAGTTTTATCACTCTTTGTTGAATAAATATAGAATACAGACCTCGCCCCGCTGCCCACGGGGCTCATGGACTAATACGCTTCGCTCTATAGGTAATGTTACCTGTAAGCAAGCCCACTTTACGCATTTTTAGCCTCGTTGGAGGGGATTTTAAAAAACCAAAAAGTGGATGCGCTTCTCTAACGGTGACAAAGAAACAAAATGCGATCATCAGAATCTTGCTATATGCAGTAATACGCACATAAGACAGCCTGTGACGAAACTAAACATTTACACCCTTCACAGAAAGAAATTTGGTAAAATTCTATACAAGCTACTTTTTGCTATCTTGAAAAGTGGTAAGGTTAGAAAAGGTTAGAAAGGCCACTAGCCCTTTCAGTTTCCAATCGAATGAGTTCTTTTCGAAGTTTCTAAGGCAACTAATCGCCATCTGTAAATTTCTATTATATGCACTTTGGGAAAATGTGAGGAGTGGGGGGGTACACCCTCCGATAACTTTGAATCTTAAAAAGTCCACTAGAACTTCTGATTACCAATCAAAGAAGCTCCCTCCGAAGTGTATGCGATCACCCATTCTATGCAGACCTTATATGCCCCCATGGCATAACTTACAACCCTTGCCCTGAAGGGCTCTAGGGGGGGTTGCCATCCTCAAAGACTAAATTTCTGGACCTCTTTGAACAAAATGCTAATCTCAAAATTTTGATTGGATGTGTTTGAGGCAATGGTGGGCGTGGGAAAAGGGCTAGTTGCCCTCCAGCCAATTTGTCTGTCAGAAAGGGCACTAGCCCTTTCAATTTTCACTCGGATGAGCTCTTTTTGAAGTTTCTACGAAAAAAAATTGTCATCCCGATATTTATGTCAGATGCACTTCGGGAAAATACGAGGTGTTTGTGTATAGGATATCCACCTCTCGATCACTCGGAATCTCAAAAAGAGTACTAAAACTTCCGATTAGCATTTTAATGAGCCCCCTTCCGAATTTTCCGACCCTTTCTATATACCCTTAAATCCCCCCGGGGCATAACTTTCAACCTTGCCCTGAGGGCTGTGGAGTGGGGGCTCATTGTCAAAGACATAATTTCCGAATCTTTCAACTATATTGAAAAAAATGGCTACCTCAATATTTTGATTTCACACGTTTGTTGAAATGTTGGGCGTGGGAAGGGGGTTAGTTGCCCTCAAATAGCTTTTGATTATTAAAAGGGCACGGGTCCTTTCTATTTTCAATCGAATGAGCCCTTTTAGAAGTTTTTACGACAACGCTTTCGATACTAAGTGCCGGGTCTAATCAAAAAAGCAAAAAAAATACATTGTGGCCACATTACTTTTTGTTCCAACAGTTTGGATTTTTTTTTTATTTATGGGGGGATATTGTGAAGGAGATTGATCTTTTTTTTTGGTATGTTTTTTCTTTTTTTCTTAGCTATTTATTACTTTATTTTTTGGTGTGTTTAGAAAATGGTTAACTTTTACTACTGCACGCCAACAAAAACGCATGTTTTCCATCAGTGCAGTAGATATGTAATGTAAAGAGTTATAATTGTGTTTATTTTTAAAGTATCGTATCGTACTGCCTAACAATGGATATTTCTGGAGCGATTGATTATGTTATTCATTCTAATATCCTACATTGTCTTCTTTATCTGGTGTAAATAATTCGACCCTGGCAGTTTTATGGTATTGGTATTCTGAGGTTAATGTTCGGGTAAAATGGAATCAGGGGCTTTTAAACACAATTCCCGTTTGTAAAGGGGCTCAGTGCAGCTAATACGTTAAATGCGTATAAGCTCAGTGCATACGGTCTTTGCCAGTCTCTATTTTTTATGATGATGTCGATCTATCACATATCACATATGTAGATGAAATCCTTCTATTAAGCCGTAGCCAAAGGAGCGTAATTTAAAATTTGTCCATACTTAAATCAAATCTTGGCTCTGTTGGCCTGTAAATTAACCCCTCTAAATGCGAGTTTATTTTTTTAATAATCGATATCATGTGTCCAACTTAGATCTTGATAATGCTTCTCTTCCTTCGTCCGTCCGTGGCCGAGTGGTTAACGCGCCGAACTCACGAGCGAAGGGTCGCTGGTTCGAATCTCGGTGGTGCCGACCGTTTGGTTTAGGACGAGGGTTAGTGGCGTTTCCCCGTAAGACAAGCCAAAAGTCCACCCAGCTTCAAATGGGTACCTAGAGAAATCTAGGGAAAAGCACGGGAAAGCGTCGGATGGCTTGCCCCCAACCACGCATTGCACCCCGGCCGAGGGCTGAGAATCAGGAGATCGGCACCTGCGCTACGCGAACCCTAATCGGTTTGCATGCGAAAGTTTGCTTTTTGTTTGCTTCTCTTCCTTGCTCTAATTCAGCTAATTGGCTGGGAATTCCCTTTGGTTGTTCCCTTTCTTCGATTTTTTTTAATCCTGATAAAAAAAAAGCGTTTAATAATTCATGGGTAGAATAAGAGAAATTTCGCCAAATAAAGGTATATTTAATCGAAAGAGTTTATCTAGTTTCTGCCACACTTTTAGTTCTCCAGCTATTCTCTTCCTTTCTGGTACTGCATATTTATTCCAGAAGAAGCATTGCAATTTATCTCAAAAAATGTTCCCACTGATGCCTGATGTGTTAGAAGAACCTGGAGTTCTGTTTCTTTTTACGATCCTACTTTGCTTTTTTTCCTTCCTGAAGCTAGTTAATCAATTTTATTTCTTGTAGTGTTTAAAGTTTCTTTTCGTTGTGTTTTTTGCTTTTTTTTTTCTTCAGTGTTCCATACTTCACATTATTGTTTACGCCTATTTTCTATTAAGCCTTATTCTTATGAGCCTATTTGAACATTTTTCCATACTTAAATCACATCTTGGTTCCGTTGGCCTGTCAATTAACCCCTCTAAATATGAGGTTATTTTATAATAATCCATACCATGTGTCCACCTTAGATCTTGATAATACTTTTCGTCCTTGCTCTAATTCAGCTATTTGGCTGGGAATTCCCTTTGGTTGTTCTCTTTATTCTATTTGTTTAATCCTGATAAATAAAGCGGTTAATAATCTGTGGTAGCACACGGAGAAGTTTCGCAAAATAAAGGTATATTTAATCGGAAGAGTCTATCTAGTTTGTACCAAACTTTTAGTTCTTCAGCTATTCTCTTCCTTTCTGTTACTGCATATTTATTCCAAAAGAAGCATTGCAATTTAACTAAAAAAAAATGGTCTTACTGATGCTGTATGTGTTAGAAGAACCTGGAATTCTGTTTCTTTTTACGATCCTATTTTGTTTTTTTTCCTCCCTGAAACTAGTTAATCAATTTTGTTTCTTGTAGTGTTTAAAGTTATTTTTGTTGTGTTTTTGCTTTCTTTTCTCTTCAATGTTTTGCAATTCACATTATTGTTTTTGCTTTTTGTGCGTAATAGATATATGTTATATTGCTTTGATGAATATCTACAAAGTACATGATTGCGCATACATAAAGACTGTCAAAAATCAACGGAATTTGATCTACAATGAACAATTTTTATATAAGGAGATCTTCACAAGTTCCATAAGCTTTCAGTGGACATTTGCTTCTATATTTTTGCTTTCTCTTACTTCGGATATTTTTAAAGATTTTTGAAATCCTGTTGTGGGTACACAATCTTACATTTGTTATACATCCACATACAATCCGAGCATTCAGTTAAATGTTACGGCTGAACCCGTATAATTTGTTCATTCAGAAAATATTCCTCAGAAGATATTTTAGAAAAATACAGAAACGGAAAATACAAGCAGCCCTATAGCCATTCTTTGCTTCTGCCTTGCTATAAAGCTTCAATGCGACAAAATATTTAAAGACCTATTGCAAAAAAGAGATCAATACTAATTTAACATTACACGCTGGAGTTTTGTCACGATAAGGAACTTGTGTGTTTACCTATTTTGCTGTAAAGTTCTAAATTCCGTGACTAGAAATCCTTTTCTAATCTCGTTAAAGAGAATAAACATTATACTTTGGTAATAACTTTTCTTGGCCAAAGTCTAAAGGAACAGTAATCAAACAAACAATGCGGAAAATTTGAATTATATCAGTATTTCCTTAGCAAACAAACAATATTTTTAGTATAAAACAACATTTATATAAATATTGTGAAACTAAAACTTGTTGTTTGTAATATGCTGGTGACATTATTTAAATAGCCAAAAATATTTTACCCTTTTAGGCGAAGTTAAATCGTAAAAATTATTTGTGTGTTCTATTAACAAAACTTTTCATTACACCTAGGCATTTCATTACACCTATAGACATGTCCAGGAAAACCCTATGTTGAGTTCAATAAATATCTCGGTGGAAATACAATCTGCATCACTATCTGCGTTTGAGCTATGCAACAAACAAACTAGTTGATTCTATTGACGAACTTCTTAACATTTCAGGCACTAGTGAAGCTGCCAAAATTGAGTGACTATTAACTGCTGTTGTTCATAAAGATCCAGAAGTAAGTAGGTAAGCTGTAGTTAAGAGCAGATAAAATGCTTTATTTCGTCTAGTCACAATAAAAAAAAGTTGAGTCTGCTCCCAGCTTCAGTG
The DNA here is from genome assembly GCF_032884065.1 of Artemia franciscana. Classification (NCBI taxonomy): domain Eukaryota; kingdom Metazoa; phylum Arthropoda; class Branchiopoda; order Anostraca; family Artemiidae; genus Artemia; species Artemia franciscana. The sequence goes on along the minus strand of NC_088882.1, from coordinate 22,373,539 downwards.
TTAAAACAAAAAAGAAAAAGTGTAGCTTCCACCGGGGCTGGTTTAAATATTACCTGTTGTGAGACAGTATCTAGAAGTATACACTCTTCTGCTTCGTGCATTCATGATTCCCTAATGGTCTGTGGAGAGACCAGTCTTAAAATGCCTAACTTGCAATCAACTGGCAATCGAAGTAAGCTTTTGCAGCAAGCCTAGTATGAAGAGACAAACAGAAAAAGTGTAATAGTTTTTGGAAGTCTCAAGGACCTTGGCGAGACAAAGAAATGCTTTTTGACAAATTGAAGAACACCAAGGCAACTTCGTTCAGTTTGTTCATCTTCTAGTAAGATATATGCCTAGAATTGAAGCCTGGTTAAATTATTCTTGGAATAAATTATGCGAGGTTACCTATCTATGCTAAAATCTTCCAGAATGAGACCATTGATTTGCTTTCAGCAGAAGTCTCTGTCACCCTTCGTACTATTCAACTATAATAAGGTATAATTATTTAAAAACAGACATGAAAATAAGGATACAAAGTCATATGTCTGATTAAACGACTAAGATATGTGCAAAAACATCTTAAGGGTCTTCGGGAGTGAAGCTGAACCATCAATAACATTTGAAAGTAATTGAAATATAAAAATAAATTTAAAATTCTTGATGGCACATAGATGTTGCTGGTGGTATGTGCAACTGTATCGGCCTTGTCACTAGGGTGAGGTATGTTTATTTAAAAAAAAGAGATGAAAAGAAAATACAGAATGAGTAAGGAGCTGATTGCATCATAACAGGGGAACGCACAGACATATTGCCTTCGGGGATTTGTTAAGAATCTTGACTTTTTTGTGTATCTTGCTTGTTTTTTTCAGGGCTTAGTTTGCTCATATTTGTCTCATATTTGCTCATATTGAGCCCTGAGAATTATTTACGGTCAGGGTAAAGTGCCTTACATTCTCCACCTCAAAGAAAAATTAAAAGACTAAATTTCCTAGAAGCTGATATGAAGAGTGTTTAATGTGACTAGGGGACGCTTCGACTCTCAGATCACTGTTCTCCAGCTTAAATCTCAAGGGTTATGCTCTTCGTTTTCTGATGTAGCGAAATTTTACCAACAGCTGCAGTCAGATGCAGTCGGGATTTGTGACACTTTTCTAACAAGACACACCGACACCTTTCAGAAATACCTGGTTATTCTCCCAATTCCTGCACAGATCTACAATGGACAGAGGATGTTTGGCTATTTATATGCGGCAAGGACACTTAGCCTCTATCAATAAAGAATTAACCCGGAATATTAAAGGAGTTTGTTAATCTAATCTCATAATTTTACCTTTGCAGAAGAAAATAACACTTGGAGAAGTATACCGGCCACCGGTAGTATCTGTCTCTTCGTTCTTGAAAAACGTAAGCCAAATATCTAATCTTCTGGAGAAACAAGGAAGTGAACCGGTCTTAATAGGGACTTTAACATCAGTCTGATTCTTCCTCTATCATCAGGTGCGATAGATCTACTCAGTATAATGTCTGCCTCGAACATATACCCCTTAGCTAAGATACCTGCTCAAGTAACTACCACCTCCCACTCATTGATTGACGATATTTTTTTTTACGCTGCATCCAGTATCAGACTCTGTCTTGCTTTTTGATACTTCTGATTACTTCCCTCGGCTTACTAATTTTAAAATGCAGCCCAATGCCTAAGCCCAATGCCACGCCTACGCAGGGTTTTGTCACATGGAAATTAAATGATGAGAACCTTGAAACCCTTAAATAAGTTCGTGAGAGCACATCCTGGGATAATGTTATGAATATAGAAGATATTAATGCAGGATTTGAGGAATTCCATAACATTTTTACACGAAAGTATACCGATTGCTGCTCTAAAAAGCATACAAGGAAGACTGGACGGAAAAATCTCTTTAACTTTAATGTATCCTCTGAAACTCTTTGGCACATGATAGATAGCGTTCTTCACAATAGTGCAAAAGGGAAGCATAAGTAGCTCCCTTACAGCCATACAGCTTTGTAAACAATTTAACTTGTTTACATAGTTGTTTTTATGTAGTTTATAGATCGATATTATACTATCGATCGCCAAGAACGAACTTAGATACTAAAAAGTATCTAATTTCCTCAGTCATATTTTTTAAGTGAGAGCTCCTGTGGAGCCTGCAGTATGTCCAGAGAACCTAAGGTGTTCTCATTTTAATTTGTGCTAGAAGTTGAGTTTCTTGTCCTGCCATTGACTTTACATTATCTCTACAGCGACAAGCACATTCTCTCCACTATATACCTTTTTCATTGAAAAATTGTCAATTATATTCAAAATTTAGCTGGATATGCCTTTGCCAGGAACAATTTTCCCTAAAAATATATCTACAGTTATTTTATTCTCTTCGATCCATTGAAAACGTCCAATTAAATAAGCAGTTCTGCCACATCACTTCCTTCTTCTACTGGTAAGGTAAATCGTGTTGCACCTATCTTAGAAACTATCGATCGCCAAGAACGTCTTTAGTGATCGTCTAGGTGATCATCCCTGAACAGAGTATCCAGCAGCTTCTATAAGAATCTTGCCAGTTTTACATTGAGATGCCGAACCTAGATTTTGTTCACGCCGGGCCTCTACATCTCGTCAATCCCAAAAGGATTAAGATATTTTTTTGTAACTGCGTTACCATAAGTTCATTTTATTTTTTGTCAATCCTGGCCAATATTTGTGCCTCTCCTTGGACTGGTCCGTGTCTCTCTAGCGAGTCGCACATATCAGTTTGGAAAACGCTCCACTAATTTGTTAAAAGCAGTTGCTTCGGCAATTATGGAACATCTTACTTACCTGATCAATTTGTCTCTTAAAAAGGGTACTTTCGCAGAGCGGCTAAAGAAAGCTAGAATATTTCCTTTGCACAAAGGTGGTTTTTGAGCTGTTCCCGCAAATTATAGACATACTTCTATTCTTTCAATTTTTCAGAAAGTTTTTGGAAAACCCTTGCAGCAGCAGATACTCCAGTTTCAGGAGAAAAAAGGGTTTCTTAATACTCATCAGTTTGGGTTTAGACCAGAACACTCCACCCAAGATGCAATAACGGCTATGAGTTTATGGACCAACCAAGTTCTGGATTCCGACTTTCTAAGTCAGAATCCAGAATCTTCGCTGCTCTAAATTTTGTCCCGATGAAGCTTCTTTTCAGCCTGTAGATAATGATGAGCTTGTGGCTTTTTCCGATGATACCACACTAGGCTTCTGTGAAAGGGATAAAATAGTGCTCATATCCAAGCCAAGGGTTTTTCTCAAGGGGAAGTATCTGTGGATGGATTCTAACCTACTTGTGATTAACATTGATAAATCTTGAGTTTTATTTCTTTTTCTGAGTCGGAAGTGACCATCTGGAGATATGTGGTAGCGAAACATCCAGAGTTTTTATTAGTCGGCCAGAAAAGCGTTTTGCAAAATGCTTGGGAGTCCTGTTTGATGAGAACCTGTCATTCCTGCACCAAATTCAAGCAGTAGAGCTGAAGATATGCCGCAACATTGGTATAATAAAGAAACTAAAGAACACTTTGGGGCAGGAAACACTGGTCCTGCCAAATACCTCTCTTATCGAATCCCATTTACAATTCTGTGCAGTGATCTGGCAATCAACTTTTCAATCTCACTTGGAGAAGCTCAATTCGATTTATAAGTGATCTATGAAATTAATTCAAAAATAATTCGATTCATAAGCGATCTATGAAATTAATACAAAAAAGTGAAGAGTATTTGTCAATGGAATTGGTTATCATTTATAAATCTTTTCCGCTTTGACGTGATTTCAATCGCTCGCCGAGGGATCAGGCGCCGGACTTGAGAGTTTGTGAAACGCTTTCTTTAAAATCCTTCCCAGCACCCCAATAGTATAGAGGACACAAAATCCGCAGCAACCGGTATTGCAGCAACCGCAGCAACTGATATTGATTACAATCAATATCAGGACAAACAAAAGTAATTTTTCTATTTGCAATCTCACCTAATGGGTTGAACATGACATATAATTACAACCAAACATTTCGTTATTACTCCCCAATTCACTTCTGAATGTTAACTGACAGAGTTCTAAATATGAAGTGTTGACTGGAATATAATGAAGATGCTTTATATTGTAGTGGTGAATGTCTTCATGAGTGGTTTTCGTTCAATAGCATGGAGGAGGGGGACATTGGAATTACCGACTCTAGATGTCTCGACAAAGGAGGCATATTGAAATATACAGTTGCCAGGTAAGAAGACAAGTGGAGAGTCTACAAAATAACACATGCCATTCCGATGATTGTAACAACACTTCTACTATTGATTACATTTTGTTTAAAGTGCGAACACCGCTCAGATTATCGCTGAGAATAACCTTATCATTGTCAATGGGGGAACTAATGTAAATCTTGCCCGGTTCCATTGAATTAAAGTGGAAGGCACGGTTCTTATGAGCCAAGATTTTTCTATTGATAGCACGACAAGAACCATTCGTACCACGATATTCCTTGTACGTTAACGCGATGAATGAATATCCAACCGAGTTAATTGATTCTATTAATTCCTTGGTAATGAGTGGCCAATCATGTGGTCTAACTTTTATGTCATAAGTGCGATCCTTTATCAGGATATTATATGTATTTTTAAGAATACAGTCAATAAGAGTGACTTCATACACTCCATCAAATTTGGAGGTGGTTGAGAGTTTCGTCAAGAAATTATTTTTTTCGTTTAAATTATCATAGAGGGGTCAAACACATTTGACTTAAGTGTCACATAAAAATCATTAGGCATTGTGATCGTCTTCACCGGCAATTCAAGAATCAAAATCAGAGTTGTATCATAGCCAAAGAACAAGAAATTGTCTCTTAACTTTATGAGTTTGACTCTTTCATATCTTTTCAATCTGATACATTCCAGTGTTTTTTACTTTTTGCAGTTCATACTCGTAAAATCAACCAAGAATCTCTTCATCTTCCATATAACGTAGACGATACGTCTTTGGTTTAGTCCTTATTTTAGTCTTTTGACACTTTAAAAAGTTCAGTGGACTTCAAATGATTCCCCTTTTTAAAATTATTAGTAGTTCGTTTGATTCAAACTGTATTGGTTATCCAACAATAAATTTTTTCTTTCTCACAACCTTTTCATTGAAATATATTTTTTTAGAAAAAATGTCAAGTTTACTGTTAATATCTCTCTGCTTTGTGGTGTGGCCACAAAAGGGCCAGCAGTTTCACCTTGCATGGTTACCGGTGGTTTCGAAGGTTCCATAGTAGGGGGACATCTTCGCTCGCTCTTGCATTTCTTGTGGATGGGGGCATTGATCAGAAATTTTCCTTAAAAAGAAAAAATTGAGTTTTTCATGAAGTGAAAAAGACATCTTATTTTCAGCATGTCACCACTTAAATTTAACTCATTCCTATTGAACCCCGCCCTTTGAAATAATACTCCTGGTACCTGCTTACTTTCCCCATTGCCTGTCACATCCCTCTTGACGAGACCCACACATGGGAAAATGCCGTAATGGTACAAGACTATGGGGGCAAACATTAGAAAATGATGTGCATCCCAAGGGTTAGCGAGTGGAATTTAAAATTTTATAGGGATTTAAGTCACTACCTCAACCTCAATAAGGAGGGGGGTAAGGCAAAAATGGAATATTTAACGGAAAAAATTGAATTAGAGAATATAACAGACCGCAAATATTTTCTTTACGTGTTTATTCTTTCTATAATTTAGTAAATGAAAAAGTTCATGAAACTTATTTCTTTCTTGAGCCTTAAAACTTTTATATAACAGCGTTCTAATGTAATAGAAGCAATTTTAGTGTTCCTAGTTTCATCATAGCACCTCTTTTTAAATTTGAGCTGCATAAGCCATGCACTATCGAAAAATATCGGCTGAAAATTGCTGCACAAACCCTATGTAGGGGGGAGGGGTCTTACACAATAATTCATTATTATAGCCAAAATGTCCCTTGCTTACTACGTTTTCATTTACTATAGGGAAAAATATTACCCGCACCTTCATTTAAAGCACAGATAAGATATATTTATGTAACAATTTCACGTTAGAATTCAATTTGTTTCACCATAGAATGCAGCTGTTATAAAAGCCACACTTGTTCACCGTCTTTAGCAAATAGATGTTCTCCGGTTGAAAGTGGATTTAGTCAGAATTTAAATATAAAACAATAAGGGTTTAGCGCAAAATAGTTTGCCATTTTACATCATTTTACGCAAATATTTAAGTAGTTAAAGTCGTCGATTATGCAGACAAAAACTACCGTTTCTATGCAAATATTCAACCCTATGCCAGATGATATCAGCTCGCGCTAATTAAGGCGCAAGCTGAATATGGAACAAATGGTGATTATGGTTTAACATGAATAGTTGAGAGATGTAATTTTACCCTGCTTTTAGAATGGCGAAAGGCACATTAAAATAACAGACGAGAAAAGTATATTTTTGACACGATGAAAATTTGATACATTTATCAGCGATGGGGATTTGTATTGGGGAGGAGATGGGTTTCTAGCTGTTATTGCATTATAAATAGTTATAGTAGGTTAAATTTGAGTAAAATGCCCCTTATTTATTAGGTGGGGGAAGGGTTATATATATAGAGGTATACCTGTTGGTATCGTTGAGATAAACCCTTTTTTTTAAATCATGTTCTATCTTCAAAATTTATTCAAGACTGATTAAACTGTTCTTTCAATACGTGGTTTCATAACCCCCTCCCCAGAAAAATGGGAAATTATCCGGTCCCGCTCGCAAAGTAACAAGGCATTAGTTACTAGAAAATCAATAGTGGATCACGTGACACTTCTGTTCCTAGAAATAGTGGGACACCCTTTGTTTGTCATGCTACTAGTATAACAAACCATTGTTCATAAAAAAATCAATAGGTGTCTATACTCTATACAGGGTTGCCAAAGCGACAATTTTAGTGCTTTTCTTTACACTTTTTCACTCTGGGTCAACCGTGCCTGGACACCGTGCCAAAATCAATACCATTTGAATGTATTTTCAGTTTTTTCTTAACTGCAACTGCTTTTAATTTGTGCTTTATGCTTTTCAGGTTCGTTTTCATCTTAGGGATTTTTTTTCGTATCCGCACTACTTCAAAAGCGCGAAAATTCAAACGTGGTGAAACATGTGACTTGCTCAAGAGAGTTTAGAAAAAGTTTTCTTGATAAGAAACTGAAGCAAGCATATAACTGCTGGTAAGTAAAAGCTTAAGGTGTTTTATGACTTGTAGTCTACAGAAGTATGCAGAGGTGGGGCCTGGATAGTAGCTAGTAGCAAACTATTTGATCCTCAGTTGATTTCCTGAATTAAGACATTAGGCTTTTGGTGAATATGCAGTTTAGGTTCACATGCATTTGAGAGGGTAGACCCTGTCCCATATGGGTACAGTCTAACCCACTAGAAAAATCTCTGGTAACTGTCAAGAACATGTAATACTGTCATAGACTGAACATCACATCCAGTGTACCAAGCACTAACTAACGAAATGTGCTTTTTGCCTAAAGTGATGAAAGGATGCAAGAACGGCAGTGAAAAATGTTTCGCTTTACATGCTGTAACCTGTACAACTAATCTTAGTTGTACTCCAACTTTTCTTTACGTTCCTGTAACACTGTAAACGCAGCACAAATGATTCAGAATCTTCTGCAGTTGTATTGTATCGGATTAACGACGCTTCTTGACTACTAACGTCCCTGCGTCGGCCCTGCAGTGCATTCCTGCAGCATGATTCGATCTCTGGGTCCCGTATTACCAAGCTAAGGTCAAATCCACTGCGCCACCACAGGACATAATCTGCAGTTCCTGAAATAAGACTGCGCTTTCGAATTTTTTGCCAAAAATGACGAAAATGAAAACTGTCGTCCGAATAGCAGCAAAGCCGGCTCTGGTGCCGGAAAATGCCATAATAAAAACAGGGCTTTACTGAGTTTTCAAAAGAAGAATAACTAGTACAACCAAAGGTTCGAGAGAACCTGAGAAATTGTACTGAATTCTTTTTCTTCTTTGCGCATTAGGCAATTTGAGGTTTTACATGGGATTTTACTTATTTGAAGAACCGCTTTGCTTTTACTTGAAAAAAAGAGCATAAATCTGGCCCTGGAGTTGCAAGAAAACCAGTTAAAGCCTTTTTTGAAACTTTTTAACCATTTAAAATTTTAAAGTATATTTGCTAATTTTCTAGAAGGACACTAAAAGTACCCCTTTTTTTTGCAGAATTTGACACTTTAGTCCCAAAAACTTTTGGCAACCCTGACTATAGCGGTTTTGATCCTAGAAATGGTGGGAAAATCCTTTATTTGCAGACCAAGGATGCTGGGAGAAAATTTTTCAGGGGGGGGGGCAAACGCAAAAATGTCAGTTGTGGTTGGGTGACAGGGAATATATTTTAGGAGATGTTTTCGTAGGACTAAGTTTATTTTTAGATATACTTAGGAAAAACTCTCAAATAAAAAGAGCAGTTTAATTGCGTGCAAAATGAAACAAATACAGTACATTTTTAACGACAAGGATTCCTGGTAAAGGGACCAATTTATTTTATCAATAATATATTTAGTTATTATGCATTTAATCTTAAAAAAAATCAAACTTGAACCAAAATTACAGAAAGATTTATTACTTCCGTAGATTATAACAGATGTAGACTCGCTTTCATGTAATTTTCTTCGCCTTAAAATAGTTACAGAAGGCGTAGAGATACTCAAACATCATCCTGCCTGTATAGATACCATGTTTTGATTTCATAACTGCCATGTAAAATGTGACTCTTTCAAAACAGAACAATTCCCCCACCTCGAACTTAAATTCCTTTTATATTCAGACATAAAAAAAATAGAATAGCGAAAGAAAACAAAATTTGAACTTACTACCCAGCTGTCAAATTAACCCTCTTTGTTTTTATTGTCCTATTCAAGTAAATAAAATGAAAAAGTTCAAAAAAAATATCGTCATAAATGTATCTTAGCAAATAGTATGTGAAAAAAGAAACTGGAAGTAAAAAGTAACTTGGACCAATATTCACCAAAACTAAAAAAGGAATTCTCATGACAATTGCTACCTCCACAGTATTGGATTCTTATGCCGATTCCAAATATATAAAATTCTTTTAGTTTATTGTTACCCACTCAAAACCAAAAATCTGAGAAAATTTGCCTGATTTTTGAAAAAAGAGGAAACACCCCAAAAAAGCAAGCCATCTTATTGAAAATCTCTTTAGTAGATACATCATATCAGAGAACCCTACCATAGAGATTTCAAGCTCAAATCTTCAAAGTATGGAATTTCGTTTTTTTTCAAAAGAAATTTCATCGATGCATGTTTCTTTGTTGTTGTTTTTTTTCCAGGAGTGATTATATCAAACTAAAGGTCTAAGAAAATTTAGAGGGAGCTCATTCAAACGTAAATTTAAAGCTCTTTTTAAGTGAAGATATAGATTAAGTCAGGGGAAAGTCTTGTTTTCTGCCATTTTAGGGCCCCAAACTACGATTTTATCCCAAAGAGGACGAATTTGCTATCAATTGAGAATTCTAAGAAGTTTTAAAAATAATGCGTAGTTTGTTAAAGTAGTTTGTTAAAAGTAAAACATTAAAACTAAAATTAAGAAAATCAAATAAAAATTTTGATTGTGAATGTTAAGAACCGATATATTCGATACCTTTATGCTTCATAACTGTAAGAAATTTAATCTGTTTTAAAGTGACAACTTGATAAATACAATCACTCCTGGAAAAAATTATAATAAAAAACACTAAAAATGTATCTGCTCAGAAGAAAAATACAAAATTCCCAGCATTCCGTTCAGGAGAAACATTTTTGATTATAGTGGCTTCATATATCAGCTAATGGGTACTCTTGCAATGCAAGTAAAAGTTGACGTCATATTTTACCGACATTACCCCTTATTAAGTTGTTCTCCCTGTGTTTTCTATAATTAAACGAACTTTTATGTGGACAAATAACTTCACTAATTACTCATAAACAAATACCTATTTAGAATCACCATAAAAAGCTGATTCTTTGATCGAATGATATTAATAGAAATGCTCTTATACTTTCGTTATTGACACAGATCTCTTTTTACTTACCACTCATCACTATGAAAAACTCATTTTTTTTTGCTCCAACCTAATCATGAAGAAAAAATGCCTGTGAAAAACTGGAAAGGGGTCACTCAGTCACAAATTTGAACTTATATTTTCCTTATTAAGGATACAAATTTATGGGTAGGCAGCCGACAATCAAGCAGCAAACACTTTTTACATGGTTTTCCCCTATTCAGCTGTTTTTCCCTTGGTATCCCTATAATTACTTTGGGGTCCCAAATTTTCAGGGGGAAATGCACCTGCCCTTCCCCTGCCGGCGCCCATGGTGCACGGAGCAAAAGTATAAGCGTGTGTGAAGCATGAAAATATTGGGATTATCATCAATTTGGATCATGTCCATATTTGAGGTGATCTGAAGGTTTTTTCCTGGCCTCTAAGGGTTTTTAAACACCCAAAGGAATTATTTGCAAAAGTAAACACACCCTGTTACGTAATAATCAAAGTAAACAAACCCTATTATATAATAAAGTGATGAAAAGAGAAATCACCAATGCAACAGAACAAACACATTAAAAAAAAGACAGAAGGAGAAAACCCTCTCTTTTATGTAAAAACAAAAATTAAACAAACCATATTACGTAACTTACGGGTGTACTGTACCGTTACAGGGGCACTGTAGTGTTGTTTAAGACCCAGATGCACATAATAGTGTCTTGAGGGGCTAGTAGCTCCAAGAGCTTACCCCGTATCGCTCACATTAAAATCATGGAGGGGATACTACTATTAAAAATCATAGGCACAATTATTGTCTTAAATTGAATTTAAAAATGAGGGTAGTAAATCAATAAAAAGAAGCCTTTATAACCAGGCTTGGGGAAGAGGCAAAATATCATTGATTTAGAAAGATAAGAGAAATGGAAAAAAATTTACCAGTAAATAAAAGATGTTGGAGAAGCTGTGGTCTCCGTACAAGCCTTTAATGTGGTAAAATAAAGTTTTATTTCTAAAGAAGTTCAAACTTAAGATTGCATGCTCCTAGGCTGAGGGAACGATTGGAACATAAAATTAGCATCTGGCGTAAGGGCAAGCACATGCCAGGTGTTTTGTGCAGATGAATTAAAGCTACTGAAGTAAAGCTTTCATTCCGGAACGTAATTTTGCGTATGTTCCTTTGTGGAGGCACATGTGTATGATATAATCATATCCCTGCCATTCTACTTGAGGCATTAGCCTTGACAGTTCGTCTCTTTTAGACATTCTTGCCGGATAAGCTTATTTCACAGTGATCTTTTGAGCATCAGATGTTCAATTTTTGCTGGCAAACTCTGTCATGCTCGAATTTTGTTTTTTTGCATCCTTTTATATTTATTTGAAGATCTACTTTTCTAAAGAGTCTGCTAAAACCAATCCTTTCCTAAATCCCAAGACGAAGACAAATCTTACAAAAGAAAATAATTTTACAAGTTGTCGGTTCCTTTGTAATCATTCCCATCAAGCAGAGAGAAATTTTTTTCGAAACTATACCTCTTAGAATGCAATGACCATATCCTCGAAGACACCTTTTCTTAGAATTCAGGATTTACAAATGCAGAGGAAAAATATCCTTTATTTTTTATTCCTCTTACATTCTTTATTTCTTAGAAAAAGTCCCCGGTAAATCTTATGTAGAAAAAAAACGATTTCGAGACAAGAAGAAGTGGAAATAACTTAGGCTAATTGAAACACAGTAAAAGGCTTAGAGAAGAGGCTGGAAACTACCAAAATCTTTGTGTCAAAGCTCAAAACAAAACTTTACTAAATTAAATGAAATTTAAAATTCTTGATGAACAGAATACTTTGTTTCCATACAACCTGGAAAAATCAGAAAAACTGCAAAAAGAACTGAAAAAATAAGCATGGTTCACCAGTTCAAGAGGATACTAACACCTCAATTAATTTTGCTGATCTTGAGAATCATTTAACTAAAAACATAAAGTTTTTAACTATGAGGTTATTTTAAGTCATAAAAAATAGGCTTCCGACGCTCTTATCGATAAATATTTTTTGATACTCTTATCGAAAAAAGAAACTAAATAAACCTTAGACCCTCTCGGTTTACAAAAATTATGGATAGCTTTCGTAGTTAACTATCTTTTTAACAGTATTCACTTCATTAGCTTTAAAAAATGCTTTTCGAAAATGTCTCTCCATGGATAATAAAAAAGAAAAACTTAAGCCATAATAAAAATAAAAATTAATAAAAACGAAAACATATTAACATTTTACAAGGATTTTTTTTAAAGGACAGTCAAAGCTACAATAAAACCTAAAGCGATCAGAAGTAGATTCAATAAGGTTTTAAAATTAAAATAAAGGAAATTTGTTTCAATTTTCCTACCCCGTCCATGCCTCTTAATTTTTATTGTAAAACTTTGTTTATAGATTATTGTGTAAGACCGGTCATTTAGATTGAAGATTCAAACTGTGTCTAAAGTTTAAACTACAGCTCAACATCCTAGTTCTTAAGCAAAAGCACGGAGAAAAAAATTGCAAAAGATTCGACGTTTAAAGTATTATCCCCTCGGCACTTTAGAATGACCCATAGCCGCTGTTCTTAATATATGCTGTTCATAGCCTTAATGATTTAAGATCGCGACGAAGTTTAAAGGTGATTCCCTCAAGAAGAAGGTGTTATTAATTTTCTCCAAGACGCAGGTGCTTGGCTACGTAATAGGGAATGTTTACCTCTGTTAAGGATGACGCATTCCCGCGCGACTTGTTTCTTCAGGTCCTTTGGGTACCCCCAGTTGTAATCGAGGACAGTGCACACATGGAAGTTACGTAATAGCAGTACACATGTAGGTGTTACGTAATGGTGGCGCGGCGAACACATGAGTCTTATATAATGATAGTGTACAGGCGGGATGTTACATAATATGTTAACAGATGTTTTTCTTTAATATTTCTTTGGTTGTTAAGTAACAGAGAATTTTTAGTAATAGTAATATAGTATTATAGTAATAATAATATAATAGTAATAGAGACCTATGTTAATGATGACGCATTCTCGTGTGACTTGGTTCTTCATGCCCCGTGGGGGACCCTTAGTTGCAATTGAAGAGGATATACACGTGAGTGTTACGTAATAAAGGCACACAAGGGTATTACGTAACTGCAGCACAAACGTGGGGGCTACGTAATGGTGGAACACACTTGACCGCTGTGTAATGATGGCCCAAACCTGGCTGCTATAAACATGGCACACATATTGGATTTTACGTAATACTTTAAGAGATTTTTTTCAATGCGCTTTTTTCTTTGAGTTTTCATTTTCTTCAAGATTTTTTTTCTAAGGGAATCTTTATAATCCAAAAATGTTTGTCCGCACTAGGATTCGAAGGACGTTTCCCCTAAAGGAAAAGGAACGCTAGACAGCTGGACCATGAACACCTTTGTAATATTTTCATTCGGGAAATACATTATAATCAAAACGCTTTGAAAAATATATGGATGGCATGTTTCCTATGTCTTGAATAACTGCCCTATGGGGAAGAAAATCGATTACTGGAAATAGGTTATGTTTACGGGGAAGAAAATTGATTACTGGAAATAGGTTATGTTTGACTTGTACCTGCTTGCTATAGTGTTATTAATGTTCTAACATGACCTAGACAGGTTAAGTTAGGTATTGAATCAGTAAGATGCTGCACAACATTGTCTTGAGATGTTCCACTGCGTAAATGATTACGCATTGAAGATTCGTCCTCGAACAAGAAATTTAAAAGACATATACTGCTTTTTGTACATACAAGTCTTATTAACAAAAAATGTTACTAAACTACGAAATCACTAAAAAAGCACTTAGAACAGAACAAACGGAAAAACGAAGTGTGAAAATGTTTATAAAGAATAAAATATACAGAAAAAAGCACGAACTAAAGAAAGGCGGAGACTCCAGTACCCAAATAACCAATAACCAGAGGGAAGGGGAATGTTGTTATAATAGGCAAATTTAAATCATATCAAGAGATATTTTTGGGAGGTCTTAATGAAAATGCCTCGTTTCCAATGAACCTGCACACTACATTGTATTAATTTAAAACTTAGTATTAGTAAAATCATATTTTGAATGAGCCTTAGGTATTACGCTTTTTGCAGCAGAAGCCTCATTTCTTGGAACAGTAATAATAAGAAAAAATGTCAACTTCACAATAATTTTTCTCGCCAGTAAATGAAACATATAAACGAAGAAAAAAGATAGACTTTTTGTACTCGGTTATTTATGAGAGGTTTTAATGCAAATGTCACGTTTTTTTAGCCAAAACTATGCATTTTCATGCCACTGTGACAATATATGCCTGACACACACTAGCAAACAATTCCAGGGGAGACGGAGGATTTTTATTAGAGGTGAATTTAAATCATGTTAAGAGATATGGGGAGTATTAATGAAAATACCTCGTTTTTATTGCTCTAATAGAGACACCTGCATGCTTCTTTGTAGTAATTTTAATCTTGGTATTAGCAAAATCGCATCTTGAATGAGCCTTATCTACTACGCTTTATGCAGCAGAAGCCTCATTACTTACAATAGTAATAATAAGAAAAAAATGTCAACCTCAAAATACGTTTTCTTGCTAGTCATTGGAACACGTAAAAGAAGAAAATAAAGAGACACTTTTTCTTGAGTACTCAGTTATTTCTGAAAGGTTTCAATGAAAAAGCAATGTTTGTTTGAGCCAAGACTATGCATCTTCACGCCACTTTGACAATGTTTGGGATCCCCATGATATTCCCGTGCTCCGTATTATCATTCCTAAGGCATTTTTCAGTTATTTCATGATAAATATCATGCTTACTGTGACATCTCTAGACAAAATATGATGAAGTATTTCATGATATGGATTCAAAGCATTAATTTTTTTTATGATGATACTCTAAATGTCTTTATTTCAATAAAAATATTTCATTGCATTACTTTGCTATATTTCTTGTATTTTTATACTAAGCTAGCAACTCCAACATTTAGAATGTTTCTTCAAAAGTCAAAGACGTGCGAAAAGGAATTTTCAGAGTCAAAGGTACTACTACCAGGCTCATAGGGACATCTACTTGAGTATTAGATAGGTTAACAGGATTTATTTTTTAAAAGGAGTCTGAGAGAGATGGGCAGGATATTATTTATAAAGTCCATATACAGAGATAGGCAAACAAACGGTCAGGCCCACAATCAACAGAGAGAGAGACAGAGAGAAAAAGAGTGAGAAAGAGAGTGAGAGAAAGAGAGAGAGGGGGTGGGAGAGAGAGAGAGAGAGAGAGAGATAAAACACACACAAACACACAGGGTCAGACACACAAACACAGAAAGGTAGATCCAGAAATAGGCAAACACACAAACAAAGACACAGGCACGGCGGGAGAAAGACAAAACACATCCACAAAAGCACAAAGATAGACATAGTGACAAGAAAACACACACTCAAACATACAGCCACGATGATAGAGAGGCAAAAAAACATAAACAAACACACAGAGTTAGACATAGAAAGGTAGACAAAGAAACAGGCAGAAACAGAGTCAAACACACAGGAACGGTGAGATAGAGACAAAAAGACACACACACGAACACACAAAGATAGACATAGAGACAAGCAAACACACATTGAATCTTAAAGGCACGATGAGAGAGTGGCAAAACCTCACACAAACACAAAGAGTTAGACACTCAAACACACAAAGATAGACACAGAGACAGGCAAACACACAGTCAAAGGCACAGACACGGTGAGTGGGAGACAAAAACACACACAAATACACATATTCAAACACACGGACACACAAACATTGACACAGAGACAGGCGAAACACACTCAAACGCATAGGCACGGGGAGAGAGACAAAAAAACACATATACGCACAGAGTCAGACACACAAATGAACAAAGATAGACAAAGAATCAGGCAAACAGACAGTAAAACGCACAGGCACAGTGGGAGAGAGAGAGAAAGAGAAAAAACACACACTCACACAAAGATAGACACAGACACAAGCAAACACACAGTCAAACACACCGACATGTTGAGAAAGAGAGACTAACACACACACAAGTACACAGATTCAGACCCACCAACACAAAAAGATAGTCACAGAGACAGGCATAGTGAAACACACAAGCATGATTCGAGAGAGACCAAACACACACACAAACACAAAAAGTCAGACCCACGAACACACAAATATACACACAGAGACAGGAAAACACACAGTCAAACACACAGACATGGTGAGACAGAGAGACAAGAAACTCGCACAAATACATACTGTCTACCACACAAACACAAAAATATAGACACACAGACTGGGAAATACACAGGCATAGTGAAAGAGGGACTGAAAATACACACAAGCACACAGAGTAGACGTACAAACACAAAAAAGTAGAAACAGGGACAGGTAAACACATAGGCACGGTGAGAGAGAGGCAAAAAAGAGCAAACACACAGAGTCGGACATACAAAGACAGACACAGAGAATGACAAACACAGAGGCATGGCAAGAGAGGGACAAAAACACCCACAAACACATAGAGTCAGAGACAAAAACACACATAGATAGACACATAGACAGGCAAACACACAGTCAAAAACGGATGCACGGCGAGAGAGGCAAAAACAAACACAAATACACAGAGTCAGACACACAAATCCTCAAAAAATTCCACTTGAACGCTAAAAGTGCGACCTCCCCAAGCGTTGGTACCTGCTACCCACTTATCACTAACCCAGGCATCCGTAACCAACGCGTCAGACTCCGGATACCTGCAGCCAACCTGTTTTAACATCTACACTGTTTTTTGTGGGTTTTTTGTCTCTTTCTCACCATGCCGGTGTCTTTGAATGAGTGTTTGCTTTTCTCTATGTCTAACTGTGTGTGTTTTTGTGTGTTTTTTGTCTGTCTAACACTCTGCCTATGTGTTTGTCTGCTTTTTTGCCCGTGTCTGTGTCTATCCTTGTGTATTTATGTATCTGGCTCTGTGTGCTTGTGTGTTTTTGTCTCTCTCTTACTGTGCCTGATTGTTTGTTTCTGTGTTTGCCGGTCTCTGTGCCTATCTTTTTGTGTTTGTGTGTATGACTCTGTGTCTGTGTTTTTCATCTCTCTCTCTCTCTCTCTCTCACACTCTCTCTCTCTCTCTCTGTCTCTCTCTCTCTCTCTCTCTCTCTCTCTCTCTCGCTCTCTCTCTCTCTCTCTCTCTCTCTCTCTCTCTCTCTCTCTCTCTCTCTTTCTCTCTCTCTCTCTCTCTCTCTACTCACTCTCTCCCATATTTGACTTATTTAGCGTGCATTGTAGAAGCCGCGTATAGAGTTTGTACACCTGGATATCACCCGCAAACGAAAACATTTTTGTTCCTTTATCTCCTCCCCCTAAACCCAAAGATTTGGCAAGAGAGTCCTATACCTTACCAACACTCTGAAATTTTATATTGATCACCCAAGTCGTTCTCTAAATATCACAGCTATTCTATTTTGAAACTGGGATACATATAGTGTCTTTTGAATTATCTCCATCCCTGTCCCAAGTAAAAACTTGCGATCCACTTGACCTCTATGTCATTCAATAAAAGTTGCAACTTTATCTCCCGAGATACTTCCAGCTTTTCGTCATTCCATTACCCCGAGGATTAAAAATATGTTTATCCAAATGGCACTCTAATAGATGGCACACCCGGGGACGAGTGTACGTCCTCGCTCCACCGCCTAACTACGCCATTGGTTTGAACGCTATTGAAGATCGTGGGCTATTGCCAACTCTCGATGTCTCAACAAAGGACGTATAAAGAAATATCCAACTGTCCGAGGAGAAACCGGGTGGATAGTCTGCAAAAATAACAAGATACATCCTACTGACAGTTCCAGCACTTTTACCATCGATTATATTCGGTTTAAAACGAAGAACATCTCTCAGGTTATTATTGTGATGAATAGTTTTATAGTCAGTGGGTGAGCTAATTTAAATCTTGTAGTATTCCAGTGACTAGTTACATTTGAATGCACCATTCTTCGTAGCAGAGATTCTTCTATGGATTGCACGACACAAATCATTCGTACTACCAAATTCTTTGTATTTTAGTGTGCCATAGGCATATCCACCAGAGCTAAGCGCTTCTACCCATTCATGTTCGACGAGGAATGGCCAATCAAGTGGTTTAATTCTTATATCTTATATACGTCTTTTCTCAGGATATAATATGTATTTCAGAGATAGAAATCGGCAGGACTAACATCTTACTTTCCCTCTATGAATTTGATGGCGAGTATGAGGTTCGTCCAAAAACTGCTTGTTTTATTCAAATCATCGTAGAGGGGGTCCTTCTATGATCCCTGTAATGAAGTCCCTGTATGAATTTTGTGTTTGGTGAAACAGTTTTTATTTTATCATAGGAGTCTTGCCAGACGCTGTAGCAATAGTAGACTTTTTTGAATTTTCTTAAAATGTTTTATTATGATTTTGAACTATTTTTGTCAATGGCATCGTTTTTCCAGAAATTGATGGCCCGCAAAGAAAGTATGTGAATAGAGTTTTAAATTTATACATACTACTCTCCTCTATGTCAAAATGTAACTATCTGTAAAATACATCTATCCTTTAAGCATATAATAATTTCCTATGTTAGAAAACAAAAATTTAAGAATAATTCATGTTTTTTATTTACAATAAAAGTACTACAATTCTTTTTAAAAATTTGAATATCACATTTATTTACAAAAAAAATAACACCTATAAAGGCCCCCTCCCCTGGTGGGCGCAGTGACCGCTGGTGACGGCTGGAAGAACGCCAGACACTCTGCCCGGGCCGACAGTAGGGGCACGTATATAATACGTAATTTACAAAACAATTTCTGTTCAATTTTATAAAGAAACACTAACATTCAACAATAACAACAGCTCTACCTTGAAAGGAACATAAGAAACACTGCTGTGATGCGGAAAGGACCGCCCTCCAACCTAAAGATAAAGAATTGTCGAGTCGTTCAATGGATCTCTCCATCTATTGAGTTTTCTCTAGACCTAGACGATGTCTACATTGTACACATATATCTCGGTCCAAAGTCAGGTAGTGTCCATAGGGTAGCAACTTCACACCGTTCGCACATAAATACACTTATCCGATACAGGTGACATGACATTTTTTTTCCACTCTAATTTTGTAGTTTTTAAATTTTAAAAAGCGAATCACCATGACTTGCGCTCTTGGAATGAAATAGCTTTCCACAAAATATCTAAAAACACTCACATTGAAATTTTCTTCCACATAGTGTGTAGGCATCCACTTGCAGACTTTTTTTATTCCCTCATTGTGAGTTTGCAAAACCTTTGGGCCTGCAAGCACACCATTGGTTCGCATAGGAACAATTCGAGCACATTCTTTTGGGTCGGTTAAAGCGTCACAACGACTCCTATTGCGCACAAACTCACACTTTTCACCGAAGGCTGAGTTTAAAGATTTTTTTCCACCTTCATTTTTGCTTCTGAACACCTACTGACAAAATTTGTTAAGGCATTAGCTTGGTTTCTGTCGAAAGCAAATTACTAACTAAGCCTGATACTTTTAGAGAATATGTGGATAAAGTTTCAAGAGAGGAACAGTCTAAGCAGAGAATCAAATGGAGTAGTAAAACTCTCCCGTCGTTGGTAGGTTTGAGCATCCTAAATGAAAATGTTCAGGAAATGAATGAATTTTTGGAGGTTTTGAGAGTCCAGGGTGCAAGAATAGGTTGGAAAACTAATGTTAAGAAAACTCGGTCAATAGGACTGGGAATAAATGAAGGTGAAGAGGCAATTTTGGGTAACATGAAGATCGATTAAGCGGACATATTCAGCTATCTAAGTTGTATTACTGGTACAGACGGTTGATGTAATGAAGGCGTTAAAAGTAGAACAGCCAAGGCCCAGGTTGTTTTATCACTGTTTTGGAAGAATAGGAGGATAAGTTCTCTAATCAACATTATAGTATTGGAAGCTATAGTGATGGCACTGGTCAAGTATGGTTCTGAAGCGTGGGGGCTCCAAAAGGCAGAAGAAGATTTTCGTGATGTTTTCCTGAGAGATTGTCTACAGATCGTTTTGGGAACCTGTCTGTCTAATCGCATTTTAAACAGTAAACTGTACAGAAAATATTATTCAAAATGATTCCTAAGGATATAATGAGAGAAAAATGAAGATGGCTTGGACACGTTCTGCGGAAGAAGGATGACAGATTGCCAAAGATCGTCATTATCAGTCAACCATCCAGGGCCAAACTAAAATTAGAATGTGGAAGAGGAGGAAGTCTTAATGAACGATTGAAGAAAATTGGAATTGCCCGAGAGGGTGTAAAGAGGGAGGCTTTAAAGAGATTGATTTGGAAGAGGAACTTGTGTACCTGTGTTGGCCTTAGGCGTCTTGGTGCTGTAGTGAGTTTTTAGTAGTTGTGGTTCTTGTTGTAGTTCTTTTTATATTGTCCAAAAGATCTATATTGTCCAAAATTTGGTTCAACACAAGTTGAACCAAATTATATTTGGCAACCTTTTATGAAATATTTAACCTACGGATGAAATCTGTTGACACCTTTTGAATTTGCGACATCTATTTTTTAGTATTAACCTTAGAACTGTAATCAGCAAACACAATAAAAATAAATCCTTATCATTATTTATGATGGATATTAAAAACCATTTGTAACCAATATTCAAGGCCTTGTCCAAGGGAGTGCAGCTAGGAGGGTTTCAAACCCCCCTCCCTGAAATGTTTGTCTGAGTAGCAAAAATATAACAAAAATTGTACCTCCCCTCACCAAAAATAATCCTAGATACGGCCCTGAACGTACTTCAATTCTACATTTTAATTATTGCTCCAATGAAATACACATTTTACTTTTCCACCCAAATCCATTACACACTTGCCTCTAACCAATCTTTAAGAAGTTCAAAGAAGAGGTTTTGCTATTCCTAGTTGTCATTTAAAAGCTTAAACGGTTACGGCTTAGAAGACAAGTATCCTTTTCTCATTTTCGTTTCCATTAAAACAGAGGATAATATCCTTTGCGACGCTAAAATATAGCTGGTACTAATACAAAATTAATGAAACTGGTTTTTGTCTTTGTTGGACTTTTATTTCGTTTCTTTTTCTTGATACATTTGAACTAAATGGGAAAAGTGATCAGAAATTATGTACAACATTATAGTACATTATATTATAAGTACAACATTTTAAGAGCGTCATTTTTGCTTAACTGAAAACACGTTTTATTTCAAGAAGTGTGCTTTCATGTGTTATAACGTCGAAAAAAGACAGAACTAAAATCACCTTAATAACGAAGATTAACGAAAAGAGCAAATGAAAGTAGAATGGCTTTCAATGTGTAATTACACATATTCCTGGAAGTATGAGCTAGTTTGGATTTATTAAAGCTATGAAAGAGAAAATTTTTGAAATATTTCCGTTTTCAGTAAAGCGCCAATGACACTTTGACCTATAGAAGGATTAAGGGGAATTAGTCCTACTCCTGTTTGAGGAATAGTCTGTTCCTTTTATGTTCAATTTGGATATTCATTGTAAATTTTGTTCATTTGCTCACTCGTTTACTGCTGTTTAATTCTCCTTGAAAATTCTTTTTTTAAGGCTTCTCTTCAAAATAATTTCTGTTTGTTTGACTTGACATCTTTTTTTTTTAATTGGTTAATAAAAGGAATGAGAGCAAATTTTCTTGGGTTTTTCTACTAAAAAATCAAGACATTGGCTTGTTATTTACACCTAGGGCAAAATCTTGCAGCATATTTTGCAGCATTATCTCAAACATTATATACATAAATGGATTGCAAACATGAATAGTTTTGACCTTCTACAAAGCTGAAGCCATCCTGACCTCTATTGTGTTACGGCCTTGAATGTAGAAGAATATTGATCAACCATTTCATTATAAGAATCTTGCTGTATTATATTTTGTTTTAACTGTTGGTTTGTTAAAGAAAAACGTATTGACCTCATTCACTAAAAAGAGATCTGATTTGTTGTTAAAAAAAAATTAAAAAGCTTATGTCAAGAATCAGTGTAACCACACTAGTCTCAAACCGAAACTTCAAATAGCAGAATTTTTATAATAATATATCTGTCAAAAGAATTGCTTTTTAGGCTGATTCCAGATATATAAAATGCGTTAAGTTTAATGTTACCCATCAAAAGCCACGATCTTGAGTCAATTTGCCTGATTTTTAAAAAAAGAGGGCAATATCCCAAGATCTCAAGCAATCTTAATGAACCACACGATCAGATTCAACATATCCGAGAAATCTACTGTAGAGGTTTCAAGGTCTTTTCTACAAAATGTGGAATTTGTATTTTTTTTTCCCAGAAGAAAGATCACAGATTTGTGTGTATTTGTTCATTTGTTTGTCATAAATTGAAGTCCTAGTGCCCTTTTTAAGTGACCAAAAATATGCGAGGGCAACTAGCCCCCTCCTATGCTGTTTTTTCCCGAAGTCATTTGATCAGAAGTTTGAGACAGTCATTTTGTTCAGCATACTGGCAAGGTCCCATACCTGTTCCTCAGGGTATGACGTAATTCCCAAAACCCCTGGGGAAAGGGCTGTAAGTTTATCTGCAGCAAGGATATTCCACGGGAAGAATTTTTCATGGGAGGTGAGCCCCCCAGAAACTTCTCTTACTTTCTCTTTGGCTCCGGGGAATTATCCAGGGAAAGGTTTCAGCAGGGTTGGAATTTTTCGGGAGATTTTCCCCTGGGGAGATTTTCCCTGGAAAAAATCGCTCATGGGAAATTTTCCGTTGGGAAAACTATTTACTGAAGGGAGGGGGATTCCCGAGAAAAATTTTCCGCGGAGAGAACGTTTCCGGCATGATTTGAAAAACGTTCAGAAATTAAATATAAAAACAAGTTTCTCAACTGAAAGTAAGGAAAAATATTATTAAAACAAACTTTTGTATATGAATTTTTTCTGTATATGAGGATGGCTGCCCCCTCCTAAATACGTCAGTCTTTACGGTAAATTTTGACTTCTTGTCCCGATTCCTTAAAGACAAATCCTGAAACACAAGGGTCGTTTAAGTAGAATAACAAGCTTTTTTTTAAATACTAAAAAACAAACTTTAGCATGAAGAGTAAGGGACTGAAGAAGTGGCAGCCCCTTCATATACGGAATAAATTCTATTATGAATAAGTTTTTATATTGCTCCTTATTCTGAGTAGGAATTTTTTTGTTCTTATGTTTTCTCTAGAGGGAAGGACTGGGTTAAAGAGTCGAAATTAATCAAAAGGTGGTATTTAAGTCAGTGTGAGTAATTTCATACAGAATTATTGGAGGATATTGCATTATAGAGGTATTTAATGAGATTGGCAAGTACTGTTTTATTTGCTTATTGGAGAGAAATCAGATGGAAAAGATAGATATATATCATTTCATTCCCATTTATTTATCAATGTAAATACAGTTGCTGCCATCACAATTGCAGCCTGCATATATTGAAATGGAATATCTACTGATAAATAGTTAATTCAAGATATCTGCATATTTGCAGATAGATAAAAATAGTCGCTTTGGATCTGATATCTTCGAAACAACTTCTTAGGAAATATGTCTAAGCACGTAAGTTGTCTTGGTATGTTGGCAAGGAGTTGTTGGGCAGTATACAAAATGGCTAATCTTCAAGATTTGTTAATTTTGAATTTAAGGTGAATATTTGCTTCCAGATGACTTTTAAAAAGCAATATAAATTATTTTAGGTTGATTAATTAATCCTTCAGAATTTTTATGGATTGTCATATAGGCTGATTTTCAAAACCTTCATTTCTTGCTCTAATACAGTGGTTCCCAAACAATTTTGTTCCATGCCCCACCTAGGCATTTCTGAAATCCTCATGCCCCCTCTTGATTTTAAAATTTTGTTATAAGAAACTTTACTTGTATTCACCTAGATTGAAAGACCACAGTGTTGCCAATTAGAGACGGGTGCAGGGGTACGCCCCCTAGATTTGGAAAAAGACGTTTCTACTTCTATTTAATAGCTATTTCGTATTTACCCATGTGCTATATTGAAGAGCAAGACTGAATGACTGGTCAGTTCTATTGTTCACTTATGTGTTTTTGTTTTTTTCGGAACCGTTAAATAGCGCTGTTACTTTTCTTAGTGTGACTTTTTACAGTTACTTTTCAATAACTTTGTTTTGAAATGTAAGCCCTCATCCTGGACAATCTCAAATAGACCGATACTAGACCACCTTGTTTTGAAATGTGCAAAACAAATTCCTTTCTGCTGCATTATTCGTTGTCATGATCTTTGAGTTTTAAAGTAATACGCACTGAATTTCCTTCCCTTAGAACTGGAAGCCGGATATCTCTCAAGAATAGATTGAGCTGGTTGGCCAGGACGCGTCGTAGAGATACCTGGGAGAGACTCTCGACTGCTACTGGAACATGCAACGGGTTAGGTAATATAGAGCCCTTTATTATGTTGACATGTGTTATTTTTTGTTCCACTTGTTTCTGAAAGATTATTACGGGTAAGGGAAATCGTGTCCAGTAACCGTGCACTTTGAGCACTGAACAACAACAAAAAAGATAAACTGATGAGCTGACACCTAGTTTTTGACTGAACCGGCTTCAACTTCTTTAGGCCGTCCTGGCTGAGTGGTTGGCGCGCTGGCGTGGGAATTCTGTGTCCAAGGGGCACGGGTTCAATCCCAGTTCTGAGCAGTTATTTATTTTGGGACGGGGGTCAGTGGCGTGACTCTGTAAGCTCAGCCAGAGTCGACCCAGCTCTAAATGGGTACCTGGAGAAATCTGGGGAAGGTAAGTAGGAAGGGTGTGTGAAAGCACAGGATGGTTAGCCCCCAACCCCCATTGCACGTCCTGGCTGAAGGGCCATGAAATGGTGATCAGCACCGCCGGTTTGGACCTTAAGGGTCTAGTGCCGTCTTACTTACTTACTTACTTACACTTCTAACGGAAGGAAGTTCCGTGCGTATTTCTTTAAGACTTATGAATGGATTGAATACTCGTAAAACTTGGATCCTGAGTTTTGTTTTTCTAGTTGCCACTAGATCTAGTTGGGCTGTAACGGCTTCGAAAAATGCTGGATAAAGAGCTTTCATCGAGGCAGAACCTTGTAAGTGGAAAGGCAGTTCTGGTTTATTAAAGCAAAACGATGGTAGTAATAGACACAGGAATGTTGTGTCAGTATTTAGTACTGATACTTCGAAAAGTGTAACGAATGGACTAAGTCGGTCCAGATCTCAAGAGGTTCAGGAAAATATAGATCATTTGAAGTACATTTTTCGTGCTATTTGCTTTTTTTGCCGCCAGGGTCTTCCTTCGAGGCATTCTGACGAATAAGAAACATCCACAAATCGGGGTAATATTTTTGAACTGATGGAGGAAATATCTAAACGTGACCAAAAGCTAAAAGCCAAGTTAAAGTGTCGGTTTGTTCACTATTACCGTCATCACCACCAAAACGATGCAATCCCACTGATAGGAAGTGCCACGCGGCAACGCATAATTTTAGAAGTAAAATCAGCTAAATACTTTGCTATTCCTATCAACGGGACAAAAGACAATTGTAGAAAAATACAATTAGCGATCCTAGTCGGGTACATATCAAATAGAAAAGTTGTGAAGTGACCAATCGGCTGCTATCACATGCAAAAGTTACACGCCGAAAGCTTATCAGCCTCGATCTGTAAAACTACAGAAAATATTTTTGTAGATTTGATGTTGTGTGTTGCCCAAGGTTATGACAGCTTATTTTTTATGAGTGGTGAATGAAGCTTTAGGAGAAGGTGCCCCATACAATTTTTTTACAAGTTTTTTTTTTTGAGGCAGCATAGGAACAAAACTTAGGAAAAAATTAACTAGACCTCTTTTGTCCCAACTGTGCATATAATGGAGAAATTGTTAGTCATTGTATATTGTTTGTCAAAACAACTTCAAACAGGAAGTTGGCAGACTTTAATGCACTTGCACTGATTTCTAGGACATAAAAGACACTCCAAAAGCTGAGAAATAATTACAAATAAAAAATTCACCAAAAACGAAAGTAAATTATTGGCTTTAGGCGATATCAAGGAATCAAAGTCTCCAAAATCGAAACCCAGTGCTCGGAACAAGAGAAGTCAAGCCATTTCCACTCGTCTCAAAGACTCTTTCAAATTCAACAACTGGCAAACGCAATATCAGTCAACCGGTTTTATTAGACTCCCGTAAATTTCTGTACTTCGAGGAGATAGACCATTTCACGGGCCAGACGGAATGACGTTTCATGTAAAACATGTCTCTTTTCGACGATTTGTCAGACTTTCACCCTTAATTTCTGATTTTCTGGAGTTTTGAAAAGTTGAAAGGGTAAAGTATCATTATCAAGTGATTCCCAATAATGATTACTATGCCCTAGAATCCCAGCTTTCTCTTGCAACGTTGCATCTTTCAAATTGTGACACTTTTAAAATTGATCTACTCTGAGCTATTGAAATCTTATCTGACCTTTCAATACTGCCTATTCTGGAGGGCTAAAACTGATGAAGCTAGTTTCTACTTTACCTCTAACAACTGCCAGTAATGAACTGTTCTTCTGGGCATTAGGATGTGTTTAGGATTATCTGCGATTGGCAATGGGAAATGACAGACTCAGTAATCGCATGATCATGGCAGTTGAAAAAGAGGAGACACTCGATTTGGATAAATTATTTGAGGATCAGCCAAACAGCGAAGTAGCGTAACCCCCGGTTTTAATTATGTTTGCTCAATCCTCTTCTCTTGTTCATATCTTCCATAATGAATGGAAAAAATCCTTGCTCCCCCCACCCACATTAAAGTTTTGTGAATTGGCGCCACTAAAATACCACCAACTTGGTATCTTTTTTAGTTCTTCCACTAGGCATATTTTAAACTAATGAAAAATATTGACTGAGTACAGCACCTTTTATGCAATTTATAGCGTGATTGCAATATTATCATACACCTTTTTGCTCTTTAAATACATTTGAATGTGACATCATTCGTGGGGAAAAGTTTCTTTTTCAAAATTGAGGCTCTAAAGTGGAGTCAGCTGAAGGGTGCACGTCCATCCCCTGACCCACCAATCTTGCCGCGCCCCACCAGTAGGGCGTGCGTCCCACGTTAGGAACCACGGCTCTAATACTTTCTTTAAAATACAAACAAAAGCTTGTCCAGCAGTAAAGGACTAATAGTCTGTAGTCCAAACCGGTGAGGTTGAGGTGGAAGTGAGAAACTGACTCCTTAATATTTAGGATAATGTTTATTCGTTTTAGTTTAATTATATTTCGTTTTAATTTAATTTAATATTATATTTCAGATCATGAGACACAAATAGATTCTGTTTTAAGACATTCGAACTCAATAGAAATATATTTTCTGTAAAAAATAAGTATATTTGAAGAGCATGAATAATAATAGTATCTTTAAGAAATAATTTTCAGCAGTTGTACATGGCATTCACTTTAATAATATCGATTTCACTGAACCCAACTCTTTGGCCAATGGTAGCTTCGGGGTCCTAGAAAAAAGTCGTATAAACTTTAGTCATACCTAGGTAGGCTGTATGCCATTTTATTTGTAAGTATATAATTTTACCTAAATCAGTTTTCTATAAAATTAAAATCAGCCTTATAACTCATTAGAATACTAAAGCTGCAAGTGAATTGTGTTGTTATTTTTTTTTTTTTTTTAGAGACTGATTATGTTATAGCTCAAAGAATATTTCAAGTCAGCTATACATACCTTTTTTCCCAAATAGGCTTAGTTAGATCTTAACTCTTGTTCTCTACTCTTTCATTTGATTTTTTTATGACAAAAGTACGTTTTAATAGTTGGTATTGAAGGCCTTTGAGCAGATTGGCATCGAAAACCCATACCTTTGAGATAGAACACAATGTATTTTAAAAGTGATCCAAGTCGTATCTCCCTCAACAAAAAGTCCTAAATTTGTGTTAAATCAGAGGTTCGAAACATCGTAAAACTATAGTTTGTTCTTGGGTACTTGGGTTAAGCCTCTTTGGATATAACTCAGCCTGCTAATTTCGTTACCCAGCAAATTTGAAGGTTCCTAAATTCGAAGATATAGATTACTAATTTCGGTGCTGAGGAAAGTCAATAAAGCAATGTAAGTAACATAATAGAACATACAACGTGTACCGATGTTATAATTACTTGCACAAATCCTTTTTCTAAGAAAGCACGAGTCAATGAAATAGACAGAAAGATTGGGACCAAAAATTAGTTGGCTTACTACTTACAACCCATCTCATTCAATAGCCAAGAATAGAAGTTACAGTTAAGTCGAAAGAACGAAAAACGTCTGGTTGCTCTAGCTCTGCAGAAATGCAAAAAAAAAATCCTAAAGAAATTTTTATAGGCTATAGTTTAGATTTTAAAAATTAATTATTTTTTTTTACAATCATTCTAACCCTAGAATGTGCAATTTGAACTCCTTTAATAATCAATTTATTCAGGCAATCAATCCATATTTTGACTGAATTCATCTTGAGTTGTAAAAAAAAAGACGCTACATTTTTAAAGGAATTAACACTCTTTTGTTTATGCTAAGCCCAAATATATTTTAAAGTTTAAAGCTGACAATTTACTTTAAATTAAGATTTAATGTTATGTCCGACATTAATTGTTATTTTTGTGTTTTTTTATTTATTCTTACTCCGCTATAATTACTTTATGTATCGTTTGGGTGACAAATAAATAAATAAATAAATTAGCTAGATTTTTGTACTAATTCCAAGATAAAAACTAAATACTTAAATTTAGCTCCAAAAGGTCTACTAAAACCATACTATACTTTGATTCAAACAAAAACGATTAATAAACTGAGACAGTGGTTCGTTAGTGCTCTAGTACAATAAATAAGTTATACATGTATTTTTTTCTTTATGCCAAATTTTACTCATTTTACGAAACTATTTCTCTCTTTTAAAGATTAAAATAGAAATATACCTTGGGAACAATAGTATCCTCTCCATTGATGCTAAAAGCCCATTTTGAATAGTGCATCATACTTTCATAGTCGTATGGCTGACCATAACCATCAGCAGTTGATTGAGGGTAGATGTTGAAGGCGTTATCGTAGTCTATTTAAAAATGAGATACTAAGCTTAAAATAAAAATTATTAGAATCTGAGTCTGGCATGAAAGCAGAGATTCTCAAACCTAGGGAGGAGGGTTTATCAGAATAACAGAATTTTTACTATTTTCTTGAGACTTCTTAAAATTTTTCGGGAAGCTAACCCGTTGTTTCAAATTTTCTAATTTCTGCCCCGCCCCAAATTCATTTAGGGCCCACTGTTAAATACATATATATTTAAATTGTTAGTTTAGTTGCAAATAATGCCTCGTCCCATAGAGGAGGTGGAAATGTCGTTATTAATTTTTAAAATATCAGAATATACATTAATGGTAAAAGTTTGCAATTTACAAAACTGCTAATATTATGGAAAATATATAACTTTTCTTGCATACAGATTGTAGTTCTGGCATATTCAGGCAAATTTTTAAGACTTGGCCCCTCATTAAAAATGTCGGTTAGTACCCATGGATAAGTCTAACGCATTCAAACCCCAACATTCAGTATGATAAGTTAGTCTTTTTTACTCCATTGAACTTTTAGTTATAACTTAAAAATTACTTGAAGTTGGCTCCCGTATAACTATGTTTATTATTGCCATAAATAAAATAATATCGACGAGAAACAGAAATAAAGTGCAGGAGTTTCAAGCTCCTATCTACAAAAATGTGGAATTTTGTATTTTTGGCCAGAAGACAGATCACGGATGCGTGTTTATTTGTTTGTTTGTTTTTCCTAGGGGTTATCGTATCGACCCAGTGGTCGTAGAATCTTGAAAGAGGGCTCATTCTAATGGAAATGAAACGTTCTAGTGCCCTTTTTGAGTGACCGAAAAAATTGGAGGGCACCTAGGCTCCCTCCCACGCTAATTATTTTCCCGAAGTCGCCGGATCAAAATTCTGAAATAGCCATTTTATTCAGGGTAGTCGAAAAATCTTATAACTATGTCCTTGGGGACGACTTTCTCCCCCACAGTCCCCGTGGGAGGAGCTACAAGTTACAAACTTTGGCCAGTGCTTACATATAGTAATGGTTATTTGGAAGTGTATAGACGTTTTCAGGGGAATTTTTTGGTTGGGGGGGGGGTCGAGATAATTTGTCACGGGGGAAGAAAATTTCCATGAAGGGAGCGCAGGATTTTCTAGCATTATTAAAAAAAAACAATTAAAAAATAAATATGAAAATTTTTTTCATCTGAAAGTAAGGAGCAGCAATAAAACTTAAAACGAACAGAAATAATTACGTATATGATGGGCTCACCTCCTCCTAATACCTCGCTCTTTACGCTAAAGTATTTTTAGTAATTTCAACTATTTCTTCTACGGCTTTTGTGATTCAGGGGTCATTCTTAAGAAATTGGGACACAATTTAAGCTTTAGTGTAAAGAGCAAGGTACTAACGAGGGGGTAAACCTCCTCATATACGTAATATAAGCATGAGAATACAGAAGTTCGTTACGTAAGCTAATTTGTAAGTTACGTATATCTTTTACTAATAAAAACATTCGTAAAAAATTAAAAGTTCTAGTTGCCTTTTTAAGTAACCAAAAAATCGAAGGGCAACTAGGCCTCCTCCCTCGCTCCTTTTTTCCCAAAATCATTCGATCAAAACTATCAAACCATTTAGCCAAAAAAAAAAAAAAGCACAAATTTCGTTTTAATTATTCATCTAGGAGGAGGATACGGCATTAGACTTTACAGTCCGTACCGGCGGTGCTGATCTCCGTTTCTTGGCCCTTCAGCCAGGAAGTGCAATGCGGGGTTGGGGGCCAGCCATCCTGTGCTTTCGCACACCCTTCCTGTTTACCTTCCCCAGATTTCTCCAGGTACCCATTTAGAGCTGGGTCGATTCTGGCTAAGCTTACAGAGTCACGCCACTGACCCCCGTCCCAAACTGAAGAATTGGGTACATTGGGACTCGAACCAGCGTCCTCTCAGACAAAGGATCCGAATCCAGCGCACCAAATCAAAACATGCATTGATTCAAAAACGTTCAGAAATTAAATAAAAAAAACAAGTTTTTTTAACGGAAAGTAAGGAGCGACATTAAAACTTAAAACGAACAGAAATTACTTTTTATATGAAAGGGCCCATCAACGCCCCGCTCTTTACGATAAAGTTTGACTCTTTCTCTTAGCTCTAATTTTTGAAACAGTAAGAAACTTACTAATGTCACTCAAGGATGAAACAAATACTTACACAAGTACTATAACAGAAAAGAATGAGAAAAATACTGCGATTCAATTTTACTAGTTGTTCATATTATTATTATTATTATTATTATTATTTTAGTTAGTTAAAGCTTGTAGTTGATTCTTCGAACCTGTGAACAAAACCCACTTTGTGGGATAAAACTAACCTATTATAAACAGAATTCATTTCTATCGAAATTTGAGCTTTAAAAAAGCTTTTAAGAAGTTGGGCATATAAGGATCCATCAGCCCCTTTATTTTAAGAGAAAAATATATGATCGTGCGTTTTGAGTATAAAATGACTTGAAATAAGTTTTTGCTAGACACAACTGGGATAGTAATAATTTAAAATCTCGTGTTTCAAGAACTAATGGAAGCAATTTTACTCTATGTTGTATATTCACAGAACATATAAAGAAACATTTAATGAAAACTATTATATCTGAGCTCTAGGAAACGGAAACAGAATGTGAGACTATAAAATTTTTAAACAGAGAAAAGTTTGATAGATGAAGTTAAAGCGGTTATTACTAACGTAAAGATAAATGGAATTATGATGCTGTAATTTCTGAGAACTTGAAGTATTCTTTCTTAACACTTCAGAAACTCATGGAGTAAAGAGTCTAATATTTCTTGACATAAATATGAGTATATCTTCTTTGCAAGTTAATGCTATACGCTCTAAAAAGAACATTCGTACATAAGGTCGTTAAAGGGGAGACTGAAGGCGTTAATTTTGTACGATGGGCTTTAAAGAGAGAAATTTAGAATACTAGACTCGGTTAAGATTTAACTCAGAAGCTCAGGCGAAGGGACTATTTCTCAGGCTCTATATGATTGAGGAAAAAAAGAGTCAAGCAGAAATATAAGGGTGAAAAACTAGAGAAAATTGGGGTGTGGCTAAGATTAACACATATTATATACTGACAATAATACTATAAAAACAGATTATTTCTGAAAAACAGCTGCGAAAACTAATAGGTTGAACTAGACGTGAAGTTTAAATTATTAGATGCAGAGCATTTTATACAACGCGTAAATAATCTCAGAAAAAGGTGAGTGTCTAAAATACAAAGATGCAACAGTTAGAGATGTGAATCAACTTTTGGAACTGCTATGTTACACAAGACTGTTTTAAGCTCAAGAGGCTTTTGAGGCATCGAGTCGCCAAAACTTTCTACTTCTTTACCAAAGAAATATACTGTACCAAATGTATAAAAAAGGCATTGTAAAATTTTAACTATTTTAAGCAAGGTTGGACTTTAAAAAGTTCATGAAATCATATTTAAGAAATTACTTACTTGGATCAATGTTATCCCAAACAATGGTAACATAGTCATCTCGATCCCAACGTGAGTGCTCATGGTAAAATCCAAGAGCATGGTACAATTCATGAAGCACAGTTCCAAAACGAGTAATGCAACTTCCGGACGCATAGTTCAGTTGCTGTCCACCTCCAATACGGCCAACATACCTTTGAATTTCATTAGTTTCATTATTTCCTTCATTAGGTTTTTTTTATTTTGCATTGTTTTTTTGTTCTTTTGATTTTTTTCGTTGTGTTTTCAGTTTTAATTTTCTGTTCTATCATTCTCACTAAAATGGGGTCAAAATCTGAACTCTTATTCACTATGGTTTTTTTTCATAGTTAGGTTTTTTTGTAACCCTTATGTAGCTAAACTTGCAGCCCAACGAGTAGCAATTAGTGCTATAAACTCTTTAATACACTAAATTGATGTCTTTTTAGAAAATCCCTTACAGCTCATCATAAAAGCTAGCTATTGCCAAATCTAATATACCACTGCATAACAAGTTTGGCTTCTGGACAAGAGATAAACTTGGCTATTTAGCTCCTAAAATATAGCTCTTACAAAAGCATTTGTTATAGTTTTTTACATAGATGTAGCGTGACGCACAGTTAATGTGTTGGGTTAATCAGAAACAAGTGAGCATGTTTAATTTTTGTACCCATTGAACACCCGAGTTTTGGTATAGTCGGAGCAGTAGCGCCAGTTGAAATGAGAACGATGTCTCTCCTATTTATGATTGGTCTCCAGGGTTCATCGTCTTAGACTAAAGGTTTCAAAAGTCGGAGTGTCGTTTACTTGTAAGTTCTAATCGTCCTTGCCCTTCTTACATAAAGGTTCCGAACACATAAGTAGCACCGTGAAGCCCATGTGGCCTAAAACCTCCTGGCATCCCATATAGCATGAGATCAAAGCTCCAAATTGCCATTTCAATTAACACAATTTAGATGTATAAACATGTCTTTTGGGATGACATAATAAGTGAATCCCTAGAATTTCATTTCCCTGCATTAGCAAAATCGATCCATGGTACTAGAACTGTTCATGTTATATATTTATTTTTGATTTCTTGCCGTTAGGGCAGTAAGTAAGCCAATAACCCTTGAAACTTCCACCTTGTCTATCACCAGCTGTACACATAAAGGCAAATAGCGTCTATTTTGGCTAATAATCATTCAGAGATTATTAGAGTGTTTGTCATTCAATTTATCATTAAATGACTGCATAAGCTGTGCTAAACTTATTACTACTAAGTATATATATTTTTTTAATGTGTCTTTTTTTTTTGGAACATTGTACTAAAGCATTGTTCAGTTTGTTCATTTAAAAAATCTGAACTAATATTACAATGCAAAGGACTTCCTGAAACAGAAGACGTCAAGTCCATATGTATAAAGTAAGTCTAGTTTCAATCAAACCAGGTAATGGAATATAGAAGAAATCCAAAATCAAAATACTTAAAGTGCACCTAAACATTTCAGGAAGGGTATCCTATCTCCACAAGCTGGTATTGAAAAGGATTTGATCTTGCTCAAATCAAAGAGGATTAGAGGATACTAATCTGTTACCAAATTGCATCAAGCGAGTGCAAAATCAAAATATTCTAATTACATATTCCACAGACTGTGTTTGATTTCTACTAAACATGGAATTTAGGCAAAACTGATAGTGGCCACTTATAAAGATTCAAATGAAAAGGTTTCGAGGATGTGTTTTACGAAAGATGTTTCTTTAACCAAGGTTGTTATTTACTGTATCAGGGGGCAGTAAAAATGAATTCTGATTCTTTAAATTGGTTAAATGGAAAGTAAAACAACTGTATACTTCCTCCAAATTAGGAAAAGCCCAAAATCAAACTTTTAATGAAAAAGAGCTATAATATGCAGTTAAGCAGTTTTGCACCTAGTAAATGAAAGTTAAAATAATCAGCAGCAAATTCAGCAGAAAATGAGCCAAAAAAAGATATATTATTATGGTGCACTAGAGAGTGCAAATTTCCTGATTACTGTAGCAAAAGGCAAACACTCCCATTAATTAGCAGTAAACTAGCAAAAACTAGCGACTAAAAGTATGTAATGATATAACACTTTCGTTTAGTTACTAGATGGGATTTGAAAAGAAATGCACGTATCACTGAACATTACAAATTAGAAACTATTCGAGATTATAAACTATAAATTACTAGTTAATTGCTTTATCTACAAGAATACCTATTTAGAACGACAATTATACTAATTTGTTATACTTTATTGCACCAATTTTGCTCACACATCAATAGTATCCTTATTTATTTTTATTCCAAAAATATTGCTTTTATTACTTTATTTTATTTTTTAAAGCACAAATAATAAATTTAATTCTTGGCTTCAGACACCAACATAAAATCTTCCAGACATGACACATTTTGATTCTTTGAATGCCATGAACGTTTTCATTGAAAGATCACTCACTGCCCTTCCAGGTACTCACCCAGTTTGTTTGATAATGTGACAAAATTATACAAGCCAATAATGCTTAGCAGGAAGTACTCTGTGGTCAAAAAACGGGGAATCAATAGATTGCTTATGTTTAAATTTTACAAACGAAAAGGATCGTCAAATTTACCAGATTAGTTTTGCTTATTTGCAATCACTAGTCAACGTGGCAACAACGGCGAAACTTTGTGTTGGTAAACAAATGCATGCGACATTGTGTTTCTAAAATAGGGATTATTTTTCCGATTTTGATGGCAAAAGTGAGTTTAAAAAATTTTTATTCCAAATTGATTATTAATAAATGCACTCAGGCATTAGATCCATCAAGCGCTCCTTTCCAAAGGTACAAGTGACACGCCTTTTAGATAATTTGAATTTTTTAGACAGTGTTTCGAAAACTTTACCAATAATGCGTAGTGGCAAAGATCTGCCAAACCTCAAGTATCGCCAAAAGAAGCTCCTTTTATTACTTAATTTTTATTTTTTAAAGCTCAAATGCTGAATTCAATCCTTGGCTGTCATCAAATTTACCAGATTCGTTTTGCTTATTTGTGTACACTGTTCATCGTGGCAACAATAACGAAACTTTGCGTTGGTAAACGAATGCATGCGACATTATGTTTCTAAACAAGGGATTATTTTTCCGATTTTGAAGGCAAAAGTGAGTTAAAAACATACTTTTGTATTCTAAGCTGATTATTAATAAATGCTCTCAGGCATTAGATCCAACATAGGGCTCCTTTCCAAAGGTGCAAGTGACACGCCTTATTCATAATTTGAATTTGCAAGACAGTGTTTCATAATCCTACCAATAATGCGGAGTGGCAAAGATCTGCCAAACCTCAAGTATGGCTAAAAGAAGCTCAAGCCAGAAAAAGAAAAATTTACGATGCTTAATCACCAATAATTTCAAACTATGCTGTAGTTTTGATAAAAAAGATAAATAATAGACCAAGTAGTGCTGATGGACTCATAAAAATACGGAAGGCAATTTTTAAAATATGCAGAGCTAACTTCGAGCTAAACTTACGAAACTCAGGAAGAGCCAAATTGTACTCCAAAAATATCGAAACTGCAGCGTCTTTTCTAAAAAAATTCTGACTCTGTCATCATCGCTGGTTCAAGCACTGAAGCCACTAAGATCAACAAGGAAAAGAAATTCCAATATGTTATATATGGCGTTGATTTGCCCACTGAAAAGCAAGAACTAGAAGCAGAGTTGCTGGATGCAGGAGGAAGAGACCTCCGACCTATCCATGTAATGAGGCTTGATACACGGTTTAATGAATAATTATCTCCTTTAAACATGAGCTTAATCATGATTTATATTTATTTGGGCAAAAACTTCCCGTACAAAGCTAAGCCTATTCAATGTTCCAAGTGCCACTTATATGGACATTTGTTCAATAGATATTCGCCGCAAAATCGGTCCTTTACTAAATGTGGTCGAAAAGACCACAATGAAAACAACTATCAAGCAAGTCAGCGCTATTATAAAAACTGCAAAATTGTGGGTCATAGTTCGATTCAAAAACAATTGTATCCTACAGATAAGCACAGTGCACATATTGTGAGATTATCAACTTAACAAAATCTCCCTTTTTCAATGGTTGCATATTCTGTCGCAACAACACCTAAAGTGCGAACTGACAATCGTTCAGCTATAAGTGCTACAGAAAGAGTAAATTACCTACCTCATTCGGACTACTCAAACTCTCAACTTCAAGGCAGCCATAAAAATAAACATGTATATCCTTCATATACTCAGACACTTAATGGTATAATGCCTCTCCCAGGAGATTCCAACCTGGCGTATCTTAGTGTTGCCCAAAATTTAGATAATAATTATCAAGTGAATAGTATAGAATTCCAAAAGATTGGAACTTTTCTAGCGCTAAGTAATCTTATAAATACATCTGGACACATATATCAATTAAAAGCTATTTTGTCACGAAAAACGATTACCTCTCTTTCTACTCGGACAAGAAATCTACCAATATGGAGCCTCAAAATTTGAGAAAAGATGTTGCTATGCTCAGCAGCTCCAAAGGAGAAGCAATAAAACTGGATGTAAATAGATTTAAATGTGAATGTTTTGAATATATTTATTTTTCCCTATTTTCAAGAAGTTTGCATTTATTGACCAGAAAAGACGATATTTTTCAGAAACTAGACTGCTTCATCATATGAGGCACAATCATTTTTCTTTTATGTTTACAAGAAAAAGGCGTGTAACTTTTGCGAAAAGCCTTCCTAAAAAGACTTTTTGATTTTCTTTTGAACCTAAGACTGCTTTTCTAAAATATTTTCTAAAAAGTCGATAACTGATAAAAAAAAAACAACAACTTAAGTGTACTTACGAGTGACATCCAGTGTTACGGTTTGTGATAAGGATATAATCATTTTGGTCAGTCCTCTCAACAAAACGAAGGCAGGTTTTAGCATGGTATTCAGCAAAACCAGCTCGTATGGAAGCCAATTCCTCTTCAGCTGAATTGAAAATAAAACTACTTACTACAAAGTAATGTCTGCTTAGCCACCCATACTTGTCAATACGTAAAAGATTCAGGAGCTCGTACTTTTAAAATGCATTCAATTGGTTTTATTATCTGAAGAATTATAGTTGACATTCAAAGCTCAAAGGATATCAATGCAAATTTGTGACTATTGAGAAGGAGACACTATAAACAACCTTAAAATTCCTTAAATACTTACTTATATTATTTATAAAAGAACTTCATCTTACTCCCCTCCCCCTAATATACAAATGTGTAGCCCAAATTGTATATTTTTCTTGCATTTTTCATTTATTGATTACATAACTCTTTTGTTCAAATAAATGCAAAGAAGCAATAGTGACGAAGTCAAGAAACAGGAAAAAGCATGGGAAACAGGTAATTTAGGTTAAGTGTTTGTACATTAGAGAGGGTGGGGGGAGGATAAATAAAATGAAGGTTTTTAGAAATTAGATGAGTAAGTATAATAGGATTTTTAAAATTTGTGTTCAAAATTTTGTAGTGTTTCCTTCTCAATAGCGCAATTTGTGCATTGATATCTCTCGAAGCTCTGAAATTAATATACTGCGTCTCTGATAATCCCCATTAGGTAAGATAGTTATTTTCTTGTTTTCATATTGCATTTCATAGTCTTATGTTTTTTTTATTGCAAAGTATACTACTACGATGTAAGTTTGTTTCATTTGATTTCAACTTTATTTCGGTAACTACACTAATTTATTACTAATCAATAAATTAATTACTAATTGATTAATCAAATACTACTCTGCCCGCCCTTGGTTTTTATTACGATTTTTTTTATCTGACCCTCATTTTACTATAGGCAAGGTATGCACAAACTTACTTACGACACAAAGAATCTGAGGTGTTTTAAAGGTTTTTCACCTCGCCTTTGCTTCTTAAGTATTTACCTTTTGTATTTTTCAGTAACAGTGTTCTTACTATTCGCCGGGAAACGTCCCCTTTGTTGTAAAATTGAAACACAAAGCGCTTTTCTTACCCATTTAGTTTGGAAATTCTCTTCTTCCATTATCAGAATTTTGCTTTAGTTTATGAGGAGAAAAGATCTCAGACTATATAATTTCTTTATCTTGTGTTAATAAATCTTTCTGCAAAGTTTATCGTAAACTTTAAGTGTTATTTGCCACTTAGTAGATGAACTTTATAATTTGTTTTCTATGTACTTTAACTTGAGAATTCTACTTCTTTGTGATACACAATGATTTCCCGGTTCACCTATATTTAATGGTTGGAGCTGAAAGTATTTCGTAAATAAACGTATCATCCGACTGTACAACATTTTTGGCTGTCTACTGGCAATAACAGCTTTTGTAAGGGACTAACAATGACATGTGGTTTAACCCTTCCCCAAGTAGCTTGACGGAACTCCTGTCCAATAAAGGCGCAGATATGGCACCACATCTATTACTATTTGTTGGCAAAGTTTTAAAACGTACTTCTTTGAGGCATAAAGAGTAAAAAATGAAACTTACTAAACCCATCTTCAAAGACATATGGCACTTCATTACTGGGCCAGCGGTATCTTTCATTCACCAATCCGTTTTTCAAGTCATTAATACTTTGGCCTGGAGCGAGCATGATATCCCCTTCATAGTAGTCACCTAGCTCATCCGGATTGGCTCCATAGCTTTCACCTCCTACAACAAAAGTGTTAAAAGTTAACCAGGTCAAGAACTTCATTGTGAAAATTTGATCTTCCAAACCGAACAAGAACACATGGGTTGGTCCGACACGTGCACCGTATCCCCCTAGAATCACTAAATTATATATCTTACATTTTTTGTCAAATTTTTTATTTATATTTTCCCTTACCCCCTTTTCAAAAGTCCTCTCCCGTAAAACTATCCATTATTAGCTATATTATTTAATCATGTGTGTATGAGATGTTTTCCATCTCATATTGATCCTCTAAAACAGTAATTTGTGTTTTTACGAATAAAACTTTTAGAATAAGTGGTACGCTGCCATCATTAAAGTATGGACTAATTAAACTACAAAGTATTTTGAACTTGAAATTCAAAACGATTTTTTCAAACAAATCAAATTTATACTCCAAATCTTTTCTGAACATAAATTTTTAACAAATTTTCACTCTAATTTAAAATATTTTTTTCAAATTTTACAGCAATGAAGTCTGAAATCGTGTCCCAAAGGCTTTGAACGCAGTCTAAGAAGCAATGTGAAATTAATAACATTAAGTTAAATTTTGTTTAATATTTTAAATAAAACATTTAATTATAGAAATAACTAAATTAATTAGGAGTCACATCATAAATTATACATAAATTAACTTGGAAAAGATACGGATCGGAAATCTACGTTTATAAAATATATTTACGTGAACATAACTGATGATCCCCTGGTCATAGATAAACACGAAACATGAAACCTGGTGCAGTGTTCTGAGAAAGTATAACTTTCGTTATTTTATATATATATTTTTATATATATATAAAAGGGTTTCTTGTCCTTTGTTCGGACTGTCGTTCAATCGATGAAAAAAAATTATTATGCTCAAACAATTAGAAAAGTTAAGATTCAAGAGTGAACACCCCAGATGGTAGATTGTGGGAGGTGGTTCCGAGAAAGTGTAACCGTTGTTAGATAAAAAAAAAATCTAGTCCTTTATTAGGACTGTCGGTTAATCGCTGAAAAAAAAAAACAATGTATTATGTAAAATTAAGACTCAAGAGTGAACACCCCAGATGGTAGATTGTGGGGGGTAGAACGGAACAAACTAAAACACTAGTTGAGAGAGGAAGGTCGAAAAGGAAAAAAATTATAAAAGGAATTACAGAAATGCAGAGAAAAAGAGAGATAGACGGAGAAATAGGTCAATCAAAGGGATAGTGAAGCAAGAATAAAAAGTGATAGTTCGGATAAATGGAGGAAAAATAAATGAAATGATATCATTCACATTCCTGAAAAAAAATCATAGGACAAGTTTCAGTAGGTTTCTAAAACAAAATTAAAAGAACTGTTTAGATGATACTTCCTAAGTAATTCTGGTCTTTATAGTTTTCCTTCTATTATAAATCAATCTAATTTTAAGGTTCTGTACTGTTTTTATTTTCTTTCCATGGGGAGGGAGGATATAGAGAAAATTTTTGGGGGCTGGGCCCCCGAGGCCCATCGTGACAAAGGAGCTAATAATTGACCCACTTGACAAATTTATTCCAAAAAATAGTGAAAAAAGACAAAAACAGAGAAAAATTGCGCCAGAAAAAATATTAGGAAGGGCAGCCCCCTGGGTCCCCTCGTGATCCACCAGTTGTCCATGTTAGGTATTTCGATTTTACAAAATATACTATACTAACAAGCTTTATACAGACAGAGAATTTAATCTATTTGAAAAAATAACTTTGACACTATTTAGCAGGATATCTAGAGATATATTATCAGTACACTTTTATTAACTACAACAACTTATAGTTATTAAGCTCAGTAAAATAAAGAAATTACGAATTAGTCTCGTGGGTAAAGCAGAAATTAGCCCAACGCAAAGTGTTAATAACAGAAGTTTCATTGTATAAGACTAATGTGAAT
Source organism: Artemia franciscana (assembly GCF_032884065.1). NCBI lineage: Eukaryota > Metazoa > Arthropoda > Branchiopoda > Anostraca > Artemiidae > Artemia > Artemia franciscana. Next base: position 22,332,304 of record NC_088882.1, on the reverse strand, counting down.
TTAAATATTTCGACTATTTAAGGCTATGATCAGACTTATCTATAAAAAAAACTGTTTGTCTATTTTTATAAGTAAACATTTTGATTATTGAGTTTTGTACGTAATTGTACGAATTTCTCGTTTTCGTTGTTTGTTTTAGGATTGTTGTACTGGTGAATTAACGTCACTGTTCCTAGAAAGCCTTGAATAAATCAGAAGTTAGTATTCTGTATTCGTCATCGACACTTTTTATGCATGCAAAAATATAAAAGTGGAAAATTTATTTTACTTTGTAAGTTTAACTTTATAACAAGAGCTAAGAGCTCATATGGCACTTGTGACGAGGCAAGAAGAGCTAAGAGCCAAGAGATCATATGGTATGAGCTCTAGCAAAATTCTATGAATCAATAGATTGATTTAAAAGAAAAATAAGAGGCTTAATGCCTGTCAGGATTTAAAATAAGAGCTCTGAGTCACGATGTCCTTCTAAATATCAAAATTCATTAAGATCTGATCACCCAGTCGTATGTTATAAATACCTAATTTTTTCTAATTTTTCCTCTCCCTTTAGCCCCCCAGATTGTCGAATCTGGCAAAACGACTTTATCAAGTCAATTTGTGCAGCTCCCTGACACGCCTACCAATTTTCATCGTCCTAGCACGTCCAGAAGCACCAAACTCGCCAAATCACTGAACCCCTCCCCCCAACTCCCCCAAAGAGAGCGAATCCAGTACGGTTCTGTCAATCACATATCAAGGACATTTGCTTATTCTACCCACCAAGCTTCGTCCCGATTCCTCCACTCCAAGTGTTTTCCAAGATTTCCCCCTCCAACTCCCTCCAATGTCAAAAGATCTGGTCGGGATTTGAAATAAGAGCTCTGAGACAGGAATTCCTTCTAAATATCAAAGTTCATTAATATCCGATTACCTATTCGTAAAATAAAAATACCCCAATTTTCATGTTTTCCAAGAATTCCGGTTTACCCCTCCAACTCCCCCCAATGTCACAGGATCTGGTCGGGATTTAAAATTAGAGCTTTAAAGCGCAAGACCCTTCTAAATATCAAATTTCATTAAGATCTGGTCACCCTTTCGTAAGTTACAAATACCTCAATTTTCAAAATTACCCCCCCCCCCCAGCACCACCAAAGAGAGCAGATTCTGTCCGATTATGTCAGTCACGTGTCTTAGACAGGTTTTTATTCTTCCCATCCAGTTTCATCCTGATCTCACCGCTTTAAGTATTTTCTAAGATTTCCGGTTCCCCTCAACTGCCCCCCCCCAATTACGCTGGATCCGGTTGAGATTTAAAATAAGAGATCTGAGTCACGAGGTCCTTCTAAATATGAAGTTTCATGAAGATCCGATCACTCCTTCGTAAGTTAAAAATACGTCATTTTTTTCTGATTTTTCAGAATTAACCCCCCCCCCCAATAGAGCAGATCCGCTCCAATTATGTAAATCATGTATCTAAGACTTCTGCTTATTTTTCCCACCAAGTTTCATCCCGATCCCTCCAATCTAAGCGTTTTCCATGATTTTAGGTTCCCCACCCCAAACTCCCCCCAATGTCACCAGATCCGGTCGGGACTTAAAAGTAAGAGCTTTGAGACACGATATCCTTCTAAATATGAAATTTCATTGAGATCCGATCACCCTCTCGTAAGTTAAAAATACCTCATTTTTTCTAAATTTCAGAATTAACCCCCCCCCCCCAACTAACCCAAAGAGAGCGGATCCATTCCGGTTATGTCAATCATGTATCTAGGACTTGTGTTTATTTTTCCCACCACGTTTCATCCCGATCCCTCCGCTCTAAGTGTTTTCCAAGTTTTATGTTTCCCCTTCCCAACTCTCCCCCCCCATGTCACCAGATCCGCTCGAGATTTAAATAAGAGCTCTGAGACATGATATCCTTCTAAATATCAAATTTCTTTGAGATCCGATCACCCGTGCTTAAGTTAAAAATACCTCTTTTTTTAATTTTCCAGAATTAACCCCTCCCCCCAACTACCCCAAAGAGAGCGGATCCGTTCCGGTTATGTCAATCATGTATCTAGGACTTGTGCTTATTTTTCCCACCAAGTTTCATCTCGATCCCTCTACTCTAAGTGTTTTCCAGGATTTTAGGTTTCCCCCTCCCAACTCCCTCCCTCCAATGTCACCAGATCCGGTTGGGGTTTAAAATAAGAGCTCTGAGACACAATATCCTTCTAAATATCAAATTTCATTGAGATTCGATCACCCGTTCGTAAGTTAAAAATACCTCATTTTTTCTAATTTTTCAGAATTAACCCCCCCCCCAACTATCCAAAAGAGAGTAGATCCGTTCCGGTTATGTCAATCATGAGTCTAGGACTTGTACTCATTTTTCCCACCAAGTTTCATCCCGATCCCTCCACTCCAAGTGCTTTCCAAGTTTTAGGTTTCCCCCTCCCAACTCCCCCCAATGTCACCAGATCTGTTCGCGATTTAAAATAAGAGCTCTGAGACACTATATGCTTCTAAATATCAAATTTCATTGAGATCCGATCACCCGTTCGTAAGTTAAAAATACCTCATTTTTTCCGAGTCAACGGGCCCCCCACTCCCCCCAGTTGGTCGAATCGGGAAAACGACTATTTCTAATTTAATCTGGTCCAGTCCCTGATACGCCTGCCAAATTTCATCGTTCTAGCTTACCTGGAAGTGCCTAAAGTAGCAAAACCGGGACCGACAGAATTTGCGATTGCTATATGTCACTTGGTTAATACCAAGTGCCATAAAAAATACAGAAGAGAATCTTCAGGTGGACCCTCTGAAGATTTCTGAAGCGTTTGGTGAATATTATCAAACAGTTCGTGGTAACGAACTGTAGTAAGGAGCGGCCCGGCTAAATAGTAACCGAAACTCTAAAAAATGGAATTTTGATACCAATAGTTACATCAAAAGAATTGCATTTTAATGCTGATTTTAAATATATAAGTTTCATCAAGATTAGTCTTACCCATGAAAAGTTAAGAGCCTGAGAAAATTTGCCTCATTTTAGAAAATAGGGGAAAACACCCCCTAAAAGTCATACGATCTTAAAGAAAATCACACCATCAGATTCAGCGTATCAGAGAACCCTACTGTAGAAGTCATATTTTCGAAAAATTGTCTTATTTTCAAAAAAGGGGGGAACACCCCCTCAAAGTAATAGAACCTTAATGAAAATCACATTATCATATTCTGCGTATCAGCGAACCCTACTGTAGAGGTTTCAAGCCCCTATCTACAAAAATGTGGAATTTTGCATTTTTGCCTGAAGACAAATCACGGATACGTGTTTATTTGTTTTTTTCCCAGGGTTGATCGTATCGACTGAGTGGTCCTAGAATGTCGCGAGAGGACTCAACGGAAATTAAAAGTTCTAGTGCCCTCTTTAAGTGACCGAAAAATTGGAGGCCACCTAGGCCCCCTCCGACGCTCATTTTTCCCAAAAGTCACTGGATCAATATTCTGAGATAGCCATTTTATTCACCATAGTCAAAAAACCTAATAACTATGTCTTTAGGGACGACTTACTCCCCCACAGTCCCCTTTGGAGGGGCTGCAAGTTACAAACTTTGACCTGTGTTTACATATAGTAATGGTTACTGGGAAGTGTACAGACGTTTTCAGGGGGATTTTTTTGTTTAGGGGGGGATTTTTTTTGGGGGGGGGGGTACGTGGGAGGATATTTTCATGGAGAAACTGGTATTGGGGGAAGAGAATTTCAATGAAAAGGGCGCAGGGTTTTCTAGCATTATTTGAAAAAAAAACAATGAAAAACTAAATATGAAAAGTTTTTGAGCCGCATTAAAACTTAAAATGAACAAAAATTATTACGCATATGAGGGGTTTACCTCCTCGTTATACCTCACTCTTTACGCTAAAGTATTTTTAGTAATTTCAACTATTTATTCTACGACCTTTGTGATTCAGAGGTCATTCTTAAGGAATCGAGGAAGCGAGGTATCGACGAGGGTTGAACCCCTCTTACACGCAATAAAAACATACGAATATAGAAGGTCGTTACGTAAATTAATTCGTAAGTTACGTATATTTTTTACCAATGAAAACGTTCGTAAAAAATTTAAAGTTCTAGTTGCGTTTTTAAGTAATCAAAAAATTGGAGGGCAACTAGGCCTCCTCCCTCGCTCCTTTTTCTCAAAATCTTCCGATTAACTGCAATTAATTAATATGCAAATTTTGTTTCAATTATTTATGTGCGGAGAGCCAAGATCAAAACATGCATTAATTCAAAAACGTCCAGAAATTAAATAAAAAAATAAGTTTTTTTAAATGAAAGTAAGCAGCAACATTAAAACTTAAAACGAACAGAAATTACTCCGTACATGAAAGGGGCTTTTTCCTCCTCAACGGCTCGCTCTTTACGCTAAAGTTTCTTACTGTTTTAAAAATAGAGTTAAGAGAAAGAGTCAAACTTTAGCGTAAAGAGCGGGCCGTTGAGGAGGAAAAGCCCCTTTCATGTACGGAGTAATTTCTTTTCGTTTTAATTTTAATGTTGCTCCTTACTTTTATTTAAAAAAACTTGTTTTTTTTATTTAATTCAAATAAAGGGCCAAATCTATGATCGAATATTCAGGAACTAGAATGTATACATTTTGAGTTTTTTTTACCTGCAGGTATTGGTGTTTCATTTCATTTAATGCCGAGGACTTCTATAGAGGTGGATAATGCTGCCCGTAGTATGAAGTAAAGTTAAACTTGAGGTTATAAATTGAATTCAAACTAGACCTACGTTGCCTGAGCAACGTGAAGTGTTGCGGCAACCTTTGTCGGGTTTCGCCGAATAAAGTGCTGTGAGAGCAACACTTTGGTCTTGTTTTTTTTGCTATCGGTTAAACGCTGAAGTTGCCAGCCTATCGAAGCTTTAAAACGTTATGTTCAAAGAAGAACGCGATCAGTAATCACATGATCAAAGGCTATTCCTCAGCGTTGAAAAAAAACAACAATAACAAAAGAATATCGAAAGAAGGGACTAAATTGAATGTGCAGCCGGCTGAACTTTATCCTTTTCAATCGTAGACATCGTGACGGATAAAGACTTGGAACAATACCTTATATAATCTAGTTGGTATTATAAAGCTATCCATAAGTTTTCAGGATCAAAATACCATAGATGACACTCTATTAATTATTACGAAACTGCCTCGTTGTTTTACGTTATCTTTTGTACCCGTTGCGTAAATACTTAATTCTAGGTTACAGTGAGTATGGGTAGGCTACACCAACTAGCTAAAGTTACAAACCCCTCTTCACTAAAGATGATTGTAGCCTAACAGACGATTATTATTTACATGTCCCCTACATGTCTTACCACTGGAACCAACTCTCACTGCCGAAGATGATTATGAGCTAACAGCTGACCTTTCCTTACAAGTCCCCTACATGTCTCACAATTGGTATCAGCTTATTTTTGGTTTCAGTGTGTACCCTACTACTGAAGTTGTCAACCCCTTGAAACTTTCAAACTAGTATATCTCATGAAAGAATTTTTGTTTCAAAAAAATGGATGACATATACTTGATCAGCTCATCAAGAGCTATCGATTGCCGTCAAAAAAAAAAAATTATATCTCTCTTAGTTCAAAAGTTGAATTTTTTTTGCCGAAAGCCAAATTTCTAACGTCACCACTTAGAAAGGAGCAAAGGATTAGCTCCAATTTCTTTAGCAATGACAGAATTATTAAAGCTTAAGAGTTAAATCTGATAACATTTCTCTACCTCAATAAGTCCGAAAAAAAAACAAATGATAAACCCAGCGAAAATCACGGCAGCACTTTCGGACCCGTGGGAAAATGCCGCTTGTTTGCTTCTGTAAAATTTTCTATTTATCACTCAAAGAAGATATATTGGCTGTGGGGCCGGGTAACTGCCGCATATATTTAACACTTGTAGATTTTAGTCCATCTTCAATTTGAAAGTGGTGCCTGCCTGCTTGCCTGCTAGAACGGAGCTTTCCACTCGAAAGCAGAAACATGGTTTGATGAAACAAAAGCTTGGCTGCTCAACTTCAGATACTTCTCTCTGACATAGGCTACATAACTCCACTTCACTTTGCACACCATAGGCTCTGGCTCGTGGACAAGCAAAAACCATCCTTTTTGGCCTCAGGCAAGAGTTCTGCGGAGCTTTCCAAAATGTAATGCCATATTCATCAATCCGGCCTGAGGTCCACACTTTCCTTAAAAACCGCCCAGGTTAGTCCCTTACCAATTTCTAGGAATAAGCCGACATCGGCGGCATAAGAGGAAAAAAACGCGATAAAACCATAGTGTTGCTCTCGCAACACAATTCCGGAAGATTCTGTATTATTGACTAAATTTTGATTTAATGCTGGCCTTTACCCTGATCGTTTTAAGATAGCAGATGTGACTCCTTTATTTAACGAAATTAAGCTGATTAGTTTGTCGAATTGTCGACCTATTTGAGTTTTGCCCCTGTTTAGCACTATAATTGAAAAGTCTGCTGAGAAGAGACTTTGCGATCATCTTGAGAAATTTTGCGTATTCCACCCAATTAGTCTGGTTTTAGGAAGGAATGAAGACAGAACAAGCAAAAGTGTATTTAGTTGTATAAATCAAGTTTTATATAAAGGCTACCGAACCACAACTTCATTTTAGATATTACTAAAGGTTTTAATTATGTTGTTTGTTCTAAACTTGTACTACGTAATGACGGTGCACACTTGGGTGTTACGTTGGGTGTTCAAGTTCACCTGCTTGCTAAGTAATACTTTAGAAGGGCATTATAGACCAAACAAAGCGATTTTTCACTTCTTAGCAATATGATCTTGGTATTTTGCAGGGTGTTTCATAGAGAATTTCTAAGGATGTTTTCTTTGAGATTGATATAAACTTGTTCAAAACATAGGAGAATTCCTTAGAGAATGTTTAGAGATGATTTCTTAGAGAATGACCTAAAAATGGGACAAAAGTCAAACGTCTTGCTTTAAGAACAATGTATTGAGCAGTGAGCTCAATTCAATTTTAAATCGTTTTTCAGATAGTACTAGGAGTTATTTTCTCCCCTCAATAGAAAATCCTCCTCACAAAAATTTTTGCTGAAAATTCTCTACCTGCAGATGATTCTCCATGTAGAAAATTCTTTTCTCCTGAAGAAATTCCCCTCTATAGAAAAATGTCTTGATACTAATAGGTCTTGATGAAAGGTGTTGATAGGCAAAGCAGTTAAACCAGCTTCCAAACATGTTCCTCTACCGTTTTCTTAACTTTAATTCTGTTTGAGAAAATATCATTTTTCTAACGCACAAGTTTTCCATACTAAAACCCTTAGATTAAAGCGACAATTTTTAATATTAAAACCCTTTATTTCAAATTAGAAATGAAAATTGATTATTTATATTATGCTTTTGATTGCTGAGGAAGGTCAACCTGTGCTTCACAGTGTATTAAGAAAAATGGTTTTGCCCTACTTGAAACGTGGCATTACAACTTGTCTGTTTTCAGGTTCTTTTTGGTAGAGGACAACAGATAGGGGAATGCCCTACAGATATGTAGAGTATTTCCATAGCAGGCACAGACCAAGAATGAACCTTGTCCCTAGGGGTCCATAATAGAAACTGGTGCACCCTCTCCTGGTGTCATAAATACAGGTGGAGGAGGAAGAAAGCCCCTCAAATGTACACTCAACAGGGCCCATTGGCATGTCCACACGTCCCATGAGTTACAAACCTTCTCCCAGTAATGGGCTAAATTGCATGGTAATGCAGAACACCATCGTGGGAGGATCCTCTATAGGAGGACAACTGCGATAGGGAGTAAGATCCAGATCTATGGACAACGGCCTCTGTAAAGGGCTGCCTCGACTCTTTCAGGGTACCTGCAAGACTAGGTAACTTGCGGTCAACTTTTCCTACTTGAGGAGTGGTACCCCTTGAGGAAATTATAGCCTAGTAAACAACAAAGCATTCGCACGGGATTCTGATTATTGGATATTTTTATGCGCTTGGTTTGTTTCGATGGATGTCTTTGGGCTGAAAAAGCTCTTCCTAGCTAATTTATCTACTTTGGGTTGCCTCCCCGTAGTAGCATACTATTTGTAGGCATGAATATATAATGAGTCGGAGGTAATAGGCTTGGGACTGTCTGTGCAGGATTTTGACTCTTGTTGATAGAAAAGCATCGCCAAGTGCTGAAAACCATATTGTGACCAAGATGGGCCCAGGATTGCACATAGCCTCCAACTTACTGGAGGTCCCAGGGACTTCTTGCTGTCCGCTTCTAAGCCAGCTTAAGCGCTTCGGTGTAGATTTGAGAAGATATGTTGGTCCCCGTCCTGCACTGGTATCCGGGATCCTTTTCCTGAGGCCAAAATAATTTCAAAGATTTAGAAAATATGAAAATTGGAACTTGGAATGTTACGACGTTAAATAAATGACTATCGCATCGGCATTTTGACCGACAAATTCAGACGGTTTGAACTGGATTTATTAGGAGTTTCAGAAATCGATATCTCAGGGGTAGGAAGCATGAAATTAGGCGACATAGAGTTTGTTTACTCAGGCAGGAAGGATGGGGTACATAGAGAGGGAGTAGGGCTCATGATGAATCATAAAGCTGCTAAGTCTTGTTTTGGCGGGGAAGGTATTAATGATAGAATACTAATTGCTCATTTTATGACTGTTCAGGAAATTATAATAAGATATAAATAAGTAAATTATGAAAGTTCAGGGTATCAGTTATAGTAGTATATTCCCCTGTTGAACTAACTGATGGAGATACTAGTGACTCAGATGAATTTTACTTACAGTTACAGGAGTAAATAGACAGGGTACCAGGAAGAAACATGGTGTTTTTGCTAGGACATCTTAACGCCCAGGCGGGTAGAAATAGGGATAGATGGTATCATAGCCTAGGTAAATCTGGTGTAGGAAAAGATAACAGTAATAGCTATAGACATTTTGCAATTTTATTGGTATAACAACCTAGTTATAACCAATACGGTGCTTGGTCACAAAATGGCCCATAAGTTGACATGGTATTCACGTGATAGTAAGACAGCAAACCTTATTGATTATGTTATTGTAAGGCAGGATCAATACAAGATACTAGGGTGTATAGGAGTGCCGTTGTTGATGTTAAAAGTAAAGATCACCATCTAGTAGTGTCTAAGGTTAATTTAAAGCTGAAATTTCGGAAGGGTAACTACCTCCCGGAAAGTTTGATGTTGGTAGACTCTAGGATGAAAATTTGAAAAAAAACATCCAAGAACAGTTGAATACTAAACTTGAGAGTTTAAAGTTTGAAAATGTGGGAGATGGATGGAATAATTTTATAAAAACAATTTTTGAAGTTGCTGATGGTGTCTTAGGGAAGAGTACTAAGACTACAACTAGGAATATTAATGAAAAATCTTTAGGTTTAATAGAGAGTAGAAGGGGTTTGTACAAGAATTATCTGAGTGATAGGTCGTATGAAAACAAAAAGAATGTAAAAAAAATGGAGAAAGCTTTAAAATATGAGCTAAGGAGGTGTGAAGTGGAGGCCACGGATAATTTGCTGAGGATCTGAAAGATGCAGCTAGACGGCATAATAGTAAAATATTATACCGGCATGTTAATAAATTGAAAGGGAGTAGTCAATGCGGACTAGTCCCAGTTAAAGATAGAAATAGGGCCACAATTAGTGATAAGGAAAAAGTTGAAAAAAGATGGGTGGAACATTTTGAGAATGTGCTAAACCGAGATACAGTTGCAGGAAAAGATATAGATGAAAATGAAAAAGTGTGATACCTTGGATGTGAAGGAAAATTTGTTTAGTGAGGAAGAATTAGCGACAGTACTAAAAGGATTAAAAAATAATAAGGCTCCAGGTGCTGATAGTGTGATAAATGAGTTTCTTAAATATGGTGGCTCTGAGGTTAGGGATAAGCTACTGAAGAATATGAATATGATTTTTGAAAAAGGGGAAGTACTTAATGATTTCAAGAAAACCTTAGTTAAACCACTGTAGAAGAAAGATGACAAGAGTGAGTGTTGTAACTATCGAGGCATTAGTCTGGTTTCTGTTGGTATACACTGACAGAACACAAGATAAACTGACGAGCTGATGCCTAGTTTTTGACTAACTGGCTTCCACTTCTAACGGAAGGAAGGGATTGAATACTGATAGTCGGTCTAGTCGGTTCTGGTCTACTGAAGCAAAATTTAGGTGTTAAAAGACATAGGAATTGTGTGTCAGCAATTTATTATAATTAGTGCTGATACTTTAAGAAGTCTAGCGAATGGTCTAAGTAAATCCAGACTCAAGATCATTTGAAGTTCATTTTTCGTGTTACTTGCTGTTTTGGCCACCAGGTTCTTCCTTCGATGCGTTCTGACGAATAAGTAACATCAGCTAAATACTTTGCTATTCCTGTCAAAAAGACAAAAGACATTTGTAGAAAAGAAGAATTAGCGATCCCAGTCGGGTACATATCAAGTGGGAAAGTTGTGAAGTGACCTATCGACTGCAATCACATGTAAAAATTAGACGCCGAAAGCTTATCCACCTCGATTTGTGAAATTGCAGAAAATGTTTTTGTAGATTTGATGTTGTGTGTTGCCCAAGGTTATGACAGCTTATTTGTTGGGTGGTGAATGAAACTTTAGGAGGAGGTGCATCATGTAGTTTTTTTTACACTGTCACGCCCACAGATTATGCTTGGCTTTAACTGATTGTCTGAAAAACCTCAGAAAACTGTCAGGATTTTTATCTGTGTTGCAAAGACTTCATATAGTTACATCATGCAGCACCACTTACCATGAATTGTTTGTGGAATCCCAGTTCACTAGCGGGCAAAAAGTTTTGGAGCTTCAAAGGAACGTCCAAACTCACTGGTTTTACACATGCCGCTCTATTTCCAAGGTGAAGACCAAATCGATTGTATTGTTGCTTAGCTAGCCGCAGTCTCTGAGAGTTCTAACGGGTGAGGCAGCGAATGAAGCAAAACGACTACTGGAAAAAATCAACTTGACCTCTTTTGTTTCAACTTTGAATGTAGTGGAAAAAGTGTTAGTTATTGTATATTGTTTGCCAGAACAACTTCGAACAAGAAGTTGGCAGATTTATAAGGCACTTGCAATAATTTTTAGGACATATGAGACATTCCAAAAGCTGAGAAATGATTACAAACAAACACTTCATAAAAAAACCAAATTCTTGGCTTTTGACGATATCAAGGAATCAAAGTCTCCAAAATCTAAGCCCAGTGCTCGGGACAAGAGAAGTCAAGCCATTTCCACGTGTCTCAAAAGACTCTTTCAAACAACTAGGAAACACAATATCAGTCAGCCAGTTTTATTAGACTCCCGTAAATTTCTGTACTTCGAGATGATAGACCATTTTGACGAGCCAGATGGAACAACGTTTCATGTAAAATATGCCTCTGTTCGACGCTTTGTCAGCCTTTTACCCTTAAGCTCTGATTTTCTTGAATTTTGAAAAGTTGGATGGGTAAAGTATAATTATCATGTGATGGCCGATGTTGATGACTATTCCCTAGAATCCCTGACCCCCTACATTTTTTTGAATTGGCTCCACTAAAACACCACCAATTTGGTATCTTATTTTGGGTCTTCCGCTTGGCATATTTTAAACTAATGAAAAATATCAACTGAATACAACACCGTTTATACAATGCGTAACTTCATTGCAATATTATCATGCACCTTTTTACTCTTTAAATGCATTTGGACGTGACGTCATTCATTTAAAAAGGTTTTTTTTAATTGAGGCTCTAAAGTGTAATCAGCTGAAGGGTGCACGACCTGCCCCTGACGCACAACAATATTGCCATGCCCCACCAGTAGGCCAAGTTGGGAACCACGGCTCTAATACTTTCTTTAAAATACAAACAAAAGCTTATCCAGCAGTAAAGGACTAATATTCTTTAGTGCAAACAGGTGAGGTTGAGGTGGAAGTGGGAAACTGACTCCCTAATTTTTATGACAAGGTTTATTCGTTTTAATTTAATCATATTTCATTTTATTTTGATTTAATATATTATTATATTTTACATCATGAGATAAAAATACATTCTGTTTTTAGAACGTTCGATATCTATAAAAATATATTTCGTGTAAAAAAGAAGTATATTTTAAAAGTTTGAATAATTAAGGGAACTTTAAGACATAATTTTCAACAGTTGTACATGGCATTCACTTTAATAAGATCGATGTCACTGAACCCAACTCTTTGGCCAATGGTAGCTTCGGGGTCCTAGAAGAAAATCGTATAAACTTTAGTCATACTGTACTAGGCTGTATGCCATTTTATTTTTAAGTATATAATTTTATCTAAATAAGTTTTATATAAAGTTGAATCAGGCTTATAACTCATCAGAGTACTGAAGCTGCAAGTGGATTGTGTTGTTATTGTTGTTGTTTTTTTTTTTGCTTTTTTTTTTAGAGACTGACTATGTAATAGCTCTAAAAATATTTCAAGACAGCTATATATACTTTTTTTTCTCAAATAGCCTTACTTAGATCTTAACTCTTGTTGTTTACTCTTTCGTTTCAATTTTTATGACAAAAGTACGTTTTAATGGTTGATACTGAAAGGCTATATGCAGATTGGCATCGAAAGTCTGTATCTTTGAGTTAGAACACAGTGTATTTAAAAGTGATCCAATTCGTATCTCCTTCAACAAAAAGTCCTGAATTTGTGTTAAATCAGAGGTTCGAAACATGGTAAAACTAGAGTGTGTTCTTAGTAACATTGATCAAGGCTCTTTGGATATGACACAACTTGCTAATTTCGCTAGTTAAGAAATTTAAAGGTTCCTCAGATCGAAGATACAAATTGCTATTTTCGGTGCTAAGCTAAGTTAATAAAGTAATGTAGATAACATGATAGAATACCCAACGTGTACCCATGTTATTATTACTGGCACAAACCCATTTGCTGAGAAAGCACGAGTCAATGATATAGACAGACAAAAATTGGAAACGAAAATTCGTTGGCTTGCTACTACACCCATCCCCATCAATAACCAAGAATAGAAGTTGCAGTAAAGTCAAAAGAACAAAAAGCTTTGATTGCTCTAAGCCAGCAGAAACGCAAAAAAAAGTCCCAAAGAAATTTTTATAGGCTCTAGTTTAGATTTTAATAGCTACTTTTTTCTACCATCCTAACCCTAGTAGGCGCAATTTGAACTTCTTTCATAAGAAATTTATCCAGGCAATCAATCCTATTTCATCAGGATTCATGTTGCATTATAAAAAAAAAAGATGCAACATTTTTAAAGGAATTAACACTCTTGGATTTATGCTAAGCCCAAAAATACTTTAAAATCTATAGCTGACCATTTACTTTAATTTTAGATTTAATGCTTTGGCCGACTTTAATTTCTATTTTTATTTTAATGCTGAGCAGTATATATGAATCTTCCTACTAAGAAATAAGACCAACCGGAATATAGAAGGTTTTAGGCAGAAAAAGGTATATAGGAAAAAAGGTATAATATAGGTCAACTGTATCGCAACATAGGTCAACATAATATGTTCAATATTAATTCTGCAATTCAAATTCATGCAATTCATATATATATATATATATATATATATATATATATATATATATATATATATATATATATATATATATATATATATATATATATATATATATATATATATATATATATATATATATATATATATATATATATATATATATATATATATATATATATATATATATATATATATATATATATATATATATGTTATATTCATATATATATATATATATATATATATATATATATATATATATATATATATATATATATATATATATATATATATATATATATATATGTATATTTATATGTATGTATATATGGACTCTTCAAACAAAATGAACCGTGAAATATAAATAGGTATCATGTAGAAAGAATTAGACTAAAAAATTGTGATTACATATTTTAAACTTCAATTAAACCATTTTTGAAAGTTTAAAGCACACAAAGTTGTACAGTAAACTAACGAACACATTAGCTAGATTCTGTATTAATGCCAAGATTAAAACTAAATTTTTAAATTTAGCTCCAAAAGGTCTGCTAAAACCATATGATAATTTGATTCAAGACAAAAACGATAAATAAATTGGACAGTGGTTCTAAGTGCTCTACGACAATAAATAAGTTATACATGTATTTTTTCTTTATGCCAGATTTTACTCATTTTAGAAAACTCGGTTTCTCTCTTTTAAAGAATTAAATAGGAATATACCTTGGGAACGATAGTATCCTCTCCATTAATGCTAAAAGCAGTTTTTGAATAGTGCATCATACTTCCATAGTCGTATGGCTGACCAAAACCATCAGCAGTTGATTGAGGGTAGATGTTGAAGTTGTTATCGTAGTCTAATTAAAAATGAGATAATAAGCTTAAAATAGAAATTATTAGAACCATAGTCTGACATGAAGGCAGAGATTCTCATACCTAGGGAGGAGGGTTTACCAAAATCATAAAATTTTTTACTATTTTCTTCATGCTTCTTAAAATTTTTCGGACAACTTGCCCGTTGTTTTAAATTTTTTATAAATTCTACTCCCGCCCCAAATTCATTTAGGGCCCACAGTTAAATTTAATTCCTGATTTTAGTTGCAAATAATGCCTCGTCCCATAGAGGAGGTGAAGATGTTGTTATCTTGAAATATCGGAATATATAATAATGGCAAAAAATTGCAATTTACAAAACTGCAAATATTATGGAAAATATAAAACTTTTCTTGTATACAGATCGTAGTTCACGCACATTCAGGCAAATTTTTAAGACTTGTACCCTAACTAAAAAATATCGGTTGGTATCCATGGATAAGCCAAACACATTCAAACCACAACATTCAGCAGGATAAGCTAGTATTTTTTGCTCTAATCGTTACTCAATGGAACTTTTAGTATAACTTAAAAATTACTAGTTGGCTCCCATGTAATTATGTTTATTATTGCCTTAAATGGAATAATCTAGACCAGAAACAGAAATAAAGTGCTGTAATAACAAGCTTGAAAATAATAATAATGAAAATAATGGCACAATAAATATCATAGTCATCTTGATAATTTTGGTCTAAAATTAGCAAATGAGAAAGAGCAAGAAAAGCGGATAACAGTACAAGACAATAAAGTATAAAAAAAAAACAAAGTGTGTCCAAAAGAAAAACAATCGGTTTAAAATTCGCAGTCTAAATGTAAAGTATACGATTGAAATCCTATTTCTTGTATTTATGCTTTATTTCTTAGGTGTTTTAAGTTTTTTTTATGCTCAAATTTCTTATGAAAAGAATAAGATTTCTCAATTTTTTTTCCATTTTTTATGAAGCCTGAACATTTTGAAGTTCATGAAGTTGTTGTTTTAGATTTAATTTCTATAGCTTTTATTTCTTTTGTTTTTGGGGCATATGCTCATTTCTTTGCATGGGTAAAATTTTCGAAATACTCTCCAAAATATGAGGACTCAGCATTTTCGCTTTCGATTTTGTTTTGAAATGTTATGTTTAAGTAGAATTAGAATTGGCATTTTCAGGACGTTGAAGGGAATTATCTGATTACAATATTTTTTTAAGCTTTTGAAAACTCCAAACGTTTTGTACAATTGATTGATTAATTATATTTTATTATTTAAGGTTTGATGGAGCCAATTGTCTAAAAATGTTTTCGCTTTTTGTGTTGCTTTCTTTTGTCTCTCAAGTTGAAAACAAATATTCAAAAATAGAGGAAGCTTTTAAAAAAAATTAAAACAGTAAAACAAAATTTAAATATTCAATCCATACAGCATTACTATGAGCTGTCTTTGCAAGAGATAAAATGACAAAAACCTCAAAGTACTTATAGCAGAAAAGAATAAGAGAAAAAAAAAATACTGTGAACTATATTTTACTAGTTGTTCTTTTTTTTCTAGTTAATGCTAGTGGTTGATTCTTCGAAGCTGTGAACAAAACCAACTTTGTGGGATAAATCTAACCTGTTATAAATAGAATTCATTTCTATTGAAATTTGAGCTATAAAAAGCTTTTAAAAAAGTTGGGCATTTAAGGATCAATTAGTCCCGTCATTTTAAGAGAAAAATAAATAATCGCGCGTGTTGAGTATAAAAGGACTTGAAGTAGGTTTTTGCTAGACACAATTGGGATATTAATAATTTAAAATCTCGTGTTTCAAGAACTAATGGCAGCAATTTTATTCTACGTTGTGTATCACAGGAAACACAAAGAAACATTTAATGAAAACTATTATGTCTAAGCTCTATAACGGAAACAGAATAAGAGACTATATAATTTCTAGATAGAGAAAAGTTGACAGATGAAGTGTAAGCGGTTATTACTAACGTAAAGATAAATAGAATTATGATGCTGCAATTTCTGAGAACTTGAAGTACTCTTTCTTCACACTTGAGAAATTCATGGAAGTAAAATAGTCTATATTTCTTGAGGTAAGTATAAGTATTTCTTCTTCTCAAATTTAAACTATACGCTCAAAAAAAAAAAAAAAAAAATCGTAGATTTAATTGTGTAAAGGGGAGACCAGGCTGTTGGCGTTCATTTTGTATGATGGACATTAATGAGAGAAATCTAGAATATTAGACTCGGTTAGATTCAACACATAAGCTCAGGCGAAGGAACTATTTCCCAGGCTAATTGAGAAAAAAGAGAGTGAAGCTGAAATATAAGGGTAAAAGAAGAGAGAAAAGGGGGGGCGGTTAACAAATTTTATAGACTGACAATAATACTGTCAATACAGTTTATTTCTGAAAAAAAGCTGCGACAACTGATAGATTAAACTGACGTTAAGTTTAAATTCTTAGATGCAAAGCATTTTATGCAACGCGTAAATAATTTCAGGAAAAGATGGGTGTCTTAAATACAAAGTTGCGAATGCATTTTTTGGAACACAAAGATGTGAATTCATTTTTGGAACAACAGGCGCTCAATAAATAAAAAATAAATTAGCTTGTGCATTTGTTAAGTTACACAAGCCTGTGTCAAGCTCAAGAGCCTGTTGCATTTTCCAGTGGCCAAAACTTTTTACTTCTTTACCAAAGAAACATATTCTACCAAATTCATAAAAATCCCATTGTTCAAATTTTAGATATTGCAAGCAAGGTCACACTTTAAAAAGTTCATGAAATTATATTTAAGAAATTACTTACTTGGATTGATATTATCCCAAACAATGGTAACATAGTCATCTCGATCCCAACGTGACTGCTCATGGTAAAATCCAAGAGCATGGTACAACTCATGAAGCACAGTGCCAAATCGAGTAATGCAACTTCCGGACTGGTAGTTCACTTGCTGTCCACCTCCAATGCGGCCAACATACCTTTCAATTTCATTGGTTTCATTAATTCCTTCGTTACTTTTTTTTATTTTGCATTGTTTTTACTCTTTTGATTTTGTTCGTTTTTTTAGTTTTTATTTTATTTTTCAATTTTTGTTTTCTGTTCTATCGTACTCACTAAAATGGGGTCAAAATCTGGACTCTTATTCATTATGTTTTTTTTTCATTGTTACAATTTTTTATAGCCCCTATATAGGTAGTCTTGCAGCCCAACCAGTAGCAATTAGTGGTACAAAATTTTTAAAACACTAAACTGATGGCTTTATTGAAAATTCCTACAGCTCATTATAAAAGCTAGCTATTGCCAAATCATTAGCCTATTATAGCACTGCATAGCAAATTTGGCTGCTGGACGAGAGATAAACTTTGCTCTTTAGCTCCTAAGATATAGCTAAAATATAGCATTTGTTATACGTCTTTTTATAGAGGCAACGTAACGCACAGTTAATCTGATGAGTTAATCAGAAAAAAACTGAGCATATTTAATTTTTTGTACCAATCGAACATCCGAGTTTTGGTATAATTGAGCACCAGTTTAGTTGAGAACGACGTCTCTCCTATTTATAATTGGTCCCGAGGGTCAATCGTCTTAGACTAAAGTTTTCGAAAAGTCGGAGCGTCGTTAATTGTAAGCTCTAACCGTCCATGCCATTCTTACATAAAGGTTCTTGACACATAGGTAGCACCGTGAAGCCCATGTGACCCAAAACCCCCTGGCACCCCATATAGCATGTGATCAAAGCTTCAAAATTGTCATTTCAATTAGCGCAATTGAAAAGTCACAAATTCAGATTGACAAGTCAGAAATTCATTTCCCAGCATTAGCAAAAACGATCCATGGTACTAGAACTGTGCCAAACGTATTGCTATTAAATATATTCTTCTTAAATGTGTCTTTGTTTTTTTTGGGGGGGGACATTGTATGAAAGTATTGTTGAAGTTGTTGATTAAAAAAATCTGAACTAATATTGCAATACGAAGGAATTCATGAATCAGAAGACGTCAATTACATAAGTAAAAAAACGTCTAGTTCTATCAAACCAGGTAATGGAATATAGAAGAAATCCAAAATCAAAATACTTAAAGTGCACCTAAACATTACAGAATTACAAAAAACTTTAATTAAGTTTTTTACCTTTTTTTTGGGGGGGGGTAAGTGGACTTGGAATCCTGAGCTCAGAGATAGAGGCAAAATATCCTTCTTTTGGTCCTAAGACTCCTAAGATAAAAGTGTACGACGTACGCTGCGGGTTTTATTTTATTTTGTATACCTGTCGTCTAGCAGGCCTGTTAGCAAGCTCTATCCAACGACTATAAATAAAGATATAGTTTCTTAAACAAATTAGCCAATGTTAATTATCCAATTAGCCATTCTTATAACAAATTGCCAATGTTGGTAAAACTATGTAGGATAAAGAAGATTTTGCTAACAACAATACTTCTCTCGATCATCGCCAGTTTATTCTATTTCCTCAAGCTGACATTGAATAGGATTTGATCTTGCTGACTACTAATCTGTTACCAAAATTGCAGTAAGCTAATGCAAAATCAAAAAATTCTAATTACATATTCTACAGGTTGGGTTTGATTTCTGCTAAAGATGGAATTTAGGCAAAACTGATAGTGGTGACTATTGAAGGTTAAAAAAAAAGATTTTGAGGATGTGTTCCATAAATGATGTTAGTTTAACCGAAGTTGGCATTTACCGTATTAAAGGCAGTAATTATTAATTCTGATTCTTTAAGTTGGTTAAATGGAAAGTAAAACAACTATATACTTCTTCCAATTTAGGAAAAGCCGAAAATCAAATTTTAATGAAAAAGACCTCTACATGCAGTTAAGCAGTTTTGGCAACTAGCAAGTGAAAGTTAAAAAAATCAGCAGCAAATACAGCAGAAAATGAGCAAAAAAAGATATACTGTCATGGTGCTTTAGAGAGTTCAAATTTCCTAATTGCTGTAGCAAAAGGCAAACGCTTTCATTAATTAGCAATAAACAAGGTAAAAACCAGAGACTAGAAGTTTGTAACGATATAACACTGGCGTTTTGGTTACTGTATGAGAATTGAAAAAAAAAAATGCTCGTATCACTGAATATTAAAAATTCAAAACTATTCCAGATTATAAACTATAAATTACTAGTTAATTGCTTTATCTACAAGAATATCTATTGGGAACGACATTAATACTAACTTGTTATACTTACCCCATTAGTGCTCCAATTCTACTCAGAGATCTATAGAAACCTTATTTTTTTGTTCCAAAAATATTCCTTTTAATTTTTATTTTTTAAAGCGCAAATACTAAATTCAATTCTTGGCTTGAGACACAACGATAAAATCTTCAAGACATGACACATTTTGATTCTTTGAATATCATGAACGTTCTCATTGAAAAATCACTCACTACTCTTCCAGATACTCATCCAATTTGTTTAATAGTATGACAAAAATTATACAAGCCAATATTGCGTAGCAGGAAGTACTCTGTGGTTAAAAAACGAGGAATCAATATTTTGCTTATGTTTTAATTTTGCGAACGAATGGGATCGTCAAATTTACCAGACTAATTTTGCTTATTTTTGTTCACAGTTTAACGTGGCAGCAAGTGCGAAACTTTGCGTTTATAAACAAATGCATGCATCATCATGTTTCTAAACACGGGATAATTTTTCTGATTTTGAAGGCAAAGGTAAGTTAAAAACATACTTTTGTGCTCCAAGTTAATTATTAATAAATGCCCTCATGCATTAGATCCAAGATAGTGCTCCTTTCCAAAGGTGCAAGTGACACGCCTTTTGGAGAATTTGAATTTTCAAGACAGTGTTTCCAAAATCTTACCAATGTTGTGGAGTGGCAAAGATCCTCCAAACCTAAAGTATCGCCAAAAGAAGCTCCAGCCAGGAAAAGAAAAATTTACGATACTTCATCACCAATAATTCCAAACTACGTTATAGTTTTGATAAAAAAAAAGATGAATAATACACCACTTAGTGCTGATGGAGCCACAGCAATACGGTAGGTAATTTTTACAGTATGCCGAACTAAATTTGAGCTAAACTTTCAAAACTCAAGAAGAGCCAAATTGTATTTTAAAATATTGAAACTGCAGCGTCTTTTCTACAAAATTCTAATTCTGTCATCATTGCTGGTTCAGGCATTGAAGCGACTAAGATCAACAAGAAAAAATTCCAATATGTTGTAAATGGCGTTGATTTGCCCTTTGAAAAGCAAGAGCTAGAAGCAGAGCTGCTGCATGCAGTAGGAAGAGACCTCCTACGTATCCATGTAATGCGGCTTAATACACGGTTGAATGAATAGTTATCCCCCTGAAAATCAATTTTATATCTTCCTTAAACATTAGCTTAATGATGATTTATATTTATTTGGGCAAAAACTTAAATACAAACCATACAAAGCTAAGTCTATTAAATGTTCGAAGTGCCACTTACATGGACATTCTTTTCATAGATGTTCACTGCAAAATCGGTCCTGTACTAAATTTGATCGAAAAGACCACAATGAAAACAACTTTCAAGTAAGTCAACCCTACTGTGAAAACTCCAAACGTGTGGGCTATTGTTCAATTCAAAACCAATTGTATATTACCCATAGCCTCAGCGCAGATTAAATTTAAAAAAACTAGTTTTTTTAACTGATAGTAAGGAGCGACATTAAAACTTAAAACGAACAGAAATTACTCCGTATATGAAATGGGTTTTCCCCTCTGCAATCCCTCGCTCTTTACGCTAAAGCTTTTAATTGTTTTAAAAAGTAGAATTGTGGCAAAGAGTCAAACTTTAGCGTGAAGAGCGAGGGTTTGCGGAGGGGACAACCCATTTCATATACGGAGTAATTTCTGTTCGCTTTAAGTTTTAATGTCGCTCCTTACTATCAGTTAAAAAAACTAGTTTTTTTTAAATTTAATTTCTGAACGTTTTTGAATTAATGCATGTTTGATTTTGGCTCTCCGCACATAAATTATTAAAATGAAATTTGTATATTAATTCTTTTTTTTGGCTAAATGGCTTTCTCTTAGTTTTGATCAGACGATTTTGAGAAATAAGGGGTGGAGAAAGAGGCCTAGTTGCCCTCCAATTTTTGGGTTACTTAAAAAGGCAACTAGAACTTTTAATTTTTAACGAACGTTTTTATTAGTAAAAAGTATGCGTAACTTAAGAATTAACTTACATTACAAACTTTTATATTCTTATATTTTTATTATGTATACGAGGGGGTTTGTACCCTCGTTAATACCTCGCTCTTTACACTAAATCGTAAGTTTTGTCCCAATTCTTTAAGAATGACCCCTGAATCAAAAAGGCGGCAGAATAAATAGTTGAAATTACTAAAAATACTTTAGCATAAAGAGCGAGGAATTTATCTCCTCCTAAATACCTCGTTCTTTGTGCTAAAGTATTTTTAGAACCCCTCATATGCGTAATAATCTCTGTTCGTTTTAAGTTTCAATGTTACTCCTTACTTTCAATTGAAAAAAACGTTTTCATGTTTATTTTTTCATTGTTTTTTTTTATAGTAATGCTAGAAAATCCTGCGCCCTTTTCATTGAATTTTTCTTCCCCCATGACATATTCCTCCAAGGAAAGATCCTCCAACATAGCCCCATCCCCTCAACCCCACCCCCTAACCAAAAAAATCCCCCTAAAAACATCTGTACACTTCCCAATAACCATTACTATATGTAAACACTGGTCAAAGTTTGTAACTTGCAGCCCCTCCTCCAGGGATTGTGGGGGAGTAAGTCATTCCCAAAGATATAGTTATTATGGTTTTTGACTATGCGGAACAAAATGGCTATCTCAAAATTTTGATCCGTTGACTTTGGGAAAAAATGAGCGTGGGAGGGGGCCTAGGTGCCCTCCAATTTTTTGGTTACTTAAAAAGGGCACTAGAACTTTTCATTTCCGTTAGAATGAGCCATCTTGCGACATTTCAGGACCACTTGGTCAACACGATGACCCCTGGCGAAAAGAAAAAAAAAACAACAAACAAATAAACACGTCTTCTGGCAAAAAATGCGAAATTCCACATTTTTGTAGATAGGATCTTGAAATTTTTGCTATAGGGTTTTCTGATACGCCGAATGCGATGGTGTAATTTTCATTAAGATTCTATGACTTTTAGGGGATGTTTCCCCCTATTTTCCAATATAATGCAAATTTTCTCAGGCTTGTAACTTTTGATGAAAAATACTAAATTTAATGAAGCCTATATATTTAGAATCAGCATAAAAATTCGATTCTTTTGATGTATTTTTTAGTATCAAAATTCAGTTTTTCAGAGTTTTGTTTACTATTGAGCCGGGTCGCTCTTTACTACAGTTCGTTACCACGAACTGTTTGATAAGTTTGAGAATATCAACTGAATAAAATCTCCCTTTCTCAATGCTTGTATCCTCTGCCCGACAAACGCCTAAAGTACAAATTGACAATCGGTCAGCTATAAGTGCTACAGAAAGAGTTAATTGCACATCTCAGTCGTACTACGCAAACTCTCAACTTCATAGCAACCATAAAAATAAACATGTATATCCTTCATATGTTCAGACACTTCATGGCATAATGCCTCTCCTAGGAGATTCCTAGGAGATTCAAACTGGGCGAATTTTTTCTTGCCCAAAATTTAGATGATAGTGATCAAGTGAATAGCATATTAATCCAAAAGATTGGTACTTTCCTAGCGGTAAGTCATCTTATAAACACATTAAGCCACACAAATCAAATAAAAGCTATTTCGTCACGAAAAACGATTACCTCACTACTCTGACAAGAAAACTGGAAATCTGCCAATATGGAGCTTCAAAAACTGGGAAAAGATATTGCTATGCCCAGCAGCTCCGAAGAAGAAGCAATAAAACAGGATGTAAATAGATTTAGATTTAAACGTTTTAAATCGATTTATTTTCCCCTATTTTCAAGAAGTTTGCATTTACTGACCAGAAGAGACCATATTTTTCAAAAACTAGACTGCTTCATCATATGAGGCACAATCATTGTTCTTTTATGTTTCCAAGAAAAAGGCGTGTAACTTTTGCGAAAAGCCTTCCTAAAAAGACTTTTTAATTTTTTTTGAACCTAAGACTGTTTAAACCTGAGTAGATGTTAACCTTTCTAAAATATTTTCTAAAAAGTCTTAAAAAAAACTTAAGTTTACTTACGAGTGACAACCAGTGTTACGGTTCGTGATACGGATATAATCATTTTGGTCAGTCCTCTCAACAAAACGAATGCAGGTTTTAGCATGGTATTCAGCAAAACCAGTTCGTATGGAAGCCAATTCCTCTTCAGCTGAATTGAAAATAAAACTAGTTATTACAAAGTAATGTTTGCTTAGCCACCCATTTTTACTCAATACGTAAAAGATTCAAGAGCTTGTACTTTTAAAATGTATTTAATTTTAGTTTGTTATCAGAAGAAATATAGTTGGCATTCAACGATAAAAGGGTACCAATGCAAATTTGTGGCTATTGAGAAGGACACACTATAAACAACTTTAAAATTCCTAGAATACTTATTTGTATTATTTCTAAAGAATTTTGTCTTACTGCCCTCTCCCTAATATATAAATATGTAGCCCAAATTGTACATTTTCCGTGTATTTTTCATTTATTGATTGCATCACTTTTTTGTTCAAATAAATGCAAAGAAGCAATAGTGAAGAAGCCAAGAAACAGGAAAAAGCATATCAAACATGTAATTTAGGTTGTGTGTTTTCACATTAGGGAGGGTGGGGGGAGGATGAATAAAGTGAAGATTTTTAGAAATTAAATGATTAAGTGTAATAGGATTTTTAAAAATTTGTTTTCAAAATTGTATAGTGTTTCCTTCTCATAAGCCCAAATTGTGCATTGATATCTCTCGAAGTTCTAAAATTAATACACTGAGCCTCTGATAATCTCTAACAGATAACATAGTTATTTGTTTTCATATCTTTATTTATCTTGTTTTCATATTGCATTTCATAGTCTCACGTTTTTTTATTGCAAAGTATACTACTACGATGTAAGTTTGTTTCATTTTATTTCAACTTTACTTCCGCAATACACTAATTTATTACCAATCAATAAATTAATTACTAATTAATTAATCAAATGCCACTTTGCCTTCCCTTGGTTTTCAAAACAATTTTTTTTTATCTGACCCTCATTTTACTATAGGCAAGGTATGCACAAACTTACTTACGACACAACGAATTTGAGTTGTTATAAGGGTTTTTAGCCTTGCCTTTACTTCTTAAGTATTTACCTTTTGTATTTTTCAGTAACAGTGTACTTCACCAGACAAAGACGACCCATTTGTTGTGAAATTGAAATACAAATTGCCTTTCTTACCAAATTTAGTTTGGAAATTATCTTCTTCCATGATCAGAATTTCGCTTTGATTTATGAGGAGAAAAGATCTCAAATGATACAATTTCTTTATCTTGTGTTAGTAAATCTTTCTGTCAAGTTTATCGTAAACTTTAAGTGTTATTTGCCACTTAGTAGATGAACTTTATAATTTGTTCTCTATGTATTCTAACTTGGGAATTCTACTTCGTTGGGATACACAATGATGTTCCGGTTCACCCATATTTAATGGTTGGAGCTGAAAGTATTTCGTAAATAAACGTATCATCCGACTGTACATCATTTTTGGTTGTCTAACGGCAATAATAGCTTTGTAAATGACTAACAATGAACTGTGGTTTAACCCTTCCTCAAGTGGCTTGATGGCCTTCCTGTCCATTCAAGGTGTGGATATGGCACCACATTTATTACTATTTGTTAGCAAACTTTTAAAACGTACTTCTTTGAGGTATAAAGAGTAAAAACGAAACTTACTAAACCCATCTTCAAAGACATATGGCACTTCATTACCGGACCAGCGGTATCTTTCATTCACCAATCCATTTTTCAAGTCATTAATACTTTGGCCCGGAGCGAGCATGATGTCCCCTTCATAGTAATCACCTAGCTCTTCCGGATTGGCTCCATAGCTTTCACCTCCTACAACAAAAGCATTAAAAGTTAATCAAGTCAAGAGCTTCATTGTGAAAATTTGAACTTCCAAACCAAACAAGAATACATGGGGTAGTCTGACACGTGTACCGTATCCCCCTAAAATCACAAAATCTTAGTTCTTTGATTTTTTCGTCAAAATTTCTTTATTTATATTTTCCCTTACCCCTTTTCAAAGTCCCTCTCACTTAAATCTATCCATTATTCACTATTTTATTTAAGCTTGGGTGTATAAGATGTTTTCTGTAACATACTGAGCCTTTAAAACAGTTATTTGTATTTTTACGAATAACACTTTTAGAATAAGTGATACGCTGCCATCATTAAAGTATGGACTAACTGAACTATTAAGAAGTTTTGAACTTATAATACAAGTCGATTCTTTCAAATAAATCAAATTTGTCCTTGAAATCTTTTCTAAACATGAATTTTTAACCAATTTTTACTCTAATTTAAGCATATTTTTTCAAATTATATGGCAATGGTGTCCAAATCGTTAATCGTGTGCTTCTTTAAACCCAAACGCTTTGAATGCAGTCCAAAAAGTAATGAGAAATTAAAAAACATTAAGTTATATTTTTTTTTATATTTTGAATAAAGCAGTTAATGATAGAAATAACTATATTAATTAGGAGTCACACCATAAACTAGGCATAAAACAATTTGGAAAAGATACAGTTCAGAAATCTACAATTATAAAATATATTTACGCGCACATATCAGATGATCCCCTGGTTAAAGATAAAGACGAAACATGGAAACTGGTTTAGTGTTCCGAGAAAGTAAAACTTTTGTTATTTTTTTTTTTTTTTTATATAAAAAGGGTTTCTTGTCCTTTGTTCGGACTGTCGTTCAATCTATGGAAAAAAAATTTATTGTGCTCAAACAATTTAAAAAAGCTAAGATTTAAGAGTGAACACCACAGATGGTAGATTGTGGGAGGTGGAACAGAACAAACTAAAACACTAGCTGAGAGAGGAAGAGGTAAAAGGTAAAAAATTTCCGTCTGACAGACGGAGAAATAGGTCCATACAAGGAATTCTGAAGCAAGAATAAAAAGTGATTGTTCAAGTAACAGGAGAAACATAAATGAAATGATACCAATCATGTTCCTGGTAAAAAAAAATAATAATAAATCATAGCACAAGTTTCAGGGGGTTTCCGGAACATCATTAAAAGAACTTTTAGATTTATATTGGCTAGATCATTCTGGTCTTTATAATTTTTCTTCAATTATAAATCAATCTAATTTTAAGGTTCCGTACTGTTGTAATATTGTTTCCATAGGAGGCGCAGATCAAGAGCAAATTCTTTGGAGGCTGGCCCCCGGTGGCCCATTGTGACAAAAGTGCCAATAGTTAACCCAATAGACAAATTTGTTCTAAAAAATAGTGAAAAATAGTAAAAAAAGGGAAAGAGTGTGCCAGAAAAAATATTGGAGGTAGGGCATCCCCCCGGCACCTTTCTGGATACGCTAGTTGTCCATGGTAGGTATATCGATTTTATGAACTATACTTCACTAATAAGCTCTATACAGACGGATAATTTAATCTACTAAACAAAATCTCTTATATTATTTAGCTGGATATCTAAGGATGTACTAACTGTGTATTCTTATAACTACAATAGCTTATACTTGTTAAGTTCAGTAAAATAAAGAAATTACGAATTAGTTTCGAGGGTAAAGCAGAAATAAGCCCAACGCAAAGTGTTAATAACAGAAGTTTCATTGTCTAAGACTAATGTGAATTTAAAAATTTCGACTATTTAAGGCAACGATCAGACTTATCTATCTAAAAAAAACTGTTTGTCTATTTTTATAAGTAAACATTATGATTATTTTGTTTTGTACGAAATCCATCTGGTATTTATCTACGAAAACAAAAGATAATCATATTTATTTTTCGGTTTTTGTTGTTTGTTTTCGTAAGTTTTCTTGTCTTTTGTAAGCTTAGTGGAAAAAAATGACATCCCGGAAAATGCATGCTCTGAATTTCTATTATAGGCTATTTTATTGTAAGTTATATTGTACTATTTAGCTTCATTGTACTGCAATTAATTTTTATTTCGAGCGGTGTGCTTCTTATTTGTTACAACGTCAACAAAAAATAATATCACAAGGCTAATCATGGTTACCAATATGAGTTATGCTAATTTTTTTCCCCTCCTAAACCTTCCAAACTACGTGTGTGTCAAGTTCGTTTTGTTGGAAACAAAAAAGTATTTCGAACAGTGTATCAAAACTTTGACCAAAAAAAAATCCTCCCAAACAATAAAGAAATATATTCTAGTTGGAATCCGTAGATTCCACAATTTGATTGGACTACTATTATTAAGAACAGTTAAGACCCTGATCAAAAATGAATTGTTGGTTTTTGCAGCTATTAAATAAAAAAACTAGTTTTTTTTAACTGAAAGTAAGGAGCGACATTAAAAATTAAAGCGAACAGAAATTACTCCGTATATGAAATGGGTTGTCCCCTCTGCAATCCCTCGCTCTTTACGCTAAAGCTTTTAATTGTTTTAAAAAGTAGAATTGTGGCAAAGAGTCAAACTTTAGCGTAAAGGGCGAGGGATTGCGGAGGGGACAACCCATTTCATATACGGAGTAATTTCTGTTCGTTTTAAGTTTTAATGTCGCTCCTTACTTTCAGTTGAAAAAAAAACTAGTTATTTTTTAGTTAATTTCTGAACGTTTTTGAATTGATGCGTGTTTGATTTTGGCTCTCCGCACATAAATTATTAAAATGAAATTTGTATATTAATTCCTTTTTTTGGCTATATGGCTTTCTCTTAGTTTTGATCTGACGATTTTGAGAAATAAGGGTTGGGGAAGGAGGCCTAGTTGCCCTCCAGTTTTTCGGTTACTTAAAAAGGCAACTAGAACTTTTAATTTTTAACGAACGTTTTTATTAGTAAAAAATATACGTAACTTAAGAATTAACTTACGTAACAAGCTTTTATATTCTTATATTTTTATTATGTATAGGAGGGGGGTTGTACCCTCGTTAATACCTCGCTTGGATAAATCAGAAGTTAGTATTTTGTATTTGTCATCGAAGCTTTTTATGTAAGTGTATGCATAAATATTAAAGTGGAAAATCTACTTTACTTTGTAAGTTTAACGTTATAAAAAATGAAGTAGAGAATCTTCTGGTGAACCCTTGAAAGATTTCTGAAGCGTTCGGTTAATATTATTCAAAAAAAGGGTCAAACCCATAATCGAATATTCAGCAACAAGAATGTATAAATTTGAGAGTTTTCTTTTACCTGCAGGTATTAATATTTCATTTCATTTAATGCCGAAGACTTCTATAGAAGGGGATAACGCTGTCCATAATATGATTTCAAGTTTAACTGGAGGTTATAAATTGAATTTAAAAGTAATGTAATATATTCTGTTAATGATTTGGTTGCGTCTAGGTCGGTGTTTCCTTGGCTTACAAAGGGGTTAAATTAAGGAATTTGTTAAGTAGGGAAATCAAAATTAGTCGTGATGCAAATGATTTTAAAAGGCTGTTGAAAAATAAATTATATCCTAAGCATGACTTTGATGGTTAAATTGCTAGGATGTAAAATTGATCAGACGTGATTAAATTATGTACCCTATAATTATCATTCATCTTTATATTATGAATTTTAAGGAGAGAGTGAAGTAATGACTATTAAGTTAATGATAGCAGGGTACATGATGTTGTTGTTACGCCTTTTTAAAACCCATTCCAAGATAAAAGTGATTTTTACTGATTTTTAGCATTTATTTGATTTCCCCTACTCTAAATCGTGCTCTGGCATTTAGATGGGATTGGGATAGTAGTGATGCCATAATGGGTTTAACCGGCCATTAACCCCGGAATACAACCAGACACTACCCACAAGGCACCCATACAACCGGCCAGGTATCCCTTTGATCCCCTCAAGACGCAGGTGCCCGTCATAGGGAATGGTTTCTAAGAGATGTAGGTGTTTTATACGTAATTGGGAGGGTTTACTTTGGTTGTTACGAAACAGGGTTTGTCTGCTTTTGGTTGTTTTATAATAGGGTCTTGGTTGTTACGTAATAGAGAATGTTTAGGATTTCTTTTAATGTTGGATAACAGGCTTTATTCACTTTTGGCTATTACGTAATATTATTTGTTTACTTTTTGTTGTTACCTAATAGAGGTTTGGTTGTTACGTAATTGGGAATGTTTAGGATTTCTTTGAATGTTGCATATTAGGCTTTGTTTACTTTTGCCTGTTACATTATAGGGAGTGTTTTCTAAGAGACGCAGTTGTCGGTTATGTAATAGCGACGGTTTTTTTACGTTGAGGAAGATGTAATCTTGTGTGGTTTAATGGATTTATTGGATCTGATGCAAGCTCACGTGATATGGTAGACTTCAGGGGCCCATGGGAGAAATCCCCGCTTGTATCTGAAGAGGGGACATCTGGTTGATACGTAATGACGATGCAAACGTGGTTGCTATGTACTGACAGTGCACACGTCGCTGTTACGTAATAGTGGCGAACATGTGAGATATCACGTGGTGGCAGCGCACACGTGGGATGTTCTGTAATGACGATGCACATAAGGGATGCGAAGCAATCTTATACGTGAGTGTTATGTAATGACGGGGGGGCACACCTGGGTTTTACGAAGTGACACTGCACACCTGGGATGTTATGTAATGACAGCACACACGTTGCTGTTACATAATACTTTAAGAGATTTTTTCTTTGTTTTTTTTTCTTTCAAGGCGTTTTCTGTAAAGGAACCTTTTTTGTTCCTTTGTAAAGGATAATTTTTGTCCCCATTAGGATTTGAACGGGCCGTTATCATCCAGTGGAACTGTGCCTTGGACATCTGGACAATGAAACTCTTTCTAAGATTTTGATTCGCCTAATGCATTCCCCACGATAGCCTATTCAGCGCTTGGAGAAATCCGTGTCTCGCATACTAGAATGATTAAATGTACTGCATGTGCCCATATAATTGCAATTACTCAGTTGCAGGGTGGAAAATCGATTACTAGAGTTCGGTTATACTTGAAGTGCACCTACTTGCTAAGTAATGCTTTAGAAGGGTATCATAAACCCAGACAAAGTGATTCTTTACTTTTTAGCGATATGATCCTAGCATTTTAGAGAGTCCTTCTTAGAGAATTTCTAGAGATGTTCTCTTAGAGAATGATATAAAGCTATTCAAAACATTGGAAAACACTCCTTCTTAGAGAATGTTTAAAGATGTTTTCTTAGAGTATGATCCAAGTTCCCTCAAAATATAGGAAAATGGAGGGGTAGAACAAGAAACTTAACTTAATTTATATTTTGTTAATTTTTCTTGGTAGTATCTTCTTTCAATTCCTAGCCTCTGACACTCTATGGCTGACCCATCTCCTAGTGAGCAATTCCAACCGTGACATTATTTGGCTGGCCCACCCTCTAGCGAGGAATTCCAGTCTCCGCCCTCTTCTCACTAACATCCAACTCCACCAGAACCCTAGAAATCCACTCCAATGGGACTAACGAGCAATCCCAGTGAGACCCCTAACACCCAATTCAACCGGGGGATGGGGAATTTCAGTGCCAGTGCATATCTAGAAAGATTCGATTCTATTTTTGAGGCAACCGGAAAAATCGATAGAAAGGGATGCTTATTTTTATCCAGAATTGAATCTACCCACACGCTAAAAAGGGCTTGATCGATTTTTCACTAGCATTGACAGTGTAGAGGTGCTGAAGAACCAGGAGATGTACTATGATAACCAAAACATGAGTAAGTGATTGAGCAGGTTATAGGATGATATTCAGACAATTGATAGTCAAACATGACCTTTACTGTATTGGCTTGCAAATCACTCGATACTGCAGCATGAACCAAGTTGGAAATTCACAAGGACCTTTAGAAGCTAATGCGCCACTGTACAGTATTGCTGCCTCTGAAACTGGAGGCTCAATATGCGTAAGGTTTTTGACTATTGACTGTCTCAGAATATCATACAATAGCTTTTCGGCCTTCTTTTGGCTAGGATTCTTTTCGTACGCAACAAAATAACTGAAAGCGCCGCTTTGCTGTGAGAAAGTCTGTCTGGCTAAAATAAATGTCTATTTTAATCGTTATTTTGTAGGACTACCTGAACCCTTAGGTACCAATGTGCCACCGTATGGTATTACTGCCTCTGAAACAGGAGGCTCTATACGCGTATGGTTTTCTCGAGAAGTCTATATCAGTTGATTATATCAGGATTTTCACATAATAGCTTTTTGGCGTTCTTTTCGCTAGAATCACTGTTGTGCACCACAAAATGCTTGAAAATACCACTTTTCTGTGGGAAAGTCTGTTTGTCC
Source organism: Artemia franciscana (assembly GCF_032884065.1). Taxonomy (NCBI): domain Eukaryota; kingdom Metazoa; phylum Arthropoda; class Branchiopoda; order Anostraca; family Artemiidae; genus Artemia; species Artemia franciscana. The sequence continues at coordinate 22,300,601 of NC_088882.1, read as the reverse complement.
AAAATAAATATTGATGTTAACCGTTTAGTTTGTAGGACTACCTGCACTTTTAGAAACAAATGCTCCACCGCACAGCATTACTGCGCTTCTGGCAACTATCTTTGCTCCTAAGAAATTTTTAGATATTTTTTTTATAAAGTGACACCCAATCCCATTTCCCTTGCTTTTGACACCGGTTACAACGGTTCCAACTTCAATTCTGCTGGCTTCCATCCCAGTTCACTCAATTACAGTTGCCACTATACCCCTCCAATCCCAATTCTAAACCCGGCTCCAGTTGCGTCAGTTCCAGATTTTACGCTTCTGCCCTCCAATTCCACAATTTCGATCACGTCAATTCCACTCCCAAGTTCCATCGATTCCAAGATTTTGTATGCGGCTGCCTCCGTGGTAATCTATGGCCGGTAAATGACACCCATTTGTTACACATTTTCACGCCTAAAGGTTTATCAACCTTTTTACCGACAAAAACAACTTTATAAACTAAAAATGATCATTGTTTTTAATTTGAATTTGTTGAGTGCTGATTTTGCTCGTGGAACTTGTTACATGCTGATTTTTGTTCGTTAAACACGTTGTATGCTCATTTTTTCTTCATGAAACTTGTACATTTGTTTTTCTCCTTGTGAAACTGATTTGTTCACGGTGCGTGTTGCGTGCTGATTTTGTTCTTGGAACTTGCTGCGTGCTTGTTTTTGTTTGTAAAACTTGTTGCATCTTGTTTTTCTCTTTGTAAAACTTCTACATTGATTGTTCTCCTTGTGAAACTGACCTTGTTCATGAAACTTCTTGCATGCTGTTTTGTTTGTCGAACTTGTTGCGTGCTGAGTTTTACTCGTGAAACTTGTTACATGTTGATTTTTTCTCTTCATGAAACTTGTACACTGATTTTTCTCCTTGTGAAACTGATTTTGTTCACGTAACGTATTGCGTGTTGAGTTTTGTTTCTGGAACTTATTGCGTACTGATTCTTTTTGTTCGTGAAACGTTTTATGTATTGATTTTTCTCATAGTAAAACTAATTTTGTTCGTAAAACTTGTTGAATCTTGATTTTTCTCTTCGTGAAACTTGTACTTTGATTATTCTCCTCGTGAAACTGATTTTGTTCATGGAACCCGTTGCTTGAGGAATTTGTTTTGTTCGTGTAAATTGTGGCGTGTTAATTTTTGTTAGTGAAACGTGCTGCATGTTGATTTTTGTCTTTATGAAACTTGTACTTTGATTTTTTCCTCTTGAAAATAATTTTAGTCGAGAAACTTGTTACCTGCTGATTTTTGTTCGTGGAACTCGTTGCATGTCGATTTTCCCTTCGTGAAACTCTTACGTTGATTTTCTCTCCTCTTTAAACTGATTTAGTTTATTGAACTTGTTGCGTGTTGATTGTTGTTCGTAAAACCTGTTGCATGCCGGTTTTATTTCGTAAAATATGTCCTATGGTCAGTTTTCTCATCGTGAAAACTAGTTTCCTGTTGACTTTTTTCGTGAAACGTGTTTCATGTTGATGTTTCTCCTCGTGAAACTGACTTTGTTCATGGAACTTGTTGTGAGCTGATTCTTGTTAGTGGAACTTGTTATGTACTGATTTTTGTTCGTGAAACTTGCTGCCTGTTGATTTTCCTCTTGTTGAAACATGTATATTGATTGTTGCGTGTTGATTTTTGTTCATGAAACTTGTTGTATGTTGATTTTTCTCTTCGTGGAACTTGATGCGAGCTGATATTTCTTAGTGGAACTTGTTATGTACTGATTTTTGTTCGTGAAACTTGCTGCCTGTTGATTTTTCTCTTCACGAAACATGCATATTGATTTTTCTCCTCGTGAAACTTATTTTGTTCGTCAAACTTGTTACGCACTAATTTTTTGTTTGTGAAATTTGTCAGATGCTGATTTTGTTCTTGAAACTTGTTGCATGTTGTTTTTTCTCTTCGTGAAACTTGTATATTGACTGTTTTGTGCTGATTTTTGTTGGTGTGAATTTGTTGCTTGTTGATTTTTCTCTGAACGAAATTGTACATTTTTTCTCCATGTGAAATTGATATTGTTCAATGAACTTGTTGTGTACTGATTTTGTTCGTGAAACTTGTTGCCTGTTGATTTTTCCCTTTGTGAAAATTATACATTAATTTTTCTTCTCTGGAAACTGGTTTTGTCCATGGAACTACTCACGTGTTGATTTTGTTCATGGAACTTGTTTCTTGCTATTTTTGTTCGGGAAACTTGTTACTTGTAGATTTTTCTTTTCGTCAAAGTTGTACATCGATTTTTTTCTCCTCGTGAAAATGGTTTTGTTTATGAAATTTTTAAGTACGGATTTTTGTTCCTGGAACTTGCTATGTGCTAATTTTTGTTCGTGAAACTTGTTGCATGTTGATTTTAATCCTTGTGAAACTCCTACATTGATTTTTCTTCTCTTGAAACTGATTTCCATCATGGAACTTGTTGCGTGTCGATTTTTTGCTCTTGAAACTTGTGGCCTGTTGATTTTTCATTCGTGAAACTTGTATATTGATGTTTCTGCTCCTGAAACTGACTTAATTCATGGAACTTGTTGCGAGCTGATTTTTGTTTGTGGAACTTTTTATGCACTCATTTTTGTTCGTGAAACTTGCTGCTTGTAAATTTTTCTCTTCGTGAAACTTGTATATTGATTTTTCTCCTAGTGAAACTTATTTTGTTCATTGAACTTGTTACACACTAATTTTTTGTTCGTGAAACTTGTTGCATACTGATTTTGTTCTTGATATTTGTTGCATGTTGTTTTTTCTCTTCTTGAAACTTGTATATTGATTTATTTCTGTTGATTTTTGTTGATGGAATTTGTTGCTTGTTGACTTTTCTCTGAGCGAAATTGAACATTTTTTTCTCCTTGTGACACTGATATTGTTCCTGAAACTCGTTGCGTATTGATTTTTGTTCGTAAAACTTGTTGCCTGTCGATTTTTTCCTTTGCTAAACTTTTACATTGATTTTCCTCCTCGGGAAACTGGTTTTGTCCATGGTACGCTTTGCGTGCTGATTTATGTTCGGGAAACTTGTTACATGCTGATTTTTCTTTTCGTCAAAGTTGTACATTGATTTTTTTTTCTCCTCGTGAAACTGATTTTGTTCATGAAACTTTTTAAGTGCGGTTTGTTGCTCCTGTAACCTCCTACGTGCTAATTTTTGTTCGTGAAACTTTCTGCATGTTGATTTTTCTCTCTGTGAAGTTTCTACATTGATTTTTTCTCCTCGTGACACTGATTTTGTTCTTGGAACTTGTTGCTTGCTTTTTTTTTATTCGTGAAACTTGGTGTGCACTGATTTTGTTCGTGAAACTTCTTGCCTGTTGATTTTTCTTTTTGTGAAAGTTTTACATTGATTATTCTCCTTTGGAAACTCATTTTGTCCATAGAAACTGATTGCGTGTTGATTTTTGTTCACGGAACTTTTTGTTCACGGATTTTTGTTTGTTGAAAATTGTTGCATTTTGATTTTTTTTTGTCGTGAAAGTTGAATATTAATTTTTTCTCCTTGTGAAACTTATTTTTCTCCATAAAACTTTTTACTTGCGAATTTTTGTTCGTGTAACTTGCTATGTGCTGATAGTCGTTCGTGAAACCTTTTGCGTGTTGAGTTTTCTCTTTGTGAAGCTTGCACATTGTTTTTTCCTCGTAAAGCTGATATATTTTTCATGGAACATGTTGCCTGCTGATTTTTATTCGAGTAAGTAGTTGCTTGCTGATTTTTGCTCGTGAAACTTGTTGCATATTTATTTTTCTCTTTGTGAAACTTATACGCTGATTGTTCTCCTCGTGAAACTGATTTTTGTCATGGAACCTGTTACGTTGTAATTTTTGCTCGTGAAACCTGGTGATTCCTGATTTTTCCTTGTAGAACTTTCTGCACGTTTATTTTTCACTTCATTAAATTTTTACATTGATTTTTCTCCTCGTTAAACTGATTTTGCTCATGAACCTCTTTGCTTGGTGTTTTTTTTGTTCGTAGAACTTGCTGCGTCCTGATTTCTGTTCGTCAAATTTGTTGCGCTTTGATTTTTCGTCTCGTGCTACTGATTTTGATCGTGGAAATTGTTACGTGCTGATTCTATTTTGCTCGTAGAATTTTCTGCGTGCTAATTTTTGTTCGTGAAACGTGTTGCATATTGATTTTTCCTCTTTACGAAACTTTTACATTGATTTTCTTCCTCTTAAAACTGATTTTATTGGAGAAACTTATTAGTTGATGATTTTTGTTTTCTTCGTAAGACTTGTTGTCTTTCGATTTTTTCTTCGTAAAACTTGTGCATTGATTTTCTGTCCTCTTTAAACTGATTTTGTTCACTCATTTGTTACTTGATGATTATTGTTAGCGGAACATGTTGCGTGCTGATTTTTGTTCGTGAAACATGTTGTATTTTCATTTTTCTCTTCTTGAAACTTGTACATTAATTTTTCCGAATTTTTTGTTTCATGGGACTTTTTGCGTGTTGATTTTGTTCATGGAACTTATTGTTTGCCTATTCTTTTCTCATGGAACTTGTTTCGTACTAAGTTTTGTTCGCGGAACTTTTTGCGTGTTGATTTTTCTCTTCATGAAGCTTTTAAATTTATTTTTCTCCTCATGAAACTTATTTTGTTCATGGAGCTTGTTGCATGCTATTTGTTCGTAGAGCTTGCTGATTGCTCATTTTTGCTATTGAAACTTCTTGCATATCGTTTTTGTCTTCGTGAAACCTGTACATTGACTTTTCATTGACTTTTGCGCACTGATTATTGTTCCTGAAACTTGTTGTATGTTGACTTTTCTCTTTGTCAAATTGTACTTTGATTTTTTTTTTCTCCTAATGAAACTGATTTTGTTCAGGGAACTTCTTGTGTGCTGATATTGTTCGTGTAACTTCTTACGTACTGATTTTTGTTCGTGAAACCTGTTGCCTGTTTATTTTTCTCTTGGTTAAACTTGTAAATTTATTTTAATCCTCGTGAAACTGATGTTGTCCATGCAACTTGTTGCCTGTTGTTTTTTGTTCATGAAACTTCTTTCGCTGGTTTTTGTTAAAAAAAAAACTGGTCGCATGTTGGTTTTTCGTTTCACATGGATTTTTTTCCACGTGAAACTTATTTTGTTCCTGAAACTTGTTACGTACTGATTTTTGTTCCTTGAACTTGCTACGTGCTGATTTTTGTTCATGAAACTTGTTGCATATTGATTTTTCTCTTTGTGGATATTGTACAGTGATTTTTCTCCACGTAAAACTGATTTTTGTTCATGGATTCTAAGCTCATTTTTGTTCGTGGAAGTTGTTGCGTGCTGATTTTTTCGCGAAAACGTGTTGTATATTGATATTCTCTTCTTAAAGCTTTATGTTGATTTCTTTCCTTGTGAAACTCATTTTATTCAAGGAACTTATAGTAGGTTATGTTAGGTCTGGGGGAATGTTCCATGCGCGGCGGAGCCTATCCCTAACCTATGCATGCTAGTTTAGGTCAATTGAGGCTAGATGACACGTCCAAGAACAAAAATAAGCACGTAACAAGATTTTTGAACAAAATCAGTTTCACGAGGAAAAAAAAATCAATGTACAACTTTCACGAAAAAACCAATGAACATGTAACAAGTTTTACGAGCAAAATCTTTCTCTTCGTGAAATTTTACATTGATTTTTTCCCTGTGATACTGATTTTGTTCATGGAACTTGCTGTGTGCTGATTTTTGTCCGTTGAGCTTGTTGTGCCGTCATTACGTAACACCCACGTGTGCCCCCTCCGTCATTGCGTAACACCCTCGCTAACCCTCGCTTAAACCCATCTTGGAATCACTACTGTAGTTGTATTAATGTTTTTGTTGATAAGTCTTATCAGATTGAAAATGGAAAATAATCAAGATCACACGAAAAAAAGTAATAGAAGTAGGTTGATTTGAGTGATACTAATTCTTGAAAACCTCAACAACTTTTGATCCCTCCAGTTTAGAATTATAAAAGAGTAGAACCATAAAATATATTTAGTATTCAGGCTTTGGAAGGTTTAATGAGTGTTGGATTATTTTGAATTCTTCCAGTTTTTTAGCACAATTATTATTTAAACAATCCAGATAAAATTAATTTCTTAAATCTGATGCTTCAAGAATTTTCTTAGTTATTCAGGGCTTCCTGAGCTCATCTTTATGTGTGTTCAAAAATTTCCCTTGGCAAGTTTTACCATATATTGGCTGTATGATTCCCGTGATGCGATCAAATGCACCAGAAGCGTCATCTTTCATGTCTAAAATTTTACTAAAATCATTTCTGCTAAAATCTTCACCAAACCTACGTAAATTCTCTTTTTTTAACGACCAAGTCTTCACTTTTTTAATCCATTTCTTTTTATTCGTCTACCGTTGCGAAAACTAGGAAATGGTCCGAATAAGGGTATTAAACAACATCAACATAACTACGGCCCAAACACTTAGAAACAACAAAAGTATTATCTATGAGAGTGGCTGAATTATCCGTAACAAGTGTTGGAACACTCACAAGGGGAACAAATATCATGAGCAGCCATCAAATTAAAATAATTAAGATTCACGCCATTAAATGAAAGCAGATCATAGTTAAAACCACCCATACAAACAAAATCATGACCTCTTCGAGACACCGCATGTGCAAGTTATTCAAACCCACGCTCAAATTCTTCCCAGTTAGCACTCGGAGGCCTATACACAACACTAATCAAAAGCTTCCTACTTTCCAAATCTCATTCCGGACTAAAACTTCAAACTTACCCTCTATGCAAACACCAATATCATTTCTTACTTTGTATGACAACGACTTCGAAATCAAACATGCAATTCCCCCTCTATGAAGTGATGTCTGGTTTTTAATCTCTAAAGTATAGTCTGGGAGAGAATACAACGAGAGAGAGTGTTCTTGACTTAAAAAAAATCACCAATACTAATAAAACTTTATTTTCCTTGAGAATCAGAGAGAAATTGCAGCACATCCTCATTACCACTACTAAGGTGACAATTCCAGGCTCATAAACCCAACGAATCAGCTTCCCCGGGGTTTAACTGCGGACTTTGAACATAAGTACAATTTTTTAACTGTTAAAGTCTTGGTTCATACACGGTTCAAGATCTGTTGCTTTTAGTGTCGACAAAACCTCTTCTAAACGAAAAGTTCGGCTCATTAAACAATCAAGCATAAACGCAGTAACAATAAATGAGTACACAAACCAAACAAATATCTCTAAATGAAATGAAAAAATGTAAGAAAAAACGCAAGACTGAGAATCAACAAGTTTTGAGAATAATAATGAAAATAATACAAATAGTGAAAACAAATCTTTTTAAATGAGAAGCGAAAATCTAAGAAAAAAACTGGAAGACTGAGAATTGACAATTTCTGAGAACAATAATGAAAACAACCAAGTCTGCGAAAAAGTAGTAAGAAAAAAGGTGAAAAAAGCTATACAAGAGAAATAAAAAAACGATGAGAAACAGCACAAACACTATTTGAAATGCATTCACCAAGGTATCTTATTTTCTCTTCAGACGGTTCAACTGGCGACTTTATTAGTATGTTGCCGCGGTCAGTCCATACATGTTTGACGCCTAACTGATTCCTTGCGGAATGTAGCAAATCACGACATCGCTTTGTAAAGGATTCTGACACAAAAATGCCGGAACAAGCTAGTTTATACTTACGTGAGAAAACTTTTCAAGCAACTTCTTTGCTAGCAAATCACACTAGTACTAGAGCAACTTTGTCACTGGCAGTATGAGGCCCACTCATTCTAAATCGGAAAATATTTTATAACTCACGAGAAGATATACCAGCAATGCCATCTGTGTCGTTAGGACATTGTGCGAAGTCGTTTAAAGGTCAACTCCTAGCATTTGTTTCAGGACGTTGAAAGCAAGTCTGTTCAAAATATTTTCTTGATTCATATCTTCAAGCTTGACTTCAATTTTTTCAGTTCGATTCTCCATATTAAAGGTTTGTATTCTATACACTTTCAGCTGTCGTTCAATACGGTCTAAAAATGGGATTCAACTTCAGCAAGATACAATGGTACAACTCATTAATTATAGTACAAGCAGAGTCTTTAAGACCAGATCGTGCTCTCGCGCCACACTGACGAGAAACCTGAACGAGATATCTCTGAAACTATAGATTCTTTAGTTTTCTCTAACTTCTGTTCTTTAGCGAAAATTCGTACAAATCAAGCAGAGTGTGAAACAGGTAATGCGGCAGGTTCATCGGATAGGATTAGTGTAGAAAATGCTTTTGAAATCGACCTGTAAATCTCGGAAAATGCTCAAGTTCATCAATGCGAGTTTACTTCGCAGTTTAGTAGAAGCTTCTTAAACTTTTTTTTCATACGTTACAAGATTACTCTCAGAAACAATTTGCTTGTTAAGACCCCGTAGCAGAAGATTAAATAGTTTTGTCGCTTTCCATCATGTTTTGTAATTCTTAGAATTTGTAGAGGCCATAGTGGATAGCCTGCAGATTTCGCCGGTACTAATTTGAACTGCTTGCATGACGGTATGATTAGCGTGAGAAGAAGAAAAACGAAAGAAAACCAAAAAAATGAGATTTATCTTAAAGTTGGCAGGCCCAATTCTTGACGTTGGCAATCACAATTCTTTCAAGGTGACCCAGTGGATCATGGAGGCCTGGAGCGTATTTCTCCAATATTTTCTTGCATCCAAAACAGTATAGCGTACGATAATTAACAAAATAAACAAAGCTAGTCTTTTCCACCCAATTTCACAGCAAATCCTTTGTTCACTTGGCACAAAGCCACACACAGGTAAATCAGTTTTCATGCGAGTGACATATTAAATATGATTCAATCTTTACACTTCAAGAACAAAGTAATATTCTGAAAAGGTTGTTTTTTTTTTGTTCGTCCGCACTGAATGGAAGCTAGTTAAACACTTTATCTGCCAAGAAAGCCCTGATCCTGGAGAGAGAAAAAAGTCAGAGAAGTGAAAAGGCTAAAAAGCCAAAGGTATGTTTTTCGTAGCTGGAGTGACGATTCTGACGTAGATGAGCCTGTATAGCCTACAACATCTCTTCAGACCCCACTATGGAAGTTGAAGACGCAGCTTCTAATTTGACACTGATAAAGTCAAGGCTGGTGATTACATTCTGGTTGAGCAGACGAGAAAGAAAGGGAGTCCTGTTCACTATATTAGTATTATCAAAGAAATAGAAACTGAACAACTTAAAGTCCACTTTCTGAAGGAGACTAGAGTAAGAGACTTTGCACTAAGTGACAAGACGGTTAGTGTCTTAAAGACAGAAGTTGGGAAGAAGCTGCAACCAATGACAGGTTAAATATTAAGAATAGCAAAACGGCTTACTTGATCAGTCAATTTATAATTTGAAATTAATGCTCTTTAGCTGTTTTTTATCCTTATTGAAATTGATTCTGTAGTTTCTTTATGCTGGCCATATTCTTTCGTAATTTTATAGCCGACAAGCAAGTTTTGATTTTTCCTATTCACTTTTCTATTTTTTCGTCAATTGGCCGAACGTAAGCCAGGAATGGCTGAACCAGAACCGGGGTTGCCCAGGTTTGGTACTTTGGACTGATTGGACAGAGGGGAATCTTGGAGGAAAAGTGGTGGAGTATCTCTAAGTGTCTTTTTCCAGGACGATGTTGAATGAGTGACCTTTGCTTTGGCATACTCAGCAACGTCTAATCGCTTGAATTGATTGCTGGAAAATCAAAAAACTCAAAACCTGCCGATCGTGGGTCATTCTCATATCTATGTATCGGACCAAAGATCAATATTGAGTATCGAAACGTAAATGTCAAAATCGAAAATGATATTTTGGAATTTATGTTTATTTACAGCTTTTTCAACCATCTACCAGAGAACACCCAACAGAAAAATACCAACATTCAAAAAGTGTCTTTAATATCTAGTTTAAATTGGAAGATTTAGGGAGACAGGTGTCCGCTCCCTCCCTTCCCTCCACCCATGAATAACTATTATCTTGATTAATCTTAATGCTAAAATGTTATTTTGAAAACGAATTCGTAGGACTTTTTATAAAGAGCCTGAAATCCCTTAAAAATAGCATCGAAAAAAAACTGAAACTGCACTATTAGAGTAAACATTGCCGAAAACCTTGCATAGAGAGCTTAAATCCCCCCCTCCCCTCCACCTTGAACAAAAAGAAACGTCGCTTTTTCCCTTTAGCAGCATTGGCATGTGTTCTTTTTTCTGCTGCAACTTGTTTTCTTCGTCACTAGCGATGCACTGTAGCATCATAGAAAGCTGTTTAAGGGCTTCTTTTAAAGCTATGTCTTATATTGTCAGTGCCATCATAAGGTGCCATATGACACTAGAAAAGAATTTTTCCATTTTTTAATGAAGATATCAAAAAGGACTTTTTTCAAAGGAAAGACCCCATAATCTTTTGAAATCTTACAGAAGACTTTTCAAAATCTAGGCTGGGACATAACTAAGGAGGAACAGGCCTCCCTCTCTCTTCCTCTCAAAGGCCACCAAATCAGCAGAAATAGCACACAAACAAGACTGTAGAGCAATATTTGAATGCTCAGTTCAAAACTGTTGGTTATTTAGGCGTACTTTTTCGTCAGCGTGCAATTGAATTCTAATACTAAACATTACGATAAAAACTTTGCTATCACTGTTTAAATAAAGGTTTTCCTCCCATATTTGGTCTTTGGTAATTTATACATATTTACGTAAGAAAAAACCTTTGAAAGAAACAGGATAATAAATAAAACTTCCTTATCAATCTGAGTCTAAGTAATTTTTTGACAGGAGAATAAAAAAATTGTTCATAAAAATTTATCTTGTTAAACTTTTTACTTTTTCCTATAGTGCATTGTTTTGCTTGACGACTCACTGAGCTTCATTTGGGAGCTGCCCAAGTTCAAGACCTGTCAGTTTAGCAGTACTGGATGAAGATATATAGTCTGAAGGCTCACAGTGGCAAAATCAAGTACCCGGAATTGCAGAAGTACATATCACTGATATTCTCTTTACCTTTCAGCAATGTACCAGCTGAGCATTCGTTTTATCTCCTGACATTGATCAAAACAGACATCCAAAATAGTATTGAGAATGTCACACTAGACTCACTTATTCCAATCAATTACTGGTTGAAGAAGAGCTAAGAGCTCATATGGCTCTTGTAACGAGACCGAACGAGCCAAGAGCTCATATGGTATGAACTCTAGCAAAATTCTAAGAATCAATATATTGATTTAAAAGGAAAATCAGAGGCTTAATGCCGGTCAGGATTTATAATAAGGGCTCTGAGTCACAAGATTCTTCTAAATATCAAAATTCATTAAGATCCGATCACCCGCTCGTAAGTTATAGATACCTAATTTTTTCTAAAAACATGAAATGTCAATGGACATGAAAATGTACATTGGTACTTTTGTCAGTAAACGTTAAGAAGCAAACACGGAGGTTGAAAAATAAATCTATAAGCTCACTTGAAATTCAGCATTCAGTAAAATATACGAGAGTGTACGCTATAGGAATAGATATGACGTTGTAACCAACCCAAAAGAATGTTTTCGAATCATTGCCAATCTCAACTTAACATCATTCACCATCATAGACCCTAATATGGTCCTTTTGCAAAGCAAAAAAAGAAATGTCATTTCAAAAGAAAATATTACTGCTGGTAGCTCAATTACAGAAATCTTCAAAAACTCGCGTTGTTACTCTTTTAAAATGTGTGTAAGCTCCAATGGCTGAGGGAGGCGGAAGTTCAAGTTTATTTTGCAGACAATCCCGACCGGATCTGGTGACATTTGGGGGGGTTTGGGGGGACCTAAAATCTTGGAAAACGCTATGAGTGGATGGATTGGGATGAAACATGGTGGGAAAAATAAGCAGAAGTCCTAGATACGTGATTGATATAACCGGAACAGATCTGCTCTATTTGGGGGAGTTGGGGGGGGAGGTTTAATCCTAAAAAATAGAAAATGTGCTATTTTTAACTTACGAAGGAGTGATCAGATCTTAATGAAATTTTATATTTAGAAAGACCTCGTAACTCAGATCTCTTATTTTAAATCCCGACCGGATCCAGAGTCATAGGGGTGGGAGTTGGGGGAACCGGAAATCTTGGAAAACACTTGAAGCGGAGAGATCAGAATGAAACTTGATGTGAAGAATCGAAACAAGTCCAAGATACGTGACTGACATAACCGGACCGGATCCTCCCCGAATCCAGTGAAATAGGGAGGGGGACCTAAGATCTTGGAAAACACTTAGGGTGGAGGGATCGGGATGAAACCTGGTGAAAACACAAGCAGGAGTCCTAGATATGTGATTGAAATAACTGGAACGAATCCGCTCTATTTGGGGGAGTTGGGGGGAGGGTTAATGGTGAAAGATTAGAAAAAATTTGGTATTTTTAACTTACGAAGGAATGATCGGATCTTAATGAAATTTCATATTTAGAAGGACCTCATAACACAGATCTCTTATTTTAAATCCCGACCGGATCCAGTGTCATTGGGGGGGGGGGGGTTGGCGGAAATCTTGGAAAACACTTAAAGCGGAGAGATTAGGATGAAACTTGGTGGGAAGAATAAAAACATGTCCAAGATACGTGACTGACATAACCGGACCGGATTCGCTCTCTTTGGTGGAGTTGGGGGGGGGGGGAGTAAATCGGAAAAATTAGAGAAAACGAGGTATTTGCAACTTACGAATGGGTGATCAGATACTAATGAAATTTGATATTTAGAAGGATATTGTGCTTTAGAACTCTTATTTTACATCCCGACCTGATCCGGGGACATCGGGGGGATTTGAAGAGGGAAACTGGAATTTTTGGAAAACGTGAAAATTGAGGTATCTTTATCTTCCGAATGGGTGATCGGATCTTAATAAAACTTGATATATAAAAGGATCTTATGTCTCAGATGCTTAATTTTCAATTTGAATCTAATCCGGGGACATAGGGGGCTAGAGAGGGGAAACAGAAATCTTGGAAAATGCTTAGAGTAGAGAGATCGGGATGAAACTTAATGGGAAGAATAATCACAAGTTATAGATACGTGATTGACATAATTGGAAGGATCTGTTCTCTTTGGATGAGCTGGGGGCTTTTGATTTGAAAAAATTAGAAAAATTGAGGCATTTTAACTTAAGAACGGGTGACCAGATCTTAATGAAATTTGATATTTAGAAGGAACTCATGTGTCAGAGCTCTTATTTCAAATCCGGACCAAATCTGTTGACATTGGGGGGTGGAGTGGGGGGTAGTTGGAGGTGGAAACCGAAAATCTTGGAAAACGCTTAGAGTGGAGAAATAGGGATGAAACTTGGTGGGTAGAATAAGCAAATGTCGCAGATACGTGATTGACGTAACCGTACTGTATCTGCTCTGTTTGGGGGAGCTAGGGGGTGGAGTTTAGTGATTTGGCGAGTTTGGTGCTTCTGGACGTGCTAGAACGATGAAAATCGATAGGCGTGTCAGGGAGCTGTGCAAATTGACTTGATAAAGTCGTTTTCCCCGATTAGATCATCTGGGGGGCTGAAGGGAGAGGAAAATTAGAAAAAATGGGGGATTTATAAATTACGAGTGGGTGATCAGATCTTAATGAATTTTGATATTTAGAAGGACCTCGTCACTCAGAGCTCTTATTTTAAATCCTTACCGACATTAAGCCTCTGATTTTCCTTTTAAATCAATCTATTGATTCTTAGAATTTTGCTAGAGCTCATACTATATGAGCTCTTGGCTGTTGGCTCTTCCAGCCTCGTTACAAGTGCCATATGAGCTCTTAGCTCTTGTTCAACCAGTAATTGATTCGAATAAGTGAGACTATTGTGACATTCTCGATACTATTTCGGATGTCTATTTTGATCAATTTCATGAGATTAAACGAATGCTCGGATGGTACATTGCTCGGAGGCAAAGAGAAGATCAGTGATATGCACTTGGGTACTTGATTTTGCCTCTGTGAGCCTTCAGACTATATATCTTCATCCAGTACTGTTAAACTGTCAGGTCCTGAACTTGGGCAGCTCCCAAATGAAGCACAGTGACATCAGTCATTGCCTGTGATCTCTCTTCTATGTCCGTTTTCTATAGCCAACACTTTGCTCTTAGAACAGGAAATCTCGCAAACAGTAGCCTTAGAGATTTTGGCTAAAAATTTCTTGCATTCCTTGGCTCTACCAGAGCAAAAATTTCATAAATTTCGTCTTCGAGCTTGAAATGGTCATGGAACTGCTTGACTAGGATTAAATAGTATCTTCGACAAGACTGGTAGAAGAGATCATTATTATCAATTGGCTCTTGAGCATCTACAATTTCTTGCACTGAATCGGTTACAACTATTCCCACATGTTTGGTCTAAAGGCAGGTACTCTTGAAAGATAAAGATCCATTTCAGAAAACACACCAACACTGCGAATACAGTCCAGTTTCATGAAGTTAGATGTAATATCATTCACAAGTTTGTAGACACTTGCCTTTAGGGAGGGAAGAACTGGAATCTCAGATTGAAAAACTGTGTTAAATTCGTTGGAAGGGCTGAAAGAGTAGTCCATGAATTCAAGGTACTGGTTTGTCAACTTGCTTTGTAATGTTGACAAGATAAGGTCATTGGATGCACTTGTATCATCAAACATGGTTTCTGTAAAATACTGAGTTAGAGCAACCCAATGCTCGATAAGCCTCTTTATGCAGGCCTGAAGGGACAACCAACGCGTCTGTCGTGGTGTAAAAATTGAGAGTACTTTGCATTGAAAGAACTTCTGAAATTCAGTACACTTGTCTTGCCTGGAAGTGCCTCTGGAAAAGTGGGCATAGATATTTGGTGCCAAGTCTTCTAGTGTCTTGGGAAGTGACAAGCATGCATAGGATGAACACAAGTGAATGAGAAGGCATGAGCATTTCCCATTCATGACATGGGGCTCCATGGTTTGCATTAGCATTGAAGCAGATCTATTGACTTCAAGCATGTTTTGATTAGTGTCCGCACAAAATCCAACAATATTTTGTGAGAGAATCGAGTTTTTTTTTCAATGACTTGTTTGATGCGGGTAGTCAGACCCTGAGTCGATCTATCACTTCACTTAACCATGTCCTATACTTCGACATTAATTTTTAGGTCTTTCTCACTAAAAAATAATACTATGATAGCTAGTTTCTTGTCAACAATACAATCAGTGGTCTTATCAATTATAACCAAGAAAAAGTAGCTTTGAGGAACTCAACTAACTGGTTGTGTTATCAAAAGAAATTTCTGTTGCAAAATGTTTGTAGCTTTCTGATTACCGAGAGTGACTCGTGTTGTAGCCTGGTCTTTTGGAAATAATTTTCTTAAGAGAGGGATCAAGCTGTCTGCAAGATGTAATGGCAGATTATGTTCTGTCAAACATTTGCAGATGCGCTGTTCAATTTCTTTGGAATTCCTGCCTACAGTCAAAAGTTTTTCGATGCTGCCAACGCCAGCCTTCCTCTCAATTTCATTGCTTGCTTTTATATGCTGCATGGTCAGAGAATGCCTAGTCATCTCTGATTTCCTACAATATTCATCTTTCACACAAAACCTACAGTGTGGTACATAAGTATTTTATTTGACTTGTTTCTTCTTTTGGGAATTCTTAAAATCCTTATTTTACCCTAGATTTCCCTGAAAATCCCTACTTTACCCCAGATTTCCCTTTATCCCTAAATTCAAAATAAGTGTCCCTAAAAGAAGTGAATTCTACCTAAAACAGGGTAATCTCCCTAGAAGTGGAAGCCCTGGGCTGCAGGTTCAATCACCATATCAGGTACTTTTTTATTGCAGTTAATAAGTTCTTGGAATATATGAAAAAAAGTTACTTACAATCTTATTATTTTAAAAAAATCTCTCTTGGGCTTTGAAGAAGACAAAGGAAATAAAAAGAAAACGTTTATGTTTTCTTTCACTATTCAAGGAATGAGAATATTTAATATAACTTAAGAAAAATGAAAATAAAATAAATGAAAATTAAAAATAAAACAGTATTTAGGGTGGCCTGGAAAGATGCCAAACAGAGTGCTATTGCCTTGTCAACTATGCGTGTTGTCCCATTGGTTCACATAAAGTTAGTTCTCTTATCAAGTACATGAAGCACGATGGAAATATACTGTTATGGGAAATTAAAATTTAATGTTGCATTTTGGCAGGGAAATCACTGTAATGATAACACGAATTTCTGGAAAAATGTATTAGCTATACTTCAAAAACTCTTTTAATATCCTCCAGTTTCCAAATTTCTCTATGTATTTATCATGGAACAATATTTCTTAAATAATTATATTTTATCATTAGTATCAAAGATGTCAATTATAATATACCTTCTTCATACGACAAGATTACACGCTTTTAAAGCAAGAACTTTAAGGGATTTGCGAAGTAGAACATATATTTAGTTTTCTACTTTTACAAAAACTCATCTAAACTTCTTTATTTTCTTCGTCTAAGTGACAAAAAACTTTTGTTGTTAGGTTTAATGTATATATCTCAGAAATCTAAACACGGATAGAATTAATGTAAAACAGTGAAGTTTCCCTGATAAAGTAAATAGTGAAGTTGAAACCTTGAAAGGAATAAAAATCATTGTTTTGCAGTTAATATATCAGCAAAACTGTTTCAAATACTGACTTAAATTTCCTTAAATTTGAAGAGATCAGAAAAACTAGTGCGTTAGTGAAAACTAGGGGAGTTTTTGTTTAAAAAATTAAAGGTACATGCTAAAATATTACCTGCTTTGATTTTGTGGCCGCTGAAGGACTACTGGGAGTGACAGCCATATAAGTTAGTCCTTTCTTTACTACGGGCTATTTGAGGACTTTCTTCTCGTAATCCTGTTTCGTTTTGCCCGTTTTTGTGTTTTAGTAAACACTATTTTTTTTCAGAATTCTTCAAATATAGGAAGATGCCACGGGTGAGTTAACTTGAACCAATTTTGTAGGTATAAGTTGTATACACTGTGAAACAATAATTTTTGTTGAAACCCTCTAACTTCCATCAGAATTTTTTTTTCCAATTTATCCTTTCATATGCTGGTTAGGTAAGATTTGTTTGACATGAATAATCTGTTTGGATAAGGAACAAACTTGAAGAAAAGAGCAAAAAAGAGAAGAAACTTAACTGCTATAATTCTAAAGATATTTGCTCATATCTAAGCTCCGTTTTCGCATCAGCTCTCCATTTTATGTTATTGAAAAACCCCCTCCTCCCTTTTTGAAAAAAACTTGTCATTACTTAAAAATCAATTCCACATCATTTTACTGGATAAGAAAATTGATCAGGTCGAATCTCCATTTTAACTTCCGTTTTCTGCTGGCTATAGAATAGCATAGGATAAAATTTATTCGCACTAAAAGCCCATAAGCCATGGCAAAATATAAAACAAAGAACAATAACACAGAAGTTACGCTAATTCTTACTTAATCCTACAGAAATCTAGCTCTCTGATTCATCGTGGGATGAAGGAATCGTATCAAACTTCTGACACCCCATAAAACACTCATCTACACACACTCTCACCGACCACTCAAAATCAAAATTCTCCCTACCAAACACTTCAAGTCTTCAATCACTCAGCCCCCCACAATCACACATCAAGTGACACACCCTCTCATTTAAATATTTACGCATAGGATAGAAATAAGCACCAACCTTTGACCTTCCTCCGATATACTTTCTTCTTTGGCCTAGTGGCAAACTATCAGCCCTCTTTTCAAACTAATGCTGAATTTCATTTTTATTCAAACCCACACTATAAATAAAACGTCACCCAAATCTTCACCCTTTGACTGACAATAAAGACCAAGTGAATTTGAAAGTGAGCGCTTGGCCTGCCATGCCTATAATTCTTGGTCCTGTAAAAATCCTTTAGACTAATACACTTGTTTGGCTCCTCATATCCGCCAGCCCTAAGCTATCCCCCCACATATGATCAATCCGCAATCATCTAACATACTCTTAACTTGGTATGGTCATCCCTTACCTAAGCTGTACTCCAACATTTCTAAATAAGCAGTATTCATCAACCGCTCCCTAGGCATCACTAAAGAAATTTCTCAATGCCGAACCATGTTAATTAGCCTACGCTTTCTAAAAATAAACAACCTAAATCACCTCTAACTACCAAACTATTTGCATACATAATTGTCCCTAGTCATCTCTTATCCTAACTGTACTATTTTTAGCCTATTTGGCTTTGCATAACCTCATTTCTCAGATCTATAGTGCATTACACCTAAAATTTTAAACCTGAAAACTACTTTAATCTTCTTAATATCCCTAAGCTGGCTTCTTTATACCATATTACAACACACCTTGGCTTTTTCAATCCTACTTTCTATATGCTACTAAATAAATTTCATTTCGCCTTAAACTTAACTCCTAAATATTATCATTCCTCAACTAACCTAACCCTTCTGCACTTAAACTAAGTTTAAAATGCATTCATAAATTTTATAAGAGATATCAATCATATTTCTAGTTTAATTTTAGTTTATTTCTAGTTTTGGATTAAAACTATTAGTGTCTCCTAATGCCTATTAATAATATAGGTTGGGGCCTTACTTGTAACTATGATTGCTACTTGTAAAATTTCCAGTTCATATGGGGCCAATTAAATGAGATCGCTCTGTTTAAACGGTGAAATCTATAACCTAAGACTATGACTACTACTAAGGCCCATGTAAAATTTGATTAAAGATTTTTTTCCACTGTCTGATTGTTGACTAACAGTGTTAAGTATCAACTAATAGCTCGTAAAATGGGAATTATGTGCTAAAAACAGCAATAATGATAACTAAATTTTCATATTTACCAAACTTTTTGCTGGTTTACACTTAACGTTAAAAATTCTGCTTTATTTAAATTACTTAACTCAATGCTGTCAATAAAAACGTTAGTTATTTACACCCAAGTGGTTAAATTTCTAGTTTAATTTTTAAGCTTTCAATCTTGCTTCGAATTTTATTCTGGATTCAACGACCCTTTTTTCTTCTTTAGTCCTGCCTCTAACTAGCAAAAAATAGCTGATATATTGCCCTTGGTTCCTACCACCATGGCACAGTTAAAGATTAGGACAAAACAAACGTCTTTGGTACTAAACAACATATTAACTTCAGCAAAGAGAGTACGATACCTTATGCAGCGATGGCGCGAAGAATGTGCCACTGCCACTGTGCTTTAGCTCAGCTTTGATCGGTAAGCCCGTTTTTAATGAGTTCCTAGGGAAAGTTACCTAATAGCTTGTAACGTGGAAAATGTAGATTTTTCTTTATTTGTATAGTAAAATGAGCTCTTTTTGCTTTATTTGGGAATTTGTAAGCACTGCTAGGTAATGGTTCATAACTGAAACTGTTTTCATTTGCTTATCATGATAGCCTTTGGCTGAGATAGCAAAAGCTTATCAAGTTGTGATATAGCGTATTATGAATGGAGAATAAATTAAGCGTGTATTTATTTCCGTTGCTATGCTTAGAAAGTCATGTTGCCGTGAAACTTTTGATCAAGTTCTGCCTGTAATATCCTTATGGGTAACGATTAATCCGTATGATCTATTGACTAAGTAAGCTATAGAATAATCTAAAGCCTTAAAAAGGGCACTATGACTTTTAATTTCCGTTCGAATGAGCCCTTTCCCGATGTTATTGAGCCATGGGGTCGATAGGATCACCCGTGGGTAAAGCAATAAAAACAAATAAATAAACACGCATTAGTGATCTTTCTTCTGGCACAAAATACAAAATTCCACATTTTGCAGATAGGAGCTAGGAACCTCTACAGTAGGGTTCTCTGATATGCTGAACCTTATTGTGTGATTTTCAAGACTCTATGACTTATGTGGGATGTTTCCCCCTTTTCAAAAATAAGCCATATTTTCTCAGGCTCGTAACCTTTGATAGACAGAACTAAATTTTCTGAAACTTATATATTTGAAATCATCATAATAAGCCAATTCTTTTGATATACCTATTGGTATCAAAATTTTGCTTTTTAGAGTTTCGGTTACTATTGAGCCAGGTTGCTCTTTACTTACAGCTCGTTACCACGAACTGTTTGACAAGACATGCTAGTTTTCGGGTGTGGGAAGTTTTACCTCAGGCTGTTTCGACAGCAGATGAGCTGCATGAAAACCAAAGTGAACCGAAAGGACATTGTTTTTCTGCATAGGAATTTTCAGTCCCTGGTTGCAGAATTCTCTCTCGAACGATTATGATGCTTTTTTGCGTTTTTTAGGAATGGGACGTGGAGAAAGAATAGCTAAATGTTTTTGTGTGTTCGACACCCAACTATGTCGTGAGTATTTATAACATATTAAACTATTTTATTTATATTACTTCTTTTCTGGGGAAGGATGACTGGTATTGAGTGCATATATAGGGTTTTGTAAAGGTATTGTTTACTCCTACAAGTCTATAAGCCTGGGGTTCGTTGCCAAATGTTTTATTTTTGCTAAATGTTTTATTTTAATAAAACCCCTTTTTCCATGCACAAAATAAGTAAATAAAATAAAGCAGACAGAATAATACTAGTATTTAAAATTGATGACATAATACACATGCAAATTAAAGAAAACTATTATTAAAGAAAACTATATTAAAAATTTTAATTTAATTAGTTTAATTAGTTTATTAATTTAATTAGTTTAAGCATTAAGGTATCTTACTGCTTTTATTAGTCAGGGTTTATAAAATGGCAATGAAGTTGGTGCATTTTTGTTTTTTTTTGTTTTGGGAAATCATTTGGCATGGTTAACCATGGCTTCCTTTTACTTAAGCCTCTCGTGTATGGAATTTGTCGGAAGGATTTTCCGCTTTGAATGCAATTACCCAATCGGGGTCAATACGTAAAGCTGTATAATCATGTATCAGATATTGTTATACATTGCTTGGAGCTCCACAGGGTTCAGTTATGAAAACTTTACTTTTTAATGAATAAATGACTCAAATCAACCAATTTCAGGTAAAAATTTTCTAGTTATCAACATGAAAATGGAAAACAGGCATATTTACATCCTTATTCGCAAATTGTACCTCAATTTTGGTCACAGGTAAGACTACAACTCTATTAGACGACAAGATTTATAAAGCTTTGGCTGAGTGTTATTACCTTCGACTTTAAACATTAATTAAATAAATAAAAAATATTTTTTTTTAGCTGAAAGTAAGGAGCGACATTAAAACTTAAAACGAACTGAAATTACTCGGTATATGAAATGGGTTGTCCCCTCCGCAATCCCTTCCTCTTTACGCTAAAGTTTTTAATTGTTTTAAAAAGTAGAATTGTGGCAAAGAGTCAAACTTTAGCGTAAAGAGCGAGGGATTGCGGAGGGGACAACCCATTTCATATACGGAGTAATTTCTGGTCGTTTTAAGTTTTAATGTCGCTCCTTACTTTCAGTTAAAAAAATTAGTTTTTTTTATTTAATTTCTGAAAGTTTTTGAATTAATGCATGTTTGATTTTGGCTCTCCAAACATAAATTATTAAAATGAAATTTGCATATTAATTCTTTTTTTTGGCTAAATGGCTTTCTGTTAGTTTTGATCAGACGATTTTGAGAAATAAGGGATGGGGAAGGAGGCCTAGCTGCCCTCCAATTTTTCGGTTACTTAAAAAGGGAACTAGAACTTTTAATTTTTAACGAACGTTTTTATTAGTAAAAAATATACGTAACTTCAGAATTAACTTACGTAACAAACTTTTATATTTTTATTATGTATATCAGGGGGTTTGTCCTCTCGTTAATACCTCTCTCTTTACACTAAATCTTAAGTTTTGTCCCAATTCTTTAAAAATGACCTCTTCAGAAAGGCCGTAGAATAAATAGTTGAAATTACTAAAAAAAACTTTAGCATAAAGAGCGAGGTATTTGTCTCCTCCTAGATACCTCGCTCTTCTCCGTTTGTTTAAGTTTTAATGCTACTCCTTACTTTCAATTGGAAATAAAACACTTTTTCATGTTTATTTTTTCATGTTTTTTTTATAGTAATGCTAGAAAATCCCGCGCCCTGTTCATTGAATTTCTCTTCCCCCATGACATATTCCTCCAAGAAAAGATCCTCCCACATAGGGCCCTCCCCTCAACCCCACTCCCAAACCAAAAAAGTCCCCCTGAAAACGTGTGTACACTTCCCAATAACTATTACTGTATGTAAATACTGGTCAAAGTTTGTAACTTGCAGCCCCTCCCCCAGGGGGAGTAAGTCATCCCCAAAGATATAGTTTTTATGGTTTTCGACTATGCGGAACAAAATAGCTATCTCAAAATTTTGATCCGTTGACTTTGTGAAAAAAAATAGCGTGGGAGGGGGCCTAAATGCCCTCCAATTTTTTGGTCACTTAAAAAGGGCACTACATTCTAGGACCACTTGGTCGATACGATGACCCCTGGGAAAAAAAAATAAACACGCACCCGTGATCTGTCTTCTGGTAAAAAATTCGAAATTCCACATTTGTATAGTTAGGTGCTTGAAATTTTTGCTATAGGGTTCTCTGATACGCTGAATGCGATGGTGTGATTTTCGTTAAGATTCCATGACTTTTAAGGGGTGTTTACCCCTCTTTTTCAAAATAAGGCAAATTTTCTCAGAATCGTACTTTTGATAACAATGACAAAATTCGATTCTTTTGATGTATCTTTTAGCATCAAAATTCCGTTTTTTATAGTTTCGTTTACTATTGAGCTGGGTCGCTCCTTACTACAGTTTGTTACCACGAACTGTTTGATAAGCCTGAACTTACAATTTTCTCCTTATCAATATGTTTTGCTCTCCGATCACAGGGATAATAGTTGGAAATGCCATGATACCAATATTCCTATCTGTAAATTATTTAGGTAATATGGTAGATGAAGATGTTCCTTTCAAGGTATATATTGAGAAAATGAGTTCGAAATTATCTAAACTTTAGGAATTAAAAAAATTAAAATATTTATCTCCTTTGCCTGTCCTAAGAAATTTTCATTTCCCACTTATGCACCCATACACCCTCTAATGTTTTTGCATTTGAACCTGTATTTTCCCAAAAACAATTTGACTAATAAAAGTATTTTGAAATAATGCTATTCATATTCTTAGCTGTACTACAGCAGGTGAATCAGTTAGTGGCAAATCAGTAACCAGTCTCCGGTTTGTGTGATTTTTGCAAAATTACTTTTACATAGAAGGGCACAGGGTATTACGCATTTAGTCTGTTTTAGGGGTATGCTTTGTTGTCTTTGTTAAAAGGCATTGCTGTATTTTACTTTATTTTTTACTTTTCTTTTCATTTCTCATTTTTCTGTTTTTTATGAATCTTATTATGTTTATTGAAGTTTAATTTATTATCTGTGTCAAGCCTAGATAATTTACCTTTGTTGTGTTATGGGCTCTTTGAACAAGCTTAACTTTTAGAGCCTATCGCATGTTGCGTTTATTTCGCTGATACTTTCTTCCGTCATATTTAATCCAAAAAAGTACCATATCACCAAGTTGTCCTTTTTAGTCCTTTCGAGGTGGAAGTGAACAAGCAGGCTCACATACAAGCTAGCAGGCACTCGAAATCGATCAAAATTGGATTAAAATCAGGACTTGCTTAAAATGTGTTACTGCTCCTTGGATCCAGCTAGCAAGATTAAAGCTTATTCTGTGCTCCTTTTTAATAATCATAGTAAAGTAAAACAGTTCAAAATAGGGATGATACCTTTTTATTGACAGTGAAATATAAAATTATTTAACTGGATATTTCGAACACATATACAGTGTTCATCATCAGCAGTAAAACTGATGATGATTGAGTTTTACTGCTGATGATGAACACTGTATATGTGTTCGAAATATCCAGTTAAATAATTTTATATTTCACTGTCAATAAAAAGGTATCATCCCTGTTTTGAACTGTTTTACTTTCGTCACGGAAAGGCAGTGTGGTCTTCGAAGTTAATCATAGTATAAGTTCAGCCACCGCAAGAAGATGAAATTTCAATTAAGGTAGATATAATTTTTCCAGTACTGATCAATAGTCTTAATGTGTTTACCAAATTATATTACGCTTGGTGTATATTATAAAGTATACTACTATGTATATACTGGGAAGCATGCATTGTAGGCTACTCTTAATCCAACACCACAGCCTAATTTTATCAGTGCTATTCAAATAATACTTCAAACAACAACATTATACCTTTTAGCTAAGAAGAGTGGAAATAAATAATAATAAAAAAAATCGAATCCTCACTTTTAATAGCTTCTGTCTGTATATTTTGATGCAATTAAAAACTAAACATCATAAAATAACATGTACAGACCCATACGCCCGCAAATATGTCACGAGCACATACAACTTGGGGCAGAACAAAATTAATAGGAATGTGATTAAATATAGACTGAAAAATAAGGACAATTGATACAGGACCCTTTGCTATATTAAACGAAGCCAATCTTAAACTTATATTTCTTTTAGACTTTAGTGTCAAAACAATTGAAATAATATTAAGTTCATATATTCAAAATGATTTTCACTATGAATTGGGATTAAGTACGACATAGACAGAAACATTGTTGTTAGGTGGTTGTGAATTACTTCTAAATTAAGGAAACTTGATGCACTCTGTATTAAAACGTACTTAGCATATTTTTATCATTCGAATCTAAAGGAAATACACAAAATCTTTTACCTTTGCACACTGTAATCAGAACCAGTAGAATATAATGCATTAGTTTGCCTAAACTACAAGTGTATTCTCTTTTCAATTTTATTTTCGTCGGCCTTATGGTCTCATCATGGCTGGAAAAAACTTCACGAAGAAGCTAGAGCCATCCAGAAATTCTTCATTGCTGCCTACTAAGAGGAACAGCATACAATCATTATAGCTCGTATTGCAGAGACCTTCTAAACAAACAAAAAATATTTTTCCATGCAGTTTTGTCTCACTTGACCTACTGTTATGCTTGTTTTTTCCCTTTTATACGTGTTTGCTCACAATTAATCTTGTTAATATTGAGCCTTTGTTCTAACTTGTACCAAGTTTAAGCACATAGTCACTACTGTTAGTCCTAAAGTCAAATAGAAACAAACTATGATAGGGCTTTCTTTACCCTTATTATTTCGTCCTACCATTCCCGGCTCTGTATAGCCTATTGTTAACAATGCCATGAATGAGAAATAAGCTCCTTCTGAGAAAGTCCATCCCTCATATTCTGAGAGAACAAAGCCTCCAAGAATAATATAGAGAATGATGATGCTTAAAATTAATGACACAGGAAACTTATGAAAGTTCTCTACGTTCTGTTTTCCATGATAAGATGGACTCTTTCTAACAACAACTTTTTCATCATCTTGCCGATCCTTAAAAGAATTTATACGAGTAAAATGAGATAAATCAGAAAGGTCCCTTGTTTTTAAAAGTAATTCAGTCGAGTTCATATCCAATGGAGACTTCATTTCATAGTTTTTACGCCGTGACTGATCAGTAGACGGCCGTTTAGTCTCATGACTAACATTTGGTGAATTAAAAGAAATTTTAGTAAGACTGGACACACTGGCTGAACATTGAAGACTAACATTTTCTTCCTTATGCAATAATGATATTGGGCTTGTGCGCTCAAACCCTGCAATATTATTAACTGAGACTGGGCACTTTTGTTGCTCGAGCTCAATTCTTTTTGTTCGTGACTCTTCTAGAATAGCTTCGGTACTATTTAAGGTAGGTTGAAAATGGAATTCATGCATGTCCTGTACTTTTAGGTATGGCTCATTACAAGAATAGTCGTTCTGAAAATCTGACTTGAATTTTAATTGTTCAAATTTCTTTTTACCTTCTGTCAGTGTGTGTTCAACCATTTCAAAGCTGTCAGGCACCTTTGATGTCACAAATGTATTATTTTCTTTTCCCACCTTTCCTTGTTCATTCGATCCATTTCCCTTTTGAGAGCATGCTTTTATAGAGTTATTTTTATAGTCTTCAGTGACTTCATCATCTTTTTTGTCTAAATCCTTATCTGCATATAACTGCTTAGAAATGAAACTAACATTATGGAGTACATTGTTTTCCTCCAACTTCTCTTCTAGTTCGTTCTTTTGATCTATTTTTCTGTTTCCTGTGCATAATTGGCAGCAGCAAAGCTCGTAGAATAATTTTCGCATAACATCAGCAAGGAAAATTCCATTTTTCGTTAAAAATAATAGCGCGAGTGGGATGCCAAACGTTGAATATAAGATAATAATTATTTTTGAAGAACTTGAAGAAGGTATGGACGACATGTTACCTGAAATGAAATATACTTTAAAAGCCAATAACACATATAAATTTATATAGCCGGGAAATATTATAGCCGATGAAGATTCAATTGAAATTTGGTGTCTAATCCACAATTGTGAGTTCAGATACAGTGTAATAACACTCTTTTAGCCTGTAAAATGTCTAGTACATAAAATGAAATATAAATAAACTATACGAGTAAAACTATTCATATGAGCGGATAACAATTATATGTGCTGATGAAATCCTGACTATTTACCTCACGCAACAAAAGCTACCGCGTGCAAAAATATAAATTAAGAGATAAGACAGTATTAAAGGAAACAAAAGGAAAAGGGAAAGGGAAAAAGGGAAAAGGGGACAATCGAAAGATTTTCACATCTGATAAAATTCAGTTGTGGCTTGCTATAAGTTTGAAAAGAAATTCTAAAGGGACCTACAGTCGCAAAAAATTGAGCTTGAACTTTTACTAAACAACCACTATACTTTGTCAAATGTAATTTTTTTTTCTATTTTGGGGTACAGCGTCAATTCATCGCTTGTTATTTTACTGTGTGTTGTAGTTACTTACAATGTTTTTTTCTTTTCTTTTTGACAATGGCTTCTGAACGCAAAGCTGAAATATCCAGACTTTTATTAGAATATATATTCTAATTTATTCAGTATTATCCTCCGTATTAATTAAAAGTTTCACCCTTCATTGTACATTTAATTTCATCTTAAATGGAACTGTAATGCGGTCTAAGAAACTACTATCATAAAAATAACTGCTTAGACTGAAAAGACTTTCGTGTTGACTTTCTTGAAGTACTCCAGACCATAGTCCAGCTGACTGTTTTTCATTCTATTTTTCTTTTCACTTTGACTTTATCTTTTTTAAAGAATACAATACTCTTGTAGCCATGGAAGGAACTAAGAACTCATTTTTCCAGTAATAAAATATACCTGCTCTTATCAGACAATCCACTATGATTACTCAATTGAAATATTCCATCATTGTACGTGAAATTAACGCTACGCCATTTTTCATGATCATTTTTACGCACAAATATCCATAATAAGTCCTGAATAAATATATATTCCACTCCAAATCCTGAGAAATTTCAGGTTAAACCTGAATAAACATTTTAGAAATGGTTTTAATTTGGGATAGACTCTGTGTAACATACTATGCAAACACTTTCTCCTTCTCCTTTTGTTCATTACTTAATTGTTACTGCCGACTGTTGTAGTCAGCGCAATAGCGCTACCTAAGTAAAGAGTGGAGTGGCATCCATAGGATTTTTATACCAGGCCACTTCGTATGGTAGAGATGGTCGTAGAATTTTTGAAGAAAGTTCATTTGCATCAAAATTGAAATTTTTAGTGACATTTTTAAGAATCGAAAGTGATTGGACGACAACCAGCACCATTTTCGTACCCTTTTTTGATACCTACTCTCCCGCTCCCCTTCAAAATCATCCCAATAAAATTATCGATAGACACTTTGTTCAAAATAGATAAAAAGTTCACCAGATAAACCTCTAGGGATGACAAGATCCTCAGAGCCCCTTGGGAAAACACCGCAAATTATGCAAGCTGTCATTTTTTACGTATGGTTTTTAAAGGGGAAAAGGGAGCTTGTTTGATCGTGGGTGTCTGTTTAGTCTGAAATATTCAGAGATCGTTCACTGAGTCAAGAAAACCTTAAATTTTGCTAGGAAAGAAGAGTGCCAAGGGTCCTGAAATAGTCCAAATATTGTTTTATTGTTTTGTTGAATTTAAAGTGAGGTCTTACTGATCATTCGCTGGGCTAAGATTCCCAAAGATACACAAGGGTATACTTTGTAAACTAAACGCGTATTCAAGTAAATCAAGAGAGAACAGATTACTTACGATACCTAAGGAATGACTCAGTGTATTAAGCTGAAACTTTGAGGTCGTACTGAAGGGATGGATGTCAATCCCACTTTGAATTTTGACATTGTGGGTGGGGGAGGGGTTTAGATCCAGAGGTAGATTGACTGACCTGACTTCTCAAGTTGTCAAAATATCATGTTTTGAGTATCTAGGGAACAGCTTTTGGAGGGAGGGAGTTAAGACTACTGGTGCTGTTGGATAAAAGAAGGTGGAGGGCGTGGCGAAGGAAACTGAAGTGTAGTGCTGGGGGTGGGGAAGGGATTCAGCAATATTTGCCTTTACTTCAGGTAAAAATAGCGTTTTTGCAGTTTAAGCTCCTGTGACACTTAAAATTCATGCACGTTTCAGAAGCGAGATAATCAAAATATATTGTGTACTACCAGACTGTAAAAACGTGGATCTAAAATGTTTCAAGAACGGTCTAGGACATTAAGGAATAGAGTTGGTTGAAACCTTCAGGCAATTCGGAAGAAATAAGGGAAATGGCGGGACAAGGGAATTCATATATAATTTTAGAGGGAGAAGAAAGCATCTAACGAATTTTCATCTGTAATCACGGTTAAAAGAACATTTTGCACTATAAGATCCAATGGAACCTATTATACAAGGTTAAGTAATGAGATAAATAAAAAAATGGTACAAGGTTGTAAAGTTGATGTATGCAAAATATCTTGGGAACAGATCTAGAATCTACCTAGGATCTAGAAGATATCTTGGAATCGTAAGTTAAAACTTTCAAGGAACACTTGATGTAAGATTATGACTCGGGGAAAAGGGTAGAGATAAATCAAAAGTCAGTCTGTAAATACAGGTTATCAAAATACAGTATCTGCAATATCCTATGAACCAGGATGGGTCTTTCAAATTGAAGACTGCAAGTTACAGAGTCCTCTTTTGGTCGTTAAAGCGATTTAAAGTCAGTCAGCCACTCTTCCATAATCTTTGTGCCACCCCCTGCATCCTCTAAGATATCTGATCTAAATTTTGAGATTGACATTTTGTTTAAAACAGTTGAAAGGCTCAATAAAGATGTCAGTGAGAATAACAGGATCCCCACATACTCTCGTACCTTCGTGGTTAATTTCTTGAACACAATTTCTAAAATTTCAGTTTTGAAAGTAAGAAAAACTAATGTGAGATGCTTACCTATTGTTGTTACCAAACTAGCAGCAAAGAGAAGAGATTCCCCAAAGTCGATGTTCTTATCTCCTTTGTTAGGGCCTTCATAACTGTGCATTATAGCAGAAGTAATTATATTGCTCTCAAATTTCTTGAGTGATTCCTCCACTACGCGAGTCCAATTCTCCTTGTATAGCACATTCAAGCTCTCTGTAAAATCCCATAACTCTTGTATACATTTTTCCCGAATGTTTTTAATAGCAGCAGCGCTTTCATCTTTTTCATTTTTGTCCAACTTCCGAAAAATAGCGGCACCTACTACTAAATAAATCAGTATAGCTGCTGTTAGACCGAAATTTGATGACAGCACTTTAAATACAATACTCCAAACGTTAGTTGTACACTTTACATTACACATATTGACCCCAAAACAAATTATGTTCTATTGAAGTACTTTTTAATCTTCATGGGGTTAGCATATTCCAATGTTTTGTCAGTTCATCATTAGATCACAATCAGTTTATTTGAATACGCAAAGTTTGCTGAATTTGAATACGGAAAGACCAGCATATTTCAACGTTTTGTCAGTTCGTCACTAGATCATAATCAGTTTATAGTTCGAGCTAAAAGATCACTGAGTTTTGAATACGGAAAGACTGCTTAGACAACCTGTAATTAAATAGATTCAAATTAATGCTTAATTTTTACAAAGACATTGTACAAAACAAACATCTACCCAAAATGTATGCATATCCAATCAGAAAGGCACTTTGGGTGGCTTCTTTCAAATAGTTTTCATGTGAAAAGAATAGTCTAATTAGCAGATGAATACAATTATACTGCTTGACTTTACCATTTTTATTAAAAATAATTTTATCAATTTTTGTCAAGATCAAAGAATTTTGTCAAATTCTGTTCATCGATCGATCCTAACAAATTAGGTTAGATTAACAGCCATGAAAATAATATAATGAAAATACATCAAAATAGCATATTATAATATATAGCCTAAGCCGGACTTAAGATCTTACCTCGGGTCGTCTTGCGTTAAGTTTATGTTTTTAGAGCCAGTAACAGTAAGTCAAATTACTAAAATTGTTAATGGCTTTAAAAAATCGTCCTTGTTTGGGTCAGATTCTATTCCTACTAAGGTAGTTAAATCTATTCTTCCTTCAATAGTTGTGCCTGTAACAAAACTTATTAATTTTTCATTTAAAAATGGTGTTTTTCCGGAAGCTATGTTCTGTTCTGTATGAAAGTGGACCAAGAAATGATCCAGCAAATTATCGACCAATTCATATTTTATCAGTATTTAATAAAATCATCGAAAAGGCCATGCTTTCTAGTCTCCTTACTTTTCTAAAATCTAAAAAAATTCTTCATGATTTTCAATTTGGTTTCAGAATAAAGCACTCTTCTGAACATGCCTTTATGACCCTTTTATACATTCGGTATTAGATTTAGGATTAATCCCAGCTGCTAAATTCCTAGACATTCGTAAGGTATACAATTCCTTAACCCATGAAATTCTTCTATCGAAGGTGTCTCATTTTGGCATTAGGGTGATAAATTTTCTTGGTTTCTATCTTATTTTAATGATAGGTTGATTTCTGTCGATCCACTTTTCCATTCACTCTAACAAGTGAATTTTGCGTCCCTCAGGGATCAGTTTTAGGGCCTCTGCTATTTTTGGTTTACGTAAATGATATTTTTTGTTGTAAAAAAGCAGAAATTTATTAATTGCAGTAGACTTTGTCATCCTAGGCCTTCCCTTACCCATAGTGCCAACTATAGTGTGACATCTTCTGATGTCTTTATTTGTTTTGCTGATGACAGCAGACTTGGTACTTCTTGGCACTGTCCGCTGGTCATTAAACGGACAATTTATAGGATTAAACAGACAATTTATGTTTATTAAATAACATTCGTTAAATGATCAAAGGACTGAAACTAATAAGAAATCTCACAAATATTTATGATCATTTTACAACCAATTTTGTATTCTCTTGAAATGGGTTGCCTGAAAGGTAATGATGGGGGGGGGGAGAATGCACCCCTCTGTTTTGTTCAGTCGTATCAGTTGCTTATTTTGACCTCATTCAGTTTCTGGGTACCCATTCCGTTCAGAGACAGTCCAATTCGTTTTCGTTGTCCTGAAAACAGTGTCAAATTTTCTAACTGCCTAGTAAAAATGGCTTATTTTGGCACAAAATAGCTTCAATTGTAGCTCGTAGTCAGCATAGAGATATAATCAGAACGAGTTAATTAACTTACTTTTATTAGAAATCAGAGATAAGAAAAAATTGATAAAATTTTGGATTCGGAATCTTATTTGTTGATGACGGGTATAACATACTTCAAATTACGACAAGCAAGAAGTTGTAATCGGTGCTATCAGCTCAGGAAGGATCAATAGAGGAAGAGACTGTTAGATGTTGGGGAGGTTAATGACAAAACCAGGTTGGTTATGCCAAAAAGTGCAATTGGAAGACTGTCAAGGGGATAAATTACTTGGCTGCGTAAACTTTTTAGTCTTATTGATATGTAAGTACAATATGCAATATAGTTTCTGCTCAGCAGAAACTACCGGGAATTCTCAATCGTCATCTGCCTAAAAATCCCTGCCATGTCAACATACTAAACACCATTATAGAGCATAGTTGCCAATTATCTTTCTTGACAGCAGAGCTATTCAATATCCTAAAAGAAATGTACTGGTTCTTCTCTTCATCAACAAAATATCTTGCTGGCTTTTAAACGGAGCTTGTCTTCTACTGAAAATAGTCTCAATCTCCAAAAAGTATGACGGATCAAGTGGACTGCAAGAACTATACATACAAACAGCAATTGCATCGTTTGATGCGATATTTTCAGCTCTTAACAATATAAAGCGGAAAAAGAATGTTGATGAATATAAAAAACTACAAATCAGCAGTATTTTGAACACAATCCTCAATGTGGACATTATCGTCCGTCTCATGTACAAGAAATAATGAAAAGTATGAAAAATTAGAATATCATGTAAACGGCCAAGAATGCGACAGAATCATTTTAACATGAGAAAATAAGCATCATCAGTTATAAAAAAAAATAGAAAGAATAATTGGGGAGAAAATCGAACGGTTTAACTATCAGTGCAGAGCAGTTTACCAAAAGTATGGAAATAGATCCAGAGGCTGATTCAATCAAACATTATCATCAAAGAATTCAACTACAGAAGAGAGAATAATGAGGACTTTTTTTCCCAAGACAGTGAACCAACAAAACCTATTTGAATATTTCGGCCCTATATCTAATGAAATGAAATGAGAATTCCAATGAAAGGGGTAAAATTAACCTTGACTTGACGCCCACTTAATTGGACAATCTGTCTTGGCTTTTTCTACAATTGGCCATGACTTGACTTTTCCCACAACTATTCCATTTTCAATTCAAAAATCTTCAGCAAAAAAAAACAAAACAAAAACAACAACAATAAAACACTTACAATAAAAGTTCTCGGTTAAAAATCCATTTTTTTTAAATAGGTTTGACATCATTACTTCGTAACGAAAAGTTAGTCAAGACTGTGAGACAAAAGCCAACATTTTACAAGCTAAAAAGGTTCATTCATGGCGCTAGCTGTATAATATTAAAAACTGGAATAATTTCTTATTGCGATATTTGCCTTCTCTGCAGCTAATCTTGTAGTTCTTTGGGATTGGGCTTGTTTTCATTCGTTCCTATTTTGTTTTATTTTGAATTAGATTATTTTCTATAATTAATTTTGTGTACATAGGGTTGAGTGTGTATTCACCCAAGTCTCTATTTAGCGATGTATTATTATTTAAGTTTCGCTTTATTTCGATTGCCTCGCGGACAGTTTGCATAAGCATAATAATAGATACCTTCACTTCAAATCTGACCATCCTCCACAGGTTAAAAGAGGTGTAGATATAGAGTGCTAAATATCTGTTCAGAGCTGTATATTAAAAAAGAATTAAATTTTATTACAGACATACTTTTTGGTAACGGGTACCCAATTTCTCTCATAAATACTGTTAGTGCTCAAAGATTAAAGATGCATTTTTCTAAAGCCTTGAATCCCACACCAGTAAACGGTTCGAATAAACCCACGAATACGATTTACCTACCTTATATTCCGAAAGTTACTTCAAAACTGAAAAAAGTGTGTTTAACAAACAATTTACATGTTGTATTCACAAGTAATTTAAGTATAATGAATCTTCAAGATTTTGGTAAGGATAAAACCCCAGTTACTTGTCTAACAGGGGTGTATCAAATACCATGTAGTTGTGGAAATTATTACATTGGCCAAACCCACCAAAATTTAGGAACAAGATTACGGCAACACAAAGAAAGTATTGAAAAAGCATTAAAATCTAAAAATAACTCCATACCTTTCGATTCAGCTTTAAGGAATCATACTTTTGAAAATTCAAACCAATATGTTCTATTTGACAAAACAATTCTAATTAGCAATGACCTAGGAATCAAACTGTCCGCGAGGCAATTGAAATCGAACGAAACTTAAATAATAATACATCCCAAAATAGAGTCTTGAGTGAATACATACTCAAACCTATTTACACAAAATTAATTATAGAAAATAATCTAATTCAAAATAAAACAAAATAGGAAAAAAAAATCCCAATCCCAAAAGAACTACAAGATTAGCTGCAGAGAAGGCAAATATCGCAATAAGAAATTATTCCAGTTTTATATAAATACAGCTAGTGCAATGAATGAAACTTTTTAGCTTGTAAAATGTTAGCTTTTATCACACAGTCTTGGCTGAACTTTTCGTTAAGAAGTAATGATGCCAAGCTTATTTAAAAAAAGAAATGGATTTTTAATCGAAAACTTTTATTGTAAGTGTTTTATTGTTTATTATTATTTTTTCCTGAAGACGGCCCTTAGATATAGGGCCGAAATATTCAAATAGGTTTTGTTGGTTCACTGTCTTGGGAAAAAAGTCCTCATTATTCTTTCTTCTGTAGTTGTATTATGGAAAGGCAGTGTGGTCTTCGTCATTATTTACAACAAAGAATTAGAACATGTTGCTTTGACAGCCAAGCTCAAAGTCCAGCCGAGATCTCAACGCATCAGTTTTACAGACAACGTTTTAGAATCTTGAGTGATAAGAGCAATAAGGTGACGAGAGACGAGTTGAGAGCTTACCTGACTGACATTCGGCTATTTTGCTTCTTATATCCGCCTCCTAAAAAAGGATCTCATTTCCAGACATTGATCTAGGAGCTACATTTTTCTAAGACCATAAAGAAGCTCAAGACCCTACCGCTCCTTAAGCAAAGATTGGACTTTTGGTTCACCTTTGCCTAACAATTATTTGCTTCGAAGAAGTCCTTGTTGAAGGGTGTTGCCGGCGACAGCAGTTCAAGAAAGCTAATCATCTTTGCCAAGTGGCTGCCACTACATCTGTTGCTGATAGAAGATCGGCAAGCACAAGCTGTTTAAGAATTGGCTGAGAATTGCCATGCTTGATT
The DNA here is from genome assembly GCF_032884065.1 of Artemia franciscana. NCBI lineage: Eukaryota > Metazoa > Arthropoda > Branchiopoda > Anostraca > Artemiidae > Artemia > Artemia franciscana. The sequence goes on along the minus strand of NC_088882.1, from coordinate 22,265,851 downwards.
TTCTACTACATTCCCTCATATTGTTGATTAGTGAAGAAAGCCTCCTCGATACCTTAGACTGAGATAAGAATGTCCATCAATAGCTGGCTTTAAAATAGAGGTAAATCCAGGTCTAAATTGCTTTTTTAATTAAATGTTTACGCAAGATTTTCTTTTTTTTTCTCTAAAATGTTCTGTAGAGAAGTACAAACGATAAAAGATGATTTTCTATAAGCTTTTAGGTAATAACATTGTATAACCGTATAATATGATCAAGATGGGATTTAAACGAGGGCTATCACCCCTTCCCCTGGCTGTTGTGCTTTGATCCAACTGATTCCTGGTTGTCTTTTTTTAGGATCAAATGTTTTAAATAAGCTTTTTTTCAAAAGGCAAAGATCATGAGCTCATTTTTGGAAAAAACGAAGACGGACAAGCACAAGTACCAAATTCATTGGTTATCATGAACTTCCTCAGTTGAACATCTATATCACATACCTCTTGTCTGTGGCCCCAACTATGGATCCCAAGAGGGCCACCCCTGATACCAAATAACTGACTGATTTAACCGATAAGCTTATATAAAATGCAAAATTAATTACACAGAAAGTTGGTTAGAGCTCGGTTTATATAAAATAAAGTTAGTATTACCATAACCAGTACAAACAAAAATAGTTTTATATCATTTTGATTCTATCCGTCTTTATAATAATTGAGAAGAGGAATGTATTACTCTCTTCACCTTTTTGATAGTACTAGCTCCAAATAGCTAACCTTTTGCTATTAAGAAAGAACTTGCGCAGCAAATAATTACTTTAACACGAGAGAGAGTTCACGCATATCTTGAGAAAAATGAATACAGGTAAAATTGAAAAAGCCAACCCATTGGGAAGTAATAGGAGACACAGACGCAAACAAACAAGATTAAAATAGATAATCTTTTTTCTGTTTTCTACTCAGAAATAAAAGAAACTAGCACTGATTAAAAGAGTTCCTCACAACACTGTATTATTTATTTTTATTATATTTTTAATTTAAGCATACGTTCCTGCTTTGGCGGGATTTCATTTTATGCAAAGATCTTATATGCCTTTTTAAATCTTTTTTATTGTGTTTAACCACTGTCCATGAGATTTATAGAGGCTTTCAGTTTCACTGAACGATCTCCAGTAGACCGTCAAACATTCTTATTTTCTCCTATCTTGACAAACCATCGACGTCAGAATTAAATAATTTGCTATATGATGTTACATAGTTAAAAAAGATTATGGAGTAACATTAAAAATCAGGCAAGCAAAACTCACAATGTACTTGAGGTGGCTGTCCACTTTTTCAATTTCCGTTGCCAAACAGTTCGTGGTAACGAGCTGTAGTGAGACTCGGCTCAATAGTAACCGAAACTCTAAAAAATGGAATTTTGATACCAATAGTTACATCAAAAGAATCGCATTTTTATGCTGATTTTAAATATATATATATATTTTTTTTGTCAAGATCAGTTATGCCCATCGAATGTAACGAGCCTGAGAAAATTTGCCTCATTTTAGAAAATAGGGGGAAAGACCCCCTAAAAGTCATACAATCTTAACGAAAATCACACCATCAGATTCAGCGTATCAGAGAACCTTATTGTAGAAGTTTTTAGCTCCTATTTACAAAAATGTGGAATTTCGCATTTTTTGCCAGAAGACAGATCACGGATGCGTGTTTATTTGTTTTTTTGTTTGTTTTTTTTTTGTTTTTGTTTTTTGCCAGGGGTGATCGTATCGACTTAGTGGTCCTAGAATGTCGCAAGAGGGCTCATTCTAACGGAAATGAAAAGTTCTAGTGCCCCTTTTAAGTCACCAAAAACATTAGAGGGCACCTAGGCCCCCTCCCACGCTCATTTTCCCCAAAAGTCACCGGATCAAAATTTTGAGATAGCCGTTTTATTCAACATAGTCGAACAGCCTAATAATTATGTCTTTAGGGACGACTTATTCCCCCGCAGTCCCCGTGGGACGGGCTGCAAGTTACAAACTTTGACCTGTGTTTACATATAGTAAAGGTTACTGGGAAGTGTAGAGACGTTTTCTGGGGGATTTTTTTGGTTTAGGGGGAAGGTTGAGGGGGAAGGGGGGGTTACGTGGGAGGATATTTCAATGGAGGAAATTTTTATGGTGGAATAGAATTTCAATGAAGGGGGCGCGAGATTTTCTAGCACTATTTGAAAAAACAATGAATAAATAAATATGAAAAGTTTTTTCTAACGAAAGTAAGGAGCAGCATTAAAACTTAAAACGAACAAAAATTACTAAGCATATGAGGGGTTTACCTCCTCGTTATACCTCATTCTTTACGCTAAAGTATTTTTAGTAATTTGAACTATTTATTCTACGGCCTTTGTGATTCAGAGTGTGATTTAAGTTCTAAAGCTTAAAGCTCAAAGTCACTAAAGCTTAAATGGGAAATTTAAGCTTTAGTGTAAAGAACGGGGTATCGACGAGGGTTGAACCCCCTCATATACGCAATAAAACATACGAATATAGAAGTTCGTTACATAAGTTAATTCGTAAGTTATGTATAATTTTTACCAATGAAAACGTTTGTAAAAAATTAAAAGTTGTACTTGCCTTTTTAAGTAATCAAACAATTGAGGGGGAACTTGGCCTCCTCCTTCACTCCTTTTTTCTCGAAGTCTTCCGATAATTGCAATTAATCAATATGCAAATTTTGTTTTAATTATTTATGTGCGGAGAGCCAAGATCAAAACATGCATTAAATCAAAAACGTCCAGAAATTAAATAGAAAAAAACAAGTTTTTTTAAATGAAAATAAGGAGCAACATTAAAACCTAAAACGAACAGAAATTACTCCGTATATGAAAGGGGCTTTTCCTCCTCAACGTCCCGCTCTTTACGCTAAAGTTTCTTACTTTTTTTAAAAGTAGAGTTAAGAGAAAGAGTCAAACTTTAGCGTAAAGAGCGGGGCGTTGAGGAGGAAAAGCCCCTTTCATATACGGAGCAATTTCTGTTCGTTTTAAGTTTTAATGTTGCTCCTTACTTTCATTAAAAAAAAACTTGTTATTTTCTATTTTTTACTCAAAGGTTCACTGATTTAAGAGTGCTGTATGCTGAACCATATCGTGATTCTAAGTGTTTTATTTACTGATAACCTGAAAAAACATTTAATTTAAAATTTTTAGGTTTAACCAAATTACGAATAAATAAACCTTTTCATTCTGAAAGCCATAAGTTAAAAATTAAATTTTGTGCTACATAGATTTTTGTGCTAGTGCATTTGTTTATGAAGCAACGAGGTGAAAAGTCATGTGCATGCGTACAGAGCAAGTTTTGCAGAGAACAGTCTCTTTACTGCATAGGATAATGTTCTGCTCGTTTTTAGTTTTGTTGTTGCTCCTTACTTTCACTTCAAATTGTTTGTGGTTTTTAATATTGTCTGGTTTTAATATCCATTTCTACCATATCGTTCCGAAAATCAATTCTACTGCATAATTAGCGAAACAGTGAGATTTAAGTAAACTATTTTGTATTATCTTTCTCATTCGTAAGGTATTCAGACAGACTAAAGGATGATACAATCGAAATGATCTCTGATTACTGTTAGTCTCACTTGAGTCTTTCTGCTTCACAGATAAAGTTGAAGTTAGACCAGTTGATGTCATTTTGATTGCAATACTGGTCTATTTCGATAATCCGGAGGAAGTTACTCTCTTGGAGTGTGACTTCAAATTTGAAAAAATCACGTGTTTTAACGTCTGGAAACGATCTATGCCAACGTTTCTAGCTGTTTTATTATCTAAATCCAAAGATCTATCAGCAGAGAATATACTTTACCCAATAGAAATTGACCATTAGAAATGAAATCTGAGTAAATACTTCGGAGAATTTTTTGAAAAGTCGACAAGGCTCTAATAAAGTTTAAGATAAAAATACTTTAAAAATGAGTGTTTTGCACTGCATAGTTCATTTTCTACCTTATAGCATTTTTTAGCATTAGCATATAGTATTTTCTTTTGAATCTCTAATAATTCCGATGACTAAAACTAGAATTTAGTCATGTTTCTCAGCCTAGTTTCTACCTTAGTATTATTCATGCACACAATGGTTTTTTTATGTCTTTATGGAAGCATTTTTATTTGACATAGAAAACTTCTGATTTGGTGTGGATTCCTTGCCTATTAACTTTTCAATGAGGCCGTTCTACACAAAATCTCAAAATTGTATGAAGGCGCCATGCATTCCTATCCGAACAAAGCTTAAAATCGTGAAAAATCGAAAAGTGTGTCAATTACTTCAAAGTAATTGAAAAATTCAATTGAAAAGTTTAACTGATGAGAACTAAACAACTATTTTCATAAGTCTGATAGAGAATGTTTTTCATCTTTAAACCAACTTTATATAAAATCCTCATCATGACATTTTTTTAATTTTGGATATAATGTCTTGCTTGTTGTATTCGACTGGGGGGGTCTTAAGATTTTCGGTATTTTATTCAGTCAGGTAAGTATTTTAGCAAAAGATGGAAGCGAAACATAGCCGAACACAGATGTGTTTATTCAAAACTTAAGAGCCAGCTTTAATTAATAAGAGAGACTCTTTTCTGGGATTGAATAGCTTAGAGGGATATGTTGTTTTCAAGTATTATGGCTCTTAGCTTGTCCCCAGGGAGCTCCAGGCGAAACCTAAAAGGTTAGTTATTAAGATTAAAAAGTTGACATTTTCCCTATGACGGGGCTAAGACTGTCACTCAAGTTCCAAGCAAGTATAAGGAGATTTGAAGTTCATTATGATCCACAACTTCTTATACTTGTTTCTAAAACTCATAAATAAATAAAGATCACTTACATCAAAGCCCCTCGTTCCTAATTGCTAATAGGCAATAAAATATCATTAAACATAATATGAAAAAAAACAACAAATGAATCAACGTAATTAAATCAACCATCAAGATAAACGTCTATGTTAACCATTTAATTTGCATGGACTGTGTGACTTTTCTGGAATGAATGCCCCACCATGAAGAATCTCTTCCTCGGAAACAGGAAAACTCAGTATAGAGCTTTTTGATACTTTTAACCCGTCCTCTTCGAGGCCGAATCGTAGTTTGGTGCCACAAAATGGAGAAAGCGCTACTTCCTTGCGGCACATTGTTTTTGGTCACTTCAAAATAGCACTAGAATTTTTAATTTCAATTCAAATGACTCCCTCTAGATTTTGTAGATCCAATGGTTAGACAGGATCACCAGTAGAAACAGGCATCCGTGATCTTTCATAAGGAGAAACAATGCAAAATTCCATTATTTCGTTGATAGGAGCTTGAAACCTCTACAACAAGGCTCTCTAATATGTTGAATCTCATATTATGTAAAACAAAAGAACCTCTTTTGTGTACCGTTTGAGTTTTAGCTCTATAAGATATATTCTTTCTGCTTTTATAAATATTATCCTCAACACAATGAAAAAAAAAGTGTCGAAAATATTAGGTATGAAATATAGAATGAAATAACAATATAAAACACTACCCATCTAATAATATCCATAAACTTGGACGTTGAAATACGTTGATAGATTTAAGACAAAGGAATATTTTTAAATGAAATTAAGGGGCACTATTGAAACTTAAAACTAACAGAAATTATTCCAAATGCAAGGGGGTTTGTCCCTCTCCAATCCATAGCTATTTAAGCAAAAGTTGGACCATGTTCGCAATTTAAAATACTCATTATATATACTCATTATAAAACACGATATAAATAGTGTTCTGAACCCCTTGCCCTTGCGGAACTACTGTTGCTTGCCTTTATGATTTTCTCTCCCTTTTCCAAAAATCTGTCAATTTTCTCAGGCTCTCAGCTTTTGATGAGAAATCTTGAACTTCATAATTTTAAATATTTGGAATCAAACAATTCGTGGTAAAGAAATATAAAAGGCTACGAGCCTGAGAAAATTTGCCTGATTTTCGAAAAAAAGGGGAACAAACCTAAAAATGGTAGAATTTTACTGAAAAAACCCCATTAGATTCAGCGCATCAGAAAACCCTATTGTATAAGTTTTAAGCTCCTATCTGCAAACATGTGGAATTTGTTATTTTTGCAAGAAGAAAGATCACAGATGCGAGTTTATTTGTTGTTTTTTTTTCCCAAGGGGTGATCTTATCGACTGAGTTGTTGTAGAGTATTGGAAGAGGGTTAATTCGAATGAAATTTAAAAGCTCTAGTGCTTTTTTAAGTAACCAAAAACATTGGAGGGCAGCTAGGCCCCCTCCCAAACTCCTTTTTTCTCAAATGGGGGATGGGGCTTTTTAGGCCCCATCAAAATTTTGAGATAGCAATTTTGTTCAGCATAATTGAAGGCCCGATAACTATTCCTTGGGAGACATCAAGACCCCCTACAGTTCCCGGGGAAAGGTCTTTAATTTTAAAAAGAATTGACCATTGTTTACGTATAAATTTGTTATTGGGAGTTATGCATACATTTTTCGGGTGGGGAGAAATTTTTCGCTGGGGGATTTTTCCACGGGGAGAATTTGTCATTGGGAAGGAAGTTTCCAGGGGGTGATTTTTTCAGGGGAATTTTACATTGGGGGACAATGCCAGAATCCTTATTTGAAATTCTTCTTATGTCTTGCTTCCTCTTTACCAACTCAATTTTACGCTCGCGAATGTTAAAGGTAATAGTCCAGGGTGAATTTTCACCAGGATTAAAGTGTCTAGAGATTTTTTCCATGGGGAGGATGGATTTTTCCGTGGAGGTGGAGCCAGATTTTCTGGCATTATTTAAAAACGATCAGAAATTAATTAGAAGAAAACAAGTCCTTTCAACTGGAAGTAAGGAGCAACATTAAAAGAAACAAACAGGAACTATTACGTATATGGGGGGCTGCTCCTCTTTAACACCTCGCTCTTTACAGTAAAGTTTGAATTTTCTCCCAATTCCTTGATAACGACTCATGAGAGACAAAGTCGTTTAATTAGAACAATAAGAAGCGTTTTTTTTCAAAAGTACTAAAAAAAAGTTACCGTAGAGAGCGAGGTGTTGAGGAGGAGCGACCCCTTGTTTTTTTTCTATAATTTAATCCAAAGATTTTGTCCAAAAGTGGTTCACTGTATCAAAGACCTTTGATTGTTCAGATAAATAATCTAACAGTGATGATTATTTTGTAATTTTTGTAATTTCATTTTTATTAAAATAAAGTTCAGGGTGCAGACAATAAATAAATATAATTGATGAATATTCTATTAATAAGTTTGTAATCTATATAATTAATGTAGTGTCTGTCGGTCCTTCTGTCTGTCACCAAGTATAACGTCAATATATAAAAAAAAACTAACTAAAAAAACTTAAAAGAATTAAAACCTATTTTCTATAAACAAAACTGAGAAAAAACTAAAAGAAAACAAAAAAAATGAAAAAAAAATAAAAACTAAAAAAAACTAAAAAAGAAAACAACTAAAAAAGAAAAAAATAAAAGAAAAGAAGAACCTAAAAAAAAGAAAAGCTAAAAAAGAAAAGAACAAAAAAATAAAAATAAGGAAACACTAAAAAATAGAAAAAATAAAAAAAAGGAAAAACTAAAAAAGAAAAAACTATAAAAAATAAAAATTAAAAAAAGACAAAAACTAAAGAAAAAGAAAAAAACGAAAAAAAAAAAAAAAAAGAAAAAGACTGAAAGAGAAAAAAATTAAAAAGAAAAAACAAAAAAAAACTAAAATAGGTAAAAAACTAAAAAGAAAAAAACAAAAAAAAAATAGAAAAACATTAAAAAAGAACTATGCATGACGTCATATTCAATATAACGTAAAAAAATAAAAAAAACTAAAAAAACTAAAAAAAGAAAAAAACTAAAAAAGATAAAAATCTGTAAATGACGTCATGTTGGCAACGCAAAACCAGGCTTGCGGCTGATAGAGATAGTGAAAAAGAAGGCGTGTCGCTGTATTATAAAAGCAATGCAAGTACAATTATCCTACAATGTCACCAAAAAGAGAACCCCAGCAAAAAACACCAGAGCAACGCAAAGCCAGGCTTGCGGCTCAAAGAGAAAGGGCCAGATTAGGAATGTACAGTTTACGTCATCAATTCGATCCAAAAATGAGATACCGCTGGCCCTTGCGTCGTCCGGAATAGCCGCAGCGTTGGTGCTTGGTGAAAGAACTGCTCATTCCGCTTTGAAATTGCTTCTGAATATGCAGTCTACAGAAACTCCCACGCGCAACATTTCCAAATCATCTGGGATGGGTAAAGTATTGCAGCAATGCAAACTTATTGTTTGGGACGAGTGCAAAATGACACACACAAAAATCGCTCGAGGCTCTTTACCGATCATTGCAAGATTTGCGAGGAAATTCCTAACCCTTTGGCAGCAAACTAATATTGATTGCGGGAGACTTCAGGCAAACATTACCTGTTATTCCTAGATTGACACCTGCAGACGGAATGAATGCTTGCCTTAAAAATTCTAATTTACGGGTACACGATAATGCATTAAAATTAACTATAAATATGCGTGTCCGATTGCAAAACGATTACTCTGCTGAAATATTTTCAGATCAATTGCTGGCAATTGGAAACGGAAAGCTCCTAGTTGACTCAATTTCAGGACGTATACAACTGCCTCCTGAATTCTGTAATTTAGTGACGTCAAAAATGATTTGGTTGAAAAGGTATTTCTGAATATTATAACCAAATATAAAAATCATAAATGGGTAACTGAACGAGCGATTCTGGCAGCCAAGAATAAAGACGTCCACGAAATCAACAATATTATTCTTACCAAGATTCGAGACCAGGCAGTCATTTACAAATCAGTTGACACAGTTCTAGAATCAAATGAAGCGGTTAACTCTCCATCAGAATTTTTAAATTCCCTGGATCTCCAGGGGATCTCTAGGCGTACCAATAATACTGTTGCAAAATATTAACCCACCAAAGTTTTGCAACGGCACGCGACTTGCCGTAAAAAAAACAAAACAATGGAAAACGTAATAGAGGCAACAATATTGACAGAGCCTTCCGAGGGTGAGGCTGTCTTTATTCCTCGAATTCCCATGATTCCAACGGATCTGCCTTTTCAATTTAAAAGATTGCAAGTCCCAATTCGAGTAGCATTTGCAATCACCATCAACAAATCTCAAGGGCAATAATTAGAAAAATGCAGTATAGATTTTAATACGGTTTGTTTTTCCCATGGACAATTATATGTTGCATGTTTTAGAGTCGGTAAACCGAACGATCTATTTATGTGCGCAGACAATGGGACTGCGAAGAATGTTGTATATCCACAAATTTTACGCAGTTAAAAATTAGCACCTTGCATACGTGTTGCTTTAGGGGGGGGGACTTAGGCTTGCGGCTCAGAGATAAATTACCAAAAGAAAGCGTGTCGATGTGTTACAAGAGCAACGCGAAACCTGGTTTGCGGCTGAAAGAGAAATTAAGAAAAGAATGCGTGTCGAGGAATTACCAGAGTATATCAGGAATTACCAGTTGTATATCCGCAAGTTTTACGCAGTTAAAAACTAGCTCCTTGAACATGTGTTGCTAGGGCACGTTCCGGAAAAACACTAAAAAGTAAAGAAGAAAAATAAAATAAAGAAAGAAGAAAAAACTATAAAATACTAAAAAAGGTAAACAACTAAACAAAACTAAAAGGAAAGAAAAGAATGCGTGTCGAGGAATTACTAGAGTATATCAGGAATTACCAGTTGTATATCCGCAAGTTTTACGCAGTTAAAAACTAGCTCCTTGCACATGTGTTGCTAGGGCACGTTCCGGAAAAACACTAAAAAGTAAAGAAGAAAAATAAAGAAAGAAGAAAAAACTATAAAAGACTAAAAAAGGTAAACAACTAAAAAAAACTAAAAAGAACTAAAAAACTAAAAAAAGGAAAAAACTAAAAAGAAAACAAAAGAAAATTAAAATTTAAAAACAAGGGGTTACAAGAATTCAAAAACCTTAAAAAAGAAAACCAAAACTTTGAAGCTTAGTAGATCATTGTTAGAAATTGGGCTTGATTTAATGATCAAATATCTTTGAAGAAACTGCAATAGAACACCAGGGACAATGGGAATCCATATATAGAAGCCTGCAACGTGCCGTGCTGGGGCCGGGCGGCGGAGCCGCCGGGACCCAGCTAATTAATGAATAAAATAAAAGTAACAGCAATTAAATAATTTAAATACTAAATTAGAAAATAATTTAAAAATGTATTAATTAATGAATATATAGAAAATGGTTTTGTTAATAAATGAAACATGTCTTAAAATTTTGCCTGTAAATTTTGTGGGAGACAGGGAGAGGGGCTCGATAAATCAAGATTTTGTCCCAGGCACAAGAGAGGTCAGAACTGTCGGTGCATCAGGGAGTGAATTGTTTGCCAGATTATGTTAAAAAACAAAATTACTCCTGTTTTGGGATTAGACTAAAACAGATATTGCTCTAGTATGCTTTAATATTCTCTACTTTTTTGTGTGTGTTTTTTTTTTTTTTTTTTGATCTTAGTGTCTTCGGATAAAAAAAAATAAAATAAAATTAGCTCCTCGAAATTATTGGCATATTTTAATAGGTCCAACCTATGTCTTTCCAATTTCCATACGTACTGCTAAACAAATGTTAATTCAATTTACACCGCAAGCTTATTTAAGCATTTGCCTTTTCCCTTTCGTAAAGTTTTGAGTGCGCCTGATGTAATATTCATAAAACTGTCAGAATGAGTCCTATTTTCAATTAAAAGTTTGTCTGTTCCTTCGTGTATATTTAATATAAAAAAATTTCTACGGTGGGGTAAAAGCGATTAAGAGAAAGGAATTAGAAATGAAGATTTTTATATACCGGAAAATTTTTTATCCCCCCCCCACGACCAGAAAAATTTATGCGCACATCCCAATAATAAATATTAAATGTAAACTATGAACAAATTTCATAACTTGAAGACCTTTCTCCAAGGGCTGTGGAGGGGTCAAGTTATTTCAAAAGACATAGTTATTGGACTGTTCAACTATTCTGAATAATATGGCTATCTCAAAATTTTCATCCATCGACTTTGGAGAAAAAAGGGTCCGAGAGAGGGGCTGACTACCCACTCCTACGCCCGCTTAAAAAACTCACTTAAAAATAGCAATAGAACTTTTAATTTCTGTTCAAATGAGCCCCATTTCGATATCCTAAGGCTAGTGATTCGAAACAATCCCCCCTGGAAAAAAATTTAGAACTATAAGTGTGCATCCACGATCCTTCTTTTAGCAAAACAATGTAAAATTCCGCCATTTTGAAGATAGGAGCTTGAAATCACTGCAGTCGGGCTTTCTAATTTCTGAAGGTGTAATTTTCCTTAAGGTACCTTGATTTTTCTGGGGAGTGCCTCTCCTGATATTCTAATGCTAATGGTTCAAAACGATCCCTCATGGAAAAAAAATAATAATAAGTACGCATCCGTGATCATTCTTTTGGCAAAAAATGCAAAATCCACATTTTTGAAGATTGGAGCTTGAAACCACTGCAGTCGGGCAGGGTACTTTTCATTAAGATATCTTGATGTTTCTGAAAATCAGGCAAATTCTCTCATGCTCGTAGCCTTTGAAGCTGAACTCAGTCAGGATAATAGGCCGATTCTTTTGAAATACCTATTGAAATGAAAGCTCCTTTTTAGAGTTTCGGATTGAACCGCGTCCCTCCTTATTTACAGTTTGTTAGGACGAATAGTTTGATAAAATTTCAGTATTTTCTAGGAAATAATAACCAAAGCCCAAACCCAAGTGTAAATTCTGCAAAGCTTTTTTTCCATTGACCATAAACCTTTTTTTCAAAATCTTAGCTTATTGGAAAGTTATATATATATATATATATATATATATATATATATATATATATATATATATATATATATATATATATATATATATATATATATATATATATATATATATATATATATATATATATATATATATATATATATATATATATATATATATATATATATATATATATATATATACATTTTAATGAAACTCTGAAAAACATGAAGAAATTTTCCATTTCACATATGTTTAGTGACACAGTAACCCAGCGTAAAAGTCACACCTAGGATGCACTCTATAGACTGTGTAAGATAGACATATTAATTACAGAAATTCGTCATAGTAACTCTTATCTTAGTAACTGTTCTGTTCAAGATTTAATATTTGGTCTTTTCAGAGCGAGAATATTCAAAGTTGGAAATTCGGAAAAAAGTGAAAGCAATAATAAAGTTTGTAGGGTAACAGAAATTTTTATTATTGCATATAAAATCATCACATAAATGAATATTACTTTTATGTAACTTCAAGATGATTTTTTTTTTGTAAGTCTAGAAGTGGTTTATATAAAAAAAAAATAAAGCGAATAAATCAACAAGTTGCCGAATCAACTAGGAAATGTAAAATTGGAATAATTTATCTTAATTTTCGGTATTTTTTTTTTATTATTCTAATCCTTTATTGAAAAGTAGTGTTTCTTTATTGTTTTGTTACAGTCGTTTGTAATTTATTTGATTTGATACTGAATTTACAAAAAGCTGTCTGAAGTGTACTATTGAGTTTAATTGACTCATGTTCCGTAGTATATTGACCCAAGGATATATAGTTTCCATAGGCTTTATAGGGCTTATTCTCGTGATTTTAAAAGCTTATGTTTCATTACTTACTATCTATTGATGTGTATCATAGGCGGGGCTGTTTGTATCTTTGGATCAAGGCACTTCGTATAAAACGAGCTGTCGTAGAAATTTCGGAAGGGGCTCATTCGATTCGAAATTCAAAGTTCTAGATCTCTTTTTAAGAGTCAAAAGTGATTGAAGGGAAACCAATCCCCACCCCCTATCATTGCTCTAAATACATCCAATAACGATAAGGGCTATAAGCTATACTAGCTGCCATTTATTAACGTATAAGGCTTTCATGGATGTGGTGGTTGTATAAACTTCGGAAGGGGCTCATTGAATTAGAAGTCGGAAGTTCTAATGCCCTTTTTATAAGCTAAAAGTAATCAGATGGTACCATCCGATTATGCATATGGTACCATCCGATGGTACATCACATTCTCTTGGGGTTAAGAAAACCCTCAGAGCCTGGAGGCAAGGGTTGTAAGTTTCTTATGGAAGAGATTGTCGTATAAACTTTAGAGGAGGCTGAATTGATTGGAAATTTTAAGTTATAGTTCCCTTTTAAGATTCAAATGCGATGGAGAACAACTAGTTCCCCCTTCCCTACGATTCTCCCAACAATCCGTCTCAGTGAAATTGCAAGATAGCCATTTTTCAAAAAAAAAAAAAGAAAAAAAAAAAAAAAAAAAAAAAAAAAGTCCTACGATCCCAAAATCCGTCTGATTGAAATTGCAAGATAGCCATTTTGCTAAAAAGAAAAAAAAAAGAAAAAAGAAAAAACAGTCCAAAGAGCATATAACAATATCTCCAGGGTTGACAAGAACCCCCCACAGCCCAGGACAAGGGTCATAAGTCGTTTCCTGGGGGTATACAAGGTTTTTATAAAATGTGTGGTCATTTAAACTTTAGATGGGACTCGTGCGATTAAAAAAGTCGAAAGTTCTAGTTCCCTCTTAAAAGTCAAAAGAGATTGAAGGCAACAAGATCAACCCCCATACCCCTTGCCAATTATTTCCCAAAACACAAGCAATCAAAATTTTTAGACAAATGTTAACATTGTTGAAAGGACCTGTAATTATGCTTTTGGGGGGTTTCAAATCCTTTACAACCATTACGGAAAGCGCTATAAGTTAGGCAATTCGTTCATTGTTTACATAAGGTATTTGTAATTGAGAAAGGTGGTCATGTTTGACCTTTAATTTCCTAAAAAAGACGAAGAGCATTCGAATGAGTCTGTCAGAGAATGTGGTGGGGAGTGTTGGATTGAATCAATATGTATTATATGCATGTGGGTCGTCAAAAGGTGTAACTCAGGAATGTCTAAGTATATTAATTTGGAATTTTCAGAAAATGATAAGCGTGATGATCGATTGACCAAAAACGCAATTTTGCAGGTTACTACTACTCTACAACTACCACTACTAATGCTGCTAAACAACTACTGCTACAGCTACTACCGCTAAAACTATTCCTTCTGTAACGAGTACTACTAAGGCTGAGCATTTTAGAATAAACACCTGAAGAAACGTTGAGGGGAAAGTAAAACTAAATAAAAAAAAATACTATGTGCATACAGATTGCTGATAAGGGCATATCAACAATATTGGAACGGCTTATCATATCAAGAGGACACTTCTGCGGCATCATGAGTGGCATGTTCAACTGAACGAAAGGCAGCATACATCTGATACTACTGCTATTTCAACAAGTAAGAGGGTGAAAATTTGGAAAAATAATTAGGGGAAATTTAAACTAATTAAAAAAAATGCCTTATGCGTGCAGATTGTCAAAAGGGCGTATCTCAAGAATGGATTTGGGTATTAAGTTGGAACTTTCATAGGGTGCTTAAAGGCGAAGAGGAAGTGACAAAAACTTAAAATATGCATGCCATCACTAGCACTTTCATCACTCTTACTTTTCCTAACACATCTACTACTACTATTGCTCCTGCTAAACTTCTCCAACTACTACTTCAATTGCCATTACTTGCCAGGTTTACACTATTAAGATGATTGGGGTGTCAAAAAATGGGCCGTCAATAGGGCCCAACTTCAGAATTTTCGGGACGGCTTACTGTCTCAAGGTGAAACTTCCGGAGCATCATTAGGGGGATATTCAACTGACCAAAAGGCAGTAGGTCTATGCTACTACTTTTATTAATACTGTTGCAACTATTTTTACTACCACTACCGCTACAATACTAATACTGCCACTCCTTCTCCTACTACCACCACTGCTACTATGATATTAGTAATATTAAGGTAGTTCTATGAAGGTGAAAATTTGAGAGAATACTGAGGGCAAATTTGAAATAAAGAAAAAGATACTGTGTTCATTCAGACTGGCAATAAGACGTATCCAAAGAATTAATTTCGATGTTTAGTTGGAACTTTCTAAGTATGCGTAAAGGGGAAGATCAATTGACCGACATGAAATATGTGGAAACTACTTCTAATGCTACTACCACTACTAATACTGCTAACACTACTACTACTACCACTACTACCGCTAAAACTACTCCTTCTGTAGCGAGTACTACTAAGCCTGAGTATTTTGGAATAAACACCTGAAGAAACGTTGAGGGGAAAGTAGAACTAAATAAAAACATACTATGTGCATACAGATTGCTGATAAGGGCATATCAACAATATTTTTGGAAATATTTTTGTACTGCTATATTTATTAGTTCTACTACTACTCTTAATATTACTCCAACTACTACTTCTATTGTAGATAGTTATAAGGCTAAGAGCATTAAGATGAAAATTTCAAGAAGTAAATACAGGTTATCAAAAGGAAATATCGACAATCTCGTAACAATGGCTAATTGTATAGATAGATAGATATATTTATTTTCCATGTAACAGTAAAATAACCAAACAACAATCTATAAGTCTCCACAAAGACTCCATAGCCTGTAGAAGGGGGACTACGAAAAGGATCGCATAACATTAAACATTTACATCCTTAATATGAAAAGCATTTGCTTCATAAACATAGAGAGGAAAAAATAATAACAATAAAATATATATATATATATATATATATATATATATATATATATATATATATATATATATATATATATATATATATATATATATATATATATATATATATATATATATAATAAAAAACAAAAAAAAGACAGTTCATTAAATAAGCTTTATCAAATTGCAATTTATCAAAGCATCTAAAAATCTAACAATAATAATAATAAAAGTGGATAGCACTACATACGTCAAGGGAAAATTAACCATATGGAAACAACAAATCTTTTACGGGTCTTTTGAAGGTGCCAAAAGAGGGGCATTCTCGACCCAAATGGGAAAAGGTGTTCCATGTAAACCACAAAGCAAAAGGATTAAAGTCGGATCTTATTGTTGGTGTATGCGGAATTTGGATATTTAGAGAACTACGGAGCTGATAATTTGACCGACCAAAAAAAATAGGATTTTTTTTTCTAACTACAAAAATTAGGTCATTTACATAGGTTAAGACAGTACTGGTCCTAAAACTGATCCTTGCGGAACCCCTGGTCAGCACTTGCTGGTGAGCCAAAAAGTTGATCAACAGAAATTATTCTACCAGACATGAAAAACTTTAACCAAAAAACCGCACTACTTCTTACGCCAAAATGAGAAAGCTTAAATTGAAGAACACTGTGGGCTAAAGAATCAAAGGTTTTACGGACTTTCAGAAACAAAGCGGCAGGAATTAAAAGGGAGTCTGGAGCAGAGTGAAGATTATTCATTAAAACTACGCAAGCAGGCTCAGTTGAAAGATTTGCTCAAAAACCAAACTGAAAATCGTGAAAAAAATTTTAGAAGTAAGAAAATTATTAAGACGAGAAAGCATCACCCTCTCAAATATTTTGCTAAGAACAGACAGCAACGATACTGGCCGATAGTTGGCTGGATCATTTTGTGTCCAAGTTGAAACATCCAGGATATGATTAGAGGGACGTTAAACTGACCAAATTGCGATATTTTAATACTACTGTTGCTATTAGTAATGGTGCTGTCACTATTAATACTAGTATTACTAACATTAATGCTACTATTGTGACTTCTTTTACAGTTATACCTAAGAGTACAAAGGAAAATTTTCAGGGAATTTTTAGGGAGAAGGTAAAGTCTGCATGCAGGTTATCAAAGGGTTTATCAGCAATATTTTAGGAACAGTTTTGTTTGTGAAGTTGAAACTTACAGGACTTGTTGTGGGGGGTGTTGAATTTAGCAAAAGAAAATATTTTCTTCTTAACGCTACCTATTAAAGCGTTAAAATTAGTATTACTAATACTAATTTTTCTACTGATACTAAAGTTAAAGCTTCTTTTATTAGTTCTTCTGCAACTACTATTGCTACCGCTGCTACTACTACTGCTACTGGAGCTAAGGGTATTAAGGCGACAATTTTAGGCAATATTGAAACTGGATGGAACTAAATCGAAATCCACTGTCAAGATGACGCATCGACAATGCTTCAGGAACGGTTGGTGGTATGTTGAAGAAAGCCAAAGGCCCTATATGCATACTGCTACTACTGCTAATACAACTATTGTTACTACACAAACTAAGGGTATTAAGGTGAAGCTTTCAAGGAATATTTATACGGATGTTGAATTAAATCAAAATGAACAATGAGCATGTAGATTGTCAAAATAACGATTAAATAAATATTCCAAGAACGGCTTACATTATTAAGTCAGACCTTTCAGAGTAAGTTGTGCTGGATTTTGAACTTAGGGAAGCTTTAGGGCAAGTTTCAATTAAACGAGAATACAATATATATCATAGCCAGCACCGCTCTATCATAATATCATTGAAATTTTAAAGGAGCTAATTTGATTGGAAATTAAAGGCTCTAGTGCCCTTTTTAAGAATCATAAGCTATTGAAAGGCGAGCGGCCCTCCTCCATGGCCCATAATTTTCCCTACACTTCCAATCAAAATTTTTAGATAGCTATTTTGTTCACCATAGTTGAAAGGTTCAGTAACTAATGTCTTTAGGGATATTGGGTATGTCAACTCCACACAGCCAGGCAATTCATCCATTCTACTTTGAAACTAAATATTGCTTTAAAATTAAATCAAAAAGCACTGTGTGCATGCTGGTTGCCAACAAGACATCTCAGCAATATCTTAAAAGAATACCGAGGAATTTAGTTTTCAAATAAACTGAATGAGAAGAGTGTAAGTGTGTCCAGGTTGTCAAAGAGCATAAATATATTTCTGGGGGAATAGTATTAAGTTATATTTCGCAGGTCAATTGTAGGAGGCATAAAAATAAATTAAACGTTACTATATGTGTCAAGATTTTCGAGATTGTGTATGTTGTTAAAAATTGCTCAACAGTTTCTCCAACATAAAAATCGCAAGCAAAACTATGGAAAAAAACAAAAAATATAAAATATTATTTTATTCTTCCACGATTAAAATGAGTAGGGCCGACGACCCCCATACCTTCTCAAGACCAGAACATAATTTTCACTTTACGGAAAAAATGCAAATGAATATGCATTAGCATTTAAATATGCATGTGCTTATATTTATTCCTTCAAGTCTAAAAATTTTGATTTATAAGTTAAAAAAGTGAAAACATTAAAAAAAAATTTCTGTAAAGTGCAGATTATTTTCTGTCTTGAGAAGGCATGAGGGTTGTCAGTCCTAATCGTGTTAATTCCTGCATATTTTAAGTTTGTCTCGGTTATTTATTGTAATTTCTGTTCGTTTTTGGTTTAAAATATTTATTTGTGGTGATTTGCGGTAGTGTTATGCTTGGTAGATTATTTGATTTTATTTGTGCTCATTTTTGGTTTAATTGAGTTCTTTATTGTTTTTTGAAACACTTATTTTGCGTAAATAGTTTTAAAATTAATTTTGGTAAATTAAGCGCAAAACTCATTTGCGCAAGTTTAAGTCTTTTTCCCTCGGAACGTCCGTAGACCTAGATAAATGAACTAATGCAACAGTGATATCAAGCCAAAGGGGCTATTTCATGTTGATTTCGGTTTCTGCGCATCTGATCATTTACTTATTTTGAAGAGTATTGAATTAGATGGTGTTCTCTCTAAGTCACCGCCTAAAAAATGGACTGTTAAAACTGCTTGGAATGATATCGATGAGTCTACTTACCGATGAAAGTCTTAAGATTAAAGTTCCTTATCAACTTCTCATTCAAAAATTAGCCCTACGGGCGAGTGAAAAACAAATTCTATTCGACATTTATTGTGCAGAGATCACTCATGCACTGTGTTGTGCTGAATTCTTGGCAGTCCCTTCTTGTAAGGTCCCAGTTGGCACTGAAATTCCTAGATGGTCTGAAAATAGTGGACTATCTGAAGCGTGTATCCCGATTTTATTTTATGTACCAGTGATATCAAGCCAAATGGGCTATTTAATGTTGATTTCGGTTTCTGCGCATCTAATCATTTATTGAATTAGACGATATTCTCTCTAAGCCACCACCTAAAAAATGGACTGTTAAGACTACTTGGAATGATATCGATGAGTCTACTTACTGATTTGTCTTAGATGGAAGTATTGAGAAGATTCAAGCTCCCTATCAACTTCTCATTCAGAAATCAGCCCTATCGGTGAGTGAAAGGCAAATTCTATTAGACATTTATTGTGCAGAGATCACTCATGCACTGCGTTGCGCTGAATTTTCGGCAGTCCCTTCTTGTAAGGTCCGAGTTTGCACTGAAACTCCTAAATGGTCTGAAAATATTGGACTATCTGAAGCGTGTAATCAATCTAAATTCTGGCATAATCTTTGGAGTGAGTGTGGCCGACCTAGAAATTCTGCAGTCAACGATGTACGACCGTTTACTAGGAGCAAGCTCATTAAGTTGCTTCAAAACATAAGTCTGATATAGCAGAGAAGTATCTATTTCTGGTCTAAATTGCTTTTAACTATTTCATTCATCTAATTTCAACCAAATTAGCTATACAATTAAAATAAATAGATAAATTTATCAAACGAAAGTCCTATTGGGCCATTCACCATTTAATTAGTCACAAAACTAAAATTCAGGAATTTTTTTTGAGTGAGGAGGGAACAGGGGCAGTTCACAAAAATTCCATCTTAACATAAATTAATGTTGTAAGTTGCCTTATCATACCCCCATCATTGATGTCCAGAAATCGTCCCCTAAATCGAAGGGCTCTTAAGAAAGAGAAGAAAAAAAAATCTACCAAAAAAAGAAAAAAGAAAACACAATCTGAAGATGAAAATCTAGCAAGCAACTTTAATTATATGATTAAGTTTTCCTAAAATCGAGGTTTATCTTATAATTTTATGACGAAATGATTCGTAAACTGATCGTGCGAGCAGTTTCATGTCTAAATCTCTAACATATCAAGAGCAAAATCGGTGGGGCCAGTGGACCAAGGGCGCCAGTGTGACTCGATGTGGGCACCAATTTGACAAGTTTATTTTAAAAAGGATTAAAAAAAGAAAAAGACGGAATAAGAGCTCCAGAAATATCTTGGGGGAGGGTCACCCCCTCCGACTCCATAGATCTATTTCTGACCTAAATTGCTTTTAACTATTTTATTCATCTAATTTCAACCAAATTAGCTATACAATTAAAATAAATAGATAAATTTATCACACGAAAGTCCTATTGGGCCATTCACCATTTAATTAGTCACAAAGCTAAAAGTCAGGATTTTTTTGAGTGCGGAGGGGACTTTTTTGAGTGGGGATTGGATGGTTGCCTTATAATACACCCATCATTGACGCCCAGAAACCGCACCCTAAATCGACGGGCTGTTAAGACAGAGGATAAAAAAAATCGGCCAAAAAAAGAAAATAGAAAGCACGATCTGAGGATGAAGATCTAGCAAGAAAGTTTAATTATAGAATTAATTTTTCCTGAAAACGAGGTTTATATTATAATTTTCTGACGAAATGATTACTAAACTGATCGCGCGAGTAGTTTCACGTTTGAATCTCTAACAGATCAAGATCAAAATATTGGGCGGGGGGCACCAGACCAAGGGCGCCAATGTGACTCAAGTTGGACACTAAATTGACAAGTATATTTAGAAAAAGATTAAAAGAAAGGAAAAAAGGAATAAGAGTGTCAGAACTGTCTTGGGGGGAAGGTCACCCCCTCCCACTCCATGGATCAGTTTCTGGCCTAAATTGCTTTTAAATCTTTAATTCATCTATTTTCAACCAAGTTAGGTATATAGTTAAAATAAATAGATAAATATTTAATTATTTAATTAGTATAACGCTATTTAATTAGTCACAAGACTAAAATTAAGGATTTTTTTGAGTGGGTTGGGGGCAGGGACAGTTCAAAAAAGCCCTCCTTAGCATAAATTAATGTAGTAAGTTGTCTTATCATAACCCCATTATCAAACAGTTCGTGGTAACGAACTGTAGTAAGGAGCGACCCGGCTAAATAGTAACCAAAACTCTAAAAACGGAATTTTGATACCAATAGTTACATCAAAAGAATCGAATTTTAATGCTGATTTTAAATATATAAGTTTCATCAAATTTGGTCCCACCCATAAAAAGGTACGAGCCTGAGAAAATTTGCCCTATTTTAGAAAATAGGGGGAAACACCCCTAAAAGCCATAGAATCTCAACGAAAATCACAGCATCAGATTCAGCGCATCAGAGAACCCTACTGTACAAGTTCCAAGCTCCTATCTACGAAAATGTGGAATTTTGTATTTTTGCCAGAAGACGGATGCGTGTTTATTTTGTTTTTTTTTTTTGTTTTTTTTTTTCTTTTTTCCAGGGGTGATCGTATAGACCCAGCGGTCCTAGAATTTTGCGAGAGGGCTCATTCGAATTGAAATGAAAAGTTCTAGCGCCCTTTTTAAGTGACCAAAAAAATTGGAGGGCACCTAGGCCCCCTCCCACACTCATTTTTTCCCAAAATCGTCAGATCAAAATTCTGAGACAGCCATTTTATTCAGTATAGTTGAAAAACCTTATAACTATGTCTTTGGGGACGACGTACTCTCCCATGGTCCCCGTGGGAGGGGCTGCAAGTTACAAACTTTGACCAGTGTTTACACATAGTAATGGTTATTGGGAAGTGTACAGACGTTTTCAGGGGGATTTTTTGGTTGGAAGGAGGGGTGGGGAAGAGGGGGTTATGTCGTGGAAACTTTCCATGGAGGAACTTGTCAATGGGGAAGAAGATTTCCATGAAGGGGGCGCATCATTTTCTAGCATTATTTAAAAAAAACAATGAAAAAATAAATATGAAAAAGTTTTTTCAACTGAAAGTAAGGAGTACCATTAAAACTTAAGACGAATATAAGGGGTTCACCTCCTCCTAATACCTCACTCTTTACGCTAAAGTATTTTTGTAATTTCAACTATTTATTCTAAGGCCTTTGTGATTCAGAGGAAAAAATTTATTTAAGCTTTAGTGTAAAGAGCGAGGTATTGACGAGTGGGCGAATCTATAATATATATATATATATATATATATATATATATATATATATATATATATATATATATATATATATATATACATATATATATAAATAAGTTGTTTGTGTACTGACGTCATGTTTTTCGACTGCATATGACGTCATTATAAGTATATAAGAAGGCCTTTCAAAGAGAAATTTTTAATATAGATCTTAAAATGACAGAACAAACAGCAAAGGAAGATGCTCAAAGAGTTAATTCAAAGATAAATTTTAGTATAAATCCTACAATGGCAGAAGAAACAGCCGAGGAAGCTGCTCAAAGAGTTAGCGCGGCTCAAAGAGAAATTACCAATAGAAAGCGTGCCAAGGAAGCTGCTCAAAGAGGTAATTCAAAGAGAAATTTTAGTATAAATCCTACAATGGCAGAAGAAACAGCCGAGGAAGCTGCTCAAAGAGTTAATTCAAGGAGAAATTTTAGTATAAATCCTACAATGGCAGTAGAAACAGCCGAGGAAGTGACTCAAAGAGTTAATGCGAAAAGGCTTGCGGCTAAAAGAGAAAGTAAGAAAAGAAAGTGTGCCGATGAAAACAGGCTTGAGGCTCAAAGAGAAACTACCAAAAAAAATCATGCAGAGGAATCACAAGAACAACGTGAAAACAGGATTGCGGCTCAAAGAGATAATGCCAAAAGAAAGCGTGCCGAGGAATCACCACCAGAGCCATTGAAGACTTTAACACGTTACAAACCAGGACAAAGGGACACAAGGAATATAAATGACGACCGGGACACTCAAAGAGAAATTACAGACCAGGAAACCGGGGCACAAATGACGACCGGGACACAGGGAATATAAGTGACGATCGGGAGACTCAAAAAGAAATTACAGACCGGGACACTGGGACACAAATGACGACCAGGACACAGGGAATATACATGACGGCCGGTTTTTACGTAGTTAAAAATATATATATATATATATATATATATATATATATATATATATATATATATATATATATATATATATATATATATATATATATATATCCATCTATATTCACAGGTGGGACAGAGGGACACAACTACAATGGCGCGTAACTAATATGGCGCGTAACGACTAACGCGTGCGGGGGGGGCTTGGGAGGCACAAAGCACCCCCACCAACTAGGTGTTAGTGGGGCGCGAAGCGCCACACCAACAGCTAGTACGTAATAAAAAAATACGAATATAGAAATTTGTTACGTAAGCTAATTCGTAAGTTACGTATATCTTTTACTAATGAAAACGTTTTTAAAAAATTAGAAGTTCTTGTTGCCTTTTTAAGTACCCAAAAAATTGGAGGGCAACTGGGTCCCCTACCCCTCCTTTTTTCTCAAAATCATTCGATCAAAACTATGGGAAAGCCATTTAGCCAAATGAATAAATATGCAAATTTCGCTTTAATTATTCATCTGCGGAAAACATGGATTAACTAAAAAACATTCAGAAATTAAATAGAAAAAAAACAAGTTTTTTTAACTGAAAGTAAGGTGCAACATTAAAACTTAAAATGAGCAGATATTACCCCGTATATGAAAGAGGCTGTTCCCTCTTCAACGCCCTGCTCTTTACGCTAAAGTTTTTACTGTTTTAAAAAGTAGAGTTGAGAGAAAGGGTTAAACTTTAGCATAAAAAGCGGGGCGTTGAGGAGGGAACAGCCCCTTTCTTATACGGGGTAATTTCTGCTCGTTTTAAGGTTTAATGTCGTTCCTTACTTTCAGTTAAAAAAAAACTTGTTTTTTTTTTTTATTTAATGGACGCCCAGAAACCGTACCGCAAATCGACGGGTTCTTAAGAAAGAGAATAAAAAAAAAATGCCAAAGAAAGAAAAAAGAAAACACAATCTGAAGATGAAGATCTAGCAAGCAAGTTTGACTAAATGATTGATTTTTCCTGAAAACGACGTTTACCTTATAATTTTATGACGAAATGATTCGTAAACTTATCGTACGAGGAGTTTCATGTCTAAATCTCTAACAGATCAAGAGCAAAATCTTGGGCACGGGGGCCACTGGACAAAGGGCACCAATGTGACTCGAGGTGGGTACCAAATTGACAAGTTTATTTTAAAAAAGATTAAAAGAGAAAAAAGGACGGAATAAGGGTGCCAGAAGTACCTTGGGAGGAGAGTCGCCCCCTTCAACCCCATAGATCTGTTTCTGGCCTAAATTTCTTTTAACTCTTTCACTCATTTAATTTCAACCAAATTAGCTATATAGTTAAAACAAATTGACTGATAGATTTATTCAAACGAAAGCCCTGTTGGGCCATTCGCTATTTAATTAGTCATAAAACTAAAATTAAGAATTTTTTTTAGGGTGGAGGGGTTTATTATTCGACAAAACTTACCTGTCGATTTCCAGGTATTTTTGGATATTTTACCAAAATATTTGGAAATATCCTCAAATCCCCTTGCACATTCAGCCATCAGTCTTCGTCTATTATCCAATCTATGTTCGTGTCCAGGTTTTTATTTTTATCCATTTAGACCTTTTAGCTACAAACCTACTTTTCAATTTATCACTGTGAATAGCGAAATAGCTATAACTTCCGGTGCTACCGAACGTTTGACACAAAGAACAAGAGCTAAGAGCTCATATGGCACTTGTGACGATGTCACAAGAGCCAAGAGCTCATATGATATGAGCTCTAGCAAAATTCTAAGAATCAATAGATTGCTATAAAAGGAAAATCAGAGGCTTAATGCCGGTCAGGATTTAAAGTAAGAGCTCTGAGTCACGAGGTCCTTCTAAATATCAAAATTCATTAAGATCCGATCACCCACTCGCAAGTTACAAAAAACCTCAATTTTTCTAATTTTTCCTTTCCCTTCAGCCTCCCAGATGTTCGAATCGGGGAAAACGACTTTATCAAGTCAATTTGTACAGCTCCCTGACACGCCTACCAATTTTCATCGTCCTAGCACGTCCAGAAGCACCAAACTCGCCAAAGCACTGAACACCATCATCTAACTCCCCCAAAGAGAGCGGATCCAGTCCGGTTACGTCAGTCACGTATCTACGACATTTATAAGCATTTTCCAAGATTTCTAGTTTCTCCCTCCAGCTCCACCCCAAGGTGAACAGACCTGGTCGGGATTTGAAATAAGAGCTTTGAGAGATGAGTTCCTTCTAAATATCAAATTTCATTAAGATCCGGTCACGCGTTCTAAGTTAAAAATACCTCAATTTTTCTAACTTTTTCAAATTAACATCCCCCAGCTCCCCCAAAGAGAATGGATCCGTACCAATTATGTCAATCTAGTATCTATAACTTGTGCTTATACTTCACATCAAGTTTCATCCCGATATCTCTAGTCTAAGCGTTTTCCAAGATTTCCGGTTTCCAAGACTTATGTTTCCCCCCTCCAACCCTCTATGTCCCCGGATACGATTCGAATTGAAAGTGGAGCATCTGAGAAATAAGATTCTTGTATATATCAAGTTTCATTGAGATCCGATCATCCATTCGTAAGATACCCCGATTTCACCTTTTCCAAGAAATCTGGCTTCCCCCTCCAACTCCCTTCAATGTCACTGGATCTGGTCAAGATTTAAAATGAGAGTTTTAAAGCACAAGATTCTTCTAGATATCAAATTTCATTCAGATCTGATAACCCGTTTATAAGTTACAAATACCTCATTTTTTCTATTTTTTCCAAATTACTCCCCCCCCCCAACTCCATCAAAGAGAACGGATCCGACCCGGTTATGTCAGTCATCTATCTTGGACTTGTGCTTATTCTTTGCACCAAGTTTCATCATGATCTCTCCGCTTTAAGCGTTTTCCAAGATTTTCGCCCCCCCCCCCCCCTAATGACACTGGACCCGGTCGGGATAAAATATAAGGGATCTAAGTTTCGATGTCCTTCTAAATATGAAATTTCATTAGGATATGATCACTCTTTCGCAAGTTAAAAATACCTCATTTTGTCTAATTTTTTGAATTAACCTCCCCTCAACTCCCCAAAAGAGAGCAGATCCGTTCCGGTTATGTAAATCCCGTATCTATGACGTGTGCTTTTTTTCCAACCAAGTTTCATCCCGATCCCTTCACTCTAAGCATTTTCAAAGAGTATAGGTTCTGCCCCCCCCAACATCCCCTTCAACGGATAAGGTTAAAATTTAATATGAGAGCTCTGAGACATGATATCCTTCCAAACATCAAATATCATTAAGATCTGATCACTCCTTCGTAAGTTAAAAATACCTCATTTTTTTCTAATTTTCCAGAATTAACCCTACCCCCCCAACTCCTCCAAAGAGAGAGGATCCGTCCTGGTTATGTCAATCACGTATCTAAGACTTGGGCTTATTTTTCCCACCAAGTTTCATCCCGATCCCTCCACACTAAGCGTTTTCCAAGATTTAAGGTTCCCCCCTCAATCCCCCCCCCATGTCATCGGATCCAGTCGGAATTTAAAATAAGAGCTCTGAGATACGATATCCTTCCAAAATTCAAATTTCATTAAGATCTGGTCACTCCTTCGTAAGTTAAAAATACCTCTATTTTTTTTCCTAATTAATTGCCCTCCCCCCAGATGGTCAAATCGAGAAAACGACTATTTCTAATTTAATCTGGTCCGGTCCCTGATACGCCTGCCAGGTTTCATCGTCCTAGCTTGCCTGGAAGTGCCTGAAGTAGCAAAACGTGGACCGACAAGCAGACAGACAGACCGACAGAATTTGCGATCGCTATATGTCACTTGGTTAATACGAAGTGCCATAAAAACTGATTCATATTGAACATAAGTTTCCATGTTCGTAAAATAGGGGAAAGATAGCACTAATCAAATGCCAATTTTGCAGATATATACTGAACCGGTTGAAGATAAATAATTTTTGTTCGTTTTAAGTTTCAACTTTGCTCTTAATTTTCATAGGAGAGCTTTGTTTTTTGTTGTTAATTGGGTAAATCAGCTACGAATAACTGATCAAATTGACATGTTTACTTAAAAAAAGATTAAAAAAGAAAAAAGAATGCAATGCAAATGAGGGGTCCAGAAAAATCTTAGGGGGGAACCTAGGGCCCCTCCTAGATCTACCCCTGATTAGCCGTTGCTATGACATTGTTGATATCTCCTTTTTATAGCATGTTTGTTCATGTATATCTTAAAATTTTCATCTCAATGCTCATAGCCTTGCAATTAGTTGGAATAGAAATAGTAGTTGAAGTACTAGTAATAGTAGTAAAAGTAACAGTGATACTAGCATTAGCAGTAGCGTGCACATATTACCTTATGGTCAGATGATCTTCCCGTTTAAGCATTCTGTGAAAGTTTTAACTTAATATCCAAGTCAATTTTAAAGATACGCTCTATTGACAATGTACATGCACACAGTGTCTTTTGATTTCGTAAAAACAATCCCCCTCAATGTTGTAAATGACGCAATGTGGTAGTACTAGTGGTAGTAGTAGTAGAATGCAAATATAACCTTATTGGTCATTTCCCTTATCATTTCCCGAGAGCTCTCTGAAAGGCTCACCTGAATCCCCTTCGTCTTTTTGGAAAGTAAGTTCAAAATACTTACCTTTCTCAATAACATATACTATAAATAAACAATGGACGAATTGCCCTGAGGTCTGTGGGGAGGTTGAGATCCCCAAAGACATGATTACTGAATCTTCCAACAAAGCTAAAAAAAAATAACTCTCTTAAAATTTCGATCAGATGTATTTTGGGGAGTGATAGGCTTGGGCTGGGGGAAAGGTTGCCCTCCATTCACTTTTGCCTCTTAAAAAGGAACTAGAAATATACATTTCCAATCAAATGAGCCTCCACTAAAGTTCCTACGACCACTCCTTCCATAAAAGCTTTATATACCCCCAAGGCATAACTAACAACCATTGCCCATAGAATCTGGGGGTATGTTTCAAACTCAAAGATCTTCTTATGTGATTGTCTTCCTCAAAGACATAATTTCCGGACCTTCGAACTACGCTGAAAAAAATTGTTATCTCAAAGGGGGCTGGTTGCCTCCAATCACTTTCGACTATTAAAAAGAGCATTAGCCCTTTCAATTTACAATCGAATGAGCTCCTTTTGAAGTTTCTATGATAACTTCTTCTATAGGAAGTTCCCTGGTTGAAAAAAAATAATAATTATAGATTGTGCCCACATCGCTCTTTACTTAGGCGCTATTGCACTGCCTATGCTTAGTGAAAAAATATAGAAGGGAGTATGAAGGAATATAGTAAGTAGTACATAATGTAGAAAACAGATATTTCTAATTTATACTGCAAAACTAATTTTAAGAAGCCAGGAAAATGGCACAAGAGATATTAGGATACAAAGAGGGATTTTAGAAATAAGGTAGTATCTGTGAAGGACTTTGAATAGGAACCTCCAGGAAAGGGACAAATTAGAAAGGATGCAGCTGTTTATTATAAGATATGGTTCGGAGTAAATAGAAACATTAATAATTCGGGAGCTTCGAGAATGTTTTTGCTAAGAAGTTGTAGGCTATAATTATGTTCTGGGAATGCATTCTGAAAATGTCCCGAGTCTGGCTACTAAATCAACTTATTTGAAAGTTCCTAGAGATGAGTCTCCAAGTTCATGACCGCGCCAGATCAGAAACGTTTTACAAAATGGTGGAGTGGGGGTGATATGGAATAATGGATTAGGTAATAAGTAATGAGAAAAATACAAAATTCCACGTTCTTGCAGGTAGGAGCTTGAATCTTCTGCAGTAGAGTTTTCTATTATGCTGAATCTATTGGTATTAATTAAATTAATATTGTTTTCTGTTTTCGGGGTGTTTCCCACTTTCTCCAAAAATCAGGCAAATTTTTTCAGACAAGTAGCTTTTGATGTGTTATATTAAACTTAACGAATTTTATGTTTCTAAAATTAGAGAGCCTATGAGTTGCCTATAGTAAATTGCCATAGGCTTAAACGTTTTACATATTTATTTATAATTTCTTTCCCCAGAGGCACTTCATATGAGAAGGGTAGCCGTATAGATTTCAGAGGGGGGGGGGATTCGATTGGAAATTGGAATTTCTAGTTCGCTTTTGAAGGGCAATAAGTGATCAGAAGTCAGCAAGCCCCCTTCCGCCCGCTCCCAGCCTTTCTTTCCCCAAATGCATCTGATCAAAATTTTGAGATAAGCATTATGTTCAAAATAGTGTTCAAAGATTACATAACAAAAACTCCTAGGTCGAGAAAACCCCCTAGAGCCTAGAGCAAGTATTTTAAATTATGCCCCGAGATTATGTGAGCTTTTTATGGAACGGGTGGTCACATAAACTTTGAAGGAGGTTCATTTGATTGGAAATTGAAAGCTCTAGTTTTCTTTATAAAGTTAAAAGTGATTGTAGGGCAACCAGCCCCCCCACGCCCTCATTTATGAAATGCACCCAATTGAATTTTTCCTGCAATTTTGTGCAAAATAGTCTAAAGATCATATAACAGTCCCCCGAGGGTTAATACAACTTCCCAGAGCTGGGGGGGGTAAAGATTTCGAGCTATGCTCCCGGGGGGAATATAAGGTTTTTATGGAAGGAGTAACTATATAAGCTTTCACACTAACAGGGGGGCTTAAATTCACACTCACTTGCTCAGACTCACTCAGTCACTAATTAATACTCACTTACACTCATACCCGCACTCAAACCCACACACAGGAGAAAGAGGTGGTCGTATCATCTTTGAAGGGGGCTCATTCAATTGGAAATCGAAAGTTCAAAAGTGATTAAAGGGCAATTAGCCCCTACCCCCTCAACCCTCTTTTCAAAATCTTCCTTTCCCCTAATGCATCTGATCAAAGTTTTGAGATAATGTGTGTTCTAAATAGTGAAAGCATCAGATAAAAAAAAGCTCCGGGGTCGAGAGCAAGGGGACACAGGCTTTAAGTCATGCCCATGGCGCAATAGGATTTTTATGGAAAAGCTGGACGTAGAAACTTTTTGAGAAGGCTCATTTGATTGATAATGGAAAGCTCCAGTTCTCTTTTATTGAGTCAAATGTGATTAGCAGGCAACTAGCCCCCCCCCCCCATCTTCTTTTTCCAAAATGAATTCGACCAAAATTTTGAGGCAGCCGCTTGGTTCAAAATAGTCTAAAGGCAAAATAACTAAGCCTCTGGGGTTGACTTCCCCCTGGCCCGGCACCCAAAAACAGGGCTGTAACTTATACTAGTTGCCCATTGCTACCATATATGGTTTTTACGGAAGAGATGGCTGTAAAAGCTTTGGAGGAGTCCTATTTGATTGGAAACTGAAAGTCTTAGTTCTCTTTTTAAGATTCAAAAGTTAATGGAGGACAAACCATCCCCCACCCTTGCACCCTTTTCCCCCAAATAGATCCGATTAAAATTTTTAGATAGTAATTTTGTTCAAAATAGTCCAAAGTTAAAGTAACATTGGGTCTGGGATAGACATCCCCCCAGCCCCTGAGTAAAGGGATATAAATTATGCTAGTTGCTTATTATTAACATATAAGGATTTGACGGAAGGGGTAATTGTATAAACTTTGGAGGAGGCTCATTTGATTGAAGATCGAAAGTTCTAGTTCCCTTTTTAATGCTCAAAAGTGATCGGAGGGTAGCCAGCCCCCCCCCCCCCCTCTTACGCCCTCCTTTAATCAAATGCACCCGATCAAATTTTTAGATAGCAATTTTTTTTCAAAATAGTCTAAAAGCCAAATAAATGTAACTCGGGTGCTGACAAACTCCCAGGAGCCCCAGGGGTAAAGACAGTAAGTTACAGAAGTTGTTTATTGGTACTTTGATTTAAAGGGCAAGGAATGTAAGTTACGTAAGGTTCTTATTGATAATTTGTTTACTTTGATACTTTGGTACTTTCTTTACTTTGATTCTTTGTTACGTTGATATTGTCACTTCGATACCCAAATCTTTTACTATTAAATAATAAATAACACCCAAAACGAAACACAATTAATAGAAATTAAATAAATAATCATAGCAAACGAACATACAACCGGCGCTAATATAAATGAATAAATAAATCTTAAAAACGAGTAAAATTTAAACTGAATATGCAAATCGAAGTTAAAACGAAAAAAAATCACTACAAACAACAGTTTTGCTACTGCTCCCTTGCCTAACTAAAAAATACTAAAGCCTACTGCGTCATTGGCGCTTTACTGAAAACGATTTGCATTACAAATATGTTTTTTTTTGTACTTGTAACAACATTGAAAATAAAATAAAATTGTAGTGAAATAAAATCTTGAACTGATGAACTTCCAGTAATTAATACCATTATATATCAAATACTCAGTTTAATTTTTATTAGTTATTTCCAAGACTGTTCAAGACACATAGTTTTCAGTAAAGCGTTAGTGATGTACTAGGCTTTACGCTTTTACAGTTAGGCGAGGGGGTAGTAGGCAAACTCTTGTTTGTAGTGATTTTTGTTCATTTTCAGCTTGATTTACATGTTCAATGTAAATTTTAATCGTTTTAAGATTTATCTATCCATGTATATTGGTCCCTGTTGTATGTTTCTATGCTTATATTGTTTATTTAATTTCTGTTGGTTTTTGGTTTCACTTATTCTTTAATAGTAAAATATTTTGTTCGTTTTAAGATTCATTGATTCATTTACATAAGTAGCCTACCTGTTGTAAGTTTGTTTTCTATGATTGTTTATTTAATTTCTATTTATTTTGGGTTTCATTTATTCTTTAATAGTAATTTTTGGTCGTTTTAAATTTGAATCATTATAAGTTTAATATGACCTTTACTTTTATTTCAGAACTTCTTTTCGGAAAATATGTTTTTTTTAATTAATAAAAATTAAAAGTTAAATTTTTTTGATGTATTAAGTTTTATCAAAATTACTTTTTTTTAATTTTATTATTACTATCAGCACTAGTCGCTTCTTAGTTACAGTTCGTTACTGCAAACTTTTTGCTGTTGCTTCCAAGATTTTTGAGTGCCTGCAGAAGTCTTGGATCAAATACTTGAGAAAAGGTTTTGAACTGCAATTTGAAACAGTGTGTTCACAACACAAGTATATATATATATATATATATATAGTAACAGTAGCGAAAAGTTTCTTCAAAAATCATACAGATTAAACCGCTCGGAAAACGATTTCCCCGTGCGCTTCACAGCAATAGTCTCAGTTGCCTTGGCGTTCAGTCGGATAAACATTTACATGTATACATTTATATGTACATGTATGCGCTAAACATTTGTCATTGCACGTGCGCGAAGGCGGAGTCATGAAGAGTGGCTTAGACTGATGTGTTCCAAAAATCTTTAATGGAGAATATAGCCCTCTTCCGTACTGTTCGTATATGTATTTATGCTGTGATTCTGCTTAAGTAGCTTATCCAAACAAAGACATAACTCGATTCTTTCAAGCAAAGATTTAATATGGTATTTCGTTCTAGGATAGAAAATAAGTCAGAAGGGGCTTGTCCTTGGCTGAAACCTTTCAGATGCCGATCATAAACAACTCTAAAACATTACTTAATCTCAATAACCTAACTACGTACAAGCGATAAAGTCCCATGTTCAGAATAATTCAATGCTAAAGAAGGTAGGAATGCATAAAAGATACAATTATATTATTGTTTACCTAATAACAAACGGGCTAAATAATCTTCTACTATATCAATCCAGGGTTTACTATTTTTATATAATAGCTATTGGCCAAGTGAAGAGTTTGTGATTGCCATACTCAATTTAAAAAAGGCCGAATAACTGATTCCTCATGCTTCTTACGCCTGTATCTGGCTATCCTTTCACCAAGAAAGGCAGCAAATGCAACCATAAACCCTGAAACAGAACGGTACATTAATTTTCTTAGAAATTTTAGTAATTTTAAAATAGATAATCCGCTGCAAGTAATAAAGTACAGTACAATAAAAAAAAACTGAGTTTAAATTTTTAAAACGACCATTTTTGCATCGACATATTTCTTAATTGAAACCCTTTCTAAATCGATTAGCCCCATTAAAACTGCAGCAAAGAAAAACGTCACTAGAAATGACGAAGAACATACATAGTGGGTTGTCATACTGAGTAGTGTTGTCTTTTATCCCTGTTTATTTGCAGAATTTGCATGAACTTTTTACTAAGAAGCATAGCAAGGCCTGTGAGAGAGAAAAGCATTAAATGGGAAGTTAAACTACCTTTAGTTTAGATTCCTTATGTGATTGCATGTCCAAGGTAAAAATATTAATGAAACCAATTAAATTTGGAGGTTCAACGAGGTCAGAACATGAGACAAAGTTCGAAGATTAACGTGATATGGACTTTGGTACTTGAATTTGAAATAAATGATTATGATTTTTAGTATTTTAAGCAATTGACTGAGGAAACAGCTTCATTTACATATTTAGCATTATTAATAATGAAAGTGGATGCACGGAATATTTGAGAAGTAGAACAGGAAAGAAGCAAGTCAATTTGTTTTTGCACCTCAAGAACATTTGGTAGAAATGGGGCATAAGTGCTATTAGTATGATTAAAATAATAAAATACGCGATAATTACAGTTATTACGTATTTTTTTTTCAAACAGATGGGCTTGGACGAGTTGAGAAACAGAAACCAAAAAATTAGGTACCCGTTTGAGTGAGCATATCAAATGAAATTATTATTATTATTATTTAAGAATTAACGACGCTTCTTGACTACTAAGGTCCCTGCGTCGGCCCTGCAGCGTGACATATCAAATGAAAAGAAGGTTCAAAAAGAAATTTTGAATTTAAATCCAAGACAGATAGTCTGAGCGACAGGCAAAGCTGGCATAAGACATTTTCATGATTGTATTAAAATGTATGTCGCTTTTCACTTGTTGATAGATAGTCTATCATCCATCCATCCTTGGGCAAAATTAAGGTAGATAGTCATAGAACTAAGAAATGATAGAAATTTTTGAGTCGACTCATGACGGACAACGTCCACCGGCTGTATCGCCAGGAATGCAGTGTTCTTAGTACAGTTTTAATTCGGTTTTAGTAGCATTAGTAGTCTTCTAGTCAGCAAGGTATAGAGACGTGTTGGTATCTTCTTAAGTATTTATGGTGGATAAATGAATTTAAGAGCACCTTCCTAATGTTAAGTGAGCTAGTTAATTTGTAATTTTCTGATGGTGATTCAAAAGTTGAATTGTTCATTGACGTTAATTGCATAAAAAAGGGGATAAAGATCCTACAAAGCCTTTGATGGCACGTAGAGCGTCGAATCGACGTTTCAGTTGATGGGTCTTTTGTAAAGGGACAGATAGGAAGGCTGGCACCCAACCTTCTGGCAGTAAAAATCGAACGCCAATCCAGGTGCTTCCCAGCTGACCATCAGTCAAGTGTGCTACGACAGGCTGGCGTTGATTCTGTACACTCTACTACTACTACCACTTACAACTCTCTGCCGTAATAAGTTGGCTTGTCTGCCGTTGGCTTGAGGCCAACGCAGTTGCGCACGTTCCTCTTCCATTCCAATCTATTCGAGCTCTTTACACCCTCCCAAGATGTTCCATTTCCCTTAACTCTTTCTTTACGACGATCTCCCAGCTCATTCCAGGGTGAATTACTTTTCGTTTGGCCCTAGAAGGTTTCCCGAAAAGGAAAATCTTGAGCAATCTATCATTCTTCATCCGCAGAACATCTCATAGCCATCTCAACCTTTCTCTCATCATAGCTCTTGACAGCGAGATTGGCCCATATTTTTCGCACAGCTCACTGTTTAAATACGGCCAGTCAGTTAGGTACCCAAAATAATCCGTAGGCAATTTCTCTGGAAAACATCTAGCAAATCCTGCTACGTCTTTCAGAGCGCAGACGCTTCAGAACCCCTCATGATCACAGTCATTACTGTAGCTTCCATTATTCTAATTTTGGTGTGTAGACTTATCCTCCTCTGCTTCCCAACTTTTTTCAACTCAGAAAAAAACCTGGGTCTTGGTTAGTCCACCTTTAACATCTTCACTGCACCCACCGTCTTCACTAATAATACTAGCTATATAAGTGAAGCTGTCCACTTGGTCGATCTTCCTGTTACCCAACATCAAATCTTCACCTTCACTTATTTCTAGTCTTAGCGACTCTTAGTCTTCATAATACAAATTCTCAAATGTATTTCTGCACCCTGAACTTGTACAACCTCTTAAAATTTATTCATTTTGCTAATATTTTCACCTAAGATTCTTAGATAATTAGTATAATCTAAGCCTTGGAAAGTTTTACTTCCCCAATTGATTCCGTGTTCTCCCATTCCCCTTACTGTGCTCCTTGAGATCCACCAAAATGATCCATATAAACGGAGATAGGCCACAACCCTGCTTAACTCCTGAATTAATACGAACCAAGCTATTAAACCTAGAAAGGTAAGCCTCCCAAAAAGTTACGTAGATGGTAAGCTTTCGTAAAAATTACTACTTGAAGAAACATTGACTTCTAAAACTCACCATTTAAGTGTATTTTATAAGTATGTGGAGATATCAAAATCAAATTTTCAAAAAAAAATTTGAACCGAATAAAAGTTTGGTGTCAGTTCTTGGAGTTACATGGTATGTGTGACTTCATACGGTGTTAACCGAAGAAAGGCTTTTTGTAGTGGTTGCGGCTGACATTGAACTACACATTTGGTCAAATGTGTAAACAACATTATTCAAAGATCTCAGGCTTCTGGATTGGATATGTAAAACTGGTACCCTCATGGCAAGTTGACAGAAGCAAGATTATTTTTGATGAAAAAGCAAGGTAAGACACTAGAGTCAGCTCCTAATCGAAGCAGAACATTAAGGTTCTTGTAATTCTCCCTTTGCTCACAAGCAGCTCTTCCGGAATTTGCCGGAGTCCCAACTGCCGTCAGTCGATAAGGTTCTTTCAGTAGTTCTGCTACAAACAAAATTGATGTAAACCTGTTTCTATTTGTTCCCCAAACAGGGGAACAAATAGGTTAAAGCAGAAAATAGCCAAATTCAGCATTTTCATATGCTATACTTGACGAACTTTGTTACGAAGCTTGGTAATTACCAAGTTTTGATCAAAAAATCCCTTTTCCTATGGTAAGGTTTCGTAAATTTTACTACACACCTTTAATATCTCCCCAACTAGTTCACATAATAAAACCTCAGTGACGGCACAAGAACTGGCTAATCATAATATTAGCATATACGAAAAGTGGGTTGGCGCAATGCATCCGTTTCTGTGGTAAGCGCAAAAATGTGTTTTGGTGTCACAAAATTTAAGCGTGCTCACCCTTCAAGGGTTAATATCACTTCCTACCGCAACCGCAGTAATGTTATTCTAATATATGGGACTAACCACTTTAATGTATTTTTCTGATATACCATACAAGGATAGGACCTTCGCTAAAGCTCATCAATCAGCTGAATCAAACGCTGGCTCAAAATCAGTAAAACTGAGGATTGAAAGGGTTTGATGACTCAATCAGCTCTCAATTATTAATCTGGGTGTGAAAATTTAGTCGATACATTCTCTCCCCTTCCTAAAGCAACAATGTTCTTCTCTTGAAACTTTATTTACAGTATCCCTGAGTCTAAAGAGTATCATCATACTAAGGCATTTGCTTCCTACAGAAACCAAGCTAATGTCTCTAATGTCTCCATAATTACCTCAATCTTTTTTTTTCTCATAGAGGGGTTGAATTAGAGTTTTCCTAAAATCGCTAGGTACTTCCCCCTTTTCCAAAATCATACCCATAATCTTCATAAAGTTATCTCTAACTTCATTACCACCCTATTTAAAAAACTCACAAAACTATCAGCAACCGAGGCCTTATTATTTTTTAATCCGTTCAGTACTGTCACTAGTTCTCTCTCCCCAAAAAATCTTCCAAAGCGTCATAAACTTCTCCATTTTTTTTACATCTTTTCTAGTAACTCTAGCGCATCCTCAAAATATTCTACCTAGCCCTTTTTTACTGTTTCCTTATCACTAACTGTACCCCCGTTCCTATCTTAAACTGGGAAAACTCCAGATTGACTATTCCACCTCAATTTAATAACATGTCAATGCAATATTTTACTATAATGCCGTCTGGCTTCATCTTCCAGATCTTCAGCAATTCTATCCATGGCCTACTTCACAACTTCACAACTCTTTAATTCATATTTAATGCTTTCTTTACTTTCTTTATACTCACTTTATTTGTCGTGGAGGGGCGATTTCCAGCATGATTCGAAAAAAATTATAGATAAAATGAAAAACAAGTCCTTTTTCAAATGAAAGTAGGTAAAGCAGGATTTTCCAGGCCGGATTGCCCGCAAGAGATTTTCTGGGGAAATTGTTAGCGAGGATAGAATAGTCCAGGGGGAGGATTTTACACGGTAGAAGCTTTCCAAGGAATACTTTTCGGGCCTAGGGGATTTTACCATCGTGGGGCTGGCGAATTTCCTGGTATTATTTGAGAAACGATCAGAAACTAAATAAAAAACAAGTTTTGTTACAACTAAAACGAACAGTTTTTATTCCGTAAAAACAGAAAGGAAATCCATAAGAGCAGAAATTTTTTCGTATATGAAGGGCATCTACCTCGCTAAAGTTTAACTTTTTGTCCTAATTCTTCAAGAACAACTTCTGAAACACAAGGGTTGTTTAATTAGAATAAAAAGTTTTTTTGTAATACTAAAAAGCTTTCGCATGAAGAGCAAGGCATTGAGAAGGGAACATCCCCTCTCATACTCGGAATAATTCATGTTCATTTATGTTTCAATGTTACTCCTTACTTTCGGTTAAGAAAACCGGTTTTTCTTATTTAATTATTAGAAACGACGGCGAATGCAGTAAAGATGTTAAAAGTAGAATAGCCAAGGCCCAGGGTGTGTTTTTGAAGTTGAAAAAAATTAGAAAAACAGAAAGATACATCTACAAACTATGATTGGAAGCTACAATGATGACAGTGGGTAAGTACGGTTCTGAAGCGTTGGCACTCCAAAAGACAAAGGAGGATTTGTTAAATGTTTTCCAGAGGAATTCTTCTGGTTGTCCGTCTGACTGACCACACTTTAAACTTTACAAAAATATTATTCTATCCCGCTTTCAAGTGCTATAGTGAGAGAAAGGTTGAAATGGCTAGAACACATTCTGCATATGAAGGATGAAAGATTCCCAAAAGTCATCCTCTTGGGCCAGCTATCTAGGGCCAAAAGAAAAGTAGGTCGTCCCAAATGGAGTGAGAGGAGGTCACAAGAAAGTGCTTAAAAAAATTGGACCTTATCGGGCGAATGATGTTTGGGAGGCCTTGAATTGACTGGGATGGAAGAGGAGTGTGCCTTGCTTTATTGGCCTAAGGCGGCTAGGTGCTGCACTGAAAATTTGTTAGTAGGTGGGTAGTTTTTCAGCGTCTCTGTGATTTTCAGTTGGAAACGTTAATATTTTTGCTTTGACAAACTTACCATCTTTATTTTTTGAATCAAAACGTCAGAGTAAAAACTGAAATATCCTGAAAGAGTTTAAATATCAGAGGCAACGCTATACCGTTGTCCATAGTAAAGAACCCTAAGTCTCTTTATTATCTATTTTCATTATTTATTTGTTATTGTTATCTTTTCTCCCGAGGTATTTCTTATAGAAAGGGCCGTATGAACCACTTAGGGGGCTAATTCAATTGGAAATAGAAAGTTTTAGTGCCCCTTTTAAGAGTCGAAGTGATCGGAGGGTAACCATCCCCCCTCATGTCCTCTTTTCCCCAAATGCATCCCATCAAAATTTTGAGATAGTCGTTTTGTTTGAAATAGTGCAAATGTCACTTAACTATGCATCTGGGGTTAAAAAAAACACACAGTCCGAGGCAAGGGTTGTAAGTTGTACAAGTTACCCATTCTTAACAAATAAGGTTTTTATGGAGAGGGTGGTCGTATAAACTTTGGAGGAGGCTCATTTGACTGAAAATCGAAACTTCTAGTTCCCTTTTTAAGAGTCAAAAGTCATCAGAGGGCAATGGGCTCCTCCACAAATTTGAAATAGAAAATGTTGCTAAAGATAGTCCATATGCAATACAACTATACCTTCGGAGTTGACAAGCCCCCTCCCAGTTCCCGGAGCAAAGGCTGTAAGTCATGCTAAGTGCCCAATGTTAACACATAAGGTTTGTATAGAAGGGGTGGTCATATAAACTTTACAGAGGGCTCATTCCATTGGAAATCGAAAATTATAGTACCTTTTATAAGAGTCAAAAGTGATTAGGAGGCAAGTAGCCCACACGATCTTTTCCCTGAAATGCATCTGATTAAAATTTCGAGGTAGCCATTTTGTTCAAAATAGTCCAAAGGCCAAATAACTATGACTCCAAGGTTAACAAAAACCACCACAGACCCTGGGACAATGGCTAAGAAGTTGCTCATTGTTGACATATAAGGCTGTTATGGAAGAATTGGTCGTATAAACTTTGGAGGAGGCCCATTAGATTGGTCATCGAAAGTTCTAGTTCCCTTTATAAGAATAAAAAGTGATTGGAGGGCAACTAGCCCACCCCACGTCTTTTTCCTCAAATGCATTGCATCAAAATTTTGAGATAGCCATTTGGTTTTAAATAGCCTAAAGGTCAAATAACTTTGCCTCCAGGGTTGACACCCCTCCAAAGCCCCTGGTGTAACGGCTAAAAGTTATGCAAGTTGGTCAATGTGAACATATAAGGTATTTCATCAAGAAAATCAATGTTTCATCCTCGACCTCTGAAAAAGCTTAGAGATGAAAGTTTAAAGAAATGTTGAGAGAATGCCAAACTCAAGCAGAGTACACTTTGTCCTTGCTGGTTAGGAAAAATGGAATATCAGCAGTATGTAAGGAACGGCTGAGGGTATTAGGTTGAAACTTTCAATGTATGTTGAGGGGATATTCAAGAGAGATTGGAGGGAAACCAGCCCTTCCCCCTCTTACCCTTTTGATGAGTCCCTTTCCTCAAAAAAAGTCAAAAGTTTGTAACTATTATTTTGATCAAACCAGTCAAAATGTATAATAGCTATGGCTCAAGGGATACCATACCCTGCAGACCCCCGGGACAAGAATTGTAAATTATGCAAATTATAAATTGTTTATGTGCAGGATTTATCATTAGGAAAAAAGTTTTGATTTTGGGTGTATCATAAAATGTCAAGGGCATTTAGGTGAAACTTTTGGTGAAGATTGAGGGTATCTTAAACTAATCAAAAGGGACTATGTACATCCGGCTTATCAAAAAGCAGATTTTCAATACCTTAAGAACTGCTAGGGACATTAAACGGAAACTTTCAGGATATGGCGTTTTAAAGTGGTTGGAGGGCTGCCAGTCCTCTTCCCATACCCTCTCTATCTGCCCTCTTGCCAAAAACATTTGACCAAAATTTGAAATAGTCATCTTGTTCAAAATAGTCTAAATTTCAATTAATTATGCCATCGGGAATGACATAACTCCCCACAGCTCTGGAGAGGAATGCCCAACACAATCAAAATATACTAGGTGCATGTTAGTTGTCAAAAGGTTGTCAGAACTAAACGCAAGTTACACAACAAGCTTTAGACTTCTACGATTAAGGAAGGGGGAGAAGGGCAGTAGCCGAGTTGAACATTCAATTTAATTTTTAACTCGCTCTCAGATTCATTTATTCATCTATATTAGTACCTCAATCTATATGTTTTCTATGATCGTTTATTTTAAATTCTTTTCATTTTGGATTTCATTTAATTCTTAATAAAAGTTTTTGGTCGTTTTGAGTTTAAATTATTACAGGAATTTCTTTCTGCTGGTCTTAAATATAATATGGCTTTTTACTTTTTGTTGAAAAACTTCTTTTTCTGAAAGTTTTTTTTCAGTTAATATTGCGAGAGCCCCACTGCACAATTGTGTTCACCAGACCCAATGTAGCTGACCAGAGCAAACTACTCCAGAAGTAAAAGAACACCTGAATTTCTTTTTCAATGCTAATACTTTTTCTGACGGCTTTAAAGAAACTTACCTATCAATAAGACATAGAAAGCGCCTTGGGTATCCCTCAGATTGATTGCTCTCATTGTTCCACTTCCTCCTTGTGCAGTTGTTGAGCACTCATCAGGGGCCGGCCAGTTGTCAACACGAAATTTTTCAATCAAACCGGCAGTGAAATATTTGTCTATCCTAGTAAAAAATAAATATATTTCGTGACTTTTAATATTGGAAAAAACACATTTAATTTTTAACATTTAATCTAAAAGCAATCCATTACAATGTTTACAAATAGAAATATGATCTACTCTCTAATACTAGGCGACGAAAAAAATCAAATGTTTCAGCGATTTTTTTAAGTTCCAAAAATTAATGAGTACTTAAACATGTGTTTTTAATTTTGTGTCGCATATTATGAGCCCATTTCTTAAGAGCCTATGCTATTGATTATATACTATTGACCTACAAAACATGTTTCGTACACATGAGATCAGATCTAAAAAACATAGGGACGCACTCGAACTACCACCCTTCAAGGCTTTTGCGAAGAAGATCGGTAGTGTGAGGGGCTGTCCAGGGGAAATTATGCGACAAAATGTATAGTTCAAGCTTTTTTGTATTTTTGGTAAATATAGCTACTGATCGAAAATACACACCCCTATATAAATACCCCAGTTTCTAACAAATAGTGCCATACGACACTTCAACAAATGTTGTCTCGGAAGTATCACTTTGTTTAAAATCAAATGAAAGAATTGCCCAAGAGCTCTGGGGGGATTCCATGACCCACTCCTTCCTCCACTAATGGAAAACTTTGAAAATATATAGACCATGCAGCTAAAAAATGCTTTGCAAAAACATATCCAACAAAACAGATACCAAATAAGTAGCCTAACCTAATACAGAAGCTAAAAATGATTTTATAGCTTTTCAACATGGGGAGGGGGGGTGTGTTAAAAATTTTTGAAAAATTTTCAATGACGAAATTTAATCTCTGGGGGGTGGGGGCGGGATAAACTGTTTTTGAATTCCCAATAATAACTTTCTAGTTATATTTTACTTTTAACCACAACCTGGAAAATCATTACCATTCCCGAGTAGCTTTAAAGAGGAACTTTTTAAATTAAAACATTTGTTTCATGCTGTTTTCTTTTCATTTTCATTCAATATAGGTAGTGGCTCATTCTTTGCTAGGTTAAAGCTACTGCTGCAACCATGATATCACGCATAAATGATTGAGCCAAGAAATAATTTCACCCGCTAAAATTGAAAAGAACTCGAGAAATGCTGGGCCTGGTAGTTAAACCATGTATACTAACCTTTAAACAGCCCTAAAATGCATCAAAAGTACTAGAGACCTTTATTACAGAGAGGGACAGATACAAAAATACGGATGTAATAGTACGATATCTAATGGGGTAGCCAAGCGACTCTTCGTTACTCAATGTCTAATCAGTGCTGCTTTTTTTTTTCCTTTTTTATGAAATTTTTATCAGTAAAGTATTTGGACAGTGTGAAGATAGAAGACACTTCTTACCACACAGTATGCAGAATAATTGTATCTAACACATCAGGCATGCAGACCCGCTATAATTTACCCCCCCCCCCCCAAGTGTGCAAATAAGTAGCCAAAATTTATTTCTAAAGAATTATATTTTTATCATACTTAGGTATGTTTCATATCTTGCTGGAAAATCACGCCGTCCTCCACTTATGCTATCTAAATCAGATTAAGCCTATCATCTTATTTCGTCACATAATTAGTGGTCCGTCATCACAATCAAAGCCAGTGCACAGTCTTAGAAACTTTTATCCAAAGGTACGAATTTCGGGATAACAGAAGATATGTTTAAGATGCATAGAAGGGATACATTTATGAGACTATTGCAGTAAATAACAACTTACCTTAAAACACCTTTGCAATCTTCAAACACCTTTAGCACACATGAAACTGACAATACTACGGTAATATTATATTATATTTTACAGATTATCAAAAACCTTACCATTTATTAATTTGTTCCCTAATTGTACTATGTTTAGGAAACGCAAGTGCTACTCTCTCTGTTAGAAACTCCTCTTTCCCTGAAAAAGAAAAATAAAGCAGGTTCAATGACATTCATTTTTATCCATTCTTATGAAAAATTCAACGTTAATCATTGCCTAGACACATAAGTGCTCGATTACATTCAGAGTTCAGAGTTCATTTATTCAACAATAATTTATCTAAACATACAATAAATTGCCCATCTTCTCTCACCTACGAAAGGCTCCATTACCAGGGAAACAGGGAAGAAAGCATAAAAAAATACATATAAAATAAATCGTAAATAATCAGTAGTTTATATTCCACTAGTAACTTTAGTACAACACGACACCAATAACCAAACCTCAACATCACACAATCAAAATAATGTGAATCTGACCAGCACAGACCAACTCCAGCCAACAACTCCGTCTTCATAATACCGAAATATAATTGTAATAATTTTAAAACACAACGTGTGTGTCAACAATAACAATGATAAATAGTTTACAATTTACTATTAAATTAACCCCATTCATTAGACTATTTTGAAAGAAAATCCAATGCCTTTTTTTGGAAATCCCAAGCAAAGTCTACCCCGTGCCGCAGCTGGTAGTGAATTCCATACCTTTAAGCTTGAAGCTACCGGACTAAAATTGGACCAAACGCACCACGTAGAAGAATTTTTACATCATTAGCATTAAGAAGGGCATATGACGAAAAATCAGAAACAAAAGAAAGACTCTCGAAAACAGCTGGCATTTGCCCCTGGACTAAAGAGAAAGCAAAATATGCACAGGATGCGAGATACACAAACCGAACATTTAGAAGAAGCTTATTTATCAAACATTGGTCTCTTTAATCATTTCCCTGGTCCTTTCTTGGACAAAAACAATAGAACATGTAAAAGACGGAAAGATAGACATCCATATAAGTGCTTAAACTTACGAAGAACATTGAAATTTCTTGCCACCTTAAGCTAGATATCATTATAGTTTTAAATGGTAGATTTTCATCTACCAGGATTCCCACGAGACGTATGAAACTACCATCAGGTCTAAAAATTGATCCTCAGGAGGTCCAGATTTCTTTTATAACAAGGATAGATTGAGAGACTCTAAAAAAATCAGAAACTTTTATTGTGAAATACTTAACATGCGATAGTT
This sequence comes from Artemia franciscana, assembly GCF_032884065.1. Classification (NCBI taxonomy): domain Eukaryota; kingdom Metazoa; phylum Arthropoda; class Branchiopoda; order Anostraca; family Artemiidae; genus Artemia; species Artemia franciscana. Next base: position 22,221,737 of record NC_088882.1, on the reverse strand, counting down.
AACCTCAAACCATGACACAACACGCTCAGAAAGAAACGTAAGGCTCGGTCACAACAGAGGGCTCCTGATTAGCTTGAAAATAAAAACGACAACATATCTTCGGTTTAAAATTTTTAGATGAAATAAAATGTCATTAAAATAAATTAACAAGAGCTAAGAGCTCATATGACACTTGTGACGAGGTCGGAAGAGCTAAGAGCCAAGAGCTCATATGGTATGAGCTCTGGCAAAATTCTAAGAGTCAATAGTTGCTTTAAAAGGAAAATCAGAAGCTTAATGCCCGTCGGGATTTAAAATAAGAGCTCTGAGTCACGAGTTCCTTCTAAATATCAAAATTCATTAAGATCCGATCACCCACTCGTAAGTTAAAAATCCCTCAATTTTTCTAATTTTTCCTCGCCCTTCAGCCCCCCAGATGGTCGAATCAGGGAAAACGGCTTTATCAAGTCAATTTGTGCAGCTCACTGACACACCTACCAATTTTCATCGTCCTAACACGTCCAGAAGCACCAAATTCGCCAATGCACTGAACTCCACCCCCTAACCCCCCAGAGAGAGCGGATCCAGTACGGTTACGTTAATCACGCATCTACGACATTTATAAGCGTTTTCCAAGATTTCAAGCTTCCCCCTCCAACTTTTCTCCAATGTCAACAGATCTGGCCGGGATTTGAAATAAGAGCTCTGAGATATGAGTTCCTTCTAAATATCAAATTTTACTAAGATCCGGTCACCCTTTCTTAAGTTAAAATACCTCAATTTTTCTAATTTTTCCAAATTAGCTACCCCCACCTCCCCTAAAGAGAACAGATCCGTTCCAATTATGTCAATCACATATCTATAACTTGTGCTTATTCTTCCCATCAAGTTTCATCCCGATCTCTCCACTCTAAGCGTTTGTCAACATATCCTGTTTCCCCCTCCAGCTCCCCCCAATGTCACCAAATCTGGTCGGAATTTAAAATGAGAGTTCGAAAGCACAAGATCCTTCTAAAAATCAAATTTCATTAAGATCTGATCACCCGTTTGTAAGTTACAAATACTTCATTTTTTCTAATTTTTCAGAATTACTCCCCTCCCCCCCCCCAAACCCCACCAAAGAGAAAGCGGATCCGTTCTGGTTATATCTTGGACTTGTGCTTATTTTTCCCAACAAGTTTCATCCTGATCTCTCCGCTTTAAACGTTTTCCAAGATTTCCGGTCCCCCCCCAATGACATTGGATCCGGTCGGAATTGAAATACGAGATCTGAGTTACGAGGTCCTTCTAAATATGAAATTTCAATAAGATCCGATCATTCCTTCGTAAGTTAAAAATACCTCATTTTTTCTAATTTTTTAGAATTAACCTTTCCCCCCACCCCAACTCCCCCAAAGAGAGTGGATCCGTTCCAGTTATGTCAATCACGTGTCTAGGACTGGTGCCTATTTTTCCCACTAAGTTGCATCACGATCCCTCCACTCTAAGCGTTTTCCAAGATATTAGGTCCCCCCCAAAGTCCCCCAATGTCACCAGATCCGGTCGGGATTTAAAATAAAAGCTCTGAGACACGATATTCCTCCAAATATCAAATTTCATTAAGATCCTATCACTCCTTTGTAAGTTAAAAATACCTCATTTTTTCTAATTTTTTAGAATTAACCCTCCCCCCCCAACCAACTCCCCCAAAGAGTGCGGATCCGTTCCGGTTATATCAATCACGCATCTAGGACTTGTGATTATTTTTCCCACCAAGTTTCATCCCGATCCCTCCACTCTAAGCGTTTTTAAGATTTTAGCCCCCCCCCCCAATTCCCCACAATGTCACCGGATCCAGTTTGGATTTAAAATAAGAAATCTGAAACACGATATCCTTCCAAACATCGAATTCCATTAAGATCCGATCACTCTTTCGTAAGTTAAAAATACCTCATTTTTTCTAATTTTTCAGAACTACCCCCCCCCCCACTCCCCCAAATAGGGCGGATCCAAACATCGAATTTCATTAAGATCCGATCACCCGTTCATAAGTTAAATACCTGTTTTTTTCAAAATTTTCCGATTTAACCATCTCCCCCCCCCCCCCAGATGGTCGAATCGGAAAACGACAATTTCTAATTCAATCTGGTCTGGTTCCTGATACGCCTGCCAAATTTCATCGTCCTAGCTCACCTGGAAGTGCCTAAAGTAGCAAAACCGGGACAGACAGACCGACAGAATTTGCGATCACTATATGTCACTTGGTAGATACCAAGTGCAATAAAAACACCACTGCACCTAAAACTGATCCTTGAAATACTCCATATTCAACCTGATAAGTATAATGAAAAGATTCACTAATTGAGATTATATGTCCCAACAGATATGATGAGAACCGTACACCAAAGTGAGAAAGTTTTCCAAGAAAAATGTGATGTATCAGGGAACTAAAAACTTTTTGAACATCTATAAACAAAGCTGCCTAAAGTATACCAGAACCGACAGCAGAGAGTAAAATCAAGTAAGGGAGTACAAACACATGCACAATTAATAGAATGTTTAGCCTGAAAACCAAACTGGAAATCACCGAAGAAATCTTTAGCCCCAGGAAATCAACACTTAACCATTGACAACAGGCTTAACAGGTAGTAGAATCATGGATTTCAAGCAAGTAGAGTCATGGTAAGATTTGTAACCGGAGTTAGACACACTGACATTCACAGAAAAATTTGTATTTTTATAATATTAAAAATATAATATTTACAAACTATTAGATCTGGAAGTGGAAGAATCAGGCAGCGAAAGAATCGATACGATAGAAAAGTCCGAAATATCGCTAACTACAATTGAATTACGGTGAAGAAAAAAGGAAGACAGGCACGGGGTAAAATGAAATATACTACGTCTTAAAGAGCATTCTCACCAAGACTTAGACGTCAACCATAGAAAGAGAGAGAAAGCCGAAAGGGATTTGAGTCAAAATACTAGGATATCAGCGTCGCCTCGTGATGAGAACATCTTTGGAGGCCCGTTTGCCAACAGGAAGAATAGGTCGTGCCGGACAATTGAAGTCCTTCGACCAAAGCATAAGGAAGGAAAGAAGGAAGAAAACATGTATTCAATAAAAGTCACTGTTAATTCAATAACTCTTGTGGGTATATATTTCGTAGGAAGCATTCCAATTGAAAGCGCCTTTCAGCCTGCTAAAGAAGCCTCAATAATCGAGAAAAACAAACGAGATTCTCTTCCAACTTATTACTGAGACTCGCACGTTGCACTTAGATCAACGGCTTTTGGCAGGGATCCATTTAAAAAAAATAACCAAAATTGATCAGAATACGAAAATGTTCAACTGCATCACTGATAGGCTATTATAACGTTCATTATTTCTTACCTCATAAACATATTTACCTTCAATACAACAAATATCATTTTGAACTGGGCTCTTTCTTTATTTCCAACTGAATGTTTTAAAATCAAACCCAAATAAAAAATATTACTCCAAAGAGGCTGGAGCTAGTCATCAAAACCTTACCAAGGTCAGAACAAATTATCATATTAACACTTTAACAAGTCGTCCCGGACATCTGGGATATTCACTAAAAGGAATCCACCAGAGAATCTTACAATCCCAGCCCCCTCAAAAATCCCAGAATATACTACAAGGGCACAATAATTAGATGGCACTCAAATAAATTTAAACGTTTTGTAATTACTAATCTCCCTTTATCCCTTTCCTTATCATTTAATTTTGTTCCCAATCCTATCTTCAGTTAGGATATGTCCAAATTGACTACTCCCTCTCAATTTATTGACTTGCTAATACAATATTCTAGCTACACCTTCCAGATCTTCGGCAATTTTATCCATGGCCTCCACATCACACCTACATAGTTCATATTTTAATACTTTCTGTGCTTTTTTGCATTCCTCTTATTTTCGTATGATCTATCACTCATATATTTCATGTACAAGCCCCTCCTCCTCCCTATTAAACGTAAAGCATTTTCACTAGTATTCCTAGCTGCGTTCCTAACTTTCTTCCCTCAGACACCATCAGCGACTTTAAAAATTATTTTCCTAAAATAATTCCATCCATCTTCCACATTGTCAAATTGTTACGATCTACGGCCTGAAAAATTCCTAATTTAGCTTTAAATTTTTTTTTGTCGTTTTTTTGTCGAGACTGCTCCCGAAAATAAGAGGGGATGGAATCCAGTCTTGAATCACCCTGATACGTCCTCGCGATTGTACGGTCTCGCATATTGCCGAAATGTTTAAATTCCTCCCTTTGGACTAATACCATAGAAAAAATAATACTGAGAAGAAGGCACTCCGACGATTTTCCATAACACAAATGTTATACGTAAATCAGCGCCACTTGTATTGGTGCGAGTGTTAAAAACAAGAAAAGCTGGAAAGTTCATTCAGCACGACTACTGCGCAACGTAGAGAATAAGCACTACCCAAATAAGCCTGATAAAATTCTTGAAAAACTGCTAGATAGCATGAGCAATGTTTTGTTTTTCATCCCTTGAAGAATACTTTCTAATAAGTATTTTTGTCTATGAAATTCAAATTTTTTATAATAAACGTTAAAAAGTTTTTTTTTTTTTATCTCTGATCGTTTGGACTTTGGCATATGAATCCTCGACAAAAACACCTCTTAGGTACGTCAGGTCAGTCTAAAGATCAGCAGAAAAAGTCCTCAAGAACATGCCTCAGCTTTGGATTTTTTCATTGGAGCTAGAGCGTAAATGGAAGATTTATGAAAACACCTTATAAACTAGCCTGTTACCTGCAAAGATGGAGGGGGGAGTGCGTGCTAAAATCTCACTAATGAGGATCTGTTAAATGACGGAAAACAATGACATTTAGTAGGATGACATGTAAAACAAGGACACTCCGTCCGATGACAAATATAAATAATGACGCAGAAAAAACGATGAAACGTTGTCATGTGACAGTCTAGTTGATGAAAGATAAACACATGAAATGCATTACGATAACTAATTGTTTTTATGATAAATAACTTGACATGGCCATAGAGTACTTTCGCCGGAGAATTCTAGCCCAAGGACTCGAATTGTCATTGTTTATTTCTTATAAGACAAGCTGTCATTGTTTATTCTTTCATTGAACAAAATATCATCTTTTTGTCCCTCATTGGACAGACTGTCATTATTTTTCAATCCATCTCAAAGTCCCAGGAGTTTAGCTAGTGAATTCCCAAACGTCTTATAAGGTGGTTAAGCCGGACTCAGGACAGCAAAAAATTTCTTCGAGAACAGCTTTGGCCTTAGCTTTATAGTTTGCATTTTGCTACTGGAGGCCAAAACTTGAATGCTTTTGCTAAGATAGGCCTAAATGAAATTAATGTTGATCTTTTATGCATAATATAATCTGTATGTTTTATAAAAGACAAAAAAATGCAGGAAAAAGTTCGTAAAGCCCCTTATTAGCATACCTATTACCTCCAAGGGTGGTCAGAAGCATCCGGTCGATTCAATGGGAGAAAAAACAAGAGCTAAGAGCTCATATGGCACTTGTGACGAGGCAAGAAGAGCTAAGAGCCAAGAGCTCATATGGTATGAGCTCTAACAAAATTCTAAGAATCAATAGATTGATTTAAAAAGAAAATCAGAGGCTTAATGCTGGTCAGGATTTAAAATAAGAGCTCTGAGTCACGATGTCCTTCTAAATATGAAAATTCATTAAGATCCGATCACCCACTCGTAAGTTATAAATACCTCATTTTTTCTAATTATTCCTCTCCCTTTAGACCCCCAGATGGTCCAATCTGGGAAAAACGACTTTACCAAGTCAACTTGTGCAGCTCCCTGACACGCCTACCAATTTTCATCGTCCTAGCACGCCCAGAAGCACCAAACTCGCCAAATCACTGAACCCCTCCCCCCAACTCCCCCAAAGAGAGCGAATCCACTACGGCTACGTCAATCACGTATCAAGGACATTTGCTTATTCTATCCAACAAGCTTCATCCCGATTCCTCCACTCCAAGCGTTTTCCAAGATTTCCCCACACAACTCCCCACAATGTCAAACAGATCTGGTTGGGATTTGAAATAAGAGCTCTGAGACATGAATTCCTTCTAAATATAAAATTTCATTAAGGTCTGGTCACCCGTTCTTAAGTTAAAAATACCTCAATTTATCTAATTTTTCCAAATTAACACCCCCCCCCCTCAGCTCCTCCAGAGTGAACGGATCCGTTCCCATTATGTCTTTCACGTATCTATAAATTGTGCTTATTCTTCCCATCAAGTTTCATCCCGATATCTCCACTCTCGGCGTTTTTCAAAATTTCTGTTTCCCTCCTCCAGCCCCCTATGTCCCCGGATCCAATTCGAGTCGAAAATGAAGCATCTAAGACATAAGATCCTTCTATATATATCAAGTTTCATTAAGATCCGATCACCTATTCGTAAGATGAAAATAACCCAATTTTCACGTTTTCCAAGATTTCCGGATTCCCCCTCCAACTCCCCCCAATGTCACAGGATCTGATCGGAATTTAAAATTAGAGCCTTAAAGCACAAGATCCTTCTAAATATCAAATTTCATTCAGATTTGGTCACCTTCTCGTAAGTTACAAATACCTCATTTTTCCGAATTACCCCCCCCCCCCCCACTCCACCAAAGAGAGCAGATCCGGTCCGGTCATGTCAGTCACGTATCTTAAACTGATTTTTATTTTTCCCATCCAGTTTCATCCTGATCTCTCCGCTTTATGTATTTTCTAAGATTTCCGGTCCATCCCCCTCCCCAACTGCCCCCCCCAATGATGCTGGATCCGGTTGAGATTTAGAATAAGAGATCTGAGTTAGGAGGTCCTTCTAAATATGAATTTTCATGAAGATCCGATCACTCCTTCGTACGTTAAAAATACATCATTTTTTCCAATTTTTCAGAATTAACACCCCCCCCCCCCAATAGAGCGGATCCGTTCCAATTATTTCAATCACGTATCTAAGACTTCTGCTTATTTTTCACACCAAGTTTCATCCCGATCCCTTCAATCTAAGCGTTTTCCATGATTTTAGGTTCCCCCCAAACTCCCCCCAATGTCACCAGATCCGGTCGGGATTTAAAATAAGAGCTTTGAGACACGATATCCTTCTAAATGTCAAAATTCATTGAGATCCAATCATCCGTTCGTAAGTTAAAAATACCTCATTTTTCTAATTTTTCCGAATTTAAAATTAGAGCTTTAAAGCACAAGATCCTTCTAAATATCAAATTTCATTAAGCTCTGGTCACCCTGTCGTAAGTTACAAATACCTCAATTTTCAAAATTACCCCCCCCCATCTCCACCAAAGAGACTAGATCCGGTCCGGTTATGTCAGTCACGTATCTTAGACAGGTTTTTATTCTTCCCATCCAGTTTCATCCTGATCTCACCGCTTTAAGTATTTTCTAAGATTTCCGGTCCCCCAACTGCCCCCCCTAATTACGTTAGATCCGGTTGAGATTTAAAATTAGAGATCTGAGTTACGAGGTCCTTCTAAATATGATGTTTCATGAAGATCCGATCACTCCTTCGTAAGTTAAAAATATGTCATTTTTCTATTTTTTTAAATTACCCCTCCCCCCATTAGAGCGGATCCGTTCCAATTATGTAAATCACGGATCTAAGACTTCTGCTTATTTTTATCACCAAGTATCATCCTGATCCCTCCAATCTAAGCGTTTTCCATCCCCCCTCAAACTCCCCCCAATTTCACCAGATCCAGTCGGGATTTAAAATAAGAGCTTTGAGACACGATATCCTTCTAAATATCAAATTTCAGAGAGATCCGATCACCCGTTCGTAAGTTAAAAATACCTCATTTTTTTTTTAATTTTTCAGAATTACCCCCCCCCCCCAACTACCCCAAAGAGAGCGGATCCGTTCCAGTTATGTCAATCATGTATCTAGGACTTGTGCTTATTTTTCCCACTAAGTTTTATCCTGATCCCTCCACTCTAAGTGTTTTCCAAGTTTTAGGTTTCCCCCTCCCAACTCCCCCAAATGTCACCAGATCCAGTCGGGATTTAAAATAAGAGCTATGAGACATGATATCCTTCTAAATATCAAATTTCATTGAGATCCGATCACCCGTTCGTAAGTTAAAAATACCTCGTTTTTTCTAATTTTTCAGAATTAAAACCCCCCCCCCAACAACCCCAAAGAGAGCGGATCTGTTCCAGTTATGTCAATCATGTATCTAGAACTTGTGCTTATTTTTCCCACCAAGATTCATCCCGATCCCTCCACGCTAAGTGTTTTCCATGTTTTAGGTTTCCCCCTCCAACCCCCCCCCCCAATGACATTGGATCCGGTCGGAATTGAAATACAAGATCTGAGTTACGAGGTCCTTCTAAATATTAAATTTCATTGAGATCCGATCACCCGTTCGTAAGTTAAAAATACCTCATTTTTTCTAATTTTTCAGAATTAACCCCCTCCCCCAACTACCCCAAAGAGAGCGTATCCGTTCTGGTTATGTCAATCATGTATCTAGGACTTGTGCTTATGCTTCCCACCAAGTTTCATCCCGATCCCTCCACTCTAAGTGTTTTCCAAGATTTTAGGTTTCCCCCTCCCATATCCCCCCTAATGTCACCAGATCCTGTCGGGATTTAAAATAACGATTATTTTGAAACGACTATTTCTAATTTAATCTGGTCTGGTCCCTGATACGCCTGCCAAATTTCATCGTCCTAGCTTACCTGGAAGTGCCTAAAGTAGCAAAACCGGGACCGACAGACCGACAGAATTTGCGATTGCTATATATCACTTGGTTAATACCAAATTCCATAAAAAACAATGACCGAATTTGTTTATGGCAAAATGTTATAAGACCCATATGACATTTGTAATCGTAAAAACAAACCAAGAGGAAAAGATGTAAGGAAATTTCATGACATTTAAAGTTTTTGTTTTGATATTGTAATTTCAATCATAAAAAGCCGAGGGACAAATGGCACGAATTGAACACGATTTCTTCGACGTAAACTTGGAATTTTGTGAGAAACTTTAGAAAAAAAAGGATTGCCTCTAGAATATCAAATAAGACCAAATACAGAAAAACCTCATCGCAGTGTTAACCCGGCAGATACTAACGATGCTAACACACTGACAAAGATAAATCCTCCATTACTTCATATTAAAAATTCTTCTTTACCTCCATTTAAGCATTTACACAAAGGTAGATTATATCTAATGATAGGGTTATTAGATTGACAAAAAAAAGAACATAATAGCTTTTGATTTACTGCCTTCAATTAAACGAAATATAGTTATATACACGCGTCTGACTTGGGAGAGAAAGGAAAGAACTTAGTGAAAGTACATCAGGTCGCTTTATTTCAAACAGTTTAGTAAAAACGAAACATTTCTCGGCTTAAGTATAATTACTTCAATAACTAGCTGAAAAAAGAGCAAAATAAAAGATTTTGATGGCAACAATAACTGCTATTTAATAGATAATTCTTTAGGGCTCACTTTTGTCGCTTCTGTCATTTTAACGGATTTTTTTTACTTTCACAAAATAAAAACCAACCGTAAAAGAATCAAAGGAGAGGATTAAAAAACATTAGCCAAAAACAATTGTTTCTCCTTAAACTGCTGACAAACTAATAAAAAATAGAGAATTACCCAAAGAGAAATCACATCTTTCTGACTTTAAATATTCTTCTTTCATGAGAGACAGTAGGCTGGTTTTCCAGTCTATAAAAACATGATCTTCGGATCTAACCATGGACAATACTTCGTCACTTAGCTTTTTATGCTGAATTCCACCACGATACAATTCTCTATATCGATCAACATCAGAATTCTATATTAAAGAAAAAGTTAAATAAAAGATTAGTTTTAAAATTTCAAAATGACAAACAGAATTGTCACAATGTTCGTTTAAAAGTACCTGTTGTAGAATAAATATCTCCAGTGAACCAGTTTTCCAGTGTTTCAGTCTGCATAGTTGATTTCCCCACCGGTATTTAGTATCAATTCAATAAATTCGAAAAAAGAAATCATGAGTACTACCGGGTTGTGTAATTTCATAAGGACAACTAAACATTACACATACCTCATCAGTCTAAAAAGAAAACACTTCTAATATTGATTCAGAACACTTAACAATCGTTTAGTCTAATCTTACTCCTCAAAGTTGCTACAATATCAAATTCAACGTGTTCAAAACGATGACCATGTAACTCAACCCTCATTCGACTAAATCTCATACGACCCAACGCAACACAACTGAAACCCATTCAGCTCAACTCTTAATCACGCTTTGAAAAGCGTGATTAGCCTTATTTAACAAAATCCTGTCCAGGTAATCCCAATTCACTTCAACATAATTCAACTAGCAATAATCTTCTATATTTGATAGTTCTATTAAAGGGATATGAAAACACACCAAAATATCTGCTCGGAAAGGCTGGAAACTTAGTTCAAGTTCTTTATTATTCTTTAACTATACATATTTAAAACTATTCACATAACATCCCCGGCAGGGAGACTGGCTCAAAAGCAGGGCGACAATACAAACAAACATTAATTACATCCCTATGTTCCTTAAAATAGCAAAAAAGAAGACACTCAACATTAAGTAATAAATGAAAAAAGACTATTTCATTTAGGGCAAACTTTTATCATCTGCAACAAAAGATTTGCTCTTCATTTATATTACTGAGTTAATTAGGGTACGTTTAAATGGTAGTTGAGTTGTATCGAAAAGGGTTCAGTTGAATTCTGGTAGTTGAAATGAACGTTGAGTTAAGACTGACCCAGTTGAATGGGGTTGAGTTAAATGTGAGTTAAATTGAATGGGGTTCTAAATGCACCAGGGTTAAGCTGAATTGATTTGAGTTGAACAGAGTGGAGACAAACGGGGTTGAGTTAAAACTAGACAGTTAAAGAAATTTTAACATTTATGTTTTCGACTAAAATATTTTCGTTATTTTTTCCTTTTAGTGAAGATTCTAACATGAAAGATTCAAGTTAAGCAATTTGGAATTTTGACAGAAGTTCTCGCCTTGAAATTCTTTGGAAAAATTTGTAGGAGCTTCTGCAAAGATTAATTATCACTAGCTCGGTGAATAAAATTTAATTGAAATAGAGTAATTTTCCTCATAAAAATTTTGTTGTGCTTACATCTCTTACTTTACTTTATTTCATTTTGATATCTATGTTGTTAGAATGCAATAGTTCTTATTTTAACTGCATTGCTACAAAAAGTAAAAAAGAAACAAAGATAGCTACAATTATAATCATATTTACACCTAAAAATGGCATTCAGTTTTAAAAAGGGCTGCCTAATTTATAAAGTAAAATACAAATAATTAAAATTTTAAATAGGAGGTGTCTAAGAAAAACAAAATTATTTTTTGTTTAACAAAAAATTTTAAAGGAAACACTATTTGAAATAGGAAAACCTCTTGCAGGTCCACGAGCCTTAAGGCTGGACCAAAGGAAAGTCACACTTATACATATATATATATATATATATATATATATATATATATATATATATATATATATATATATATATATATATATATATATATATATATATATATATATATATATATATATATATATATATATATATATATATATATATATATATATATATAACAAAAAAAACAAGATTGATGAGTGACTTGGCTTTGTCCTGATGTCTATGTCATATCTTTCCAGAAGTGGAAAACTAAAATGCCAAGAAACTGGTTTAAAAACGTGTGCTAAGACTAGTTCATTCCTAACTATTTGATACCACATCTTTGTATCTTTCGCCAGATTTATAATATATATTTGAAACTGCTACGTATTTTAAGCTTCCGAAATTTTAATTTAAAAAATTCAGCCTTTAAGTCCATATGCTAGACAGTTGAGCATTGTTCAATTCTAGAAATAAAGAATGGTTTATGTAATAGCGCTATAGTCATGCGTACTTTCGGTTTTATCGTAAAGATGGAGTTATAATGTAGCTCGTACATGAGTCTACCCATCCCTTGACTAGAAGCATTGACCATAACTTCAGAATTAAGTCATAAAAAAATCTAAAAAGAGGTAGAGAGGTAGATAGTCATATTATAATCAAACACAAGTATAAATAAAGTCAAATAATAATTCGAACTTAAAACGAAAAGTTACTGAAACGCTAACAACGACAATAAAAGAAAAAGTATGACTAAATAATTAATATTACTAAAAAAAAATAATGAAAGTAGACTGATTGTTTAATATATATCACTTTTAGTTCTTTGAAGTGTCATCAATTTTTATTTATTATTGTTAAAAATACAAAATATAAAATTTTTTAAATATATTTGGCTAACAGCAAAGCGCAATTGAACATTAGCCCTTTTCGTGTTTGTGGTAATTTCTGTTCGTTTTAAGTTTGAATTAATTTTTCATTGTAATTTCTTTTCGTTTCAGCCTAGGTAAATTTAGTGTAGGAAAAGAAAACAGTAATGGCTACAAACTGCTGCAATTTTGTAGGTATAACAATCTAGGCATAGCCAATAAAGTATTTGGTCATAAAATGGCCCATAAGTTAATATGGTATATACACGATGTTAAGACAGTTAACCTTACTGATTATGTTATTGTAAGCTGAACACTGGCAAAATCAATGCAAGATACAAGGGTATATTCTTCCTATTCTTCCAAACTTTTTTCAACTGTGAAAAAAACACCCTGATTCTTGGTCATTCTACTTTTAATATCTTCATTGCTCCCACAGTCTTTACTACTAATAATGCTACTAATGTTATTGAAACTGTCAGCTTAGACGATCTTATTGTTACCCTTACCCTGTCAGGTTTGAGAAAATAACCCTTTTTTACTCTCCAAATGTCAAGTCTGACAAAACGTGGATCTACGAACACTAAGCGAAACACATAAAAGATCAGCATATTCACGCAAGTAAAACTTATGTAGGGGTGGACCCTACAACGACCTTGGCCAATCCGGTAAATGAGGGCTTCAAATCCACATGCTTTTTGAATAGCATTATCTATCAATGGCCTAGATCAAGCGGACATGAATAGATTTTAGACCGAGTGTTTACTTCTTATGAGGTTACTGGCTTGGCAACAAGAATTTAGCCTGTCCTCTGAAATTATACTATAAGCAAATGTAATAAAAAAAGGAAAGAGTTCATTTATTTGAAAAGAAAAGAGGGAGAGCCCTAACACTAAGATAATACACTTGAGCTGTTTTGATAGCCTAGGTTTCTGGATAACATATTTCTTTCGTTCTACATTGCCATTTCTCAAGGAGGAGATTCTTGTCCGACAGAGGCTCTTAGTACCAAAAATCTCAAAGAGATTGAATGTAATCTTCATAACCTAACCATCTGACACCTATCAACAGGCCCAATTCGGGGTTCACTTCTCTTCAACCCCACCAAAAAAAACTCCTTCACAGTTTCAAGTTAGTCCATCTCGCAACTGACAGTATCTTCAGACTTGGATGAATTTTAAACTTCAAAGTGACTGATGGTGTCAAAATGTTCAGGCGGAGCAGAGACGTAACATTTTTAGCAGCTCCCCCTCTAAACATAAAATTTGGAGCCGCCTGTCCCCTCTTTTCTTATCCTATACTACCTGAAAGTCTCAACTCCATCCTCCAACCTGTTACCGGCATATTGTAGATATAATATTTTATGCCTGGATGCATACCGTGTCTTATGGTTTATTTCTATCCTATCCCCAATGTGCTGGTCCAACGTTCATTTTTAGTTTTGGTGTCACGCTTTATTTTCATTAAAATAAAACTTTTTCTTTTATTTAATTCATAAAAAGACAAAATATTTTATAATTTACCGCCAATTCACCTTTAGTGTTCACTGATTGAGTCATAGTTTAAATTTGCTGTCTCTACTTTTTATTCTCCTGCAATGTTTGATTCTTACCTCTAAGTAACGGAACAAAGCAGTGCCTTCCAGAAAACCCCATGTAAGCACATTCGAAGGTTCAAGAATATCATCAATAGTCTTGATAGGATACTCATAAGTTGGAAATGTTAAGAAAGCCACAAGCTCACCAGAATATGATGCCAAAACAACAATGACGAAGAGCCACCAAAAAGTTACTAGAACTCGACCAGAAATTGCAGACGGCAGTTCTGATTGTCCTATGTACAATAAAAAGGGTAGTTAACCAGAGTTTTGGTTGTGGATAATAAATAGCCAATTTTACCACCTGAGTATTATTAACCTTCTTAAAATATCTTTTTAGAATGCTCATATTTCAACTTTAGACGCGTCAAAGTCCTATTTTTGGTATTATTTTAAAGTACCAGGGGACCGAACTTAGCTCGGTGAAGCACATTTTAGGCATAAAAACGGTGTTCAGCCTCATCCCTCCCTTTCCCCACAAAATATTTAATCCCCTCATACCCAGATTCACACAAGAAAAGACCCTTTTTGTATGATTTTAGCAGATTTATTTGTATTGATGTTCATTTTACTTTTTTAGTATTTTGCCTTGTCAATTCGTAAATTGACACCCCCGAGCTATACAAAGGAAAAATGGACTTACTTTGCTAGAAATTTTATCCCAAAAAAAAACTACATTTTTACTTGAATATCTTGCTCAGATCACTGTCAAAGTTCGGTTGACCTGTTTAGTAAACCTGCAAAGTTCAATAGACCTGCAAGGAGGCAAATTAATTAAACAATCACTGCCTACAAATTTTATACAAATAGGAGATCAACTTCAATGCAAAATTAATCCAGGTTGGAACGTTTTAGAATAGTAACGACGTGATTGATATTCACTCATCCTTATTCAACTGTACTCCATTTTGACACTTTTCCTGTTTTTTTCTTTAATTTCAGTTAGCAAAGGATTTAAGAAAAATATGTTCAGAACGCTGGGAGAGGACAGCGAACTTTTCCAAAATTGTGACCCATCTAGATCTTTTTTTTTACACTAGAAAATATTAGTATGCCGATTTTATAAAAAAAATTATCGTGCCGATTTGGCATATCATGCCATACGGCTCCCTAGCCGCTCCGAATAAAATGGAAACATGATAGTAATTCCCACGAGGGGGTAAATTAAAAGTTCCTTTCTTTTTTTATTAAGGTTTAAAGAGTTCGAGAAGCAGCCAGTCCCTTACCACCAGACTCTTTTTGCCCTTGGCATTTCAGAAGCATCCCATGGCGTCAGATAAAAACCTTAAAGTAGCTACTTCCCTCAAAAAATCAAAAGATCCAAGAAGTTACTTACAGCCTATATAAAACTGAGGCTTCATATTTGCATTCCAGAGCCGATGCAACAACATTGGCTAAGTAGGGAGTGATGAGTCTCTAATATGTTTTTACTGGCAGCTTCCTATATAACGGTGGTAATACAAACTTGGGAAGGGGCTCCTTCGATTGAATATCGAAGGTTCTAGAGTCCTTTTGAAAGCTAAAGGGAATAGAGAGTATCCACATATTCTCCCATTCCCATTTTTGCCTCCAGGCACTTTTAAAGCCCCCCAGGACACAGGACCGAAATTTGGAGATGGTTATTCTATTCAGAATCTTCAAAAGCTCCATCAAGTTTGACTTCAAGGGGCACCTGATCCACACCTCTACACGAATAAGGGCTCCAAATTATGCACTTACACGACTCTTCACAGATATATTTTGGAAGAGTGAGGAGGGGACAAGCCACACGTTTTTGAAACCAGAACCCCGCTAGGGATTATAATATGCATGATTGAAGGAAGAAATACGTTCGTAACATCCCAAGCTTTCACTACCCCTTGTGCCAAGTTTTAACTCCCATGGCATCGGGTCGAAATTTCAACACAGCAGCTTTGCTCAGAGTAGTCAGAAGGTCTAATAAATATGCCTCCATAGATTACGTGATCCCCACAGCTTCAGAGATAAGGGCCCCGAACTTTGAAAATGGCCTATTTTCACAAATGCCCCCCAGGGGTAGAACCTAGTAAAGAGCGAACCACAACCAAAGAACAAAGAAGCAACAAATATAGAAGCCCATTTTCAAATAGGTTACAGTAGAGTAGGTAGTACGTTGCACTTGTTTTGAACTAGGAGTGGGTGTATGTGGATTCAAACTCTCTCTGAACTTCTCATGTGCACACACAACGGAATCGTAAATAATATTTTTTTTTCTCTCATTCAAGAACTTTGATCACTTACGCAGCTTAATTTCGGGTAGTAGCTTAAATGAAATGACGTAAATGCATGCAAAAATTTCGGCTGTCCCATCAGCCTAAAACTAACAGGACAGGAAGGTAGCAGCCCAAAACAAAAGGAATAACCAGATTTGGAATATTTTTTATTCAGCATAGACGGAAAGGAGTTAGGCATAACGACTTCGGAGTATTTTCGATTACTGCAGACCAAAAGGAGCTGATGAGCTGGAAATGCATTCGATCCGCCCATATCAAAGGAGATATTAAATTAGGAATGATTTCACCAAAAGAAAATACCAGGCATAGGATATTTGCGGTCAGTCCACAAAAAATGTGTTACCAAACTTGAAATATTTTCATTCAGAAATGACAAGGCTGATTAAATGGGTATGTAACAAACGGTAGGCTTGCCAAAAATTGTTGAATGAGAGAGAGGGAGGGAGGGAGAGAGAGAGAGAGAGGAGAGAGAGAGAAAGAAGAGTAAGAGATAGGAGAGATAGAGAGAGAGAGAGAAAGAGAGAGAGAGAGAGAGAGAAAGAGGGCGTAAGAGAGCGAGAGCGAGATTAATAAAGGAATATTATTCATATTTTGCCTGCCAAGAAAGGTAATGAGGATTCAAACGTTAATCATTTACAATTTTTCAACATTCATAAATTACTCATACTACAAAATCCTCAAGCAGTAGGTATTTAACTAACAAAAAAAACGACAGACATCCCATTCATATGAAGTGGTAGGGAAAAAACATGGAGGCACCACTCTTTACTTTACCCAGCAATGCTGCATTGGCTCTGAAACATAAGATTTGTGTAGGCTTTAACGATTGTTTTCTTGCTCTTCATATTTAATAAAAATTGGAGGACAATGGAATAAATATCCCTCCCCAACCCCCTTCCCAACCCATTACTTTTCAGCCTTAGCCCCCCTAAGCACAGATCGAGAATGGAAAAGATGTATTTACCTTGGTTAAGCATTGAGGCCGAGCAATACCAAACGACATTCTTCAATTTAAATATATTGCCATTAACACGTATCTTCTTCACTTCGTAATATGGATTTGCCAGATTGATCAGCCATAGAACTGGACCAATAGCAAGAACCATAAGAAATAAAACAATCTGTTCAAAGGAATAAAAGTTATCATTAAAAAGTAGCAAGAATCAATTTCCATCTATCATATTTTATCCGTGGCTATCTTTTTTTTTCTTTTTTTTTCTTTTTTTTACTAAACCAGAACTTAGCTCAGATTTACACCAAAAAAATATTTAAAACATTGATATGAACCCAGTTCAACCCTATCTCTTTGATTTATTTAGCTGAAAATCAATTGGTTGTCAATTGAAGTTTTAAGTAACGGGACCTACATTCCATACTGATAGAGGAATAAACGTGAAGAGATTTCTTAGAAATCAAGAAATCTAGGAACAAATTAGCTGTCAAAATAATTAAAACTGATATTATAAACGATATTGAAAAAAAAATGAAAATTATGAAAAAAAATTAATGAAAAAAAAGGGATTACAGTCAGTATTACGACTTATGAAACTTTGAAGACTTATAACCTAAACATAAAAAAAAACATTTGAGAAAAACAACGACAACAAAAAGCTTCAAAGTAATTCCCTTCACAAATGGCTAAATTATATCGTTAAATGAGGGGAAATTTTCAAACTATCAGTTTACGTAGTTAGGAGACATTGAAAAGTAATGTTAACAAATTGCATTTTAACAGAACAACTAGAACAAATTTAGCTGTTTACTAGAACCAATTGTCTGAAAGTCCGGTTCATTTTCTTTCGGTTCGCTAAGTATTTGCTTCAGTTACCCCCTTAGCATCGAAACTCTCCATTGATTCGAAAATTAAATCTCGCCGATCCTGATCTTGCAATTTCAAAATTAATTGCCAAGCGTAACCAAAAACTTAATTCTTCATAGAATGATTGGTATCCTGTTTTAATTCAATAGTATTTTTGTAAATCTGTGTCATGACCCTATTTAGTGCAGTACTATTTAAATTTGATTCTAATTCATGTTTTATAATTAGTTTATAATTAGTAGCTGCTATGACAAGTGTTAGCGCAGTGCATGTGTTCTTGTTTTATTTATTTACTTTTTATTATTCTTTTCTTTTTCCTCTACTCCGTCTTATCATGTTATGTGAATAATGGGTATTCAATAAATAAAAAAAATTGTACATCCAAACTACACTAAAAAAAACAAAACAAAAGAAAACACTTCATATGTTTCATGGATAACACTTCAATTGTTTCTACAAGAAGAGGCATTTCTAGTTTAGTTTAACCCATTGCAACAGCCTGCAGAACTGCAATCACAACAGCAGCTCATAGCTTTAAAAAAGGTTTACACACAACAAAGGCCAATTTTGTATGTAGGGGTATCAGGCCACAAAACTCCTTAAAATATCCTATAGTTTTTTTTTTTTTTTTTTTCATTTTCCTATGGTTTTCAATTAATTCATCCGTTTCGTTTATTTGAAAATCCTCAAGTTGATAAACCATATTATGTACAGAAGTCATTAAAAACAACATGATTAATAAAAATGGAACGACAAGATCATTCATGTCAAAAATCCAAATGATTAAGTCTCAAAACAAGATAGCGTAACCAGTAATTGGAAAGCGGGCAATTGTCATACTGATGTTTCATCTCAAAAACTAGAAAAAAAAACGCACAAAAAAGATACACAAAGACAAGAAACACCCAAACTACAATTGTCAAATTTAGCCACAAAGAGGGGCTATAGCCCTAAAAAGGAGGCTTAAAATTCAAGACTGAAAAGGCCAAAAAAACGGTTCTAAGAAGGAATGTGAAAGCAAAATTTACGAGAGCTTCTGCTTTCTATCAATACACACCTTTAGTTAACGCGCAAATAATAAAAGTGAAGAAATTCTGCCAGAGTTTGCTCTGCCCTTTAGACTTCAAGCGTTTGTTACGGCATATTTCAGTTTTTTTTTTTTTAAGTTTACAATTTCTTAGATTTTTATGGCCTATTTTAAGGTTTCAATAAAGTTTTTTGAGTGCATTGATATTTTTCAGGTGTAGACAGTGTTCTATAACACAGCACGATTATAGGTGAGAGGTGCCACAACTGTTAAGCCCCCTACCGAACGCAGTTCTAAGGTCCACATGACCAGCGGAACCCACAGAACCCAGAAATATATCAAACAGTTCGTGGTAACGAACTGTGGTAAGGAGCGACCCGGCTCAATAGTAAACAAAACTCTAAAAAACGGAATTTTGATACCAATAGATATGTCAAAAGAATCGGATTTTTATGCTGATTTTAAAAATATAAATTTAATCAAATTTAGTCTTACTCATCAAAAGTTACGAGCCAGAGAAAATGTGCCTTGTTTTGGAAAATAGGGGAAAACACCCCTTAAAAACACCCCTCATACGATCTTAATCACACCATCGAAAATCACACCATCGCATTCAGCGTATCAGAAAACCCTATTGTAGAAGTTTCAAGCTCTTATCTACAAAAATGTGGAACTTAGTATTTTTTGCCAGAAGACCAATCACGGGTGCGGGTTTATTTGTTTGTTTGTTTTTTTTTTTCCAGGGGTGATCGTGTCGACCAAGTGGTCCTAGAATGTCGCGAGAGGGCTCATTCTAACGGAAATTAAGACCTTTTCAGGATGATTTTGTGGTTGGGGTACGGGGTTGATGGGACGGGGCTACGTGGGAAGATCTTCCCTTGGAGGAATTTGTCAAGGGAGAAGAGAAATTCCATGAAGAGGGGGCGGGATTTTCTAGCATTGTTTTTAAAAAAACAAAGAAAAAATAAATATGAAAAAGCTTTTTCAACTGAAAGTAAGGACCAGCATTAAAACATAAAACGAATAGAGATTATTACGCATATGGGGGGTCCATCTCTTCCTAAATAGCTCGCTCTTTACGCTTAAGTATTTTTAGTAATTTCAACTATTTATTCTACAGCCTTTGTGATTCAGGGGTCAATCTTAAAGAATTGGGACAAAATTAAAGCTTTAGTTAGTGTAAAGAGTGAGGTATTAACGAGGGGGAAAACCCCCTCATATACATAATAAAAATATACGAATATAGAAGTTCGTTACGTAAGTTAATTTGTAAGTTATGTATATTTTTTACTAATATAAACGTTCGTCAAAAATTAAAATTCTAGTTGCCTTTTTAAGTATCCGAAAAATTGGAGAGCAACTAGGCCTCCTCTCCCACCCTTTTTCTCAAAATCGTCTGATCAAAACTAAGAGAAAGCCATTTAGCAAAAAACGTTCATCAAAAACGTTCAGAAATTAAATAAAAAAAACAAGTTTTTTTAACTGAAAGTAAGGAGCGACATTAAAACTGAACAGAAATTACTCCGTGTATGAAAGGGGCTGTTCCTCCCTCAACGTCCCGCTCTTTACGCTAAAGTTATTTACTGTTTAATAAAGTAGAATTGAGAGAAAGAGTCAAATTTTAACGTAAAGAGCGGGACGTTGAGGGAGGAACAGCCCCTATTATACACGGAGTATTTCTGTTCGTTTTAAGTTTTAATGTCGCTCCTTACTTTTAGTTAAAAAACTTTTTTTTTTTATTTAATCCCTGAAAGATTCATATCGATCAGCCCAGCCATTGCAATGATATAGCTTGTTTTCATACATAATGTGTCTTGATCAAAGATGGTAAAACAGAAAATCCATAAAATAAAACATCACCCGCTGTACTTTTTAAGACTCACATTCAAAACGTAAAGATTAGCCTATTTGTTGTTACGCAAATTCCAAAAAAAAAAAATACTTTACCAACAATTGCAAATCATTGGGCTGAATTACTATTTATATTCGTTGCATAGGCACTTGCATGAAGACAAACTTCCCTATCCTGAAAGGTATCTGAAGCGGATAAGAGGTAGACCAATTCACACAGATATGTAACTCAATATCCCAAATGACGAACAAGCTCTAAGATTCTTATTAAAACATATCCGGTATATTCCCTTAGCCTCATAAGTTTCAAGCAAACTGGAGGTTGGAGAAGGGGAATATGCCTCTGAAAATCGTCATTCTTATGCCCTATTGATCCAGGGTACATACCATTCACCCCATAAATTTTCAAGCTGATCAGAGAGAAGAAAAACTGTTTTCCTTTCTGCTGAAAAGTTAATGGTTTCAGGTGGTCCTGGAAGAGCCAAGTGCCCCTTTTTGTACAGATCGAATATACTAAAAATTCTTCTATGATTCCGCTACAAACAGGGCGTAAAATGCCTGCTTTCCCACCAAAACCTGGCAGTGGGACAAAGAGGGGCATTTGAGGGACCACAGGCCCACTTTGTGCCTCAAATTTGTGCAAAAAGCACACCTCTACATTTTAAAATAGCGAGGGGGGATAGAGACCGTTGAAGGGGCAACGGCTCCACATTAGGTTCTCATCAATACATAGGAGAAAATCCTTATATATATATGTTTCAAAAAAGGTGCAAATTGCCAGCCCTTCAACCAAAATTTCGTGTGTGTAGGGACACGAGGGGGATTGTTTGAGGGGTCATGAACCGGCTTTGCGATCCTTACTAGTGCCAACTGAAAAGTCTTGTGAAAATTCTGATTCAAATAAGATGCAACATGCCTATGTTTTTTACTAAACATTTGGTGAAGGAGGATGCGGGGTGGTGTCCGAGAACAGAGATCTTAAAATTAAAACGATTAAAAAACTCCTGCGCTATTCCTCTTCACGCAAATTACATAATAAATCGCTTTCTGCAATGACGTTGGAACTATGGGAAGCAGGATGGGGGATGAGGAAACTGGCCCACATTGGCTCTTCAATCATACAAATTAAAAATCTGTGCGGGGTTCTGGTTCAAAAGGTACGATTTGCCTTTATTTCTGCAGGTTGTGGAAGAGGGGGGGGGGGTGACGGAAGCATCAAGTGTTCAACATTGACAGCTAGTTTTTGCAGAGAATCAGGTTGTGGCTCATTTTTGAGCACAGTCATTATCAACTTTTCTTCCAATATCTACCACAGCCAAGAAATTTTCAGTTTCTCAAAATATTCAAAGACAATAATTTCATGAATAAATTTTTTTGCAAAAAAACTGATTTAATTTACGTTCACCAACTCTACAAGAAGTACTATCCGTGTAACAAAAAGAAATTGTTCTTCCTTAGTTCAAAAGTTGATGTTCTTGCTCTAAGACCCCTTTCTAACATCTTCCCTAAAAGAGAAGCAAAGGGGAACCTGAAATTGCTTTAGTAATGAGAGAACTAAGGAAGCATACGTATTATTATTATTTTTCTGCCTCAGAACCAAACACAGAGAATAAAACAGTTGACTTTACCGCCATCACAAATAGAAATGGCTTGTAAAAGTAGATGGGAGCAATTTTGAACCCATGAAAAAAAGTTTTTTAATCTATTTTTTTATTTATTATTATAACAAACAAACTTTAGAAATGGGGCCAAAGAACCCTCATATATCTTAATCACTTTCATAAGTTAATATAACTTCAATTTGAAAATGCTGCCTGGAAGATTTCGAGCTTTCTATTTTAAAAAATAAATATGGCTCGAAGAAACGAAAGATAATCGCAACTGCTCAATAAACTTCTCTGACATAGATTGTAAAAGTCTGCTTCCGAAGTCAAATTGTATGCGCTTGCTTAAGGACAAGGAAAAAGCATTTTTTTTACCCCAGGCAAGAATTATACAGAGCTGCCCAAAAATATAACATCACATTCGTCAATTCAGCCAGATCTTTACAGTACCAGTAAATACCTCCGGGGTTACACCCTTACCACCTTCCTGCAATATATTGAAATAGGTTGCACAAGAAAAGAAAAGGAAAAAAAACAAGTAAGTGTTGCTCCTGCAAAATAGTTAGTGTCTGATTGGATGGCCCTTTACATTTTTGGTTTCAGAGCTCTGTTTTTCAATTGAACTTTTTTTTCAATCCAGTGCCGACATCTATAGTTAGTGATAGATTCCTAGTTTTTATGGTCTTTGGACTTCATATTTCATTCGGGATTCTCACAATGTCAATAACACATAAATACCAAATCAATATTTAAGCCAAACTAGAACCTGATTTTACTTTGTCTAAAATGCATTGTATCCATGCTTTTTTATATCATTTTTCTTTTGAAAAAAAATAAGCTTAATTATAAAGTATTTATGAAGATATCGAATTTATACATAAGAGCAAAGCATGAAGAACATGTCTGCAAAGAATAAATAGTATGAAATACGCAAAGAAAATTCCAGGCTTAATCTAAAGTAAAAAAAAAAATCGAATACAAATTTTTTTACCCAGGTACTTGTCTGAAATGGCTGAATAAAAAGCAGGGCTCGTGATATTTCATCCGGGCGAGAAGCTATGAATCCATGGGGCTGAAGATCAAACGGTATCGAAAAATCAATCGCTCTTTGACGTTCTTCGGTGATAGTGAACGCAGCAGCACCAACATCTGCCTCTCCTGTTCGGACTACTTCCACCATACCATTCCATCTATTACGACCAACCGGACTTCCCCATAAGCCATCCATAGGTTCAATTACGGTGTACCTAAAGTAATATCTAATTACCATCAATTAACACAGATGTACCGATAGCTTTGTTCTTTCTTTCCCTTTGTCAAACATTTTGTGGTAATGAACTGTAAATAAAGAACTACCAGTGCCAATAGTAATCAATGATCAAAAAACGAAAGGTTGATTGCAATGTATACGCTGACAGAATTAACCTTATACAGTGATTCAAAATCTGAAAAATAATTAACTTTGAAATTACACTTCAAAATTTGCTAGCATAAGAAAACCTCCAGGAAAAAAAATGGAGGAAAAAAGGAGCATTTTTGAGAGGAAGAGCATTTAGCTAAGGAAAAAAGGAGGACCATTATGCCACCTAAATTACCATGTCCAAGTACCCTGTATTAAACGTCACAAATCCCTGCATGTTTAAATTCACATTTTGCAAGATAAATTAGGTTACAGATGCTTGTTTGTTTTCAAAAAGAGAAAGTAACAATTTGACCATGTAAGCCTGTCTTCGACTCAAAGTTAAGACTACCACCATCGGAGAGACATTACTGTAAAATCAGAAAAAAAAATTAATAAAAAGAAAGCCACTATTCATTTAAGCAAATCATGGAAGAAGACTTCAACACAAATGCTGGACGGTGAGCAATGTCATTATTGATGAGCTAGAAAGCTGGCACTAACATACATAGCTGGCACTCATACTCCGCATGGAGCCACCGACTCAATCTCATCAAGTGTTTTTAACCCACCACTGAACCTATTCTCGGATCTGGGTTTTGCCTAGGTTCAGTCTAAGTAAAGCAGCTTTCAGTAATATTATACCGCTATGATTAAGAACGCGGACTTTACTGTTCTGGTGCAAAGACCGGCAAAAAAGGAACAAAATAGTTACCCGCATTTGACAGCAGGCTGTACGATAGGAGGAATATTAGCCATCCAAGCAAGCCTTTATCTTGAAAGGCAACTACTTTTGATCATCTAGGTTATTTAATTCTCAGCAAAAACTGGAATTTCTTAATAATATGGGGGAGATCAAGAAGAATTGTAAGGTATTTTGTACATTATTGTGATTAGATACCTCAAATAGTATTTTTGTACGTATTTGTCATGACCATATTTAGTGCAGTACTAGTTAAATTTGATTCTAGTTCATTTTTTATTTTTATAGTTAGTAGTTGCTATGACAAGTCTTAGTGCAGTAATTGAATCCTCGTACATCTGTTTTTGTTTTACTTGTTCGCTTTTTTCTTCTTTTCTTTTTCCTCTACTCCATCTTATGCTATGTGAATAATGGCTGTTCAATATATAAATAAATTTTATAACCAATCGCCGCAAAACTAAAAAAAGAAAAAAAAAACTTGGAATAACACTCCAATTTTTTCTGATAGAGAAGAGGCATTTCTAGTTGAGTTTAATCCATTGCAAGATTCTGCAGCACAACAGCAACTTTATTGATTTATGTGATGTACTATTATGTCTTACCAAACAAACCGATTATAGAGTCTATTTTTAGATTAGCATACTTTGGTTTTCAAAAGCTATCGCATGAAAGCACTCAATAGGAAAAGAGGTTATATTTTTCTTTGTCTAAACCTAAGAATACCGTGGTAGTTCGATTATTTTGTATTTACTAAAAATGTTATATAAAAATAGGTTCATTATTAATTTTTCAGGTACTAGTATTTTGGGCCATATGTTGGTGCTCGGTATGCTGGAGCCTTGTATGCTGGTGCTGGATAAGATGGCTTGTATGCTGGCTTGTAATCATATTTTGGTTCGCCAGAATACTGAACATCAGCAACATACCCCGTATAATCATCAGCAGTGTAGGTTACAGTCTGGACGCGGCCATCTGGAGGAAGAGTCTGGTAGCTACCTTTGACGTATCCATTGCCATCAGAGGTTTCCTGGTGGTTGTAGGTGGAATTGCACAACAGCAACTCATAGCTTTAAAAAATATATACACAAAACAAAGGCCAATTTTGTATGTAGGGATCTCAGTCAACAAAACTCCTTAAAACGCCCTATAGTTTGTTTTTGTTTTCATTTTACTATGATTTTCATTTAATTCATCCTTTTGGGTTATTTGACAAGGCTCAAGTTAATTTACTATATGAAGTACAGAAGTTATTGCAAACAACGTGATTAATAAAAATGGAACCACAGATTTATTCATGTCAAAAATCCAAATTATTAAGTCTTAAAATAAGATAGCGAAATCAGTAATTGGAAAGAGGACAATTATCAGACTCAACAACTGAGAAAATACACACAAAAAAGAAACTCATTGATAAGAAACATCCAAACCACAATTGCAAAATTTAGCCCCAAAGAGGGGCAGCAGTCCTAAAAACGAGGCTTAATATTCAAGACAGGAAATGCCAAAAAATAACAGTTCTAAAAAGGAATTTTACGCACAAATAATAAAAGTGAAGAAATCCTGCCAGAGTTTTCTCTGCCCTTCAGCCTTCAACCGTTTGTTACGGCAAATTTCCTGTTTTTTTTTTTTTTTTTTTTTTTTTTACTATTTTCTAGATTTTTACAGCCTATTGTAACGTTTGAATGATGTTTTTTTTGCATTGATATTTTTCGGGTGTAGACAGTCTTCTATAATACATTTAGCACGATTATAGCTGAGAGGTACCACAGCTATTAAGCCCCCCCCCCCACTGAACGTAGATCCAAAGTCCACATGACCGGTAGATTCCATAGAACCCAGAAAGAGAGATTTTCGGAGCTTCCAATAGACATATCCATCAAGTTACGTCGAAGACCCGAAAGTTTTGATTTCATCTTGGCTCAACACCTTTATGACAAAAAACCTGACAACTTCATTTTCTTTAGTACCGCATCCATTAATACCGTTTTTAAAAGGTCTCACGCAGGTTTATGGGGGGGGGGTAGTTCAAATAAAAATCAATTCCAAAAAAGTTATCCCCAAAGGAGATGCTGGAGAATTATACTGGAGAAACTGGATAAAAAGAGTCATACTTCGCAACCTAATAGGTACTCTGATAATACCATGCCTAATAAGCGATTAGCATTCAAAAAGCTTTAAATGAAATAAATTCCCAACTGAAAGTCTGAATACCTATTCAATGCGGGCTTTTTTTGCCCAGCTTTTTTTTGAAAAGAGCCTTTTTTTAAGGTTTCTCTTTTTATATTCTCACAAGGGCTTTTATCAGTGTTTCTATCTTTCATTCTGAATTCTGTACCGAAGTTGATTAAGCAGAGATCTCGTTGCCTTGTGTTCTCTTTTTAACTGGCTGTGATTATCTTCATTTTTTCTTCATGATGTTTTCTTATATTGTTACGCTTAGCAAGCGTGGTTCCAGAAATTATGTAAAACATGGCAGGAACGAGGTTACTCATTTTCTTTTACTATTGACTAACTAATAAGGTTATTATTTCCTTTTAACTTTTTATATTTTCTTAATTAGCCTTTTTTGAGCTCTCATTAAGTTTGTGCCTCCCAAAAGAAAACGCCACCCCTATCTAAGCTAGATTTTAAATACGTGCCTGAACAGGGTTATAGTTTTAAGCTTATTTCTTCTCTATAATTGCATGTTTAATCTATATTTTATGTCTTTTACTTTCCAAGAATTTTTTTCCTTTGCTTTAAATTTATTTTTTTATATTATTTTTTTCAATTATACATTTTAGCGTTTTCAGGTTTTCACTGATCCATCGAAAAAGGGGGTAAATTTTACACCGTTAGTAAGGGGAAAAGGGCACTATTAACATTTATGGACAAGTATGAAATGGATCTTCTAATGTGAGTGTATTTATCGAATTACGTTTTTCAACAATAGTGTTTGCTTTAAGTTAACGCTATTAACGTAACCTAAAATTTCAATACCAAATGTACAAATTCTAGAACCCTCTGAGGTCCAACTCACTTTTGAGGTTTAATTGATTGTGCATCATCATAATAATACAGCAAAATATTTTATTTCCAAAAGTACTTATGCTTGTGTCTTTGTTTTCTTGATAATAAAAACTTTATATCAGTAGATAACTGAGCCAGCCCCTTCATGAGTATCATCTTTAAATATTTTATAACGGTAAGTTTGCCAAATTACAACTTAACCATTTACCAAATAAATATATATAAAAAATCTACCAAAATATGCTTAGTAGTTGAAAGAAAGTTTTTGAATTTATCCCTTACTTTTCTTCCTTTATATTGTCCCTGTTCATTCTTTGTCGACTTTCTTTCAGTTTGAATGTTAATGTTGATATTTATATTTCACTTAGCCCTTCCACAAGCTCTACTTAGTGAGTTAATGAACATCCCATTTTCTCTTTTTTTTTTAATGGCATAAAACTAGAAATGAGATTATTACTTTTTTCAACATAGATCTTATTTAATTTTTTTTTAATTGTGAATAACTAATAAACAAAAACATTAAAAAAGAAATCTATATAGGATCCAGAACTTACGTGAAATTCAAATGCATTTTCATCAGATTTATCATGTCAAAAATGAGACCAGTGTATTGAGTTATATTTTCATTCTCATCTCTTACGAATTTCTGCCACGGAGTGTACTAAAAAAATAGTAGATTAAATTTTAAATCCCTAGAAAAAGAAAAAAATGAGCCAAAGCTAGTTGATACTTTAATGAATGTCGCTAAAAAAAGACAAGAAACCTGAAACGAATAAAAGTGACTATAAAGTGACTATAGCTATTAAGATAAGCTACTGAATTTATTGAAGGGTACATTGAAAGAACACTAGACTAACAGTTCGGTGTTATAGCAAAATCAAGGAGCTCACAAGAATAACATGATAACGTATCAAAAATATTAAATGCGCTATACAAGGACACATTTTTGAATAGCCCTCAAAGTGGGATTTTGAGGAGAGCGGGCTTCCGTCCTTTCAAATCGTGAACAGTTAATCGTGAATTCAAACCATTTAGCTAGTTACAAAGTACTTGTTCATTTATCTTCGCCTTGATACAGAGCAAAGGCACAAAATAAAATACAAAAACATAAAGAACGAATAAAGTCATTATTCATATTGTAATTCACAATCACAAAAAATTAGGATCCAGTTATAAAATAACAACTAGATCTCCTGAACAAAAACTCTTTCATACTCCCCCCCCCCAAAAAAAAAATCTTACAAGAAGAGAACATCCCAAAACTGTGCGGGTATAACATGAACATTATAGCGAATACAAGCAAATATCAGTCAAATTATGACATTCCAGAGGGGAGGGAAAAGCCTAGAAATTCTAATTATAAGCATAAAAAATTAGATGTATATGTAAGGTCACCTATAATATGTAGGGTGTCCTTTTTTTGACAAACGGTTTTCTTATGTTTGCTTATGCGCTTGATCACTAAAAATAATCTTCTGTGCATTCCAATTTTTTACTAGAATAAATATTTAGTGTTCGACCGCAAAAAAATTGTTTATCGCATTTTGCATAAATTCTCATGTTTTAGGGAATATACGAAGTGAAAATTTGATCATGTGCTTTGATACCAAAACCTACAAAAACGTCAATCGTGGACTTATTCATGTTGATTTATATAAGGTTCAATTCTGGTGGATTCGTATTTCTGTTGTTACCAAGAGAGCCATAACCAGAAATTTTCATCTTAATTTGGGAAAAACATTTTATAACAAGTCTATCTAATGTTTAAATAGACAATTCTTGGTTTACATAAACATAGTTACACAACAACAAAATATATTTAGGTATTTTTTGCAAATTAAAAAAAGGTACCCTGGTACGTCTTCAGTTGTATTTTATAAGCATTTTGAGATTAATATCTTAGCAGAGCTTCTACTATAATGTCATTCACACCAATAGAAATTAGATTCTAGTCAGTTTCATGAATCTCCTTCATGATGGATCAAACGTTCGGTGAGGAACAATCCTTGAAGGCGAAAAATCTAGGAGACATCACTGCCACTAAAAGCAAGATCGTATCAAAGGAGGGTGGCTGGGTTTTATCACCCTCTTCTCAAATTTTTTTCTGTCTCAAAAACGTAACAAAAATGCATATAAATATTTTTTATGCATTTCTTAAGTTTTTCTATATCCCCACCCCCCCCAAAAAAAAAGAAGAAAAAGATACCACCTGAAAAACTAGAGCTAAGAGCTCATACGGCACTTGTGACGAGGCATGAAGAGCTAAGAGCCAAGAGATCATATGGTATGAGCTCTAACAAAATTCTATGAATCAATAGATCGATTTAAAAGAAAAAGAAAAGGCTTAATGCCGGTCAGGATTTAAAATAAGAGCTCTGAGTCACGATGTCCTTCTAAATATCAAAATTCATTCAGATCCGATCACCCACTCGTAAGTTATCAATACCTTTTTTTTCTAATTTTTCCTCTCCCTTTAGCCCCCCAGATGGTCGAATCTGGGAAAACGATTTTATCAAGTCAATTTGTGCAGCTCCCTGACACGCCTACCAATTTTCATCGTCCTAGCACGTCCAGAAGCACCAAATTCGCCAAAGCACTGAACCCCACCATCTAACTCCCCCAAAGAGAGCGGATCCAGTCCGATTACGTCAGTCACGTATCTACGACATATTTAAGCATTTTGCAAGATTTTCGGTTTCCCCCTTCAGCCCCCCCCCCCCAAGGTCAACAGATTTGGTCGGGATTTGAAATAAGAGCTCTGAGACATGGAATCCTTCTAAATATCAAATTTCATTGAGATCCGATCACCCGTTCGTAAGTTAAAAATACCTCATTTTTTCTAATTTTTCAGAATTAACCCCCCCCCCCCCCAATTACCCAAAAGAGAGCGGATCCGTGCCGGTTATGTCAATCATGTATCTAGGACTTGTGCTTATTTTCCCCACCAAGTTTCATCCTGATCCCTCCACTCTAATTGTTTTCCAAGTTTTAGATTTCCCTCTCCCCCCACTTCCCCCCTAATGTCACCAGATCCGGTCGGGATTTAAAATAAGAGCTCTGAGACACGATATCCGTCTAAATAACAAATTTCATTGAGATCTGATCATCCGTTCGTAAGTTAAAAATACCTAATTTTTTCTAATTTTTCAGAATTAATCCCCCCAACTACCCCAAAGAGAGTGGATCCGTTCCGGTTATGTCAATCATGTATCTAGGACTTGTGCTTATTTTTCCCACCAAATTTCATCCCGATCCCTCCACTCTAAGTGTTTTCCGAGTTTTAAGTTTCTCCCTCCCAACTCCCCTCCCCCAATGTTACCAGATCTGGTCGGGATTTAAGATAAGAGCTCTGAGACACGATATCCTTTAACTATCAAATTTCATTAAGATCCGATCACCCGTTTGTAAGTTAAAAATACCTCATTTTTTTAGTTTTTCAGAATTACCCCCCCCCCCCAACTACCCAAAAGAGAGCACATCCGGTTATGTCAGTCATGTATCTTAGACAGGTTTTTATTCTTCCCATCCAGTTTCATCCTGACCTCACCGCTTTAAGTATTTTCTAAGATTTCTGGTTCCCTTCAACTGCCCCCCCCACTTACGCTGGATCCGGTTGAGATTTAAAATAAGAGATCTGAGTTACGAGGTCCATCTAAATATCAAATTTCAATGAGATCCGATCACCCGTTCCTAAGTTAAAAATACCTCATTTTTTTAATTTTTATGAATTACCCCCCCCCCCCCCAACTACCCCAAAGAGAGCGGATCCGTTCCGGTTATGTCAATCATGTATCTAGGATTTGTGCTTATTTTTCCCACCAAGTTTCATCCCGATCCCTCCACTCTAAGTGTTTTCCAAGATTTTAGGTTTCCCCCTCCCAACTCCCCCCTCCAATATCAGCAGATCAGGTCGGGATTTAAAAATAACAGCTCTGAGACCCAATATCCTTCCAAACATCAAATTTCATTAAGATCTGATCAACCGTTCGTAAGTTAAAAATAATTCAATTTTTCTATTTTCTCCGAATTAACGGGCCCCCCACTCCCCCCCCCCCCAGATGGTCAAATCGGGAAAACGACTATTTTTAATTTAATCTGGTCCGGTCCCTGATACACCTGCCAAATTTCATCGTCCTAGCTTACCTGGAAGTGCCTAAAGTAGCAAAACCGGGACCGACAGACAGACCGACAGAATTTGCGATTGCTATGTGTCACTTGGTTAAAAACAACCTTGCTAAAAAGCCATACTTTTTCAGCTCAACTCAGTGTATTCAGTTTAATGTAAAGGACAAAGCCGGGCTATATTATCCATTTCACAAAATATACAGAAAAAGATTGTTTTAATGCATAACTATTGATAATAAATCGCAGCAGGTAAAAACTGAGATATTTTTGACAAGGTACTTCACAACTCGTTCTCTTATTACTCAGGATTTTTGTCTTTATAGCAACTTCTATTTAAACTTAACTTTGAAACCATTAGTGAAAGTTTGCTTTGTTTTAATCATTCTTTTACTTTATCACCTTTTTCAACTTTCTCTTTTTATATGATTCCTTCTCATTTGTCTGTGAAGTTCCATCCATGTAAAAACTTAACTTATTGTACTCGGTTTTATTAACTCTACATCTCTGCCATAAAAAAAAACGATTTTTCGTCAATCCCGCATAGAGTTATTTCAATTGACAGAGTAATAATTTGATATCTTCAATGATCATTCATAAAAAAATGGAACTTATCAAAAGAATGGCATGACTAAAATGTGATGAACAAATGAAACTCAAACTGCACTCTTTCTTTAACAAATCAGTTTATATTTTCATCAAGTTTCTTGCTACCCAGGAATGACACTACAAACAGGAAAGGGCAATTGGGGGTCCTTTTCCCCTCTGTAACCAACAATAAAGCGTAAAGTTATTAAAAATTATAAAAGGTTCCTGCAACAAAAACAGCACGTTACAAACCTCAGTCCCCCTCACCCTGGAAATAGTTTTACAGATTTCCTCTCCCCCCCCTATAAAAATATTTACGATACCCTCGCATGAGAAGGGTGAAACCTTCTCCTTCGAAGGCGGTTGTGATAGAAAATACGACTAAATACTATGGAAAATACTATGTTTAGCTAGGTAGTTTTTAATTTTTATGAAAAAGATGCTTAGTAATTAAATTCTGTTAGCTTGAAATGTTGGCAAAGTAAGCGTTGAATTACTGATTCAAATTAATCGCATTGTTTTATTCCATTTTAAATCCGTTTTTAGTCAATTCAACCTTCGTCTGAAATCTCTCAACTTATTCTTTTTATTGAGTTTTCAGTAAAGTGAAGATGGCACTATAGTAATTTAAGAGGTTTAGGGATGGATACATTCCCCCTCATTTGCTATAGTTTATGTTGGTTTTAGATATGCCTTCGTTATTCGTCAAAAATCCTGCTCGTTTTAGGTTTGACATCTAGTACAAGCTAATTTGTGTTCATTTTAAGTTTTGAGTAAACTCCTTAATCTTCATGGAAAAATTTTTGTTTAATTTATTCAGAGTCTACAAATAAATGAAACACAGAAATGAAAATTCAATGCGTCAGCAACAACTTTTTGCAGTTTCTCAGCCCTGTTGGCTTTACGTATGCAAATAAATACTCATCCAGCTACAAGTATTATATAAAACTAGTTACATCCAGTGAGGTAATGATCAGTTCTCTCCCACGAAGACCCCCAGTAACATGAGGAAACAGATCATCCAGGTGGCGTAGTCCAAAAGATGGTGTCCATTCACCAACCTCCACGGTGTTAGCTTGACGTCTTTTCTTTACTTCAGCAGACCTAACAACGTATTTCAAACCACAATCACAGCTGATGTTCAATATAACCTTGAAAAAAAAACAAACAGTTATGTAGTACATTGAAACTTCATTACTCACACGTCTAGGGACTTCCTGTTTATAATTTTGCTCGTGGCTTTCATGTCGACTTTTAATCGTTTTATGTTTTATGTCAGTTTTATATTAAGATATGTTTATTACAAGTAAAAGCGTTTAGCCACCTTTAAAACCCCTCAAAAATATCATATTAGGTTGCGGTAATAATAGTATATGGTTACAAAAATGCAAAAAAAAAAGGTGCTGGATATTTCATCAGCATTCAATTTCATTAATGTTATACCATAAAAATGACTACTTTTTTAGTAAAGCATGACAAAAATGCTAGCATTTTGATACGTTTTAGGGGCCATTGCACTACCTTTTTTTGTGGTGATCAGAGGCGCCATTTGGGGGGGGGGTCAGGGTGGGCAAATGCCCACCCCAGATTTTCCAGGGGGGCCAAAGCTTCCACCACAAAGGGCCCTTTGCCGGCCATAATAATCCATCATGTCCAACATAATCCATTCTGTCCAATTGATTTGAAATTACTGCACGCCTATTAACCAAAGAGCGTAATTACTTGACGACCCTTGGGGTAATTACGCTATTTGCTATTAATCATTGTAAACTTTGAAAGTAGGTAAGATACATAATAAAATTCTCGATTTCTGTCGAATGCCCATTTCCTAGATGATTACGCGACACGAAGTGAGTTGGGGGGGCCCAAGATGGAGTTTATGCCCACCCCAAGATTTGGTCCAAATGGCGCCTCTGGTGGTGATCTTTGTAAAGATTTTTACTTCATTGTTGAAGTTGATCAAAACGCCTTTTCCTCTTTATTCTGTTCGTTCAGTTTTCTTAATTATTTATTGTAGTTTCTATTTGCTGAAGATCCCGTTTCTTCATTTAGACTTATTAATTAAAAAACAACTTCCCGAAAAAGAAGTTTTTCAAAGAAAAGTAAAAGCCATATTGAACTTAAGATTAACAGAAATAAAAACCTATAATAATTCAGACTCAAAACGACCTGAACTTACTATTAAAGATCAAATGAAACCGAAAACGAACAGAATTAAATGAACAATCATAGAGAACAAACGTACAACAGGTACCATCTAGATGAATAAATAAATCTTAAAACGAGCAAAAATTAAACTGGATATGCGAATCAAGCTTAAACGAAAAAAAATTAATACTAGAAAATAAATAAAGCCCAAAATAAACAGAAATTAATTAAACAGTCATAGCAAACAAACATATAACAGGTGCTCATATAAATAAATAAATAAACATTAAAACAATTAAAACTTAAATTGAATATGCATATCAAGCTTAAAACGAACAAAAACCACTACAAACAAGAGTTTGGCTACTGTCCCCTTCCCTAACGGTAGAGGTATAAAGCCTATTGCGTCATTGGCGCTTTACTGAAAATAAATTATATTACAAAATTTTATTTTGTACTTACAACGACATTGAAAAGTGAAAATTAGAGCGAAATAAAATCTTGAACTGATGAGCTTTCAGTAATTAATATTATTAGATATTAGATATTCAGTTTAATTTTATTAGTTCTTTCCAAGATTGTTCAAGACAAATATAGTTTTCACTACGAACAAGAGTTTGGTTTCTGCAGTTTCCGTAACTGTAAAAGTCTAAAGTCTACTGCGTGTTTGGCGCTTTATCAAAAACGAATTATATTACACAATATTTTCTTTTGTACTTATTACAACAATGAAAATAAAATGACGATTGCAGTGAAATAAAATCTTGAGTTGATGAGCTTTCAAAAATTAATACCACTATACATCAAATATTCTGTTTAATTTTATCAGTATTTTGAAGACTATTCAAGACACATATAGTTTTCAGTAAAGCACGGATGACACAGTAGGCTTTATACTTTTACAGTTAGGGATAGGAGCAGTAGCCGAAATCTTGTTACTAGTGATTTTTTTTCGTTTTAAGATTGATTTGCATATTCAATTTAAGTTTATTCGTCTTAATACTCATTAATTTATTTTCATTAGCACCTGCTGTATGTTTGTTGGCTATTATTGTTTATTTAATGTCCATTCGTTTTGGGTTTCATTTTTTCTTTAATAGTAACGTATTTTAATGAGCTAACATAAAATATTAAATATTAAAATATTAAAAACATTTTACAATATTAAAATATTAGTAAAATAGTAAAATATAGAATAGTAAAATATTTTAATGAGTTTGAATTATTATTATAAGCTTTTATTTCTACTGATTTTAAGTTTAATATGGCCCTTACTTTTCTTTGAAAAACTTTGTTTTAATTTTTCTTAAATTCATTTCTGATTGTTTTTGATTGTCAAAGTTTCAGTTTTTCGAAATTTCCTATTTTAAAATAAAAGTTTCGTCAGCATCGAAATTTCATCAAAGCAACAAAACTAAATAAAAGTATCAAAGTAAAAAAAGTATTAAAATAAAAATAAGCAACATGAATAACTTACAACCCTTGTCCCGTAAATCAAAATTGCCCGGTAAATCAGTAAATCACAGCATCAAAATAAAGAAAGTATCAAAGTAACAGTAAGCAACTTACATAACTCACAGCCCTTTCCCCTGGGGATGAGAGAGGGTTCGACCGCAGAAGTATAATTATTTGGCCTTTGAACTATTTTGAACAAAATGGCTATACCAAAATTTTTACCTGATGCCTTTGGAGAAAATGGGCTGGGTGGTGGGAGGGACTGGTTGCCCTTTGATCACTTTTGACTCTTAAAAAGTTTCGATTTTCAATCAAATGAGCCCCCTCCAAAGTTATTTCGACCACCCCCACCCCTTCAACAAAAGCCTTATTTGTTAACAATGGGCAACGTGCATAAGTTACAAACCTTGCCCCTGTGCTAAAGGGGATTTTTCTTCCCCTAAGTTATAATTATTTGAATTTTGGTCAATTTGGAAGAAAATTGCTATTTCAAAATCTTAATCGAACGCATTTGCTGAAAAAACGTGTGCTAGGAAAGGAGGGGACTGGTTACGCTCTGGTCACTTTTCATTCTTAAAAAGGAAAAAAAATTGATTTCCAATCAAATCAACCTCCTCCAAAGTATATACGGTTATGCCTTCCTTAGAAACATTACATGTTAACCATGGGTAACTAGCATAATTTATAGCGGGCTGGAGGGGTGCGTGTGTGTTCGAACCTAGAACCACAGTTATTTGACATTTGGACTATTTTGAGCTAAATTTCGAGGGAAAAAGAGGGCGTGGGGATCTAGTCGCCCTCTGATCACTTCTGATTCTTAAAGAAGAACTAAAACTCTCAGTTTTCAATCAGATAAGCTACCTTTAAAGTTTATACGACCACCATTTCCATAAAGACCTGATATGCCCCTGAGACACAACTTACAACCTTGCATCGGGCTTTGAAGATTGTGTCCACCCCGAAGGTACTGTTATATGGACATTGTTATATGGAAATATTTTGGGACTGTTTTGAACAATCTTGAAAGTTGGATTGAGCGAATTTGGGGAAAAAAGGGCGTGGGAAAGCTATTTGCCCTCCGGTCACTTTTGACTCTTTAAAAGGAAAATATAACTTCCAATTTCCAATAAATGAGCCTCCTCCAAAGTCTATATGGCCACCTCTTAGTCGCGAACCTTATGTGCACCCAAGACATAACTTCCATCCCTTGCCTCAGGGCTGTGTGGGTTACATCAAGCCCGTAGACTATGTTACAATATCTTTGGACTATTTTGAGCACAATGGACTCTTTGACTCTTAAAGTGAAACTAAAAATTACAATTTCTTATCGAATATCCCTCCTCCGAAGTTTATAAGACCTCTCCTTCCATATAAACCTTGAATGCCCCCGGAGCATAACTTACGATACTTGCCCACGAGCTCCGAAAGATTTTGTCAACCCTGAAGTTTTCTTATATGATCTTTGGTCTTTTTTGAACAAAATACCTGTCGCAAAGACAATTGGATCTATTTGGAGAAAAAAGGGCATGGCGGGGGGGGGGGGAAACTAGTTGCCTTTTGGTCGCTTTTTACTCTAAGAAGCGAGAGTAGAACTTTCAATTTCTAGTCGTTTGACCTGCCTCTGAAGTGTATACGGCCACTTCTTCCACAAGAGTCTTTTATTCCCCTGGGGCATATCTTAAAATCCTTCCCATGGATTCAGGGGGGTAGTGTTTATACTGAAGTATTTCTTATTTGATCTTTAGACTATTTTGAAGAAATGGCTTCCTCAAATTTTGGTTGGATGCATTTGAGAAAAAGAGAGCCTGTGGGAGTCTACATGCCCTCCGATCACTTTTCACTCCAAAAAAGGGATTCATAGCTTTCAGTTTCCAATCAAATGAGCCCAATCTGAAATTTATACGACCATTTACACAAAAGCATCTCAAATTCGACAAAAAATGAAAAAAAGTCAACTATAAAAGTAAACAAAATCTCGCAAAAATTTCAATATATATCAATATATATATATATATACATATATATATATATATATATATATATATATATATATATATATATATATATATATACATATGTATATATATATATATATATATATATATATATATATATATATATATATATATATATATATATATATATCTTATAGGAAAATCAGATAAAAAATTATTTGGAAAAAAAAAATGAGAAACGAAAAAACGTTTCAATTCCCCAGCTGGACGTGCACTGAATTAAATAGCGCAAAATTACAAAAAGAAATGGGTTGCTCCTCCTTCTCTTCCCGTCTCCAGGAAAATTCTTTCAAGTTTAAAGCCATGATGCTTCATAAACAGGCTTACAATAAGCTGAGGCTTTGTTAGAGGAAACACTCAATTTTTAACACCTTCGAAAGCTCTTTACAGGCAGAACTTTCAAGAATGTGCACAAAAACTGTTTCTTCGCTTAGCTTATTTACTTTTTTTTCCAAAACCCAAATTATTTTCTTGCCAGCTCTCATATAATAATGGTTTTGCAGGAGTATACTTGGTTGGTTACAAGATAAATACGTAAGTTCAGTTTTATTTTCCGCACATGTGCGTATTCGGAAAATATAGTACAGTACTCTTAAAAGAGTATTCTGTCAAATCGTCTTAAGTAAAAAAAAAAAAAAACAATCACATTGCAGAAGTTTCTTTCTATCATAATGGATCTGTACTTTCGGTGATGATCTAGTTCTTGTTAGTGTTTGTGGCTCTTTTAATACCCTGAAGAAAAAGTGACCAAAAAGAATAATATTACTTTAAAATCTTACTTGAATTCTTTCTTTTACTTTTAGATTAACTTCTGCTATGGAATATTTGAGGTTGGGCCACTCATCATCAGAAACGGAGTTATAAAATTCTAGTTCTTCTGAGAGTGTTCTATTGACTGCCATAAGGAAAGGTTCGAAAATTCTCTCCGTAAAACAGCGTAGCAAATCTTTACACTTTTCATTGGTGCTTTGGTCAAAAATCATTGCAATATTATGCCCTTCAAGTGTCATTTCAAGGAAAGTTTTTGTCAAACTTTCCATATTGACCATCGGCGAAGGGAAGATGAAAAGCCATTGATTTTTCGGATTTAAAAGTTTCATTTCTATTGCCTGAAAATAAAATTTATTAAAGAGATTTGAAGTAGATTAAAGTGATCAAAAAGCGCTTTAATTTGGCTGAAATAATGCATAATTTAAAAAAGTGTTCTTTAGAGAACTGTGAATGGGAAGAGAAACTTGTTGTGATTCAGTGTCTGCTATGTGGGGACGATAAAGGTAGGAATCTCTTCTTGTTTCAGAAATCAACTTTCATATCAACATGTATTGCATCTCAAAAATACTTTATCTGGCCCCAGTAATACCTCTCCTAAAATCTAAAGCCAAAAATATTAATAAATAAATGTGGCGTTATATATGGGACGGAAATCTAAAAAAATCATTTAGCAGATGCTCTTTCGTCCAAAAAAATTGGGATGTTTAAATATCCAAGGCCCATATTAGCATACCTTCAAGGCCACAACCAAAATTTTTTTCCTTGCAAAAGAATAGAATTTATGTATGTGTATTATGTAAGTATGATGGTTGTTGTATATGAGTGGATTTAGTATTAAATGTCATGTAAAATAATTTAAAATAGTGTTTTTAGAATATCTAGAATAGAAGAACATATTCAAGAAATGAAGAATATAATATCTAGAATAGACGAAAGTAGTTTCGATGTTCGATAAATGTGTCAAGATATCATTGTCCGAATGATAGCTGAATTTTTAAATGGACCACAGGAACACTTTGAAATGACTAGAAAGTGGTTACTCCCCCTACTCAAGAAAATTCAGAGATAAATGCCCCAGCTTTCATGAGAGATTCAGTCTTAATACTTAAGCAGCTGCAAGAAAAATGGCTTCTCACTGTAGATAGTAGAGCATTACAAAAGGAGATAACCAGAATCTTGACTCTCGAAGAGGAAAATGGTGAATATCACGCAAAATCAAAAGAACTATAGGTAAATTTTGAAAGCCCTTTAAGAAATTTACAGTCACTCCCTATGGAGCCAAAGGTAAAGGAGCTTATATTTCAAGTGATACATATGATTTTGCTTTACTGAAATAGACTGTCACTTTTCTTGAAATATGAAGACAGAAAGTGTTTTTTTTTTTTGTTTTTTTTTTGGTGACAGCAGAAGACGGTTTAAACCATGAGCTCCTCACGTGCAAAGAGAACAAAGGCATTTTTTCAGTTTGATTTCAATTTAAGTGAAAAGTATGGTATTATGGTTCAAAGTGAAGAGGAAAAGAAGAAGCTGGTAAAATTTGATGTAAATTTGGAGCTGGAGGTGAAAAGGAAAAATTCTTTGTGTTGTATTATTGGAAACATGTACCATTATGTGTGGAGAAGAAAAAAGTGGTCTCCAAGGAAGGTTTGGAAAGAAAAAACTTAAATTACTGAAAATAAGAAAATATTGGAGAATATATTGTTCTGATTTTGAATTGTACTTTCACACTGTGTATGAAAAAAAGAAGTGAGAAAGAAAATTAAGGAGGGAGTTTGAGTCTTATTAGTGGAGAAAGATAGTCTAGAATTAATGTGTGTATGAGTGAGAACAGCG
This sequence comes from Artemia franciscana, assembly GCF_032884065.1. Lineage (NCBI taxonomy): Eukaryota > Metazoa > Arthropoda > Branchiopoda > Anostraca > Artemiidae > Artemia > Artemia franciscana. Next base: position 22,181,267 of record NC_088882.1, on the reverse strand, counting down.
TTGCTTTTAGGAAAAGAGAAGAAAGAACAAAAAGAGAAAAAAGAAAGGAATTTCATAAAAAAGGGAAAATAAATAAAGCAAATATATACAGAAATTTTTTATTGGGAAGTTTTATGTGAAAATAATTGAGTTGGATTATTAAAAATAGGAATAGTAAACCTTGTCTAATAGTTCCTATGTAAAATCATGTAAAGACAAGGTCTTTCATTTGGGTCGTTTCAGTGTGAGTAAACGGGACGAAAGATATTTACAGTAAACAGAGGGATTTGGAAATAAGCAAAAATACTGTTGACTTCAAGTAATTTTCGTTCCACTGTGGAAGGGGTGTCCTATGACGGAAAGGCATCCTGGAAAACAGCTGTGGCAGATATTTATTAACGGTAATTGGCAGTACAAAGCTCCAAAATTAAATCTTTAGTTTTTAGCTGCTCAAACTTAAGGACTGATAGACATAGTTATGATTTTAAATTTGTTTGCTTTTAAATGTGGGTGATCAATAAATACAGCTACTAGTTTTGTATTTTTAAGGTATTGGTACTACTAAGAGGATTCGAGGAGGGACTTATAATGCTATAAAAAAAATACTTTTTAGTGAAAAGGTGTGTCTTGAAGATTGTCTTTTGTAAGAAATTACAAATGATGAATTTTAGCTTTACTCTTGGATTGTATTCTAATCGCACTGCCCTCTTCAACTTCTTTTAATTTTGCTTTTTGTCTTACTTTTCTCGCCCAATTTCTGTTTTCGTTCTTGTTTGACAACCTATGTTTCAAGCGGTGTTCACGCCACGTACGTACTATCTATGTTAGTTGGTTAAGTCACATAACGCCAAGGAAAACATTGTTAGTTTGTTTTCAAATTTATTAACCACTCATCCAAGAACTCCGTCTCGTTCCTGCTATATTGACTTTTCCGTAGTGCGAATAAATTTAAGTACCTTAAACTTCCAAGCAAAGTTCACGTCTATTTGGCACTTCTTTCGTTATGGAAAAAACTTGCTTTGTAGCATTACGTAACTTAAAGTAAAGTCTTAAGCTACGCTAGTGTAAAAGTTCTACAGCTCAGTGTGAAAGGTTATTGATTTTTGATTACTTAGCATTGATTTTTGTTTATTTATACATGAAGTTAACACATCAAACTTTACTCTCGATTGACCAAGGTGGTATTTTGTCGTCACCAAGTTTTATTAATAAATCTTTCATATTCATTTTACAAACATCAAGATAAAGAGTGGAATAAAAAACGCAAAAATTAAGAAATTGACCAGAAAAGATGGCAAGAAAAAAAGTACTAAAATGCGGCAGCTAAAGGGAGAAATTCAGTAGCTTATCAAAACATCTAGTTACCAGTTGATAAATAGTGACGGCTGCGTCTTCTGAATCGGTGACAACTATGTAATTACTCCCTTTAATACTGAAGGGAATCTGCTTCAGCGTCTCGGAAAACTTGTTTTGCCTATGGATAAATACACATTAAATACAGTTTGAAAAAGAATCAATTAGAAAGAGATCAGCTGAAGCAACTGTTATTTTGGACAGGATTTTTCGTGAAATAAGTTTGCTTTTCCTTATTGTACAGTTTAGGAGCACCAATTAACGGATAATGAAGGCACAAAGAAAGGTATTTCTCAGAATCTAGGGCAGGAGGAAATTTTTTCCAATATTTATAATGAAAACACCAAAACAAAGAATGTTTTTAACGGAAATCCCTCCCCGCTTATTGCCATCCTGGTTTATTTCTGTGGTAATACATTTTTAACTGAATAGATCTCTTACGAATTTGATCTTTATTAAGCTAAAAACTTTTTTTTTTATACTTGATATAAATACAAATTTCCAGAATCACCACAAGGCGTATGCGTAATATTTTATTCTTAAGGGGGCATGCATTTAAGAGCGAGATGCAAGTTGATAAAATGGGAATTATGCCGATAACAGCAGGTGTTAGAGGGAATATTGCCAAAATATCAACGTTTTTGGAGGTCACAAGATCAAAAATTTCTTTCGTTTGTGCCTGATTAACGATTAATTAGTCAATAATTTTTATTGATAAACTGACAAAAGAAGAGAATAGGTATTTCCTACAGAAATTCTGATTTTAGATGTAAGACAAGCCAAGATATTAGGGCAAGAGGCCTAAATTCAGGTCGAAATTGGTTAATATGATATACCAATAGAAAGTAAACAAAGATTAAATAAATAAAAAAAATATCTTAAAAAAGTTTTCTAGAAAATTAAAGATTCATATTAAATTTAAGACGAGCAGCAACGAAGTTCTTGTACAATTTTTTTTACATAGAAGCTATGCACATATCGAAACTCTATTTTATTTTGATTATGAAATTTGTTACTATACAGAAATGATCCACCCTGTATCAGCACAGTCACTTCAACCTGATTCCTTCCAACCCTTAGTTCGAAAATATGAAAAAAAATCAGGGGAATCAAACAAAACCGACCAAAAGTGGCGGACACAAAATCTCATGGATGTGAAAAATACTAAAATATCATTTTGTAGTTTTTGGACGGTCTGGTAATTGTTATGCATGGGTATCTTCAGTTGGAGCTGGGGAGCAATGGGCAATATGGGGAGCAATATGGAGGATTTCCAGTGTTTGATACCTTGATATTGTTGTTGATGAATCACTCTCATTTAAAGATCATATTGTGAAAGTTTCAAATATATTAGCAAAAATGTTGGCATAATTTGTAAACTTAAACATTGTTTTCCGAAGTAAATAATCTGTATGCTATACTTTAGTATTAGGCACCCCTATAATTTGTTCATTTGGTTGGTAACTTTCTCCTCAATCTTTCGTCCAGTCCGAGTTTTGCAAAATATTATTTTTAGAATACTTACTAATTTAAACCCTTCTAGATCGTGTCATGAGGATTATTTTAGGTTAAAAATACTCCCAGCGGCTGCTCTCCATGACTTTTATATTGATATTTTTATGTATAATTGCGTCAGAAGCAATTCTACTTCTTTTCTAAGTTTGTTCACGCAAGTTAATGAACTTCATTCACATGGCACAAGGTCAGTGAACGAAATTCATGCTAATAATTTAGTTTTGTCTAGGTCAGGGTTTTCTCTTTTTTAAAAGCGGCTAATCTATGGAATTCGTTAAATGAAAATATTAAAAATAGTGATTTCAGTGATTTTGAAAGCTGCTAAATTATGAATTGTTTTCTAAATATGATTTTAAGGATTATTGTAATAGGATTCAAAGTTGATCGATTGGTATTAAATCACTAAATGCAGTATTTTATTTTTATTGGATGAATTAAGGAAGGAATTGAGTGTGTAGTGTTAAGGGGGTGGTTACAGGGTATATGATATTGCAGCTGTGTTTTGTTCTTAAACCCCTTCTGAGGTTTATGTTAAGTTGTTTTTTTTTTGTTATCCCTCCTCCATATCATACTGTGGCATTTGGAGGGGACGTGTTTATGTTAAATTTTTGTCAATAAATTGTTATTAAATAGTAAACAATATAAAAAAAATATTCGCGTTTGACTTTTTCGAAGAAAAACGCCGACGGAACGGAACTATTCACAAATTTAAGATCGGCAGTACTACTTGTGCTTTCTCTTCCTTTGACCAACGTTGCCGTCGAAAGATATTTTAGTACAGTGAAAATGATAAAGCAAACAGGCGGAACAGAATTAAAATAGAAACTTTTCGCGGAATTCTGAAAACAGAATACGTATGAAGCGGACCAAAGAAAGTGCCACATGCATTTGCAGAGAAGAGCAGCTACTTCTGCACAAGAAAAGAGTCAAGCTTTCAGCTACCATATGAAAAAAAGGACAAGGGTGATGAGGTTAGTCTAGTAATTGCTGACTCAGACTAAAAATAAATAGAAGCAACGAGGAGAGCAGGTTCTCCCCCCTAAAGAAAAATCGTACCATTTTCTGTATTCTAGTAACTTTTTATTCAAATCATCAAACAAATTAGTTTTTATTACCCCCCTCCCCAACATAAAAAAAAACTTGCATACGTACCTAACAATAAGTTCAATTTTTTCTTCAGCTTTCTACTGTCTTGAATCTCTAAATTTTTTCATAAAGTCACATACAAAAATTTAATCTTAAAATTGTAAACAACGATATTTCTTTTGTCTGTATCTTTCGATGTTTTCGATCAATCACAAGGAAAAATCGATCTTGATTTATATATTTTTACCTTGTTGCTAGGTCCATTATGAAAACATCTCTTTATTTCAGAATAGAAAGAGTTTTTTCAATTGCTATTTTGTTCTTGGAGGATCTGACTTCACCCTGACCTATCCCTTTTTTATACTGATTTTGAGTTTAAAGTTTGATTGAATTATCAGGTTTGTGTTTCATATTACTTCCTGGTAGCGTAGTGATGGTTCTAGTGCATTTTGACTGAAAAGAAATCATATATGTAACTTCGTATATTTTTTCTTTAGAAAAGTAAAAACTTGCAAGACACTAAAGTTTACATATTTGAAAGGCTGTGTTTGATACATCAAGTTTTGAATCGAATCTGGATACATTCTGTTATACTCTGCAAATAACTACTTTTCCAAGAGACTGAAAGAAGTTGCATTCCTGAAATTAAACTTTGAAATCTAGGAAAATAACAATAGGTATTGGAGGAGGGAGCTATAACTCCCCCTTCTCCTGATTTTTGACCAGTATATCTGGAGGCTGATGCAACTAATAAATTGTCCCTTATTGGTGTGATATGAAATGTGAACTTATTAATAAAACTAGCTAAGAAAAAAAATTGATCATCATATTCGTCCCTGATGTGCAGACAAAAACTAATAAAGATTAGTCATTCACTAATAAAAATTAAAATGAAGTCTGTTTCTCTTACTCGTCTTGCTAGACTCTAAACTTTATTAAAACTTAATACACTACTATGGACAATACCCAAGTAATTTTATTTTTTATCCTTTTTTGTGTTACTTGAACCCGAAGTACATCTGAAGTAACTTCTATTCCTCAAATTCATTTTTATACATTATTTCAAAAGATCTGTTAACAGACAGCTCGTCTTCGTATGGTCCAGATTCCTGGGTATGGCAGAGAAATCCATCAATAAATCCGAACTCAACTAGTCGTTACTTAAAATATTATGAACGTCATAAGGAGATACTTCGGTAAAAGTAACTTGTCTTCAGTTTCCAGTTTTTTTTGTTTTTTTTGAAAACTGATCTTAAAAGTCTGCAAAACAAGGTTTTACTAGCGATTTGGAAAGAAGTCAGAAAATGTTTTCTTTTTTAGGAGTTTTGGTATTGAAAATCTGGGTTTCCAGGTTTTTTCCACCAGCCTTTCAGGGATTTTGAAAAATAATAGTTGGAAACATAAGATAAGTTAAATATCTTGTCTTACCCTATCTAAGGAGCGGCTGAGGGTGATACACTTAAATTTATTGTGTCTAATCATTTCGCTCTTGAAGATCGGACATTTTTGCTCATTCACATAAGGTTATCTTTTTAGTTCCTTTAGTTCCGTATATTGTCATCTCCATCTATCATAGTCTAAATGTCTATCAGCAGTGTTCTACAGCTGTCTCAACCAATAGGCAGAGGAGGAGAGGGAACCTGCTGCAAGCACTGCACATACTCGTCTGCATATAACTACCTTTAAATCGCAACAAAGTTTGGAATTTAACTTTGCAATTAAATTTCGGTAACACATGAAATAAGAAATGAACCCCAGCAACTTCGGAGGAGAATTACCAAATTACTTCAAACGAACAAATTAAAGCGAACAAAAATTACTTCAAGCAGGAGTTTAGCTACTGTCTAGTCTACCCTCATCTAACCATTTAAAAATATAAATCCTATTGTCCCATTTGCACTTTACTGAAAACAAATTATTGTCTATGTTTTTTTCTTACATATATAATTTTGAAAAAGAAAAAACTAACAGTAAAAATAAAACCTGATTTCTGAATTTCCATAGATCAATGTAATTATACATTAAATATTCAGTTAATTTTCACTAGTTTTTTCCAGTCTTCTTGATTATCATAGTCCTATATTTTTTGTTTGTCGTCAATGATTTGAAAAACAAAGCATACAGATCAAGATACAAACTGTTTTCGATAAAGGTAAATGGCATAATAGGCTTTAGAACTTTAAACGGTTAGAAGATGGGGAGGGGGCAACGGCTGAACTCCTGCGTTCATTTTGATCTCACTCTAAAAAGAATTTTTGAAGCGCTAGGAAACTTTATCGTAAAAAGCGAGAGGTTTGAGAGGAGGCAATATTCCTCATATTCAGAATGATTTCTTTCGTTTCAAGTTTTAAATTAGTCCCTTATTTTCAGTTGAAAAACTGTTTTTTGTTGTTTTTTTTAATCACAGATAAGGATTAGCGCCCCTTCCCTTCAGTTAATAAAAAATTGTCAATATATCTTATGTCAGTTTGCATTAACTATCTCATATATTTTCGAGCACTAAAGGAAAGTATGCTTATATTCCATTGCTTAAAATTGAATATTCATCTCCATCAGTCTTCTGTTATTTATAAAGTTCATAAGTTGTTTACCTTTATTTATTGAGACCTTCCCTCTTCATGGAAAGTCCCAGTTACACTTATACAAGTAATCTGACACCAGTAACTAATATTAGTAACTATAATCATTACAGTTCCAGTGATTCTAACATAAAATAAGACCTTACTCCTGGATTCCTTTTGATGGGTCCCTCACATTTTCCATGGATACAGAAATCGGATTACCAAAATGATGATCTCTTAAAGATTCAACAATTTCCAGCGCGTGACTTTGCAACTTATCACCCGTAAAGATAAGAAAGCCATCGGTCCACATTAATGTTTTGTCCTCTTTCATATCTGACACTATTTGACGCAGGTGGGTGCCCCAGCGAATCATAGGTGTTGCATGTAACAAAGTTCTTGTTGATCTCGGACACCCAGAATCTAAAGAAACATAAAGTAATTCGCTTAGCCTCTGCTGAAAATAGTACTCTGCAAAAATAAAACTGTATGTTCACACTATCGATTTTTAACCTAATGGAATTATTCTTGGAAAAAGAAAAAAAAATATAAAATCGCTTACTAAAGATGAGCTATTATATAACACTGCAATGTTTCAATCAGTATAACAATCCATTGGTTTCATATACACTAAATACGAATATACAATTTATTATCGTTTCATTGCTTTTTAATATGCCCAAATATATGAAACTTTTTGTAATACCTGTAAAAGGTGAGGTAGAGGCCCTCCCTCTCAGGCATAGAAATGATTCAACCCAGCAGTACATTTTTGAAGTAAAAGATATGTCTACAATGAGAGCGTGGCTTTTATTTGGGTAAGATCGACGTACTTTTTTCCAGGTGAAAAAAAAATTGCAAGAAAAACAGTAATTTTTCTATTAGTTTTGCAATTCTTAACATCAGATATTGCAAAAATATTATATGTACAAAAGTTAAACAACCAATTTGCCTTTTCTGTGCCTAAGAATACTGAACCAGTTCTGATTTAAAAGTGAAAAGGCTTTCAAATCCTTATCAATACGACCGACTGCGGGCAGTTCTTTCGGTGGATAGGTACATAGTTATCCCGGTTGAAAACAGTAATTATGTTCAAGCAGCTCTCAAAGATCTGTGCGAGGTTGTCCATAAACTATAACTGCAGTTATTATAATTAATTATGATACGAGCATACAATATAATTACTATGATAAATATAATTATAGATAACTTCACAAAAACTACTGTTTTGCAGGTCTTTTGGCTTGAAAACTTTGCGGGCTTTTGTCAAGTCTCTCTGCTTCCTAAGGTCAATAGCTCATGCCTTCCGTCCTTACAAATGACAAGCACCATGATCGGACAGCACCTTAGCCTTCATGCCTCCCTGCATGACTTTTTTGCTTATCTTCACCAGCCTTACTCAGATCTCTTTAAAATATTTAGTCATACTTCTTTAAGATGGCATTCATATTAAATATGAACATATTTAATATGAACATATTAAACTGAACATATGAACTTAAAATATGAACAATATTTAATAATAAATTTAATATGATGGTAAATTTAATATGAACTTCATATTAAATATGAACTTAAATCCAACACTTTATTCATATTAAACTATTTCGCAATGGCCCTCCAGGCATTCTAAATCTTTGAGTAGGAGGATATTAAGTATTACACACTGTTATACTTACCACCAAATTTATAGTTTTCTTTAGGCTTAAGCTCAACATTTGTCAATTTTTCATGTTTAAAAATTAATTTTTTTCAATTAAAACTCCATATGTACAATACAAGGGGAGCTCTGCCTCTCGGCCAAGTACCCTTTTTGTACATTCAGTTGCAATATTTTTCTAGTCACATTTTTTGGAGAGGAGTTGGAGGCCTTGAAAGAAAAAAAAGTGGGGGTGTTCCTATCTATGAATGTAACTGAATATTTTTGGGCTAGATATATTGTTTCTTCTTTTTTTTTCATATTAGGTTCCACAAATAAATCCACAATTAAAAGCATAAATTGACATCATGGGTGCAACAGGTAAAACGCAGTAAATGTGGTAAAACAAAGTAATATTTTGATTACCATGATCTATTTAATTACCTGAAGATCTATTTATGATGTCGTGGGTTAGGGTTCAACCATCGCCTAAACATATTTTCAAGCATATCAGTAAACAATTGAAATTTTTGGCCAATAAATTCACTATTGGACGAAAAAATTCTGATATTCTATAATAGATTATATACAACTCTGCAATGCTGTATGATCATTAACATTACTGAATAAACGATCTATAATAACCGTTCACTGTGAATGAACTACATACGTCTTGGGGACAAAAATACAGCTGCGTGGCAGTGCATCCTCTGAAACAGGGAAGTTACAATGGTATTTTTTCGATAGTTACGAGCAGTTAAGGACTCTCAAGATCGTCACTCGATAGCATTTTTGCCTACTTGGGTTAAAGATAAATTTAGTTCCTTTGGGCAACGTGAGCTATTTCAGCAATATGTGGTCAGCTTAGTCATTGAAACTGCAACTTGAGAAACCTTTAATTTTATTTATTCACCCTGGAACTAATTGCCATAGTTTTCAACCTCTCTGAAACCTTTAAAAATGATTGAGTCATATAATTTTTTGCGTAAAAAAATATATAGACAAAATGATGATAGGTTCCGAAACAGCGGTGTCAAACTGCGCTATATTTTCGATATTAATATTATGTATTTTTAAAACCGAATACTCTAATTATGGACATCCATGTTTTTTAACGGCATCACGTATCCAACTCTATGCTTTACTGATTCGCCTTAACTTATAATTTGTAATTACACGCACAAATTCATTAATTGTCAAGTATATAACTGATGGCAACACTAATTTGATGTTAGGTCTATCACTGAGTGATTACTAGATAAAACACTTGAAAAATAATTGCAAAACTATAACATTATATTGCATTATCATTTAAAATCGTTTCTTAACCACTTGCATGAAGAAAATTTTCACTACCTTAAAATGTATCGGACACCAATAAAAGGTTGATCAACTGCCGTAAGTATTTAACCTTACGATAAAATACTTGAAAAATAATATAAATACTGATGAAATACTGAAATACTGATAAATAATGATATGAAATACTGAAATATTGAATGTAATACTGAAATACTGATGAAAAATAATATAAATGATAAAATAATAAAGAAGATAAAATACTTGAAAAATAATTGCAAGACAACAACATTATATTGCATTATCATTTATAATGGTTTCTTAACACCTTGCATGAAGAAACTTTTCCCACCTTAAAATGTATCGGACACCAATAAAAGGTTGATCAACTGCCGTAAGTATTTAACCTTACGATAAAATACTTGAAAAATAATATAAATACTGATGTAATACTGAAATACTGAAATACTGAATGAAATACTGAAATGCTGAATGAAATACTGATAAATACTGATGAAAAATAATATAAATGATAAAATAATAAAAAAGATAAAATACTTGAAAAATAATTGCAAGACAACAACATTATATTGCATTATCATTTATAATGGTTTCTTAACACCTTGCATGAAGAAACTTTTCCCACCTTAAAATGTATCGTACACGAATAAAAGGTTGATCAACTGCGGTAAGTATTTAACCCCGCATCACCGAGATAGAAAAAGCTTTGCGATTCTTCCTCACAAGTCACTCTTTGTGATAGAGCTGAAACCCGAACAAAAGGTAAAGGTAAAGAATACGGCATTAGACTTTACAATCCCTACCGGCGGTGCTGATCTCCGTTTCTTGACCCTTCAGCCAGAAAGTGCAATGGGGAGTTGGGGGCCAACCATCCTGTGCTTTCGCACACCCTTCCTGTTTACCTTCCCCAGATTTCTCCAGGTATCCATTTAGAGCTGGGTCGACTCTAGAAACCCGAACAAAGAAACTTTAAAGCCTGCTGGCACCTGGGCTTTAAGGTTCAACGGTCTGAAGCTTTGTGATGAACGTTACTTGGCTGTACGTACCCACTAACCAAATTTCAAGTGAATGCGATTGTTTTAACTGCTGAGTGCAGACTGTACTCAAAAGCGGTAGGAACTTCTAAAAATCATCTGCTCCGTTTCCTTGGCTGATATTGCTCACCCTATAAGTATCAAGCAGATTGAAGGTTGAAGAAGGGGAATAAATAAAACCACCATTATCTGTCCCTTTGGTCCTGTGTGTTGGTCTCATAAATATGAAGACAACAATAAAAAAAATAAGTATCTACTCGCTATTCTATTGAAAATTTTGTATTGGGCGTAGTAATAGAATGGTCAAAAGTCCACTTGGTGTCTCCGAACAAACAGACCGAATTACTGTTTGATTTTGCTTCAAACAAGGTATAGCATGCCGGTTTTTTCGATAAGAACTTTACAGTGAGAACAATAAAATTTTCTTAACAGACCAAAAGACAACCAATTGCATCAAATAAAGCAAGCTAATAATCATTGAGCATTTTTAATTTAAACAAGGTGCAAAGTCCCTACCTTTCCAATTACAGAATTTAATAGAGAAAAAACGGGTATAATCTAAATAAGACTGTTGAACAAAAAACTTTAAATAATAAAAATATGAACATTTCGACTCGCCATCCTAGAGCCTTTATCAACGGGAAAAGAAAAAGTTAAAAGTTGCATTGCATTAAACGCAACATATAAAGAACAAGAGCTAAGAGCTCATATGGCACTTGTGACGAGGCAAGAAGAGCTAAGAGCCAAGAGCTCATATGGTATGAGCTCTAACAAAATTCTAAGAATCAATAGATTGATTTAAAAGGAAAATCAGAGGCTTAATGCCGGTCAGGATTTAAAATAATAGCTCTGAGTCACGATGTCCTTCTAAATATCAAAATTCATTAAGATCCGATCAACCACTAGTAAGTTATAAATACCTAATTTTTTCTAATTTTTCCTCTCCCTTTACCCCCCAGATGGTCAAATCTGGGAAAACGACTTTATCAAGTCAATTTGTGCAGCTCCCTGACACGCCTACCAATTTTCATCGTCCTAGCACGTCCAGAAGCACCAAACTCGCCAAATCACTGAACCCCTCCCCCCAACTCCCCCAAAGAGAGTGAATCCAGTACGGTTACGTCAATCACGTATCAAGTACATTCGCTTATTCTATCCACCAAGCTTCATCCCGATTTCTCCACTCCAAGTGTTTTCCAAGATTTCCCCCTCCAACTCCCCCCAATGTCAAAAGATCTGGTCGGGATTTGAAATTAGAGCTCTGAGACATGAATTCCTTCTAAATATCAAATTTCATTAAGATCCGATCACCTATTCCTAAGATAAAAATACCCCGATTTTCACGTTTTCCAAGAATTCCGGTTTCCCTCTCCAACTCCCCCCAATGCCACAGGATCTGGTCGGAATTTAGAATTAGAGCTTTTAAAGCACAAGATCCTTCTAAATATCAAATTTCATTATGATCTGGTCACCCTTTCGTAAGTTACAAATATCTCAGTTTTCAAAATTAACCCCCCCCCCCAACTCCACAAAAAAGTGCAGATCCGGTTCGGTTATGTCAGTCACTAGACAGGTTTTTATTCTTCCCCTCCATTTTCATCCTGATCTCTCCGCTTTACGTATTTTCTAAGATTTCCGGTCCCCCCCCCCCAATGACAATGGATCCGGTTGAGATTTAAAATAAGAGATCTGAGTTACGAGGTCCTACTAAATATGAAGTTTCATGAAGATCCGATCACTCCTTCGTAAGTTAAAAATAGGTCATTTTTTCTAATTTTCAGAATTAACCCCCTCCCCCCAATAGAGCGGATCCGTTCCAATTATGTAAATCACGGATCTAAGACTTCTGCTTATTTTTCCCACCAAGTTTCATCCCGATCCCTCCAATCTAAGCGCTTTCCATGATTTTAGGTTCCCCCACCCCAAACTCTCCCGAATGTCACCAGATCAGGTCGGGATTTAAAATAAGAGCTTTGAGACACGACATCCTTCTAAATATCATATTTCATTGAGATCCGATAACCCGTTCGTAAGTTAAAAATATCTATTTTTTTCTAATTTTTCAGAATTAACCCCCTCCCCTTCAACTACCCCAAAGAGAGTGGATCCGTTCCGCTTATATCAATCATGTATCTAGGCTTGTGTTTATTTTTCCCACCAAGTTTCATCCCGATCCCTTCACTCTAAGTGTTTTCCAAGATTTTAGGTTTCCCCCTCCCAACTCCCCCCAATGTCACCAGATCCGGTCGGGATTTAAAATAAGAGCTCTGAGACACGATATCCTTCTAAATATCAAATTTCATTGAGATCCGATCATCTGTTCGTAAGTTAAAAATACCTCATTTTTCTAATTTTTCAGAATTACCCCCCCCCCCCAACTACCCCTAAGAGAGCGGATCCGTTCCGGTTATGTCAATCATGTATCTAGGACTTCTGCTTATTTTTCCCACCAAGTTGCACCCCGATCTCTTCACTCTAAGTGTTTTCCAAGATTTTAGGTTTCCCCCTCTCAACTCCCCCCCCCAATGTCACCAGATCCGGTCGGGATTTAAAATAAGAGCTCTGAGACATGATATCCTTCTAAATATCAAATTTCATTGAGATCCGATCACCCGTTCATATGTTAAAAATACATCATTTTTCTAATTTTTCAGAATTCCCCCCCCCAACTACCCCTAAGAGAGCGGATTCATTCCGGTTATGTCAATCATGTATCTAGGACTTGTGCTTATTTTTCCCACCAAGTTTCATCCCGATCCCTCAACTCTAAGTGTTTTCTAAGATTTTAGGTTTCCCCCCCTCCCAACCCCCCCCCCCCAATGTCACCAGATCCAATCGGGATTTAAAATAACAGCTCTGAGACACGATATCTTTCCAAACATCAAATTTTATTAGGATCTGTTCAACCGTTCGTAAGTTAAAAATACTTCTATTTTTCTATTTTTTCCGAATTAACGGGCCCCCACTCCCCCCAGATGGTCAAATCGGGAAAACGACTATTTCTAATTTAATCTGGTCCGTTCCCTGATACACCTGCCAAATTTCATCGTCCTAGCTTACCTGGAAGTGCTTAAAGTAGCAAAACCGGGACCGACAGACAGACCAACAGAATTTGCGATTGCTATATGTCACTTGGTTAATACCAAGTGCCATAAAAAGACCCAAAAATAAATAAAAATAAAACGCACATCTTAATAGCCTCCAAAATACTGCCATCGCTGTAAATAGCCAGAATAGGCACACAGAAATGACAAAGATTGTCTACAGTACATCAGATTGTCACTTGTATAATTTCAGTTTAGCAACATATATTGATGGCCTCAAATATACTGCAATCACTGTAAATAATCTGAATAAGTACACAGAAATAACAAAAGATTGATAGACAGTTTTTTTTTGTCATTTCTGTTCGCTTATTCAGACTATTAAAGTGGTTGCAATATTTTGGAGGTTATTAAAATTTCTCATTGCCAGGCTGAAATTATATGAGATATAATTCGGTGTACCCTAGACTATCTTTGAAAATTCCTCTGTGCTTATTCAGGCTATTTACAGGGATTGCAGTATTTTGGGGTTTATTATGATGTGCTTTTATTTATTTATTTTTTATTTTTTATTTTTCGTTATATGGTGCGTTTAATCTAATTTAATTGTGAATTTTTTCCCCGTTGATAAACACCACCGAACGTGTTTTTTCTCTCTTAAATTCTGTAAATGGAAAAGCAGCGTGGTCTAGGAAATTATTTACCTTTCCCTGGAGTTACATATATAGATCGACAGTCCTTGTGATCCCCGCTCAAACACAACATACCTAACGTCCTTCATGTGAAGCTGGCATTGCTAAAGCAGGGAAGAGGAGTCTTGAGGAACTAAGAGCCCACTGGCTCAAATAGATTATTATTTTTTTTTTAGCAGTCATTATTCTTTTCTTTCGGTAGGAGCAACTCAAAAAAGTTGTAACACCCTCGAAGATATCAAAATTGTCTAACTTACGAAGGAATTTTGGTAGAAAAGGATGAACCAATCTCAAATTTCTTAAGTACAGACAGGACTGCTAAACATTGGGAGCACATGTGATACTGTTCCTTTGTCCCAATTCTATGCAAATAAAATGGAACAGTAAACTTAACGAAATCACAAACAGGAATGTCTTGCAAGAATAGATGACAGCCCATCTGGAGCAGTAAGATAATATTCCTTTCTGGGGCTGTAGATATTTCTATCAAGGGTTCTAAGAAAACGTTTGGTAATAGGCCAAGGAGTCATCATAATTGTTAATCTTTTTGATTTCAGACTAAATTGAATTTGAAATTGCTGCCAGCTAGCTTTCCTACTTAAATAGAGCTCTCTAGTCGAAAGCGGAAACACGGTGCAAAGAAACAAAAGCTTGGCAGAACAGCTTCAGATAGTTCCCTCAGACACAGACTGTAAAACACCATTTCAGCTCTCACAGGATAGGCTTTAGCTCAAGGGCAACAGACAACCATGATTTTGGGGCCAGGCAAGAATTGTACACAGTTTTCCAAAATTGTTACGTCATGTATATCAGTCCAGCCAAAGGTTCACGCTTTTCCTAAAAACCAAGGAGGTTAGATGCATACCGCTTTCTTACAATAAACCGAAATCAGCAGTATTAAAAAAAAGGTTTGCTCCCTCAACTAATTTATTGTTTTTCAGAAAAAAAAATGGTTTAAGTCTGCAGTTTGTTGTCGTGTAATCTCTATTATTGCATAAAAAGTAAACTACTTTATTTTTCAATTAGAATGAACCCTCTACTGATATTCCATGGTCATTTATTTAATAAGATCATCCCTTGAAGTATTTAAAAGAAAATGAACATACACTCATGACCATCCAAAGGAAAATGAAAAAATTATCAGCAAAACGAAAAAATCTTACATATGTTTTAAGGAACAATTGATAAGGCTGAATTTTGTCCATTCAATATTAGCATTAATTTTTTTTCGTATATTATCATTAAAATTCCTTTTTAACATTTCGGTTAATATCGACGTAGATCACTCTTTATCCTATATTCGAAGGGCCATTAAGGGGTTTTAGGCTAAAGGTTCGTCGTATTGAAGACTCAAATTAAAATGTGAGTAATTCTTAATCTAAGCTTCGGCCCAATGAGAGGGGGTTTAGTGGGGTTGCAGGCTCTTTTATGTAGAAGATAATTTTTGTTCATTTTGAGTTTTTTTACATAACTCTTCACTTTCATTGTAAATAAAAGTTATGATTTTTGTTTAACTTTTGTCCGTTTACAATATATTAAGGGTTGTCCTAAATTTAAGGGGAGCCGCGACGCCCCCAAGCTCCCCGGTATTTATGGGCGTTGCAGTTAAAAATGTAAACTACACACGGAACTGTGTAGCCTTATGATTGTTTAAAGGGAGGGACATTGGTTAAAATGCACAAAGATATTCTCCATATCGTGTTATTTAGACTTTTTATAGAGGTGGGCTCATTAGACAAATGGATACCCCCTATTTTCCACCTTCGTTCAAGTACGTACATGAATACGATTCTTTATTCCA
The DNA here is from genome assembly GCF_032884065.1 of Artemia franciscana. Lineage (NCBI taxonomy): Eukaryota > Metazoa > Arthropoda > Branchiopoda > Anostraca > Artemiidae > Artemia > Artemia franciscana. The sequence continues at coordinate 22,165,243 of NC_088882.1, read as the reverse complement.
AACTTCAAAAAATTCTGCAATGGAAAGAGAGCTATGACTACTCCCTCCCCCCTTCTTTTGAGTCCTATTGAGCGCATAATCTTGGTAGATTCTTCCAAATGTACTAATCTCCCGTGCAAGCTGGCATGAAGGACCATTCATGAAAAAAAAAAAGAAATTTGACAATTTACCTTTTAAGGGAATAGACAGACACCCTCTAATCGAAAATATCAAATGGCCTCTCTCCTTGTCCAACAAATTGGTGTGCTACTATTCTAAATAGTAGAACTGTTAGTAACACTAGACATACATTCCGTATAATGAACTGGATTTGAATTGAATTTATTAACAAAAGACGTTACAACAAAAATAATACAACATGCTATAAGCTCTAGAAGCTAACGCCTGTCCAAGACACCCTTAATCACACAAAATAAACTATTTAGGTTTTTCATGTCACATTCAAGCAAATAATATTAACAACAGCAACAATCATAAAATTAACAATAATGATAGCAAAGGAAAAACATAAATAAACATTATATGGCTTAAATTAAATCAAAATGATAGCACTGAAAAAAGTAAAACGAAACATGAAAGAGTTAAAAGTAGCGATGCAGGTTAATAGAACATAGCAGAGAAAAAAAAATATAATGCAACTATTTTATTCATCCACCAAGATCTAACAATTTTTTTCTTCTAAATATCTATCTATATTCCTTTTATGAAAAAATTCAACATTTCGTTTTAAATTCGGAAGCACTGACAATGGGCAATTCGAATAAGCCTTTCATGTTTATCTTTAGATAGAGAGTAGTAGCCCTAAATAGTGAGAAGTTGCAAAACAACCCATTCCTTCTAAATTGTATTGAACCAAAGCAAAAACAAATTTCAAACTTAGACAGCAATCACTATGTCTATAATCATTTTATTTAAAAGCCTGAATAAAAAAAAATAAATAAAGCTTTCCAGTTATTTTATAAACCACTTACCCGTTGTTGCAACATGCAATACATCCATGTCTTCGTAAAGCTGTTCCAAATATCGAATAGAAGAGCAGTGTCCGAAGCTAAATATGGCATGGAGATCTATCATATATAAAACGGATATTAAATATTTTTAATATTTAAATATAGTGGGATTAATTAGGATCGTCACTTCGAAATACAAATGGGACACTCCTTTCGGTCATTTACTTTGCGTGTCTAAGGTTCACTCACAACTAGATTTTACCTTTTAAGAGTAAAAAATGACAGAGGAGAAACCAGCCTCCCAATACCCATACCCTCCTAGACAGCAATATTGTACATAAGAGTAAAAAAAAATTCAATAAATTTGTCTCCGGGGATAACTTAGCCCCAATACGTCCTAGGGCAGGGGCCGTAAATAATGTAAATTTACAATAGCTTAAACACTTGTTTTGTAATTTTAAAGGAGCAAAGCATATTGAGTTGAAAATTTCAGGGGAAGTTAAAGAGGATGTTGAACGAAATAAAACACAATACGTGCATTCAGGTTCTTACAAGGGTATATCTGCGAAACTCAAGAACGGCTATGGGTATTAAAATAAAATTTTCAGAGCATGTTGCTAAAAGTGATTAGAATACAACAAGACATCCTCCATTTCCCTTTTTTCTACCCCCCCCCCATAGCCTCCAAAGACAATTGATCAAAATTTCGAGATAGCCATTTTACTTTTTACCCCACATTAAAAAATTGTATTTATTTTTAGGAATAAATTAAATTACAGAACTTCCATATACGCTTTTCTTTCTAGTTAGTAGTCTTTTTAGCACACCAGGCACGTTGGCAGATGGTTTCTTAGGGTGGAAAGTTAGAAACGCAGCTAGAAACATTGGTAAAAAGGCATTAAGCCTTAAGGTAGAAAAGAGGAGGGGATTAGACAAAAACAATTTGAGTGAATAAGAAAAATGTAAGGGATGCAGAGAAAGAATTAGAATATGAACTAAGCCGGTGTAAAATGAAGGCTATGAATAAAATTATCGACGATCCGAAAGATGCAGCCAGGTGGCATAATAATAAAACATTGTACTGGCATATTAATGAAACTGAGAGGGAGCAGTTAATCTGAACCTATACCAGTTAAAGATAGGAACGGGGTCTCAATTAATGATTAGGAAAGTGTTAAAGTGAGATGGGCAAAACGTATTGAGAATGTGTTAAACCGTGATACAGTTACAGGAAATGACATAAAAAAGAACAAAATGTCTATGACTATTTGGAAGTGAAGAAAGACTTATTTTGCACGAAACAGATAGAGACAATACAAAAAAAAGGTTAGCACTCAAGAGCTGATACTGTGGCAAATTATTTTCTAAAATAATATGGTATCGAATTTCAGAGATAAATTACTGAAGATTATAGATATAGTTTCTGAAAAAAAGGAAAGTACCTGACGATTTAAGGAACGTTTAATAAAACCTATTTATAGGAAAGGTGATAAGAATAAATGTGGTAATTATAGAGGCATTAGCTTGGGATTCTGTCGGAAAGGATTTACTTATCATCAAGATATTTTTTAAACTTAAAAATGCTGTAGACAATGTTTTAAGAGAATATCATGATCTAGGAACGAGAGAGGAAGTGTCATCCAAAACTTTTCTCTAGGATTTATAATTGAGAAGTGCCTGAATTACTAGACTGTTTTAGTCCTTAGTTTTATAGATTATGAAAAGTGTTTGATTGTATATTATTGTGTTATATACCTGGGAAATGCAATAAGGTGATTACTACTATGTACAGAGACACTTTTACTACGGTTGAGGTAGGAATTAGTTTTTGAATCAGGAGTTAAACAGGGGTGCATTCTATCCCCGTTTATATACATCATTGTGTTGCGAGAGCAGCACAAAAAAAGTTGATTTTTTTTTGCTGTAGGCCAACTTTCTAACGTCACCACTTAGAAAGGAGCAAAGGATAAGCTCCAATTTCTTTAGCAATGAGAGAAATTTTAAAGTTTATTAGGCACATCTGATACCATTTCTCTACCATAATCCCAAGTCCGAAAAACCGAATGATAAACCCAGCTGAAATCACGAACAGAAATGGGTAGAAACCATAGATGGCAGCACTTTCGGACCCGTGGGAAAATGCCACGTTGTTGCTTCTGTAAATTTTTCTATTTATCACTCAAAGAAGATATATTGGCTGTGGGGCCGGGTAACTGCCGCATATATTTAACACTTATAGATTTTAGTCCATCTTCAGTTTGAAAGTGGTGCCTGCCTGCTTGCCTGTTAGAACGGAGCTTCTCACTCGAAAGCAGAAAAAGCTGAGATAAGCTGAGATCGGCGGCATAGAAAAAAAATTCATCTGAAAGTAAAGAGCAACATTAAAACGAACAGAAATTATTAAGTATATGAGGGGGTTTCCCTCTTCTCACTACCTCGCTCTTTAGGCTAAAGTTTGACTTTTTGTTCCAATTATTTAAGAATGACTCATGTAAAACAAAGACCGTTTAAGTAGAATAATAATCGTAAAGAGGGAGGTATTGAAGAGCGGCCAACATCCTTATATACATGTAATAATATCGTTTTAAGTTCTAATGTTGCTGCTTTCTTTCAGTTGAAAAAACTTATTTTTTTAATTAATTTCTAATCGTTTTTTTAAATGATGCAAAGATATCCGATTTCCCCTCCACGGAAAATTCCTTTCCCCACGAAAAATTCCTCAATGGAAATATCCTCCCACGTAACCCCACCCATCAGAATAATACCCCCCCCCCTTCACAAAAAATATATGTATACTTCCCAATAACTAATGCTACATGTAAACAACGTGCGAAGTTCATAGCTGACAGTCCTTCCGCCGGGGATTGTAAGGGGTCAAGTCATCATAGTTATTACATCTTTAGAATATACTGAACAAAATTGCGGTCTCAAAAATTGGATTGGGCGACTTTGGGGATAAAGGGGTGTGGGAGGGGGGCTAGCTGCCTTTCAATATTCTGGTCACTTAAAAAGGGCAGTAGAAGTTTAGACTTTCGATCAATTGAACCCTGTCCCGATTCTCTAGGATCACTGGTTTAATATGATCACCCCTGGAAAAAAAAAAAAAACGTGCATCCGCGATCTTTCTTCTGGGAAAAAATCCAAAATTTCACATTTTTTCATATAGGAGCTTGAAACCTCTACCGTAAGGTTCTCGGATATGCTGCATATCACGTTGTGATTTTCATTAAAATCACTTAATGTTTTGGGGGTGTTTTCCCCCTCGTTTGAAAATTGGGCAAACTTTCTCAGGCTCGTAACTCTTGGTGGGTAATATTAAACTTGATGAAATATATTTTGAATGAGCATCAAAATTTGATTCTTTTGATTAATCTGTTGTTATCAAGACTCTGTTTCTTAGAGTTTCGGTTACTATTGAGCCGCATCGCTCCTTACTTACAGTTCGTTATCACAAACTATTTGATTCATCTGAGGTAAAAAAAAGCAGGTCATCCGGAATGGGACGAAAAGAGGTCGTAAGAAATAATCTGAACGAAATTTGTACTTCTTAGTAGGGGAAAAAGAGGAAGCTCAGGATACAAAATGACTGAGGAGGAGCGTGCGCAACTGTGTTGGCCTCAGAGGGCTTGGTGTTGCAGTGATTTGTTAGTAGTAGAAGAAGTTGGCACGCTTTCCTGGCTAAATCTTAAACAACACTTGAAGTACAAAGGTTTCACTCTACCCTTTTTTATAGAAGTAATTAAAAAGTAATCTTTATAAAAGTATGCCTCGTAACTAAATGCTATAAAAGCAACGAAAATCTTGTACAAATTGAAATCACGTGCGGTAACATCTTGCCAAAAGGTCTGAAAAATGAAAAGGTCAGAGTGAACTGAAATAAAAAATCCCAACGCACCCCTCCTAAGTTCTGGGTTCAAAACAAAGAAGATAACGAAAATAAAGGATGGTTCTCCCTGCGACTAGGATGACGATCAAAACAACGGTGCCACTTCCTTTCGTCAGTGATAGAATATCTTGAATGATAAAATGGCGGCAAGGGGACGTCTCTCGGAGAGGAGAGGGCCACAGACACTTTTGTTACGAGCTTTTCAAATCCAGAACTTATACACTGGAAACGAGGGCGCTTCGGAGGAGCTGGCTCCAAAACTTTTTTTTCTATCGATGGTAGTACCTCCAATGTCACCGTCATCTTTGCTGTCTGGGGAGATAGAAACTGAAACGGAAAGAGAAGCTTGATTTATGAAAACGGCATTGGATTGAAGGGGGTGACATTTAGCAATGCTAATTGTCAGCCGTTGGCAGGAGCGGGGTAAATTGGTATCAGATACACGGGTTGGTAGATTAGGTATAAGTTATCAGGTGATGAGGTAAGAGATTCAGGAATAGGTTGAACAGAAACAGACAGTTTACCCTAAGGTTTGCGTGTGGGGACGGTCCTGACGCTGATTAGGCATCAGGTGATGAAATTCCTGAATAGAGTCAAGAGAGACCGACAGTTGAAGGACGAGGGAGTCCTAAGGGTTTAGATTTCGGGAGGGTCCCTTTTAGTTCGGTTTACCATAAACGTCTTCGCAAAACTAAAACAAGTTCTGGTTGTCGGGCAAAGTGAATTTTGTTGTATTTTCCCCTGTTTAATCATCAACTAAACAATGAAATGAAAGTTGGTAAAAAGACTTGGATTTATCCTTTGTTTAATTTATCCTTCCTAAATAAGGCAAGCTTTACTGAAAAAAAAAATGATGACAATAGAAAAAAGAATGATTTTCATGTACGTATTATAATCAAAGAACTAATAGAAAAAGGAGATGAAAACACCTTCGAAAACAACAAATCTTAAAATACATTGCACATTCCTTGCATATAGAAGTTTCTTTTCCATGATTAATTATAAGGTTGAAACAAGGAAAGATTTACCTTTAGGTAGTTCCTCATTTATTACCAGCAATCTTACAGAAAAATTTGACTTAAATGAATAATCTGGAAATTTCATTCTAATATCCCTAGTAAATTTTTCCAAAACTGATATATTCCAACTTCTTATAAACGACGGATCATACAATATACCTAAAAGAAAGAAAGAAACATTTCAAAGTTCCAAATTCCAGGGAGTAGCAAGCTCACATAATAGATTACCTATATATTCATAACCATAAGCTATATAGCCAAGTTTTTTCCTGCTTCTTCTAGGGTCTCGATCAATGGAAAAGTAAAATATTGTTCTATGAAAACCCAGAAAAAATTAGTCACGGGAATGGAGACTAGCCTACAAGTTTTATCCCAACAGGATAAGGGGGGTTGAAAAAACTGTTGCCATAAAAGTATCATTTTTGCCCAAAAATTCAATATACTATAAAAGTTTCATATCTTTTTGGCGTCTTCTCGTCGATTGGGTGGATGTCTAAAAATTGAAGGGGGAGAAAATAGAGGGAACAATATAGAGAAGTCAAAAAATCATAACACTATTATTGTGATAGCAAGATTCTATTTCTATAATGCTTAGCCAATTACAAGTCTTTAAAGGCCCTGTTTTCAGTCTTGACAGCTTTTTTTTCTACTTAAACCACACTTTGTTCAACTGATTGTAGTAACATGTTCTTGTTCATGTCAGAGGAGTTTTTTCTGTCTGAAACTCCGTCTTTACCAAACTATACCCAACTCATAACTGTCACTCAAGTCGTTTAACGTTTTTGGATAGATGTATGAATGTCTTCAGGCAAATTAATTTAGATCCTACTGCTACAAATACTAACAACATATTGCAACACCAAACCAACTGATGCCAACACAGATATACACACTTCTTCTCCATCCCAGTCTATCCCGATTTATAAGGTCTTGAAAATTTTAGAAAATAGCATCTGAAATTGAAAAAAAAACCTTAATGCGGCTTGAAATCCTGCTTAAATAATTTAAATTCTGTTTTCTAAAACTAGTCAAAGAAAAGCAGATTCAATAGAAAATTAGGGAAAAACATGTTTTTTCCGAAGTTAAGACGGGTGTAGATATGTCTTCTGTGCACTTTTCTAAGCCTTAGAAATATGGAAGGAGTACAGATAAGATTAAAGCCAGCCAAAAATTGGCGGAAAAAAAGGAAACCGGCTTCTTCGATGTAGAGAATTGGACAAAAACACGTTAGAGCGCAAAGCATTTCGTAAGTAATCTAAAGATTGTTAAGAACGTTTCAGGAGCTGTTTGTGGGCTGACTGAGTAAATAAAAAACACTGGCAACATTTAAGAAAAGCGCGTTTTAAGAATTATCAGTGGTTCAATAACCAAAAAAACAGAAAATAATCAAGAAACGATGATGTTACAAAAGATTTCTTCGTTATTATAAAAAGAACTTGATTATAACAAAACCTCAGATATTATGAACAAGAGCTAAGAGGTCATATGGCACTTATGACGAGGCAAGAAGGGTTAAGAGCCAAGAGCTCATATGGTATGAGCTCTACCAAAATTCTAAGAATTAATAGATTGATTTAAAAAGAAAATCAGAGGCTTAATGCCGGTCGGGATTTAAATCTGAGTCACGATGTCCTTCTAAATATCAAAACTCATTAAGATCCGATCACCCACTCTTAAGTTATAAATACCTCATTTTTTCTAATTTTTCCTCTCCTTTTAGCCCCCCAGATGGTCGAATCTGGGAAAACAACTGTATCAAGTCAATTTGTGCAGCTCCCTGACACGCCTACCAATTTTCATGGTACTAGCACGTCCAGAAGCACTAAACTCACCAAATCACTGAACCCCTCCCCCCAACTCCCCCAAAGAGAGCGAATGCAGTGAGGTTACGTCAATCACGTACCTAGGACATTTGCTTATTCTATCCATCAAGCTTCATCCCGATTCCTCCACTCTAAGCGTTTTCTAAAATTTCCAATTTCCCCCTCCAACTCCCCCCAATGTCAAGAGATCTGGTAGGGATTTGTAATAAGAGCTTTGAGACATGAATTCCTTTTAAATATCAAAATTCATTAAGATCCGGTCACCCGTTCTTAAGTTAAAAATACCTCAATTTTTCTAATTTTTCACCATTAACACCCCCCCAGCTCCTCCAAAGAAAAAGGATCCGTTCCAATTATGTCAATCACGTATCTAGAACTTGTGCTTATTCTTCCCATCAAGTTTCATTCCGATTTCTCCACTTTAAGCGTTTTCCAGGATTTCTGTTTCCCTCCTCCAGCCCCCTATGTCCCCGGATCCAATTCTAGTCGAAAATGGACCATCTGAGACATAAGATCCTTCTATATATCAAGTTTCATTAAGATCCGATCACCTATTCGTAAGATAAAAATACCCCAATTTTCACGTTTTCCAAGAATTCTGGTTTCCCCCTCCAACTCCCCCAAATGTCACAGGATCTGGTCGGAATGTAAAATAAGAGCTTTAAAGCACAAGATCTTTCTAAATATCAAATTTCATTCAGATCTGGTCACCCGTTCGTAAGTTAAAAATAACTCATTTTCCGAATTACCCCCCCCCCCCCAACTCCACCAAAGAGAGCGGATCCGGTCCTGTTATGTCAGTCACGTATTTTAGACTTATTTTTATTCTTCCCATCCAGGTTCATCCTGATCTCTCCGCTTTAAGTATTTTCTAAGATTTCCTGTCTCCCCCTCAACCCTCCCCCCCCCCAATGACGCTGGATCCGGTTGAGATTTAAAATAAGGGATCTGAGTTACGAGGTCCTTCTAAATATGAATTTTCATGAAGATCCGATCACTGCTTCGTAAGTTAAAAATACGTCACTTTTCTAATTTTTCAGAATCACCCCCCCCCCCCCAATAGAGCGGATCCGTTCCAATTATGTCAATCACGGATCTAAGACTTCTGCTTATTTTTTCCACCAAGTTTCATCCCGATCCCTCCACTCTAAGCGTCTTCCATGATTTTAGGCCCCCCCACAAAAAAAAACACTCCCCCCAATGTCATCAGATCCGGTCGAGATTTAAAATGAGAGCTTTGAGAGACGATATCCTTCTAAATATCAAATTTCATTGAGATCCGATTACCCGTTCGTAAGTTAAAAATACCTCTTTTTTCTAATTTTAACTACTATAAAGAGAGCGAATCCATTCCGGTTATGTCAATCATGTATCTAGGACTTGTACTTATTTTTCCCACCCAGTTTCATCCCGATCCCTCGACTCTAAGTGTTTTCCAAGATTTTAGGCTTCCCCCTCCCAACTCCTCCCCAATGGCACCAGATCCGGTCGGGATTTAAAATAAGAGCTCTGAGATACAATAAATTTTCAAGCATCAAATTTCATTAAGATCTGATCAACCGTTCGTAAGTTCAAAATACTTCATTTTTTCTATTTTTTCCGAATTAGCGGAACCCCCACTCCCCCCCCCAGATGGTCAAATCTGGAAAAAGACTATTTCTAATTTAATCTGGTCCGGTCCCTGATACGCTTGCCAAATTTCATCGTCCTAACTTACCTGGAAGTGCCTAAAGTAGCAAAACCGGGTCCGACAGACCGACAGAATTTGCGATTGTTATATGTCACATGATTAATACCAAGCGCCATAAAAAACCAATATTTTGGTTATGGCAGCTACAGAGAAATTATTTTACAAAACATGTATTTTGAGAGCAGAAAAAAAAAAAGAAAAAGGTCGTCAGGTCTTTTTGTGACAAATTTCAATTTTCAGTTGAGCCGAACGGCAGTTTGAATTGACTCAGAAATTATATATTTTCTATAAAAAGAAACTTTCAGTTTTTTTTACTGGTGAAAACCTCCTAGTGATTCTGAATATATTTTTGTTGGTTCTAAATACCAAATATTTTATCAAACTTTGGAAGTGAAATTTAACTGGTAGACAAGTTTAAATATTGAAAGTTTTACATAATAATAAAGAACATCTTTGAATCAATGACAAAAGACAGATATTTTTTCAAAAAACTAACTAAGGTTAGAACTTGATTTATATATATATATATATATATATATATATATATATATATATATATATATATATATATATATATATATATATATATATATATATATATATATATAGATATATATATATATATATATATATATATATATATATATATATATATATACATATATATATATATACATATATATATATATATATATATATATATATATATATATATATATATATATATATATATATATATATTTACTCAACCCAGCGTGATGAACATGGTAGAACCTCCAACAGATTGAATCTAGTTCGGCATTGTGGAGTGACATAATGGAAAATTTTCCATTATAATTGATTTTTTCAATTATAATGGAAGAACCCAGCGTGCCGAGCCGGGGAGACCCTCCAACAGATTGACTCTAGTTCGGCATTATGGAGTAACATGAGAGGTGTAGCATAAGTGGGAAACGGTAACGTCGGCATTGAAGGGGGGTGGGGGAAATTAATGCCATGTTTTTCTTCTCACTCAATTGGACTATCTGTCTTGGTTTTTTCTACAATTAGCCATGACTTGATGCCCCACAACTATTCCATTTTAATTCAAATAGACTTTAATTAATGCCAGGTTCTTCTTCTCACTCAATTAGACTATCTGTCTTGGCTTTTTCTACAATTAGCCATTACTTGATGCCCCACAACTATTCCATTTTAATTCAAATGGACTTTAATTAATGCCATGTTTTTCTTCTCACTCAATTGGACTATCTGTCTTGGTTTTTTCTACAATTAGCCATGACTTGATGCCCCACAACTATTCCATTTTAATTCAAATAGACTTTAATTAATGCCAGGTTCTTCTTCTCACTCAATTAGACTATCTGTCTTGGCTTTTTCTACAATTAGCCATGACTTGATGCCCCACAACTATTCCATTTTAATTCAAATGGACTTTAATTAATGCCAGGTTTTTCTTCTCACTCAATTAGACTATCTGTCTTGGTTTTTTCTACAATTAGCCATGACTTGATGCCCCACAACTATTCCATTTTAATTCAAATGGACTTTAATTAATGCCAGGTTTTTCTTCTCACTCAATTAGACTATCTGTCTTGGCTTTTTCTACAATTAGCCATGACTTGATGCCCCACAACTATTCCATTTTAATTCAAAGAAGTATTTTTTTTGTGGTGTTTTGAAAGAAACGAGGCAACCACCACAACCTTAACAAAAGCTCCTTAGACACTAAGGATTTACATAGCACTTGACAGATAGAAGACTAGTGTTTTTCTCATCTAGATTAATGTTTTAAACCATTTCCTATTATGAATTATTTTAGATTTTGCGTTCTTGTCATTTGCAATGAAAATAAACTGAAGATCAAAAATAATTTTTTAGCCTTGTTAAGTGCTGGTATACCTAGTGCCTAGTAAGGAGACCGGACATAAGCCAAGACCAAATCTACCTAGGACAGAAAAGCAAACCAAAGCAATTTGGACACTTTTAAAAGACTTTCGCTTGAATATTAAGATTGAACACTATTTCCCACAATCCAATATAGAAGTAAGAGTGTTCCCTCATATTCATTTTATTTTGGCCTGGCGTTCCTTTTCTTGATCTACCTTGGTCCTCGTCCTACTAGAGTTGAGCAGGATATTTCTGCAAAAATAAGAGGTTCTTCGTTTAACCTCAACAGGAATGGGATAATTTAACCACAAAATAACCAAAACTAATCCTTTTGCTGAGTAACGAGTAGACAAATAGTCCTTCAACATCTTGAACAGACTTTAAACTATCGAGAACAAATAAGGAGGTTACGAGGACCTTCAGAGCAAAGCACAATTTGCTTACATTTTCACGTTGCATATTTTAGACAAGGGAATCTATAAACTTGACCAACTGACCAATTAATAGTCACTTTGAGCATTAATAAAAACCTCAAAGACACGATAAAAAAGACACAAAAACAAAAGTTAAAATCAGAATTGGTTCTTCTTCATATCGAAATCGAAGTTCACTTACCAATATTATAGGACACACCATCGAAGGGTCTCCATATATATTCAGGCACATCAGAACCGAAAAATCCAATTCCTTCATCCAGTATATTCTCAATGGCCATCTCTAACTTACTAGTATAGGACACAGATGACGAATTTAAACTTATGTCTGTCGACCTAGAACTGGCCGTCAATGCAGATAGCTTTGAATGAACAGAATCGCAATAACTTGAGAAACTGTCACACCCATATTGGAAAAATTGGACATTATTTGAATGGGTCATGGCCCGGTCGAGCCGAGGAGACGATAAGGGGATATTATCGAGACCCGTATTGAAAGAGCTTAAAATGTATGGCCTATAGACAGCTGACGAATCAAGAAGACCATAATCCATAAAAAGAGGATCTTCATCTTCATTTGCTACGTTTTCATTTCTTTCTGCGTTGTCTGATGAAGAAATTTGAATGTTAAACTCATGATCATAATTTGTAAGAGCCTTATTTTCAAAACCTACATTTTTTGGATCACTCAGTTGAGTGTGAGATACTTGCTTAGCTTCAATTTTTGACATGTCTTGAATTTCCAATCTCGAATAAGACATGTTTAGAGAATATAATAAGTCACCAAATACCAGAGTATTTCCATTAGAAGGTTTTATGGTCACTTGATCATTCAACACAAAATTGAGGCTCTCATTAAAATTATTTTCTGTTCTATCGCTTTCCAGTGGTAACGCTTCATGTGACGCTTCAGTATAAATTTCTGCACTTTCTTCACTGGGAAGGTCCCGTTCAAAATATTGGCTCGAAGAGCTAGACTGAGTGGCACTTTCTTCTAAATTCAGATTAACAGACTTAAGACTTGGGTTTAAATCATCACCTATTTCTTTTCGCGTGAACTCACTCAGAAAAGTTTCACCTTGAACCTTCGTTATAACTTTAATAGTCTGTTGAACAGAATCCTCACTTCTCTCAGCCTGAAAATTCAGATTCGTCTCCGAATGCCCAGGGCTGGTAACTCCGGGTTGTTTGGAGCCAGACACTGTTGTTCTTCCTCCTCGTAATCCCAAGTCCTCCTCACTAGCTTTTCTTCCCCACTTAGTTGGTCCTGTCCCTGATGCACCATAGGATTCAGATGGCATATATTCTGGTCCCTGCTGATTCCTTCGTTTTTCAACTCTTGATCTTGCTCTTCTTGAGGTCCTTGCCTGGAATGTAGGCTCTTTTTTTGTCGTTGCTTTGGAGTCTTTAAAGTGTATACGAGTCGCACGAAAATCCTTATTAACAGCCACACTAGGATATAATGAAACACCATTTTTATCTGTAACGGACGCACCTATTACTGTAATTAAAACTGTGAAACCCAGAGGCACAAGACTATACATCACGAGAAAGCCAACTAAAGACATATTTCAAGGAAATGGAGGAATAATATAGACTTCTTAGAAATTCATCCGGACTTGATCATCTCTAGCATACTATGAATCTCGGAACTCCCATCCCATTTATAATGCATGGCATACTTATCATGCAACTGAAATAATTGAATAGACTTTACCATTTTTGTCGTTCTATTATTCACTTAATCATATTTTATTTAATGCAACAAAAGGTAAACTCATGTTTCATGCCAAACAAAAGGCAATAGAGATCCGAAAACAAAAAACCAAGAGAGAGCGAAGATCAAATTTTGATGCATGAAATTAATTTGCTATCCATTTTTAAACACAGCATTATTTACTCGAATAAGTTCTCATTCAAATAAAGCTCATACTAGCTTACTATCTGTCCAGTGCATAATAATCTATTTCATAATTTTAGCTGATGGCCAGGTTTGTTTGAATTCCGCCAGCTCATCTAGTAAATAGTCTAACAAACAGTTTGGAATTACGGAGAGATCATGATGACAAAGAATCCCCCCCCCCGTTCTAAGGTAAGAATAGTAAAAAATCCTGGGGATACATTAATCGGACACCAGCCATCATATCCTATCAAGTTTGGTTTATATTCAGCAGCTTCTTCTAGAAGACGACATTCCAGCAGTCAGACATCATGATGAAGAGAATTTGGACCCCCCTCCCGATATAGAAGTCAAATCAGGTTCAGTTTCCAGACCATGGAACCATTGAAAATAACTCATTCCATCTTATTCGGCAATACTTCATTATTCCCTCCTTTAAAGGTATTATACAAGTTTTCAGGCAATCCCTCCGCAATCCCTTGCTCTTTACGCTAAAGCTTTTAATTGTTTTAAAAAGTAGAATTGTGGCAAAGAGTCAAACTTTAGCGTAAAGAGCGAGGGATTGCGGAGGGGACAACCCATTTCATATACGGAGTAATTTTTGTTCGTTTTAAGTTTTAATGTCGCTCCTTACTTTCTGCTAAAAAAATGATTTTTTTTTTATTTAATTTCTGAACGTTTTTGAATTAATGCATGTTTGGTTTTGGCTCTCCGCACATAAATTATTAAAATGAAATTTTTATATGAATTCTTTTTTTGGCTAAATGGCTTTCTCTTAGTTTCGATCAGACGATTTTGAGAAATAAGGGGTGGAGAAGGAGGTCTAGTTGCCCTGCAAATTTTCGGTTACTTAAAAAGGCAACTAGAACTTTTAATTTTTAACGAATGTTTTTATTAGTAAAAAATATACGTAACTTAAGAATTAACTTAGGTAACAAACTTTCATAATCTTATATTTTTGTTATGTATACGAGGGGGTTTGTACCCTCGTTAATACCTCGCTCTTTACACTAAATCGTAATTTTTGTCCCAATTCTTTAAGAATGACCCCTGAATCAGAAAGGCCGTAGAATAAATAGTTGAAATTACTAAAAATACTTTAGCATAAAGAGCGAGGTATTTATCTCCTCCTAAATACCTCGCTCTTTATGCTAAAGTATTTTTAGAACCCCTCATATGCGTAATAGTCTCTGTTTGTTTTAAGTTTCAATGCTACTCCTTTCTTTCATTTGCCAAAACGTTTTCATCGCCCTTTTCATTGAATTTTTCTTCCCCCATGACAGATTCCTCCAAGGAAAGATCCTCCAACATAGCCCCCTCCCCTCAGCCGCACCCCCAAACAAAATAAAATTCCCCCCTAAAAACGTCTGTACACTTCCCAATAACCATTACTATATGTAAACACTGGTCAAAGTTTGTAACTTGCAGCCCCTCCCCTAGGGATTGTGGGGGCGTAAGTCATCCCCAAAGACATAGTTATTACGGTTTTCGACTATGCTGAACAAAATGGCTATCTCAAAATTTTCATCCGTTGACTTTGGGAAAAAATGAGCGTGGGAGGGGGCCTAGATGCCCTCCAATTTTTTGATCACTTAAAAAGGGCACTAGAACTTTTCATTTCCGTTAGAATGAGCCCTCTTGCGATATTCTAGGACCACTTGGTCGATAGGATGACCCCTGGGATAAAAAAAATAATAATAATAAAAAATAAACACGCACCCGTGATTTGTCTTCTGGCAAAAAATACAAAATTCCACATTTTTGTAGATAGGAGCTTGAAACTTCTACAGTAGGGTTCTCTGATACTCTGAATCTGATGGTGTCATTTTCGTTAAGGTTCTACGACTTTTAGGGGGTGTTTCCCCCTATTTTCTTAAATAATGCAAATTTTCTCAGGCTCGTAACTTTTGATGGGTAAGACTAAACTTGATGAAACTTATATATTTAAAATCAGCATTAAAATGCCATGCTTTTGATGTAGCTATTGATATCAAAATTCAATTTTTTAGAGTTTTGGTTACTATTGAGCCGGGTCGCTCCTTACTGATTACTGTTATTGAGAAATAAAAGAATGAAGAAAAGAAAAGAATATGGAATATTCTACCTATAATCCAAAATATATGTAGAATATATGATATAGAATCAAACAGTTGTAAAGTTGTAGAAGTTAAGCAAGTTGTAAAAGTTTTAAAGAGATCGCATCACAAGATTTAACATATTAGAGAACCCTAGTGTGAGGTTTCAAGCTGCTACATACAAAATTACAGAATTTCGCTTTTTTTCAGAAGAAGGATCATGGATTCGTGTTTATTTGTTTTAATCCCAGGATGATCATATCGAACCGATCGTTCTAGAAGATTGGAAGAGCTCACTCGAACAGAGATTAAATGTTCTAAAGCCCTTTTAAAGTGACCAAAAAGATTTTGCCACTGGAAAGTGGCGTGTTCTACCATTTTGTAGCACCAAACTATGACTTTGCCCATGGAGGACTAAGTTGCAACCAACTTAAAATTCTGAGATAGCCAATTATTTGAAAAGTATCGAAAACTATATCTATTCAGTACCAGACCAAGTCTACGGAAAGTACTTAGTCGTACATCTTAGGCTTAGTCTGTTATGGCCTCATCTGTGCACTTCCAGCCTGTTATATCTGTGCCTTGCCTTTAATTGAATGTTTCCAAATTGTTTTTTGTAACTCTTTATCTGACCCTGCTAGGATAACTCAGCCCATAAAAACAGAAAAAAGAATCAAAATAAACACAAATGGGAAAATAAGTATCAGAGTGGACTGGAGAGTCCGGCCCCTTATAGTTTTTTTTAACTTAATTTACTCCCAAAATTATTTTATAGTTATTGCCACAATAAAAACTATTTAATGTTGCTCTTGGTCATACTGTTAACATTCTTCATAGTCCAGGAAATCTGAAAGTTTGTTGTTTCTGTGAGCTGCTGCATTAAAGTAACCAAAACCCCTCATGTCAATCCCATGCATGCAGATATAAAATTATTTCACATTAAGACATAATAGAGGGTCTTTCTATGTAAGGAAAAACCATACAAACCAAAAAACTGTGGTTAATAGTTTGTATGTGGCACAGCAGAACGTCAGTTTTCTACTTACCATGGGGTAACTCCGAAATTGTTAGTTTTACCCCGTATATAGGAGAAGTCTCTGAGAACAGTGTTTTAAAAAAAAAAAAATTGTAAATATGAAGAAGGTAGGAACATTACTTCAAATAATGGAAAAAAACAATTTCAATTAGTATCAGAGAGAGCAGAGAAAGCAAACTTTTGATCACTCGCAGGCCCTACTGCGCTTCTTTTGCAAGCTGACGACGGGCCGTTTCTGGAATGATGGTAGAGTGTAGGGACCAGCTGAAGAAAAATTCAACAATTTGGCAAACACGCAGTCTTCTTCGACTTCGTCAATGTGAACTTAACCATTCATACGAATCGTCGGCTAGGCTCAATCAGCGAAGATATTTTATCCAAGCAAGGTTTTTGTCGGGAAAGTCAAGCACCCTTGCGATACACCAGTCTTGTTGATCACATTCGGTATCGTATGCTATAGCATGGTACTCTTTTAGCCGTATGTTTAGCTTCTTTTCTTCCTCTTCTTCATGCTTACTGCTATCCGTATGACAGATGTCTATTTGGTCAATTGAGGAACTCAATGAGACAACAGCGTCAGAGTCTTCACTGGAAATATCATCTTACTATTTATTTTTCCATTTTGGCTAGAGCGTGTTCTTCTTTACTTTCCCTTTTTTTCAAACTTTTCTAATTTCTCTTTCTATCTATATTCAGCCACTCTTGAAGCCTCTGCAGGTACGATTAAGTCAGTTTCTCATCAAACAGCTCTTTGCCTACCGGATGTAACAGATACTGAGGCATAAAGAGAAGGGCAACATGCTGAGTTCGAGAGAAGTTCTAACAACACTGAAAAGCTAATCTGTTCAGTTGCAGTATTCACCCAGGTTGTCATTCTTTAGTTGAATTCGAGTCTTTGATTTTTTACCCTCAACATTTCGTTTGAACTTGGCTGGATCAAACTTCTCCTTGTCGACCACGTCACGCTTGATACACACCGGAATAGCCGAATCGTATATTCCTGTAACTTTTTGAATCAGTGAAGGGTTAAGGTAAGTCTCCCAGATCTGACATGAAATTTCCACGAAACTAAGAAGTACAGGCCAGAAGTCCTAACGGTTAAAATCAAGAAAAGCTCAAAACATTGGTAAATTAAGTTAAAAACAGTTAAATGACAGGGAATCGTGTAGATTTTGAAACATCAGGAGGGTGCTGGTACCAAAGGCCTCTTGGGCCAAAATTCCTCACCTTGTTCCGATTCCTGATATGCCTTGTTAGATTATAGACCTAATTTATATTTATCTTAATATTTGCTAGTCGTTTACTTTCAATTTTTGACACAATAACAATCTGATATGGTAACAATAGTAAAGCCTTCCGTTTATAGCAGACAATCATTGGGATAAAGAGTTGTTAAAATGATGAATAGTTGACAAATACACTTTACTGAATTCTAGGCTATAACTGCAAAAGACTAGCCACTCGTATACACGGCATAAATCCAGCCCCTGGTGCTAGAATTTACCCAGTACGTGGGAAGTCCAACATGGCAGAGTTACCACTAATGATTTTTTTCTGGGTTAAGTACTACACCCCTTGTATCTCCAGACTGGCTGGAGGATAAAATACTAATAAATTACAGCAAATACTTCAACTATCCAACTAATTTATCAGATATTTAGAATCGTTCTATCCTCTCTATAGTTTTCAAAACTATCACTGAAAAATTTACTACATACCTCGAGGCCAGCAAAGAACCTGTAAATTTGAAAATTCCTTCACTATAAAAGAAATCAAAAATGACGGCAATAATAAACACTGTTGTGAAGAATCAAGCCAAAGGAAGAAGACGAAGTATAAAACCTGAGACTTCTGTCTTCACTAAACCAGATAAGACGGGGGTATCGGACTTGCCCCTGTGTCGGACTTACCCCAGTTCACCCATGGGATATTCAACACCATCCCCAAATTCCTTGTTTTCTTCGTTAATTGTGTTTATCATCCATTCTCTTTGGTTGCTCAATTTTGAATGTGGGGGAATTTTCTGCGGGGGAAATTTTCCGGCGGGGAATACGTCTACCACCAAGACTATGAACAACATTTGATTCAGCCGATTTAAAGGCTTCAGTGAAGATCCAATCCTTGTAAAGTAAATAGTATAAGTACATAAAATTGATTTGTGCTATGTGCTTATCTGCCAAAGACCATAGGTTGGCGGCGCGCCTTGTTTACCTCTCATTCCAGGCAATCTAATGGTACTATGTCAATTTTTAATTCTTGGTCATTTGGTCATTCTTGGTCTTGGTCACCCGTACCATTTACCCCAACACTTGGAAAACTATAGGTTCTATGACTATCTTAGTTTTATGACTATATACCTTAGTTCTTCTGCCCTAGGAATGACGCATAGACGGATAATAGACAGACTTATCGATTAACAAATGAAGTAACATCATTTTTATACAATCCTACTAATACGGGGGTTACTACCAAATTTGCCTCTCACTCAATTGGACTATCTATCTTGGCTTTTTCTACAATTAGCCATGGCTTGGTGCCCACAACTATTCAATTTTAATTCAATTTTTTAATTCAATTTCGATTTTAATTAAATTCGAATAGTTGTGGGCATCAAGCCATGGCTAATTGTAGAAAAAGCCAAGACAAATAGTCCAATTGTAGAATTGTATAAAATGATGTTAGTTCATTTGTTGAGAGATAGCACATAGAACAGATTAGCCGCAGCAATATTGCCGCGGTCAAGGTAAGACGTGATGTTAGTAGCTGGCTTGGTGTTAAATCAGGATTTAGGCAGGAATATATCGCCCCCCCCCATTTATGTGGATTATTTTAAAGGACTTCGCCCTAAGGAGCACGGCAGAGAGTTTGGAAGAACAGGAATCATATGGGAAGGTAAAACTCTCATACACATAGATTATATAGATGAACTGAGTGTTCTAGATAAAAATGTTAGCAAAATGAACAAATTTAGGGAGGTTTTCAGAGTTTACGGAGAAAGAATAGGTTCGAATATAATATTAAAAAGATTAAATCACTTAGGCTACTAATAAATGAAGGTGAAGAGGTATGTTGGGTAATAAGAAGACTGACCAAGTGGATAGCTTCATTAACCTAGGTAGTATTATTAGTAAAGACGGTGGACGCAGTGAAGATGTGAAAATTAGAATAACCAAGGCCCAGGATGTTTTTTCTCGCACTAGAAAAACTTTGAAAGAATAGGAAGATAAGCCTAAGAAAATAGATTAGAATACTGCAAACTAAGATAAAGACAGCGATCAAGTATGATTTTAATACGAGGGCGCTTCAAAAGGCAGAGGAAAATATCTTCAATAATTTCCAGAGGAATTGTTTAAGGATAGTTTTAGGTACCCGTTTGACTTATTGTTCACATTTCGAATAATAAGCTGTAGAAGACTGTGGTTATATCTCACTTTCTTGGGCTATTATGAAAGAAAAATTGTGCTTTTCGGCCATCTATCTAGGGCAAAATTACAAGTAGGTCGTCCCCGAATGAGGCGGGAAGAGGTCATAAGAAAAAAAAGTAAAGGATTTTAGTACCTTCTGAGCTAGGATAAAGAGTAAAGCTGCGAATTGATTTCGGCGGAGGTAAAGCATGCGCAGCTGTTTTGGCCTCAGGTTACTTGGGACTGCAGTGAGTTGTTAGTAATAGTAGCAGTAGCAGTATATAGTTGAGAGTTTTGCAGTAAATTTGACAAGTGCAAGACGAACTTCCATAATTCGTCCTCAAGAATGTTCTAGAGTTTATCAAAATTTCTTTTCCCAGTGACAATACTGCTTTAAAATATGAAGACGATGTCATCTCTGGATATAACGCGACTAAATTTAGGGCTATCAACCCATATATTTTGCAATTGCTTTATTGTCACGACTAATAGTTCAAATAATGAATTCTTTCAAAAAAATGTTGGCTCAAAATTAAAAAAAATAAATAAAACCAGAAATTGATTAAGGTAGAAAAAAAATATGGATTACCTAATCAGCTACATTTTCAATTGACATATTCTTAGTCAGTCAGTCTTCTTGCGAAAAAAAAGCCAATCAGAAGGTCCGTGTATGTGGCCACACTCACCGTATCTATTTGTAATGGCTCTTGATCTTGTAGCATAAACATCCTTTAAAATGTATAAAAGGATAAAAGACATAGAGGTCCTTAGAAAAAACTGTGGCGGAGGTATCAGTGATTTTTTTTTCCTTGAAGGGAGGGGCTGTCTGAAACATTGAAACAAAAATTTTGGAAGGATTTGCAATTTTCAAGATTGCTGCAAATTTAGTTTAGGGCCTAAAATTTTTCGTTTATTAACATTTTAGCTTGACTCCCCTTGAATTAAGCAGTAATTTGTTTCCGTTTTAAGTTTCAACTTCACTTTTCGCTTCCATAAGAAAATCTTAGTTTTTTCTATTCATTTTGTAAAAATTGTCACCCCTATTGGGTAATTTAGCCTCTTTTCCTGTGCCTTGGAGGAAAAGGAGTCCTTCCTAGTCATCGTTCCGTGGACATAAATGCAAATATACATCTTACACACAATTTTTTTTCCTTGGTAAGAGGGGTTTGCAACGACTCATTGAATATGTTCCATTACACCAAGAAAGGCTAGAGGGTAAGCCAGCCTAAAATTTTACCCAGAATACCCTTCATTAAAATTTAATAAATTGTCCTAAAAATGAAGTTTTTGAGCCTTCAACAGCATCCTTTAAAATAAATGTGGAACAACGTACTAAAGTGGATAACTATTTGCTACCATTAAATATACTTTCATTAAATATACTTTAAAGTATAACCCATTCGTATATACATTTAATATGTTTAGGGACGAAATATTGGATCGACTTTTCGTGTGTCCTTGAAAACTGTGATTTTTAATAAGGTTTTACGATAGTTTTCAAACCATTGCCTATTTTCATTCCGTGGCCTTATTGCCATCGTCAAGCATAGTCCGTATTAATTCAGCCAGGTCTAACTTTTACAGCTTTAGATATCGATGATTTTGACGTTCGTCAAAATCTAGGGCAGAATAACTACCCCAGTTTTTCCTTTTTGTCGAAGAAAACCTGCCAGTGGAAAAGTCAACAGAAGATAGTAGCTTTGGCACCATTTTTCACGGGGAATTTTCTAGAAAATATCAAAATAATTATTTGAATCGCTTCAGATGTAGATTATAATCTAATTGATCTCTTTTTTTTACCTCTAAGCAATTATTTCCCAAAATTACTTCTCCCTATAATTTTGATTGTTTGCTGCAGTTCTGTATAGTACAGTATGCTATTTAAGAAAAAGGAGAATAAAAAGTTTTTGAATTTTGCGAGATGTCTCTTACAAAATCAGAGTCTAGTCTATTGCCATAACAAAACCCATTGTAGAGAAAGTTTGAAAAGAGAAAATTTAAAGACTCTGTATTCAATTAAATAAAAAGAAGTTTTTTTTAACTGACAGTAAGGAGCGACATTAAAACTTAAAACGAACAGAAATTACCCCGGATATGAAAGGGGCTGTTCCCTCTTCAACGCCTCACTCTTTGCGCTAAAGTTTGACTCTTTCTCTCAACTCTACTTTTTAAAACAGTAAAAACTTCAGCGTAAAGAGCAGGGCGTTGAAGAGGGAAGAGCCCTTTTCATAGACGGGGTAATTTCTGTTCGTTTTAAGTTTTAATGTCGCTCCTTACTTTCAGCTAAAAAAAAACTTTTTTTATTGAATTTCTGAACGTTTTTTAGCTAATCCATGTTTTGATTTCGGCTCTCCGCAGATGAATAATTAAAGCAAAATTTGCATATTTATTTATTTGGCTAAATGGCTTTCACATAGTTTTGATCGAATGATTCTTAGAAAAAAGGAGGGGGAGGAGGCCCAGTTGCCCTCCAATTTTTGGGTACTTAAAAAGGCAACTATAACTTTTAGTTTTTTACGAACGTTTTCATTAGTAAAAGATATACGTAACTTACGAATTAGCTTACTTAACAAAACTTCTATATTCGTATGTTTTTATTACGTATATGAGAGGATTCGCCCACTCGTCAATACCTCGCTCTTCACACTAAAGCTTAAAGTTTGTCCCCTGAATCACAAAGGCCGTAGAATAAATAGTTGAAATTACTAAAAATACTTTAGCGTAAAGAGTGAGATATTAGGAGGAGGTGAACCCCTTATACGCGTAATATTTTCTGTTCGTTTTAAGTTTTAATGCTATCCCTTACTTTCAGTTGAAAAAACTTTTTCATATTTATTTTTTCATTGTTTTTTGAAATAATGCTAGAAAATGCTGCGCGCGCCCCCTTTATGGAAATCTTCTTCCCCCATGACGAATTCCTCCATGGAAAGTTTCCCCCACATAACCTCCTCTTTTCCGTTCGAATGAGTCCTCTCGCAAAACTCTAGGACCACTGGGTCGATACGATCACCCCTAAAGAAAAAGGAAATAAAACAACAAATAAACACGCGTCCGTGATTTGTCTTCTGGCAAAAAATACAAAATTCCACATTTTTGTAGATAGGAGCTTGAAATTTTTGCTACAGGGTTCTCTGATACGCTGAGTCTGATGGTGATATGACTTTTAGGGGGTGTTTCCACCTATTTTCTAAAATATGGCAAATTTTCTCAGGCTTGTAACTTTTGATGGGTAAAACTAAACTTGATGAAACTTATATATTTAAAATCAGCATTAAAATGCTATTCTTTTGATGTAACTATTGATATCAAAATTCCGTTTTTTAGAGTTTTGGTTCCTATTGAGCAGGGTCGCTCCTTACTACAGTTCGTTACCACGAACTGTTTGACACCTTGAAGTATCAACTTATTATTTCGAAATATCTCTTCCCTTATCGTAGAGAGCTCCTAGCACCGGCTTATCCCGTAAGGGGGGAAATCTCAACAAATTCTTCATCTAGCTAAACGTTTTTACATTATAAACCACGGCCGGACTTAAAAACTAAGACACGTCTAAGTAGCAATGTAAATAAAAAAAACATTATGAGTTGCCAGGTAATCAAAATGACGTATATAACTTGACGAGCCCATACGTGAATGAGTTAAGGGAATGAGTTGAAACTCTCTAGGAGTGTTTGGGCAATCGGGTGGACCTCAAATCTTGACCTGGAGGGGGATAAAGACACGGAAGATTTTTTATTTCCTATTTATCTAAACGTTTGCATTTTAATCCCCTGTAGGGCTTATAATCTATTTACGGTTAAGTAACAAGGCAAATGAAAAGACAGTAGGTGTTTCCAGGTTAACAAAAAGCGTATCTTCAATAATTTCGGAAATGCTTGGGGGTTAAATTAACACTTCGAGTGAGCGTTGGAAAGGAGGGAGCTAGTGAATCTTTAATTTTAATTGACGGGAGGGGTAGGGAGGGCTTCATTTTTATTTCGAATCCACACATAAATTCTAGCATTGCAAGTCCCTACGGGACTAGACTCTACTCCTAGTGAAATAGCGATATAAATCAAAAGACGCTGCGTATATAGAGGTTACCAAAACAGTTTATCTGCATTATCTCAAGCAGAGCTCGGGGAATCGAGGAAACTTCGAGGCTGATCGAGTTTCGAACTGATCCAAAAATGATTTTTTGATATTTTAGAAAGCCCCATTTTTAAGGGCCCGTATCCCAAAACTAAAACTGTTTTCTATATATCAGGGTCGCCAGGACGTAGGAAATGTGAGTTCTAAGTTTTAAGCTGTTCAGAAAAAAGCAAGATTTTGGTCTCATTTCGCTATTATACGGCAAACAATTTATTTCATTGTGAATTGGGTCTCATTGGCTCAGGTACTTACAGCAAAGTAGTGGAGAAAGTTTTTTGGCCCTTTTTCATACCTAGTTTTTAGGGGACCAATATTTGTTTGCCAGTTTTTCATTCTGCACTAGGATTCAGCCTGAAAACTGAAAACATAACTATCGAGCGATCGGCAAAGAAAGTTTCCTGACCCTATTTAGGGAATCCTAGCCCCCCCCCCAAAAAAAAAATTCTCTACATACTAGATTCCGCCTGGTCAGAGGGCTAACGGCCAGAAGGTTCAAACTGTTAAGGGCAAAAAGTATTTTTTTAGTGTGCAGTTTGCCAGGAATTCCACAGCGATCCTTGCTATATATCTCAAAATGTGTCAATTGCTGTGGAAGCCACATACCTTAAACAAAAAGCGTATGTCTTGTTAAAAGAAAAACTTTATGTACTTAAACTTTCTAAACAGGATATTATACAATTGTAGATTGCTGCACAGGTGTAGCACTCAGAGTAACACACTTCCAGATTCCGAACTTCTCCAGGGACTATAACTTCATAGACTTCCGCAATTACAAATATGCTAACAGGTAACGCTACACCATCAGCTATTAGGCCAATATATAATAACCCTCAAACGCCTTCTATTCAACTTGCCTTTTTGAATAAGATCCTTAACACAGCAGCAACAAGAAGCATTAAAAGTGAAAAACTTAGCTTTTAAAACTGTAATAGACCATAATCTTCATCTATTCCGGGAACCGACTACATATAGGCCAAACATCTTACATTGATGTCATACTCGCCTCAGTATCTATTCAAACTAATTATTTAATTTGTACGTTTGGGCTGTCTAAAGCAAATTTGTCTAAGCCTTTGAGAGTACATCTTTTGAAACAGATTGTATTTCAATAGTGCCACCAATCAACTATATTGGAAAACCTGAATTACGAATGGTTAGCAGCCTGCTCTAATACTATGCCCTCTACTATCTCAACACTATTTAGGGCCAAAGTATTAAGTTAGAATTAATTGCACTATAGTGGAACCTTAGATCTTTTTTCAAACATACTCAAGAGTAGGATTACTCAGTAAAAAAAAATGGATATGATATGCTACATAAAGACTATCGTAGCCAAAACAACAATTTAAGATTTCCTGTGTTTTGGTATGATCAACGCAAAAGCCTTGAATTGCTTGCATCAATTCAAGAGCGATATTGCTCTTGCATTGATTCTTTTTTTTCTCTCCAACCATTTCCTGTAGAAGGAACGATCATTTAAAGCTTGTGAGTTTTCTTTTTTTCATTTTTTTTATTGGCTTTTTCCCGTCTTTTTATATGTGTCCGCTCATTTTTAATATTCGTGGCTCTCTGAGTTCTTCTTTCCTTGTGCTTTACCACTATAATTTTTTTTTCTCTTTAACTTCTTATTTCTTAATTTCCTTGTTTTAGCTTTCAATTTTATCCCTTTTTCTCTTCCCTTTTTCTTCCTCAAATATCACACTTTGAGGGGGAACTTCCCGTGAATTAACAAAAGGATTAATTCTTTAAATGAAA
This sequence comes from Artemia franciscana, assembly GCF_032884065.1. Taxonomy (NCBI): domain Eukaryota; kingdom Metazoa; phylum Arthropoda; class Branchiopoda; order Anostraca; family Artemiidae; genus Artemia; species Artemia franciscana. The sequence goes on along the minus strand of NC_088882.1, from coordinate 22,139,250 downwards.
ACTATGGGGATTGAACCGAGCTAGAAACAAAACTCACTTCAGCTTCCACGAAGAATTCCTAGGCTCAGTGATATTCTCACAGAAGGGCTTCACACAGTCTTCGTCAATATCAATAGGGATTATCAAATTGGACCGGGATGCACCGCTTTCTGAGTAACTTCTTTTAAAAGTGAACCTAAAAACATCGAAGTATATAAACATCTCCCTCAAAATTATTAACGTACCAAACCCTAGTTTATAGAACGATATCATCGTGAAGACACTTACTCGGGGAAAAAGGGGAATTCATCACCCATTGCCAAATCTCTAAATTTGGCCCAAAGTTCCTTACATATCTTACTCTGTACAACTACGAAGTGTCTATAATATCTTGTCAATCATTTGAGATTTTAGAATGGATACTGGAGCTAATATTTCGCCACACAGTGCTTTTTAGATCAGATCCCCACTGGTTTCTCTACACTACACTGGCTGGATATTCTGAATTCTGAATATTCTGGGTATTCTGAATAGGATGGCTTTATTCTTTTAAACGGTCCTCACAAAAGAGTATATGCAACGGTTTATTTTTTCTTTTTTTAATCCCTTCCGTCTGACATGCTCTTGACTACTTTCAAGATATTGGATCTGTTTTTAGAGTTTAAAGAATTCAGACACCCCCCCCATGCAAACACACACTCTCCAAAAGCTATGATTTCCTGTGTGTTCGCCAATCGCAAAGCCCAAATCAAACGACCATATTTAATTTTTTTTTCTTTTTTAACGAGAAAATGTCTCTATTGAGTCCTTTATCCAAGAGGAACACAAAAAAGCAAAATCGGTGGCTAGTCAATGAGACAAAAAAAGCTTCGGTAGCCCACACTTACAGGTAATCTCGCCAGCTGTGGCATACTATTTACCACAATGAAATTTCATTATGCAACCTTTTCCAATTAATGAAGCTTTTTTAACATCTTCCAACAGATGCTTTGGCAAAGAGCTTCGAAAACTCGAACACCACCAAAAGTTGTCTTATCGTTCAAAAACAAAGGACGACGAAATCAAAAACAAAACTCGGCATTCTGCAGAAAGTCTACAAAAGTGGCGAAGATTCGTTCATTAATTCAGATCAGATGAATTCGTGATTTTAGACTGGAAAAAATTAGTAAGTTAGAATTCTGATGAATTCTGAAGTTTTGAAGTATCAAACGAAAAATGACAAACAAGGATTTTTATCTCTTTTTAGAAGATTCGCAAAGCAGTAGCAAATTTGATGATATACCACTTGTCTTAGAAATTATATAGTTACAAACTGTAAGGATGGTTAAACTTGGTCATCCAAGCTGATAATTGCAAGGAAAGTAGGCTATCTTATGAAAAGGACACTTCCCGAATAACTTATAGACTACACATACTTGCAGGCATTATTTAAAGTTTCGAAATTCAAAGATTCCCAGACCTTTGAAATTTCGATAGCGGTAAGAGCCCAAGGAGTGCCATTGGCTGTAGCTATGCATTTACCAAATTTCAGTCTTATCTAGCACAGAAAAGTGGTCAGAAAAGGTCAGAAAAGCTGTATAGGCTTGTAAAACTCATCATTCCCGTATTTTTCATCATGGAACTTAACCAATACAGTAAAACCTGATCGGTGAAAAAAAAACCTCCTTCTCTTTCCACTGTGGTGGCTGGAAAGGAAGGGCTTGGGGGAGGGGAGAGGGTGAAGGACTCACTTTGTACCTCCAATAATACAGATTGGAAACCCATGTATGATTCCTATTCAGACATAGCGACAAAAGCCTATCTTCCTGCAAACAGATTTGCTGTTGGAAGTTGGAAGCTTGAACTTAAGCTTATTTTTGTATAGAGTCAGGGCCTAGCGCAATTTACACCAAACCTGAACATAACTAAGCCATACAGAGATATTCTTCAGTTTAGACTGGTTTGCTTTGTATTTAGTCACTCTACAACTTAAATTTTTTACACCAAGTTTTGACGTCAAGTAGGATTAATCTAGTTAGCAGAGACACTATCATGACTTTAAAAAAGCCCATAGCCGCTACTCTTTTCTTTTTAGCCGTCAGTCACGATGAAGTTTAACGGCGATTATCTAAAGGCGCTGATACTATTGATTATGTACCCCTGCGTGTTACATAATAGTTTTTTCTATGGTTGTTACGTACTAGGCAGTGTTTTCTTCAAGAATTCTTTGGTTGTTACGTAACTGTTTAAAAACCTGCGAGGAACAGCTAGGAAAAAACCCTCAGAGCAAGATATTTTCCCGCCAAGGCATTTGTATTGATTATGATCGCGGATGCACGGTTATTTGTTTTTTTTTTTTTGTTTGTTTTTTTTCTCAGGGGTGAACGTATTGATCCGTGGTCGAATGAAAATGAAAAGCTCTAGTGCCCTTTAATTGACCACAGAGCATGGAGGACAATTAATTGCCTCCCCATGCCCCTCCCCTCCCGCGCCTCTTTTCCTCAAAATCGTCCGATAATAATTTCAAAATCGCCATTTTGTTCATCATAGTTGAAAGGCCTAGTAACTAAGCCTCTGAGGATATGATGAACCTCCCATAGTCCCAGTGGATAGGTCTTTAAGCCACAAATTAATCTGTTGTTTACGTATAGCAAGCGTTATAGGAAACTGTGCATACATTTTTCTGGAAGGAAGGATTTTCTGCTGGTGGGGCTTCCCTCGGGGATAATTTTTCTCGGAGAGGGAAGTCTTCAAGAGGTGAATTTTCAGGGGAAATTTTAAATTGAGGGAATTTGTATGAATTCCTACACAAAATCCTTCTTATGTCTTGCTTTCTCTTTTCTGTCTCAATTTTAAGCATGGAGATGTTAAGGGGTAATTGTCCAGGGTAAATATTCACCAGGACTGAATTGTCTAGAGAATAAATACTTAGGGAGGAGGGATTTTTTCGTAGGGGAGTAGCCAGATTTCCTGAAATTATTTAAAAACCAATCATAAATTAAATAAAAAACCCGTTGTTTTCGACGGAAAAGAAGGAGCAACAGTAAAACTTAAGACGAATAGAAATTATTATCTATGAGAGGGAGTTACTTCTCCACAATACACCGCTCTTTAAACTAAAGTTTGAATTCTGTCCAAATCCTTTAAGAACGGCTCCTGAAATACTACGCTCGATCAATAAGAACAATAAGAAGCTTTTTTAAAGTAATAAAAAACTTTAGCGTAAAGAGCGAGGTGTTGTGGATGAGTAACCCCCTCATATACGTAATAGCTTCTAAACGTTTTAAGTTTTAGTGTTGCTTCTTACTTTCACTTGAAAACACTTGTTTTTTTTTAATTTCTTATAGGACCCTGGAGTCATCAAAATGAATTGTATATAACTTGCACAGTTTGATAGATAGTAGCTTGTGCTCGCAAACGTTCCGTTTACGTGGACGCTTTTTTCTCTAAACAAACTGTATAGTACACAATTTTTATAGTATAACCCTCAGAAGCACTTGGTTTTCATTTTTAGATTTTTTGACAACCATATACAAATCTATAAATTTGGAAGTCAAACCCAAAAAACAGTCTCCACTGGAACAAATTTGAAAATGCACGTTTTCAGAGAGCGGCTGCTGTGGATAAAATTGTTCATAGTAACCATGTTTTAAACTCAAATCAACAATTTCTGCATTGAAAAGATTTTATGATGAGATTATTAAGGGATGAGACTCATTGTGTGGTAAATATACCATTTCTAGGAAAAGAAATCATTTTTCAATCTAACCATTTTTATTCTTGGATTCTTTTTATTCTTTGTCAAGAGTAATGTTTTTCTCTTCTGACCTGAGTAGCGACAGATGAGTTATGAGATGCTTCTCGTCCTTTTTAAACGTTTTCCACTTTGTCGTGATGTCAATCGCTCACCCAGGGATCGCGCTCACGACCTGAGAAACTCTCAAACACTTTCTTTTAAATATTTCCCAGAGCCCCAATCGTGTAGTATAGAGTACACAAAATCCGCGGTAACTGGAATTATAGCTATTTTTTAGCTATGGGTGGTGCAGCAGGAAACAACTTAGCAAACCAATTGCCAAGATCGTAACCCGACGTTGATGAACGACCTTTGTAATAGTCCATTCCATAACGCACACTTCGTTGTCTAAAAGTAGCAAAATGGCAATCAATATAAAGACAAACAAAAGTACTTTTTGTATTAGCCGTCTCACTGAATGGGTTGAGAATGACTTGTAATCACACCCAAACCTTTAGTTATTGCTAAAGGATCGCCTATTTCACTTCTTAATGCTAACTGACAGGAGTTCCAAATACGTAGTGTTTACGGGAGTACATTGAAGGTACGTCATATTGTAGTGGTGAATGTGTTCGTGAGTGGTTTTTTTGTTCAAGAACACGCAGGAGGGGGACAATTGGTATTACCGACTCTCGATGTCTCAACAAAGGACGCATAAAGAAATGTACAATTGTCCGATGAGAAGCCGGGTAGATAGTCTATAGGAAATAAAACGTTCCATCCCACTGATGGTTCCAGAATTTTTACCAATTACTATTCTATTTTTTAAACCATGAATATCTCTCAAATTATCGTTAAGATGGACCCTTTCATTCTCGACGAGAGAGCTGATGTAAACCCTACGGTGTTCAATTGAAAATTTAAATTGGAATGCATCGTTCTTATCAGCAGAGATTTTTCTATTAATTGCACCATACAAATAATTCGTGCTACTATATTCTTTGTATTTTAGGGTGAGATGTAGGTATAAACAAGTGTTTAACAATTTTATCCATTCTTCTTCCTCCCCATACACTAGTCAATCGTTTGGTCTAACTTTATATCATATGTACGATCTTTTCTCAGGATATCATATGTATTTTTAAAAACATAATCAACAAGAGCAACTTCATACTTTCTGTCGCAGTTGAATGCGGGGGAGACTTTTGTCAAAAAAACTGTTTTATTGAAATCATCGTAGAGAGGGTCACAGACACTGGACATGAGAGTCAAATTGAAATCATTGGGCATTGTGAACGTGTTCAGCGGCAATCCAAGAATCATGATCAGAGTTGTGTCCTAGCCAATGAACAAGCAAGTGTCTCTTACCCTTGCGAGTTTGACTCTTTAATATCCTTTCCATCTGACACATTCCAATGTTTTTAACTTTTATAATTTATAGTCATAAAGATCCCCAAGAATCTCTTAATATTTCATACCACATAGACGATACGTTCCAGGTTTAGTGTCTAAGAATTTTGACACTTTAAAAATGTCAGTGGACCATAAGTAATTCCCTTTTTCAAAAATATTGCTAGTTCGATTGATTCGAACTGTACCAGAAACAATGAATTTCTTCTTTTTCATTTGCCTTTCATTGGAATATTGTTGAAGAAAAATATCAAGTGTATTCTTACCGTCGTGATGAAATTGCAGAGTACCAAGATTGGACAGGGATTAGTGAGGACGATGATTATAAATCAATATGATTTTATCTAAATCTTGAATAGAAGCAGTAGTATTTTTCAAAGCAAAATATCTTGAGATTAAAAGTCGAATAGTCCTTATCAAACGTTCAGCCAATTCCGCCTTTATGGGAATATGACTATGATAGAGCATTGTATTATATTCCAATAACACCTTTTCTACATGCATGTTAAAAACTTCACTACCTCGATCTGTTTATAATTATCTTGTTCAAAGATGAATTCAAGGGCATTAGATGCCATCCCCTCTTTTTTAGCGCAATGAGACGACATATGCATAGCGACTAAAAACACTGATTGCAACTACAATAGACTTGTACAGACCATTGCGAAGCCATTGAACCACGTCTAGGTTAAAAAGATCTGCTTGTAATATATACAATGGGAAAACGCTTTAGTTTTTCGACATTGACTACCAGGAACTCTATGAATTCAATGAAGAGTGTAACTTGGTTCATTGTGTAAATGCTCTATCGCTAGTTTTTTTTTCTTTTGAAGTCCAGTGACTCGAGCAAGTAAGGAGGGGGAACTTAAACTTCCCACTTTACCAATATTCTTATGAACACGTTTCAAAACTTGATCCATTTTGAACAAGTTGTGAAGTGCCCACTACGCTTTTGTGTCCCAACAGGTGATACGTTGATATTAAGCCACCTTCGCTTGGTGTCTTTAAATAGTTGTCTCAACTTTGTGTGCTAGTATTTTCCGAAAATGACTTAAAATCATCAATTGGTATTTGACCATATTCCCTTAATCAATTTAAAATATGTTAATTTCTGAGAAGACTTATGGCAAGTTTGATGACCTTAAAAATTTATATATATGATTGTCAAAAGATTCAAGTCTTTTAAGATTTGCAAACAAATCTAATGTTAAATGATCTAGATTGTAGGTCTTGCCGTAGATTATAACTTCTCTCTTTTTTACCATCAATTTGTATATGTTAACTTTCAGCCAGATAAGCGACAGCTTGAACGGTTTAGCCATTTGTTTCTAGAGAATAGTGTTTACAAGTCCCGCAATTATTGACAGTAACAGTGAAAAGAAGCTACCACCCGCTTGAAGACGCCGTTTTCTTTTAAAATGGTTTCCCTTATTTTTACATGTTCGAGCACATGAAAGAGAACGATATTACTTTGTCCGTTGCTCAACTACTTCTGGCAATTAAAAATTGCCTTCAATTAATTTAAACAATACTCTAATAGGAGATTGATGAATTAATTGTCAGTAATATGTTTCGGTATAGCCTTCGTATGCTGCGGTTTTGAATAAACCACAACGGAAAATAAATGTCTGTTTTCATGTAGTTTCCTCAGTGTCATGATGGCAACTAATGACCATTTTTACTGTTCACTGGTAGATATACGGTAATTTTGTACCTCAATCTGTTGAATAAGTACTTATGTTCAAATAGACAAAAATAAAATACATGTTTTCTTTAAAACAAATAAAAGCACAACAAATTTTTATAATGATATATTTGCATAAGCAATAAACAACATGCAATAAAAAATTCGACATTAAAACACTTAAATATTAAAATAGCACTTAGGCACGTAGATCCGCTAGCGTACCAACCTCTGCGAGCGGCCGATCGGGTGCAATCGGAAGAGCGCGGGGGCTGAAGGCCACCTGACCGATGACGATGAAAAATAATAGTATAATTTTAGCACTTTTTAAATACAACGACGATTCCGCCCTGTGCGAAAAACAATAAAAACACTATATATACAAAACACACTGCAGAGTTGGAGACTAGGACAAAAACTGTTGAGATGGAAAAATGGACCCTCCGCCCCTAACTATTGAACTTTCTCCAGACCAGGATGATGTCTAAATTCTACACATACATCCTCGTCCGAAGTGAGATAATGACCGTGCAGTAGTAAATTCACAACATCCGCGCATAGATAGACCTTATCCGATAAGGCTGACATGGCATCTTTTCAACTCTAACTATGTAGTTTTTTTATTTTAAAGAGCAGATCGTCGTAAATCTCGCCCTTGATATTTAACTATTTTTCACAGTTTCTTTAAGCACTCATCCTTAAGTTTTCTTTCGCATAGTGTGTAGGCACCCCCTTGCAGACTTTCCTGATTTCCTCAGTGAAAATTCTCATGTTCCACTATTTCAGCCTCGTACCCATTGGGTAAAATACTAAAACATGTAATAATATTTCCGAAAAATATCTATGGGTCTAAAATAATTTGTCCTTATGATAGGACTGGTATTTTATATATTGCCCTCTGCAAGTGGCAGTGAAGGCTTCACATTTCTCAATATATCTCGTGGCTTCGTAGGGCAGAGGTGCTTACATTCTCGCCTTTCTTGGTGTGCAAGGGTCTTGAAGGGGTTACATCTTCACCGGTTTGCATGTTTGGACCAGTTCCTGCATCACATAACCCCTTCTTTCTTGGGGAGGACTCCTTGGTCGGTTTTTCAGGAATAAAAATCAGATTTTATTTTTTCCAAAACCTTGAGTCTAATTTCAACATGTCTCCCCACCCATTAAAGTCACATCTAATAACCCATGCACCAAGTACATCATGAAACTTCATGAACCAAAAAATGAAAACTTTTAGTTTTCCTAAAAACATGAGTCTAGTTTTAACATGTCCCCGGTTAAATTCGCTTCTAATAGTCCACCACATAGTCACATACGTCCTTAAGCGTATAATAAAACTTCCTGGAATAGAATTAAATTTTAGTTTTTCATATAACTTGAGCCTAATTTTAATATGCCCCCGCCCCATAAAATTCGCCTCTATTAACCCATGCGCCAAGCACATCATCAATCTTCATGAAATAAAAAAACAGATATTTAGTTTTTCTAATAACCTGAGCTTTAACACGTCTCAAGCTAAATTCACTTCTTACAGTCCAGCGCATGTCCCCAAGCATATCATCAAACTACCTAAAATGAAAATTAAACTTTATTCTTTCAAATAACTTGAGCCTAATTTTAACACACCCTCTCCCTTTAAATTTGCATCTAATCACCCACGCGGCAAGCATATCATCAAACTAGCAGTAACAAAGTATAAATTTTTAGTTTTCTCATCCATGGGTTTCACCATATTCCCCCACTAAATTTGAGTTTAATAAGCCATGCATAACCAAAAACATGGCTTCAAGTGACTGCATACCCCCTCATGCTTGTAGGGAGGAAGGGCTCTCACACAATAATTCACTATTATACTCAAAAAGACAAATGTCAAATTTTCCGCATAGGATCGTCACTGATAAATCACTTAATTTACCCAACATCTCTTAATTTGAAAGAGAAATAAACATGCTTTTTCCCTTTGAAAAATTGTTCCTTTTCACAATTACCTTTATGATGGAATCTGGCTGACAATTTAGCAGACAAAGCAGATATTAAGCAAGCCTCTTCGCCCAATTATTTAGTCCTACGCATGACGCTAACCGATCGCAGAAACTAACCCTATACCTGACGGGAGCGTATAATCAAGGGTTAACGTAAACAGGGGGCAGAAGGTAATCATTTAATGATCTGTCGGAATAGACCTCGAATAGCGAAAAGCACTCTTGAAATAGCGGACAGAAATTATGTCTTTAATGTGAACAAGTAAGGTTATTTTGCCTCCAATAAATCTCTTTTACGGGGGAGAGGTTAGGGTTTTAATTGCTATTTCCATATAGAGAATAACATCAACTCTAATTTGAGTACGATCTCACCCTATTTTTTGGGAAACCATCCCTTAATATGCATAGAAACTTACCTGCAAATAGCTTCGGCCCAATCCCTTTTAAATAAATATTCTTGCACTAGTCATCTCGAAAGTTAGACTGATGAATTTCCACGTTTGGACCAGGGTTTTATAGGCCTCGGAAAACAAAGGAAATTACCCGGTCCATTACCCGCTATGATAATAACATTCTCTTACAAACACTGTAGAAAATCAATAGGTGTCTACACCACATAACGGGACCCCTTTATTCTTCTTGAAAATCAATACATAACGGGAGTCCTTTGTCTGTTAGCAGCAATGAAAACGAAGGGCCTGTGTACCACCAAAAAAGCCTATGTAAATATGACTAAGATCATTTTTACAACCGGAGGTTTCCCATTTGACTTGTGGGTCCTGAGGTTTTTTCCTGAACTCTTAGATTTTTTCAACAATTACACAGCAACCAAACAAATCGCGAAGAAAAAAAATTCACATTACGTGAAAATCACGTGTGCATAATCAATACTAACGTCTTGATGGGAAAACATCTTGACTGACGAGCCATGAGGGTTTTCGTAGGTTTCTAAATAATTACGTAACAATCAAAACAATTCTTGAAGAAAAACACTCCCTACTACGTAACAACCTTTAAAAAACTAATACGTAACAAACAAGTATAAATAATCAATAATATTGGCGTCTTGTGGGAATCGCCGTTAAAATTCTTTGCGATTAACGGTGAAGAAAAAAAGAGTAGCAGTTATGGGCCTGTTTAAAGTCATTATAGCGTTACTACTCTAGTTTTTGCCCTAATTTTATTTTCCTGGCCAACTTTTTACCCTCCAATCTTCAGTCCTTCAATCTTTTTGACCTCTAATTAGACTACATGCATGATTTTAGTTTAGGCAAGACGGGACATGCCTACATTTCTACAAAAAATTGTCGTTCTACTATAAGCTGTTGGAAAAGCCACGGCCAAATATGTGACTCCAGTAATTACAGATTTCAATTTCTTGTGTGATTCCAGTTCCAGCAAGGTTCGCAATACCCACCTTTCTTCATCTATGAGGTATAGATCAGTGGCATAATTTAGGACAGCTACCTCTACAGCCATATCTTTTAAAATTTTCGACTGTTCTGAGAGAAATAGCTACGGTATCTTCAAATTTCGAATTGATGACAAATAATGCTACACAAGAGGGAATGAAAATGGCAGGGAAGGCTGATCACCCTTGGAAAAGTTTTGGCCATTGACAAAGGTACTATACGCCAGAATTAATAGCCATAGAGCAATATCTTAAGATTACTACGGATTGTTCTGGGTATCCGCCTGACTGGCCGTGTTTCAAACAGTAGGTTGTACGAAAAGTGCGGTTCAATCCCGCTTTCTAGGGCTATAATGAGAGAAAGGTTGAGATGGCTTGGGTACGTTCTAAGGATTAAGGATGACAGACTGCCGAAGATTGTCCTTTTTGGCCAACCGCATAGGGCTAAATGGAAAGCAGGTCGTCCACATTTAGTGTGGGAGGATGTCATAAAGAAAGATTCAAGGGAAATGGCATTTTCCTGGGAGGGTGTAAAGAAGAAACTTTGAATAGATTTGGGATGGAGAAGGAGCGTGCGTAGCTGTGTTGGCCTCAGGCAGCTTGATACCACGGTAAGTTGTTAGTAGTAGTAGTAGTAGTAGTATCTGTTCAACATAATGACCGCTGGGAATAAAAATAATACACGGAACACACTACTCTTTGCTAAACCAATGCATAGACAAAAATAAGGATCACTCAATAACCTTACACTACAGACAGAGTCGTCAATCTCAATTTAGCTATTCTGAGAATTCGTCTGAGGATTGGTTTGGCAAAGGAAAATCAATTAAACTTTGTAGAAGATTTGATTTCTGGACAACTCCAAAAAGAAGAATTTTACTGCATTGTTTCTACTATTGTGGTGAATTAAATTTTAAACTAAAACTATTATTACAAGCTTTGTCAACATGTTCATTGCTATCTTCTATTAAAGCCTTGAAAAGTGTTGATAGACTTAAAAAACGAATTCAAGCGGTTTGGCATTTTTCTACTTCATCAACTCGATAGCACTATCCTAAGTTTTGCACAATTTATTATCATTTTCTGGAATAATCAGCCTAAAGCAACACAACTTCAAAGAGGATCTATGATGGGAAACCTTTTCATATGGCTCTAACCCCTTCCTCGGAGGTATTCCACAGAAAAAATTAGTCTGGTTGACCAATCAGAAGATGCTTACTATCTATGGGGTTTTTCGACTTCTTCACAGAACTTTTCGTTGGTGTGCCCAAATAAATGTTTTTGAAATAAATTTATCTCACTTTTAAGAAGTGAAATAAACAAATTTGGTTTGTTTTTGGTAAAAATTGATATTTCTGCCACGGGATAACCCAATTTAAAAAATGGACTTCGCCCAGTTGAGTTCTTAAACTTATATTTTTATACTGCGTCTATCTGTAGATAGCACAGTAGGCCTAAGGGATAAAATTTTCATGACAAAACAGAGTTAAAAACTAAGTTTTAGTTATGGAGGCAGAAAAGTAGAATTCCCTAAAATCATAATATCCAATTTCTTTTTGGACAAGGGTGCAATTATACTAAGTAATAAAGCTTTTGAAATGAAAACAGCGATTCTGTTTTTTTCTAACGGCCACTCCAACAATGTAAATTGTACTTAACCTTTTTGTTTATAAATACTTTATGACCAGTTACAATAATATTATTTTTTCTTTAGAATTCCAATATACTGGAGTTTAAAAAACTCCAGTATATATTTGTTATTCTTGAGGAAGCCTTATAGCCCCAGACAGACAAATTAATGACACGGAGAACAACTTTATATCTTATATGTTCTGGGAGAGGCTGGCCCACCTTGCCACCCTGTTGTTCGGGTTTAATTTTTATCGCTAATGGCCAGTGGCGCAATTCTCATTCTCTTCATTGTCATTAGGGGAAATATTATTCAATTGAAAACAATAAGATACCTCATTTACCTTAAATCGTGCCCTCCGAAAATACCTAGTTCCAAGAAAGAAGACTTTTCTTCTTCATCGATAGTGTTGTTTTCCAATCTTTCAGAAGATGATATAACTTTATAGGCAAGGCCAAATAAACTTCTCCTCTCTATACAAAAGTGACCGTCTAAAATCCTGAAAAGTTAAAATAAACCAGTTTTCTAATGGCTGGGCAACAAGAATCATTGTGGCAGCCATTGGTCGGCCTCATTTACAAAATTATTGAAGGAGCAACACTTTTTTTTCCTTTTCTTTTCTTTTTCTTTGCCATCCATTAAATGATGTTGTCACTCCTTCGCAACTATTAAAATCAAATATCCCAAAGCATTTTTTATACAAATAACAAAAGTTAAAACGAGGACATATTTTAATACAGCAATTTTTTTTCAGATGAATATTACTTTCCTATATCTAAGAACCGTAGTCAGGAAAGCGTTCATTAAACAAGTCCTAGCATCACCACTAAAAGGAGGTTCAACCAGGACACCGGCCATGGCTGTACTCAAGTTCTGGTTGAATTTGGCTTACGTGGACTAGGTGTCACTCCGTGTCCCTCAAGAGGGAACAAGAGGTGGCAACCTCCCTTTACATTATTGGTTTCACTGATATTGATCCCCTAGCGCAAGGAAAATAGTCACCTAAAAATGCATAGGGAAAAGATGAGATTTGGTAAGACTTAGTTTTCAGGAAACAAGAAAAAAAAGACTACCTGGCTTTTATAGCAGTTGATATACAACCAAAATAAATTTATATTATGAATTATTGCACAGTTATTAGCCAATGAGTAAGCATTAATAAAATATATTCATAACATGTGTTGATATATTCATGAATAAGTTTTTGCCCTCAAAGATCTAACAATTAAACATGGCAACATATCTCCCCTCCGCACTTTCAGGAAAGATCTACGCGGTCTAGAGGTTTAGCTACAATATAGGACTCCTTTTATTTTTACCAAAATACCTCTGTTTACGTAATTTTATATATTAATTGGGTTTTTTTCCTTTAGTACTTAAAGTGGTCAAACACTGCTTTTTCCAACAAAACAAAATTGCGAAAACGTTTCGAACTTTCAAATACGTAGACAAAATTCTATCCTAAAACTAAGATCTAAAAAAAGAAATATATCCCAATTCCATTCTTACCGTTCAACCCCACAAATAGCGAAAATCAGACTTCATGGCAAAATATTTTTCATGACAAAACGATTCCTCGAAGATCGATTTTTTGTCCTTTCAATTTGATTCCATCATTTCGAGAGATCTAGGTACTGTTGCTGGAATGTAAAAAGAACTTTTGGGCGATTCACCCAGTGATCTCTTATCTTGGAAAAGTGATAACCCTTTTCATGATCTTTAAAAATGCGTTTGATTTTTTTCTCTGTACCTTTTTTAGTCATCATATATAAATATGGTCATAGACATTGAACAGAAGACCCTGAGTTCTAGCGCAGTTTCAAGGGAGAAAGAGATAAAAACTACCAATTCAGTCTGCAAAACAATCATTTTAGCTGAACAAGGGATGAAGTCACATAAAAAAAGAAAAAAAAAGAAAAACCACATCAGTTAAAAAATGTATACGTGTCAACTGAAAAAATGTACAGCAATGGAATAGCCACACATTATAAAAGTCACATGTGCAATTTCTATGTGTAAATTTTTGCAAAATTAGGTCAAAGCCCACCATTAACAAGCACATTTGTATAGGAATTTATGGCCACACGTGCCCTATCCCTTTAAAATTTCCATGTTCAAAGAAATTTTCAATAATATCTTTTACTTTTTGTGTAATTCACCAATTTTTAGTGTTTTTGCTCACCTTTCCTCACCTCTCAAGATATAAAAACTGTTTGCGAGCGTGCATGATAAAAAATATTTTCAGATATTTTCAGCCGCATCCAGCCGTGCGATTCAAAATTTGCAACCGAAAAAAGAATATAGCAATTTTGGTTTGAAAATTTTGGCGTGGGCTTTACATGGTGATATTGGAGCAAATAAACATTCAAATGGGGATAAGTCCATTTATTAAACAATGAAACAGATGGATGTTTCGAAAAGTAAATGTATGGATATTCTGACCACACATACAGCGATCTTCATCAGCAGAAATAATAAAGCATTAAAATTAAAACTAACATATTTATACAGAACAGAATAATAACTTCCGTTGCATTCACTAGATTTGTCTGAGATAGTTCAATAGCTGGTTTCACCCAAAATCTTGAGCTGTATATTTTCTCTTTGATATCTCCTAAATGTAAGTTGAATCACAGGAAGCGTAATAGCGGTGCCTAAGTAAAGAGCGATGTAGGTACAATGTATTATTTGTTATTTTTTTTTTTCTTTTTCTTTTTTGTTTTATTCCAGGGCACTTCGTATCGAAGGAGTTGTCGTAAAAACTTCGAAAAGGGCTCATTCGATTGGATATTAAAAGGGCTAGTGTCCTTTTTGATAGTCGAAAGTGATTGAAGGGAAAATAATCCCCCCTCACACCCACCACTTCCCCAAACACATCAAATCAAAATTTTGAGATAGCCACTTTGTTCAACGTAAATGAAAGGTCAGGATATTATGTATTTGAGGATGAAAACCCCCCTACGGTCCTCAGGGGCTTGTAATTTATGCCTTTGGGGCATATAAGATTTATATAGAAAGGGTGATCGTATAAACTTCGGAGGGATCTTATTGAAATGCTAATTAGAAGTTTTCGTACCCTTTATGAGATTCAGAGTGATGGGAGGGTGGATATTCCCCCCACACCTCGTATTTTCCCAATATTTTTCTTATAGATATTTTAAGATGGCCATTTGTTGTCGTATAAACTTCGAAAAAGGCTCATTTGATTGGAAATTGAAAGGGCTAGGGCCCTTTTTGATAGTCGAAAGTGATTGGAGGGCAACTAACCCCCCTTCCACGCCGACCATTTCCCAAACACATCCAATCAAAGTTTTGAGATAGCCGCTTTGTTTAACGTAAATGAAAGATCCAGAAATTATGTCTTTGAGGATGACAACCTCCTCCCCCCAGAGCCCTCAGGGAAAGGGTTGTAAGTTATGCCCAGGGGAAATATGAAGTATACATAGAAAGGACGATCCTATAAAATCCTGAGGGGGCTCATAGGATTTGTAATTAGAAATTTTAGCACTCTTTTTAACACTCAGAGTAAACAGAAAATGGATACACCCCCCCCCCCCACCACCACCACACCTCGTATTTTTCGAAATGCATCAGATAGAAATTTTAGATGGCCATTTTTTGTCATAGAAACTTCAAAAAGAGCTCATTCGTTTAGAGACTGAAACGGCTAGTGCCCTTTTTAATAGTTGAAAGTGATTGGAGGGCAACTAACCCCTCCTCCCACGCCCGCAATTTCCCCAAACACATCCAATCAGAAAGTTCAGATACCCATTTCGTTCAACGTGATTGAAAGGTCCGAAAACCATGCCGAAAACCATGCCTAAAGATGAAACACCCCCCCCCCTTCACAGCCCTCAGGGCAAGGGTTGAAAGTTATGTCCCAGGGGCAAATAATTTTTTATATAGAAAGGGTGATCGTATAAGCTTCAGATAATTTATATATATATATATATATATATTATGAAAAGAGAAATCACCAATGCATCAGAACAAACACATAAAAAAAAGAGACAGAAGGAGAAAAGGAAGACTGTTTTCCCAAATTAGTGACTAATATAGACCAGCACTTGAATGAGGCCTTAACCCTACTCATCCGTACAATCACATAGGTCAAACAGCATAGCCATACACAATCAACCATAAAGAATAATCCATGGACAGGCAGTCATGTCGTCAATAAGTATAAGTCGTCATTTACCAAACAATAGAAACAATAAAGACAAATATATATATATATATATATATATATATATATATATATATATATATATATATATATATATATGCCGTCCTGGCCGAGTTGGTTGGTGCGCTGGATTCGGGATCCTTTGTCTGAGAGGACGCGGGTTCAAATCGCAGAGTACCCAATTCTTCAGTTGGGACGGGGGTCAGTGGCGTGACTCTGTAAGCTTAGCCAGAGTCGACCCAGCTCTAAATGGGTACCTGGAGAAATCTGGGGAAGGTAAACAGGAAGGGTGTGTGAAAGCACAGGATGGCTGGCCCCCAACCCCCCATTGCACTTCCTGGCTGAAGGGCCAAGAAACGGAGATCAGCACCGCCGGTAGGGACTGTAAAGTCTAATGCCGTATCCTTTATATATATATATATATATATATATATAATACTGCTACTATGACTACTATCACAACAACGCCTAAGGGCAGGAATGTAAAATTTTCAAGAAAATACGAGGGGAGGAGATGAACTGAATCAGAATAAGCCCTCTGTAAGCATGTTGTCTAAAGGGCGTAACAGCAACATTTAATGAATTGTTTGGTGGGTCAAGTTGAAACTAACAGGGCTTGTTGTGAGGAATGTTGAACTAATCAAAAGAAAATATGTGTATCCTAATGCTACTGCTTCTACTTATACTTCTACCTCTACTCATGCTTCTACTGCTAGTGTTACTATTATTACTGCTTCTATTACTGCTACTACAACAGAAGATAGGCTACTACAATTAATACAACAGCTACTACTACTACTACTACTGCTACCAAAACTAAGGATATTAAGGCAAAAAAATTGGGATATACAGAAACTGTATGGAACTAAGGCGAAACACACTATGCCCATAAAGGCTGCCAAAGGAACGCATCATAAATGATTGATGGTATTTATTAAGCTTGAACTTTCAGAGTGTGTTGAGGGGGTAGTTAAAGAAACCAAAGGTGCTATGCGCATACTGCTACTAATGCGGCTACAGATATTGCTACTGCACAAGCTAATGGTATTAAGGTGAAAATTCTAAGGAATATTTAGGCAGATGTTGAACTAAATTTAAAACAAAATATGAGCATGTGGACTTTCAAAAAGACGATAAAGTAATATCTGAAGAACAACTTATATTAGTAATTTAGACATTTAAGGGTAAAAAAAAGACAATAAGGGATTTTGAACTAGCCAGAGGGTACCATATTTATACTTTTAATACTACCACTACTGTCAATGTAACTAATGACGCTAAAGGTATCAAAATGACACTTTTAGGGAACGTTTAGGAGTTGTTTTTTCTTTTAAGGGAAAAACTGTGCATGCAGGTTTTCAGAAGGGCCTATAAGCAATATCATAGGCAGCACCACTCTATAATAGCTAGAGATATCATTGAAACTTTTAAAGGAGCTAATTCACTTCAAAACTAAAAGTTCTGGTGTCTGTTTTAAGAATAGCAAGAGATTGGAGGGCAATTAGCTCTTCTCTCAAGCCCATTCATTTTCCAAATGCGTCCAGTCAAAATTTTGAAACACCCATTTTGTTCAGCATAGTAGAACGGTCAGGCAACTATGTCTTTAGGTATATGAGGCATGTAAACCCCCCACAATCATGCAATTGGCCCATTATACTTTAAAACTAAAGGTTGCTTTAAAGTAAATCAAAAGACATTGTATTTATGGTTGCCACTAAGACGCCTCAGCAATATATCGAGAACAACTCGGGGTATTAAGTTGAAACTTTTGGGGATACTACCATAATACTACTAAAATATTATTACAAAAAAGACTGTGTCAAATAAAACGAACAAAAATTCATTTAAAAAACTCATTCAACAAAACATGTTTTTCAAAGAAAAGTAAAGAGCTCCATTAATGCTGTTTGTATTATAAATAATTAGCCAATTAATATGTCAATGTCAGTTTAAAAAAGCAATCGGTAACAAAAAGTTCACACCAGATAACCCCCATACCTTCTCAAGACCAGAACACAATTTGCATTTTACTGAAAACAAAACACGTTTGAAATGTTGAGAAGGTATGAGGGTTATCAGCCCTACTCATATTAATTTTTGTTCGTTTTGAGTTTGACTCGGCTATTTATTTTAAGTTCCGGTCGATTTGAGTTACACCTATTTACTAATAGTGATTTTTGGTAGTTTTACGCTTGGAAGATTGTTTGACTTTATTTTTGCTCATTCTTGGCTTTATGGAGCTCTTTACTTTTCTTTGGAAAAGTTGTTTTGTGGAAAAAGTTTTTTAAATAAATTTCTAATAAAGGCGGCAAAATCTCCTTCGTCTTTTAATTACAAAAGGAACGTTTTTGAATTCATAGTTATATACTTGATTGGTCACGTCTCCAATGCAAGATCCCCATTTGGACGTCTATTTGTTCGTCATAGAAAGGCAGTAGGGGAGACCGGGGCTGTTCCGGACGTTTTTCAGATTTTCGGTTGTGTCATTTTCCGTACTGGACCGATCACTGTGTTTATACTTCCTTTTGGAAGGTAAACTATTTGGCAATCCACACCAACAACCTCATTGTCCTATCTACAACCACATTTTCAGAAATGAGATTTTCCCAAGTTTGGTCATGCTGTCCGAAAATGCCCCGCCATGGGGCATTTTCGGACACCCCTGGGGCATGATCGGACATGCCCCACCTCTCAAAGAAAAGTACTGCACAAGTGTTAACAAACTTCGTATATTTGTGTAAAAGTAAGAAAAGTAATTAAAAGTACTGGTACTTAACCATCACTTTATATTAAAGGCTGAGAAATCACGTGAAAACACATGTCCAGCAATGGATCTTGCTGTCCCACCTGAGGAACTAGGATCTGGTAAGAATAGGACAATATCCTTTTTGTCGACCGTTGCTTTGTCCTCAATCTCTGGGAATACGACCTTCGGGCCAATCTTTCTCAAAAACTTGACGTCAGCAACATCGTTATCGATGGACTCGACTACCCCAACGTAATACACACACGAGGACTTGCTTTTTCCTAATTCAAACTTGGCGAGAACGAACTTTCCGATTTGGATGGGAGAAACCGGTCTGTCGCTCGCCACAACATCATCCTCTCCCAAATCAAGTGACATGTCCGACTCATCATCACAAATGTCATCTGGCAGTTCGGGTTCTGATGAACTGGTCTCCGAAACTGAAAGCCTGATGAAAGCTGATGGTTTTCGCTTATTTCCCACCTTGGTCTGTCGACGACCGACCATTTTCTTGGTTTTAGTGATTTTCTTTTGTGGCGTTTTTTTCTTGGCTTTCTTCGCTTCTCTGTTGTGCTTTTCTTTTTCCAGCTGTTCTTTTTCAGGGGTATCTGTCAGTATGCGGGTTTTTCCTCTTTTTCTTCCATTCGAAGGATTTCTTTTTGTTGGGTCAATCCTTGGGTGCGGCCTTACAGACTCGGGGGTGATAGGAGCTGTCCCGGATGTACCGGGAGCGGGACCTTCAGGTTCAGAGTCCTGGATAACTTCACCGTGATCTGCTGCCTCTGTAGTAGAGTTAGTAGTTGCAGCTAGTGGAACGTCAGTAACGAGAGCAGGGAGAAAATCTGATTCGCCAAAAGCATGACGATTGAATGGGAAAATACCGGGCCTTTGAAACCCAGCAACAATGTTGCTGGGGCAGAACTTATCTAGGAACGGTTGTCGGGATAGCTCGGCTACTTCATGGATCGATATTCTGCCACCTGGATGTGCTATAAGCCATTCGTTGAAACTATTACGTAGCCCGTTTTTTAAAGGTCCATAAACACTGATATCAAGGGGTTGCAGTTTATGTGAAGAGTGTGGGGGGAACGTCAGCACAACAATTCCGTTTTCTCTGCAAAAGTGAACAATTTCAACGGAGATATGGCTGCCGTGGTTATCCATCAAAAGCAAGTGAGGATCTTCCTTCGTCGATTTTGTTTCACTTTGAAAATGCTTGATAGAGAGGAGGAAATTGTCATCCGTCATCCAGCCGCTTTTGTTAGACAGACCTAAACTTCCAGGTGGGCCCAGGTTATACATCCGGCAATTCACATGAACTCTAGGGAAGACAAAAACAGGAGGGATAACCCGTCCGGCTGCATTGATGAAAGCTAGCATAGTCGTGTTCTCTCCCCGCTCTGCTGAAGCAATTTGTGAGACTTGCTTAGCCCCCTTCCTGGCTACAACCTTGGGGGGATCCAAAACAGTAGGGATGCCTGTTTCATCACAGTTCCAGATTTTGCTAGGTGGAAACTTATGCCTGCTGTAAACTTCTGCTAGGTTGTCATAGAACTTGCTGACCACTGGAGCATTAAACCCGGAAGCACGTGCTTGACTAGTATTTTCTGGAGACCGGATTGATAGCTCATTTCCTCTCTTCATAAACGAAGAGAACCAGTCTAGGCCTGCCCTTCCCTTTTCCGTCCACGTTAAGGGCATCTTCACATTAAGCTTTACTGCAAACTCATAGGCAAGCTTACGAGTTGAAAGCCCTGTCAGCCCATGATTCATCAGCGATGCTGCTTTTAAATATTCGGTTAGTTGCTTTTCTTGTTCTCTAGTAAAAACTTGCCAAAATCCACGTCTCTCAGATGGCAGGACCTTAGCCGGAGATTTATCAGTTTCCAGAATATCGGGCTGGGCATCCAGTTCAGCACGGTATCGTCTAAGGGCATCATTAACTGTTGACTTTTTGAGTCCAAAGTTCTCCGCAGCTGCTCTGATAGAGCTACCATCTTTGACGATCGAAGCGACTGCTCTTTGTAACGTTGCTAGATCAGGGGGTGGTTTGTCTCGTTTTCGCTAATACGTTCGTACCATTTTCTGAAAAGAAATAAAGTATTAGAACTGATGAGAATAATAGTGAAACTATCAAATTATCAAATATATTTTATTTTTTATGTTATTCCCCCCTCTCCCTCTATAAAGTCCTGCCAGTCGTTCTTCCAAGAATTATCTAACTGCATTGATGTTAGGATTTTGATGTTAGTCAGAATTTTAGCTTTAAGAACAACTGCACAGGGGCGATTAGATTAGAATGCAAAGTATTTTTAACGTTATCTCAAGAATAGAAGAGCTTTATTATGTGCATTAAATTTTTACTTCATTAAATACAGATAACTTGTGTTTAATTTAATATCAGAATAGCTTACAGTCTATCTTTTTCCACTATTAAATAATAGTGCAATTTCTTTTAGGTTTAAAAAATTACGAACTTTCAAATTTAGGTACACCTTACCATTTTAAAACAATTCTAAAAACAAATCCTAAATAGCACAATTCTGCCTCCATGAATAGATGGATCTAAAACTAGCGAAATAGATGGATCTAATGGATACGTTCGTACCATTTTCTGAAAAGAAATAAAGTATTAGAACTGATAAGAATAATAGTGAAACTTGTGCAGGTCTGTGCAGCTTTATTTCAAACTCTGGCAAGAGTTTTAACACTTCACTTTGAACTTCACATGATGGGGGCATTTTCGGACAGGCAAGAAATAATGTCCGTACATGCCCCGTAATCTGTGTCCGGAAATGCCCCACAGTTACCTTTAATAAAAAGATGGCTGCCAAAAAAAAAATATGAAATTATATACATGACTTTATAATTAGAAAGTAGCCAATAGATCACTCTCTTACCTGCCGAAACTGCTTTCCCCTAAAGCTTGCAGAACGCCTGAAAATTGACAAGGAACATACAGCTAGAAATTTAAATTTACCTCCAAATTTGCATCTGACCATCTCAAAGGAACATTTATTACTGAATTCTAGTCAGAATTTGATCGAACGTGCGTTACATGCTCGCCATCTACTGACATTTTTGTCAAATTTTTGTATCGATATCTGAACGAGCAATATCGTTTGTCCGATCATGCCCCCGTCCGAAAAAGCCCCTGTCTCCCTTATGGTCTAGAAAAAAAAATACCTGATTCAGTATTACGTCGAAAACAAAAATTGAAAGTCCTCAAGATATTTCAAATCCAACGACAGCCTAATTTTATCATTTTGTTGCGCGCATTCGTGTTAAGGTGATGTTGGAAGTTATAAAGATGTGAGTTTTCTTTATTATTTTCCCCTTTCTTTTATACTGTGTTTAATTGAACTTAATTAATTTTTTGTTGATAAGGTTTCCAGACATGAAGTCGAAATATTCAGATTTTTTTATTATTTAAAGTTTTCTGGGTTTTTTTTTCCACTGCTTACTCCCAAAATATTATACCTATTTTCTCTATACTTTCATTTATTAAATTCTGTAAGTGGAAAGGCAGTGTGGTCTAAGAAATTATTTAACCTACAAAAGAGAAAAATTTTGTCAGGACCATTACGCTGATCTAACCTTAATCCTAATGATGCTTCTTCAGTCCTCAATACTGTAAAGGTGATAGTGCGATTTCCGGCGGTAAAAAGGCGTAAAAGACAAAAATATATATAAATATCGAAAACTTACCGTGCAACAGCACCTCCCAAAATTTTTAAGCTTCCTCCGCCATGATAAGAATCTTCAAGATGGTACCTAAGATGAGCCTCGTCACTCGGAGCTTGCAAATTCTGCAGAGAGAGGTTGAAAAAACTTGAACCAACAATCTGCAAAAATACATTTGGGTAAAATTACTGCAATCGTGTTTCAGGTCATCCACATTGTTGTTTTTTTCGATTGACTTCGTTTTTTTTAAGTTTGACTCTAAGGTTTTTAAAGCTCTTTGACGTAAAGTTAAAAAGCCCAAAGCTGCAACAGAACTAAAACACCACATTTTTGTATTATTGTTCTTGCAAAAAATGCAGAAATATATATATATATATATATATATATATATATATATATATATATATATATATATATATATATATATATATATATATATATATATATATATATATATGCATATATAGGGAGAAACAATATACTCTAGGCCATAATACCTGATTGACTAGGACAGGGGCCTCTAGGATTAAGGGGTCTACTTATAGTTTTATTGTAAAAAATTTTTTTAGAAATGTGTGAAATGTTTTCGTTTTCGAAATAACAAAAAATGCCCTCAGCTTAAAATAAAGCTATATTTTTAAGTAAGGAATATTAGGAATGTAAAAATCCAATAAAAGAAAATTTTCCCTCATTCACAATCTGATATTTTATATCTGAGGTTTCAATTTGGGCCCTTATATATTAAGTGTGATTCTTCAACCAACTGCTAAAGGATCCCGCAAGATCCTAATCTGGCCATTTCTAGGCTGCAAATCTTTATGCAGATTTCGATTCTCAAGGCCAATCAATTTGAGTCCCACAGAAGTCTTATGTAAATTGAAGATCGAATCATTTCGTAGCATATATCGTTTTTAAATGATTGTTCAAAGTTGATTGCCAGCTGCTTTAAAAAAAATTAAGGCTTTTTGTTTTTAATTTTGCCAATTTGTTTCAACAGTTAATTCGAAAACTTCACCATTAGC
Source organism: Artemia franciscana (assembly GCF_032884065.1). Lineage (NCBI taxonomy): Eukaryota > Metazoa > Arthropoda > Branchiopoda > Anostraca > Artemiidae > Artemia > Artemia franciscana. Next base: position 22,115,804 of record NC_088882.1, on the reverse strand, counting down.
TCTCACTGTTTTTGTACAAACTCGCTAAAAACAAAAGAAGATATAACAATCGCATAATTTTTCTGTTTTTCTATATAGTTTCTTTTGGATACAGCCTTCACAGTTCTTACGGGTGAACGAAAACTTAGCCACAATAGTCAACACGATAGCTTTTGCTTAGCAAACATCGAAATGACTCCGAAGTATTCTAGTTGCTATCTGACTTTCACTGTGAAACCTTCTTTGACCCTTACCATCAAATTGAATCATTTTCTGAATAAACTGAAAGAGTTGAATTATTGCCTGATGATTGTTTCCAACTCTTCAATAGTGGCTTTTACTGCGTCTTCTGTAACAGCTACTTAGCCAGCTACGCGTTTCAATGGCATAGGTAAATAAAATCTGCCCTCACCAATAAGTTGCAATCCTTTTCTGATTTTTTTTTTTTTTTTTTTTCGCTGAAAAAGTGAACAAGAAGGGTCTTTGAACATGTTCCACAAATACTACTTGTACTTGCAATTCACTGCAGCACCAAGCCGCCTGAGGCCAACACAGCTGCGCACGCTCCTCCTCCTCCTTCCCAAACTAGTCAAAGCCCCCCCCTATAAACCCTCCAAGGAAGTTCCCATTTGCTCTAAATGTTTCCTTACAACACCCTCCCACCTCAACCGGGGAAGCCCTGCTTTTCGTTTGGCCGACAAGGGCAATCTTTGGCAATCTGTCATCCTTCATCCCCAGACATGCCCTAGCCCTCTCAACCTTTCTCATATTATAGCCCTAGAAACGCTGGATTGAACCACACTTCTCGTATAGCCTACTGTTTGAGATCAGTCAGTCAATCGATAGTATAGAGATACTATCAGCATCTGTTACCTTATTATTTTTTATTGTGTTGCGAGAGCAACACTTTAGTTTTGTCCTGTTTTTTCTCTTTTTTTTCCTATGCCACCGATGTCGGCTTATTCCTGGAAACTGGTAAGGGTCTAACCTGTGCGGTTTTTACGGAAAGTGTGGACTTCAGGCAAGATTGATGAATATGGCGTTACATTTTGGAAAGCTCCGCAGAACTCTTGCCTGGGGCCAAAAACGATGGTTTCTGCTTGTCCACGAGCCAGAGCCTATAGTGTGCGAAGTTAAGTGGAGTTTTGTAGTCTATGTCAGAGAGGAGTATCTGAGGTTGTGCAGCCAAGCTTTCATTCCATTGAACCATGTTTCTGCTTTCGAGTAGAAAGCTCCGTTCTAGCAGGCAAGCAGGCAGGCACCACTTTCAAATTGAAGATGGACTAAAATCTATAAGTGTTAAATATATGCGGCAGTTACCCGGCCCCACAGCCAATATATCAGCAAAAAAGCGGCATTTTCCGACGGGTCCGAAAGTGCTGCCGTGATTTTCGCTGGGTTTATCACTTGTTTTTTCGGGCTTGGGATTGAGGTAGAGAAATGTTATCAGATGTACCTGTTAAACTTAAAAAGTTCTGTCATTGCTAAAGAAATTGGAGCTTATCCTTTGCTCCTTTCTAAGTGGTGACGTTAGAAAGTTGGCCTACGGCAAAAAAATCAACTTTTGAAGTAAGACATATAGAATTTTTTTCGACGGGAATCGATAGCTCTGGATGAGCTGATCAAAGTATATGTCATCCATTTTTTGATGCAAAAATTCCTTCATGAAATATACTAGTTTGAATGTTTAAGGGGGTTGACAACTTCAGTAGTAGGGTACACACTTAAACCAAAAATAAGCCAATACCAATTGTGAGACATGTAAGGAAAGGTCAGCTGTTAGCTCATAATAATCTTCGGCAGTGAGGGGTTTGCAAATTTTGCCATATGGTGTACCTATTATTTGTTTCCAGTGCATTTGATAAGACCAAGTTGGTTCCAGTGGTAAGACATGTAGGGGACTTATAAGTGATAATCGTCTGTTAGGCTACAATCATCTTTAGTGAAGAGGGGTTTGTAACTTTTGCTAGTTGGTGTAGCCTACCCATACTCAATGTAACCTAGAATTAAGTGTTTACGCAACGGGTACGAACGATAACGTAAAACAACGAGGCAGTTTCGTAATAATTAATAGAATGTCATCTATGGTATTTTGATCCTGAAAAGTTACGGATAGCAATATAATACCAACTAGATTATATAAGATATTGTTCCAAGTCTTGATCCGTCACGATGTCTACGATTGAAAAGGATTAAGTTCAACTGGCTGCAAAGTCAATTTAGTCCCTTCTTTCGATATTCTTTTGTTATTGTTGTATTTTCAACGCTGAGGAATAGCCTTTGATCATGTGATTACTGATCGCGTTCTTCTTTGAACATAACCTTTTAAAAGCTTCGATAGGCTGACAACTTCAGCGTTTAACCGGTAGCAAAGAAATAAAACCAAAGTGTTGCTCTCGCAACACTTTATTTGGCGAAGCCGAACAAAGGTTGCCGCAACACTTCATGTTGCAGGTCTAGTTTCTTTTAGTACTGGCACTAATTCTTCGTCACGAAATAAAGTTTCCTTCACATCCAAAGTGTCAAAAACTTTTTCAATTTCCACAACGATTTGAGTATCTTAATTAAAAAGACATTTAAAGACCCCGAGCCATCTAGGCTAGCATCTCCAAACTTGCAGGCAACAATTCTATCCTACAGCAAAGCCTGGATATGGTAAGAATACATATTTAAAATCAGCATTAAAATGCGATTCTTTTGATGCAGCGATTGGTGTCAAAATTCCATTTTTTGAGTTTTGGTTACTATTGAGCCGGGTCGCTCCTTACTACAGTTCGCTACCACGAACTGTTTGATTCTGCAATTCAGCAACGCTAGTAAACCTAAAGCAATCACTGTATATGTGAATGGCTTTAAGAGTCAACTTTTTGGATATAAATCATTGTACATAAAGGATATAGAGAGAATTTTAATATGAAAAAGGCTCGATAATACAAGGAAAAGATGAGACTAGGTATCAAGTGACGAGGTATCAAATTACCAGACTAGGTATCAAATGATGTTATATCTGAATACTACAGATATACTCAAGACGTACGCAAACAAGGTATGGTATCAAAGTTTACTTCCCCTTAAGCACCACTATCTCCCTTTTCCTTATTAAGGGCTCGGGTATCACAAGTACAATCAGGTATAATCACGAGTAATCATCCAGGTATGTTTGAAGTTCCATCTAATTGTGGGGGTTTTACAAAGGACTTATCATGGTACCCCTAAATCAGTTGTTGCTAAAGCATGCTATGTCAACTGACAACTGCAGGAAGAAAAGAAACCTTAATGACAGTGACAACTTTCCTGTCCTAGCGCACCATCGTTGAAAATCCCTTACTTTACATTTTCTTCGATCAAACCAAGACTTTTTGTTCGTATTTCCAATATACTAAACAAAAAGTTAAAAAATTCAACTTGCTTGTGAAAAATCAGAACGGTATTAACAAAGGCTATGATGAGGTCAAAATAAGTAAGACATGGGAACCTGTGATCCGTAGGTTGAAAAAAATTCCCTACACCTTGCAACCTTAAATAACAGGTCCTGCCCCAATGGAGTCATAGTAAAACAGCCACAATTGTACCTTCTAGAATTTTTACCATGTTAAAGCGATGCACACTCGCCGTTTTACTTCATTATGTTACTTTATTTTGGTTCATTCTCACCTACCTGGTTAGCACACAATTTCAAATTTAAAAAGTCTGAGGATGACATGACACAAGTCCAGTCAAATCTTTTGACATCTTTAAGCCTGAATTTGCACAGCTGAAGTGAGCTTAAACATCATTTGCATTATGTCGCGCAATTGTTATTTTGGGAACGGTATGTATACCCTCCCCCCAAGATAGTTCATATTGATGAGCATAGATGGTTATCTCAACGGAAAGATATTTTCAATAAACAACTAAGAGAGATAAAACTCTACAAAAAGAAAACTTCAAACGAGACGACGGCCAGTAGAGAGGAAAGACTAAAACAACGCGGATATTTCGCCTGTATCCAAACAAGGCGTCTTCAGCACAAGATAGAAAATTAAAAGAAAATTAATCTAAAAACAAATAAAAACCACCACCAATAATAGTTAATACAATTGTCGCTACTTATCAACGTAGGGAAAAGCAGCTATTTGAGTTACTTCAATGAGAATCAAAGAGCAACTGAGGAAATATTATGAAAATTGAAACTTAGTTAATTATTCTGTTGCGAAATAATCCTCTTGTAAGCTAACATTGAAGCAACTCTTTTTGGTCTAGTGGGTAATCTTGTCCCCTGGCGAAGGGTTTAAGATTCTGTTTTCCAACCCCAATTTCTTATTCAAAAATAATTTCTAAGGAAGAGTCAGGAATTATGGCTTCTATTGATAAAGTCGAAGCTCCTCAAGAACTTAGAGCTGAAATCGTAAGGAAACTTAAGACTTTTAACATGAAAAAAATTGAAAATGATATAACAAAAAATGACATTAAAATACTTTCTGATTTGAAAAAGGATAAGACCCTTACTATTACTAGGGCAGATAAAGGCAATACTATTGTAATTATGGACACTGATGATTATGATCGTAAAATGAATACAATTATTTCGGATACCACTTTTTACAAGAAATTGGATTTCGATCCTACGGATAAATATATAAAGTCGAATAGAAAGGAACTGGAGTCCCTGAAAAATAATTTACACATTACCCCACAATTTTACAATAAATGTTATCCAAGAGGTTGTTCCGCACCAAAGATCTATGGTCTACCCAAGATTCATAAGACGGGAGTCCCCCTCCGTCCCATTGTATCAACTTTTTCATCACCAGTGGCAAAATTAGGAAAGTGGTTGTTGGTGGCATTGCGCCCACTCTTAGGAACACAAAAATCATATATAGAAAATTCCACTGATCTTACTAATAAGTTAAAAAATTTCACACTGGAGGAGAATTCAATTCTCTGTAGTTTTGATATGGTGTCCATGTATTCAGATTGTAACGTGAAAAAGTGCGAGGATATATTAAGGATTAAATTACAAAAGCACTTTGATTTAATACAAGATGTGACTATGGCGAGTTTGGAGATTGAAGTCATTATGAAATTGGTTATTCTTGCAAATGAACATTCTCTTTATTTTGGTTTTAGAGGTGAATATTACAAACAGGTGTTTGGTTTGTCTATGGGGGCATCTCTCTCTCCCCTTTGTTGGCAAATCTCTTCATGAAATCTATTGAAACCTCCACCATACACAGTTTTAGGCTCTCTCCTTGTTTCTGGGGCAGATTCATGGATGATGTGGTTTGCATTTGGAAACACGGTTTAGAGTCTTTAGACCTTTTCCATAAACATTTAAGTAGTTTTGACAAAAACGTAAAATTTACAGTGGAGTTTGAAGAAAGTGATAAACTACCTTTTCTGGATATCTTATTGATTAAAAGTGAGTTCCATTTACTTTTATCAGTTTATAGAAAGCCTACTCACAGTGATAGGTATTGGAGCTTTCACTCTTGCCACCCTATTTCAGTGAAACGAGGGGTTGTGATTGCACTGGTGGATAGAGCTTTCAGAATTTGTTCCCGGGAGTTTTTAGATTCTGAATTGTTACTAGGAGGGAGTATTTCAGTTGCTCAGTTGCTACTTTGAGGGAGATGCTTAAAAGAATTTTAGGTAAACACAACATTGATACTTGTTTCCAATCAGTGAGACCATTAGGTAGTTTTCTTAATTCTGGGAAGGATTTAACCCGGGGAGATTTAGTTAGTGGGGTGTATAAAATTCCTTGTTCCTGTGGAAAGTTTTATATTGGTAGAACTCACCGAAGATTTATTGAGCATCGCAACTCAAAAGAAAAAACCCTATAACTAAGAAAGCCTCCCGAAACTTTTGTTTCGGCTCTAGCTGAACATACATTCTTTTATCCCGAACATTCTATACATTTTAATGAGGCTTCAGCTATTTCTAATGATAGAGGTTTTTCTCAGTGGGCGAGGGAGGCTATAGAAATTAAAAAAAAAACATATATTTGCTAATATTTCAATAAATAGAGACACAGGGAATTTAAATATTGACCCAATTTATGATATTCTTTTAAAAAATGAACCAATAGTCGATGGGGGAATTAAAATTTTACACAATCACCAGGGGAAAAGATCACCCACTAGACCAAAAAGAGTTGCTTCAATGTTAGCTTACAAGAGGATTATTTCGCAACAGAATAATTAACTAAGTTTCAATTTTCATAATATTTCCTCAGTTGCTATTTGATTCTCATTGAAGTAACTCAAATAGCTGCTTTTTCCTACGTGGATAAGTAGCGACAATTGTATTTATTATTATTGGTGGTGGTTTTATTTGTTTTTAGATTAGTTTTCTTTTAATTATCTATCTTGTGCTGAAGACGCCTTGTTTGGATACAGGCGAAATATCCACGTTGTTTTAGTCTTTCAATTCTACTGGCCGTCGTCTCGTTTGAAGTTTTCTTTTTGTAGAGTTTTATCTCTCTTGGTTGTTTATTGTCATGTCTGACCAGTTCGGCTTAAGAACTTTCAAAGATATTTTCAAAATTAGGAATGACTTTTCGAGTTCTGATTTAAATATAAGGGACACCTTTAATGCATAGAATTCTAAACAATCAGAACTAAAATACGATTTTCTTTTACATGATTTGTTGTTAATCATCATGGTTGCAGCATTAGCTGCAACCTAGAAAGAAATTAGCTGCAACCTTAAGAACCACAGCTTATAGTAACCAAAAGTTAAAAAATACGTGTAGAAGTAGACTGCAAAGGGAAAACAAAGGTTGCAATTTGACACTGATTCAGGAATGGTAACTATTATTTCGGTTCGTCTTACTTCGGTTTTGGAAAAGTAAAAGTTTATAGCGAAAAAAATTTTAGAGAGATTTAAAAAAAAAAAGCCTGAAATGCCTCGAAAATGGCGTCAGATCAAAAAGGAAAGTATACCATTGGAATCAGCATTGTAGAAAACCTTGTTCTGGGAAATTACAGTCCCCAACCTTGAACAGCAACGAAAATCACTTTTTTGCATGGATACCACTAATCTGACTCATGTTTTTTTTCCAGGGCTAGTGGGTTACCAGAACATCATAGAGATGTTTAATGGTTCATTCAAAAGCTATTTCTCATATCTACGTGTTTTTGTATAAATTTCACCATCTGCATGTGCCATGGGCACTAAAATGACACTTTTTGCTCCATTTCTCGAGGGGCGGGGCTGACAGGCTATCAGAACATCATAGACAGACCTTAATAGCTCATATAAAAGTTATTGCTTGTAGCTACATTCTTTCAATGAACTCTACTATTCGCAAGTTCCAAATGGCACTAAAAATGGCACCTTTATTGCAATGTCGCAAGTGAAAAATCGGGGGCTAGTGGACCGCCAAAACTTTTTATGATTATGTTTAGTGGTTCATATGAAAGCTATTGCTCATAACTACGTGCCTTTTTATAAATTCTATCATCCGCAAGTGCGATATAGCACTAAACTTTGTTTAGCACTAAACTTTGGTGCCACTTCTTAAGTGGAAAAGCTTGGAGGTGTAAAACGGTACTATTGTAATGATTAAGGTACAAAACCCTTAACTGAAGATTTACGAGATAACCTCCCTCATACTCCCCTCCACGCCTTTTTAGTAAGCTACACAATTATGGTTCTACATATACCAACAGATTAAATCGGATCAATAGAGACGGAGTTCAGTTAGTTGACGCGATAGGCTTCAAGTCAGTATATCAAGCTTCCAGTTCCTGCTTGGGCATCTTTTATTTTCTGTCAGGGTTTTGTCCCTACTATACAATTATTTTCTGATAATTCACTATTTGTTGTAAATTTGATGCACTTATTTTTTAAACTTGTCAAGCATTTTAATTCAAAAGGGAATGGAGGTCATCCAGTTTTATGGTTTGCAACTACATTCGCAGATCCCTAAATCCATGCCACAAACCCTTGCCACTTAGGGATTGGAGAAGCGTAGGCATATGGTTCTAGAGCCACTGAAGTTGTATATTTAAAAAAAATACTTATTTTTATATTTACTTATTATTACTATTTAATAGATGGGATAAAACTTTTTGTAATATATAGCCTATAGAGAAGTCATAGTACTAAAAACCTATTTGCATTTTTTTCTGTGATTTTTTTTTAGTTGTTAGGTTACATTCCAAATTTTTGTTTATTGCTCTCCTACACCTGTATGTCAAGAAAAAAATTGTTTAGCAGGGGGAGGAGTGAGGTTTAATGAAATAAGTTAGAGATACGAAAATTTGAAAACGTTGAAAATCTTATCTGTTCCAATGTTGGAATAATAAGCTAATTCCATACTACGTTCCTGTTCTCAGTGCCTATACATGTATTGTTTTGTAGAGTACGGTTAGTAAAATTTTTATTATAAATTTGACGTTTCGTAGGAAAACTCAGCTACTTCCATATAAATATGGTTTATATTTCTGATAGTACAAGAGCGCTAAAAAAGCAGAATTTTGCAACTGTTTATTGATTTTTCTATTGTAACGGATCTTTCATCATACAATGGATTTACAACATTCATTATTGCAAAGGATTTTTCAAAATAACCTCCTTCAATGTCAAATCACTTCTCCAGGTGATGCTTCCATCCTTCTAGAACGTCTTTAGGGAAATCCATAGATTCCTTCAACCTTCTAAAAAATCCAAAAGTACAATGTTTTTAACGTCGTAGAAAACCATTGTTATTGCCTTATTGACAAAATTTCACGCATTTTTGAAATACCCCTAATATTATTCCATTTTGTGATACTGGGAAGAAAAATTCGGACCCAGAAGTCAGAATGGAATGATGGGGACGACGAACGTGCAAAGCTGTACTGACAGCCCATTAAAAATAAGTAATAGAACTTCTTTGTTTCGAAGTTAGAATATACGGTATAACGTAAAGAAACTTTATAATAGATGCGGAAATTATATTTAGGCTTTGAAAACCTTGAAGTTTTGTTCAGAAAAATAGTTACTTCCAGAATAACAAGGAAATCGATGCACAATACCAGTCTTAGAAGTTAATTCTTAGTGCGCAGTTCATTTTTAATGTAGGAGAGCACACGTTTTCTTGCTAGTTGGAAAAAAATCTGAACTATAGTGGATGAATCAGGGAGATTTAACCTATAAATCTTTTGTAATCCTTTTGTGACGAAGGGCCCGAGAGCTAGATAATCTCGGTGAGAAGGAAAGCTGACATAACTTTTCCAAACTTTTATAAAAATGATTATTTTCACTTTTTGATGAAAGTATATAATTATAGGGCATATTTAAGGCAAACAGTCATACAATACGGGTAATTCAGATAGTTTATCAGTTCTGTGAGCCATTTGAAGGCAACTGGAGACCAAAAATGGTCCATAAATATTCCGTACCAGTATGAACCCTGAGACTGGGAGACAGCACAAATATCCTTCCAATATTTATCAAATATCTCGCTCAATAGCATCTCGACCCTGTTCACGTCAAAATTGCTGTTTTGCGGGACTAAAAACCATATATTAGCGCTTTGTTGCGGTGCGACCTCTTTTGTTCCATAAAAAGGATGCTATATCATAAAATTTCCCTTCTAATGAGACTTTATTCAATAATATACGTTTGCTGTTTCGATACGATCCCCCTAAAAGAAAACAACGGATGCGTGACCGTAATTCTCTAAAAAAAAATAGAAAACTTGTTATTTTTGTCGATAGTTAGGCCTCTCAAGTAAGTTGAATTTTATGGCATAACTTACATTAAGATCGCTACCGTTTTGGGGGCTTTTAACCTCTTTCTATAAAACTATTCAAATTTCAATTTTCTTTAATTTCTAATTACTAGGCTAATCGTCTAATTTTCTAATAAACTATGGTTTTGATAAATAAATTTAAAAATAACATATTTAGCAAGTTAGAATCAGCATAAATAACATGTTGTTAATGCATATGCTATAGCAAAAACCATGTTTATTAAAGTCTTATTTCAAATTTACAAGGGATGCTCTATACTCACAACTTATTAGTGAGAAATGTTGATTCGGGATAATGTCAGGGAGGCGGTCACTACCCCTCCCATCATCCCCCCTTTTCTAAATTCAAGTTTAATGCTGGCTTTATAGTGCTTCAACAACGATAATCATAACCAAAAAAGTACTCCCCTTTAAAACACTTACACCAGAAAAAGGAGGATTAAATATAAAAAACACATTTTAGGGTCATCATTCTCACAGTTTCCTATAGGAGTTCTTCGAATGAATCTGTTTCATAGGGTTTACCACCCCTCCTCCTTCTTTGCAATTAAGCACATGAATGTAATCTCTTAGTCACCCCATCACCTTGAAGCATCCATATTACAGTCTGGGTCCAAAATTAATTTCTCTATTTTATAAGAAACTGAAATTCATGCTCACCTTCCCAAATTTTCTTCTATAGAGGCCAAAGCCCCTACAGAATGATGTCTCTATTGGAAATTCCAACTTCCTCTTATTTGTATGTAAGTGAGGTCTCAAGAAGTTCCAAAATTTGTCTTGCATATTATGATAGTCTTCCTCAAAGCTCTCATAAACCCAACCTGGAGCAAATAAAGCAACTGACAAAGGGTGTTGACGAATAACATTAACTGCCTGAAAATATTACCTTGTTTATAAGAGGTTGAATTCTAGCTAACAAGATTTTAATTTATAAACAGTCAAATAGTTAACCAGGAAAAGTTAGTCAGAGGTTTACATATACCCTACTCTAGGGTCCGTAAGATTCTAGGTTCGGAATAACTACAGAGGCAAAAAAAAAATACTGAGTTTTATCTCCACAGCATTTCTCACAAGTGAACGGAATAATTTTAAAGTATTCTGTGACTCAAATAAACCTGCAAAATATGCATAGATGAAGAAAAAAAACAAATAGCTGGAACAAAATTAGCAAAGCTTGAACTCAAATGAATCATTCTTAGTACACTAAAGACTTCATGACCTAGATGTCAAGTTGGGTTTCCTGAATGGAAACTACAAGACATCTTAAACTAAAATAGACATGGTGTCAAACATTTACAAGTCAATACAATTTACTAAACCATAACAAGTAAACATTCTAAATTTAATGGCCACCCTCCATGGATCAAATAACCATTTATTGCTTGTAAAAGATTATTTATTTTTAGTAGAGACTGATTGACACAATTGGTTTGATTACTGAACCAAACATTTTTGCTTTTAGTTTTATTTGCAACAAGGGATAAATTGTAGCGTGGTTTTTTCGTGAAAAGAGCCAGGGGGCTATTTGATCTCTATCACTTTTGACTCTTAAAAAGGGCAATAGAACTTCCGATTTCATATCGCATGAGCCCCCTTCGAAGTATATACGACCATCCCTTCCATATGAGGTGCTTCTGGGAAAAAAATAGTAATAAAACATTGGAATCTTATGAACTTTATTATAGGCAACGGTATAGTCTTGCCTCTGATACAAAGGACGGTTTACTGCACTTCTATTAATTCGCAATCATCTGCAGGATCCGTAGAAGCAGGGGCTTATACCTGCTCCTAAACAAAAAGTAAAAAAAATGCATCATACCCCACACTCCCATATCAGATAGACTACACACTGTGTGCTTCAACCCAAAGTACGGGAGGATCACCATTATTGGGTACTACGCATCAAAAATTATCTTTCCAATGGACGAGAAAGATAAGTTTTGCTCTGCTCTGACATGTTCCCTATTTCAGATATCCCTCGCGATGTTTTGGCATTGGTGGGCAATTTTAATGCCACTGCGTCCAGCCCTTACGGAACTTTTAAGTCTGTGACTGGTCCAGTGACTGCTGACTCGTTAAACGATAATGGGACCCAGCTCCTTACAGGAAAGACTCTTATAAGCCAAAATGGTTCAGTGATAAATAGCGAACGCGAAAGATAATGGAGTGCACTATAATCAACCAAAGACGGCGGTCATAAAGTAGAAATTACAAAGTACGAATTACAGAACATATCATTTCGCTAATATAAGGAACACTAACCATATAATGATATCTGCAAACTTCCACCAGCGATTTAAAGCCCAGCCTACAGAACGACGCCAGCCAAAGCTAGATACCAGAAAAATGGAAGAAATCCGCCAAAATATTCAACAGAAATCCAGATCAGGTTTTAATGCTTGCTGACCCGGAAGAATTCTCGCAGGCATACAAAAACAATGTATTAGAGGTCATCACCGACATCGCCGGTCGGACGACGTACTCATCGGATCCGAAGCAGTAACAAGAGGCACTGCAAACCACTGAACCGTTCAGAACTGCGAGGTTGACTGGATATGTACCCTACCGTGATGGTTGATAGGATCGGGATCTAACTTCTTCACCGAGAGAAACAATAATTTGTCAATAAAAAGTAAGTGAGCAAGACGATGCTTTGCGATCATGCCACTTTTCAAGCAGGTCAGATACCTCAACGACAGGAAAAATCCAAAGATTGGCGCAGTTAATTTCATCTCAGGTTTAATGCTTGAAGAGAAAACCGCACAACTAGATCGATGGAAGGGACACTTGGCAAAGCCGCTCAACGCCAGAAGACTCGTCATCAATCCCAACCTAACAGCGTGTGCTCAGCAAACGACCGACAAGAATCTACTAGAACCTGATCCCCTTCAGTAGAAGAGATACAAAAAAAAAACACAAAAAGAAGGAAATACAATCAGGCTCCAGGAATCTATGGGAAGAACATCAAGCTACTAAAATTTGGAGGACCAATAATACTGCTTTAACTGCATATGCTGTCTCCCTTCATTTGGAAAACAAAACTGATAGCTCGAGGCTGGATCCTTATCTTAAGAAAATTCAAGGGGAGCTGGACTAGAGAGAATGCATAAAACTACAGAGAATATACCCTCCTGTTAGTTCCGGCCAGATATTTGCCATGGCACGCCTTTATAGAAGAACTCAGTCCATCCGTAGGTGCCACCGGATTCATCAAGCAGGTTTCATACCGAATACAACCACAACCGAGGAGACATTCACTGTCCACAAGATCATCAAGAAAGCCCGTGAGTTCCACCGTACAGCATGCACTGCCTATATTCGCTTCAAAGCAACTTCCGACTCGGTCGATCGTTCCTTTGGCTGACGCTAGAACAAACAGGTCTCCCTGACAAATACTGCCACCTGTTCAAGGCACTCTACATTAGAACAAAAAGTTCCATACAAGTCAATGGTCGTCAAAGGCCACTGTTCTGAATCGAGTGTGGCAGACCGGCTCCCTTTCCGACTGAATTATAGCAATAGGAGTTTTAATCAACCACGAGTTCACAAATATAGTTGCCCAGATATGCAGTTGTGCAGTTCAAACTCACTAAGAATTCACCACCCGGTTCTCTCAAATCGAGGGTCAAAACCGTTGCTTAAGAAGGTCTGATCAATGATGTCACTCATAGTTAAGCTTCTGAATGTTTCGCTTAGATGATAGTTTTCAAAAGTTAACAGTCTTTCATGATTTCAAAATAGTTTTAGAAAACGTTTAAGATCCTAGTCTATAGAAGTTAGCTGCTTATTAAGCAAATATATGTACAGCTTGATTGTGTACACAAAGAATACAGCTGAACTTTTTGACTACTCTTAATTAGCAGCCATTCTAAGCTGTTTACCTTTGTGACACCCTATAGGCATCACAGTAATATGGATACAAAAGAAATAAAAAATTTAAACAACTACCTGCCAAGTTTCCCATCCTCCTCCTCCGTAAGTACCCCTTCCAAAAATATCTATGCCAACATAAACGTCAAATGATCTTATGCCCGCAGCAGCAACGGAAGCTTCAATATTTTCTCTCTTCCATGTGTAGTTTAAGAATATTCCATCACTGACTTCAAAAAATGGACTGAAAAATAAAAGCAATTAGAAGTGAAAGAGCAAGTATCGTTTTGGCAAGATGATTCACTTTCAAGATAAGAGAACATAAAGGGAAAATTATGGCATATAAAGAGGAGTAGAAGGAACTTCTCATCAAATTCGTCACAGGGTCTCGTATATGACAATAAAGTTTGCAGACTAATACTTGCAAATTCTTATATTGGAATAACCCTGTAATTATACATTGCACTCTTCAAAGTACTCCCCCTAACCTACGATATACTTCTCCATTCACCTTTCCCAGCCTTTTGAATCATTCGCAAAATAGTCCCTCTGTTATCCCTGACAACGACTCTGACGTTGATTCTTACGCCTCCAAAGTCTTAAATGCTAAAATTTTAGTTTTTCTTTGATTTCAGAAATAAAAAAAAATCAATGGAGGATAAATCCCACAAATGGAGAGGGGTCTCAAGGACCAGTGTGACCATTCTGGCAAGAAACTGCTCCCAATAATAAAATTTTGGAAGATGTCAGAATTCTCCAACCAATATTGACAAAGACGCAAACGCTTTCCCTTTTCTACGACTAACAGTCTTGTGAAGGATCTTCTCACAAAGCTTTGACATCCCCAACTACTGTCTAAGGATGAGACGCACTGTTTTTTGTTCGATTCCAGTGACACCAGCAACATCTTTGACCACGAAGCGACGGTTCGTGCGACAGTTTTTTCAACTTCTTGCACAAAATAAAAATAACCAATAGTGGGGAGGCACTTCAAAGGCTTGTCATCCTTGGTTAATGTTCTGTCCTCTATGAGCCTTGCCAGCCACTTGAAGAATGAGCTTTTATTTAGAAGACAGTCTCCATAAAGTGAGTTCACCTCAGGATTCCCAATTTCATTTTCCCTGCTTTCACAAAGGCGTTCATCATAATTCACTGCTCTTCAAAATCACAGCCGACCTACCATTAAAATAACAAAATATATGTGTAAAGAAACAGAGCTACACTCAAGACAAAGCGGTCAGAAGAGCAGAAAATAATTGCTCAACTAGTTGAAATTTAAACAAATGTTGTGTCCCAGGTGTCAATCCCACCTCCAATGATGCAATTACTCTCGCAATGAAAACAAGCCAACGATTTCTACTGTCAGACCGTTTGTCTGTATAACACATGCAACTAAGAATATAAGGGATAATTGGCATGCGTAAATTAGTTTTTTTTTTTTTTTTGGTTTTCTCCTCTTTTTTATCAATCATCATTAGGCACTACTTCTCCACAGTTGGCAAGCTTGTCATGTACGTCAGTATTCTTTAATGTGTGGAAAAATTTAGTACTGCTCCCATTCTAGAAATTTGTGTGTCTTATGAAAAATTATGACATTTCAGTCAAGACTCAGGCAATAAGCATCGTACATTTGTTATTTTCATTGTTTGAGCGGAGCTAAGACTTTCAGCTAAGACGTAAATTGATGAAGCTAAGACGTATATTGGCTTCTTCGCCGATACCATCTAGTGTTGCCAACTTAAGTCTCCAAAACCGTATCCAACCACTAGAATGAGCCACAGGCAGTGAAATGGCCAAAATCATGCTGATATTTTAGACCGAGTTTATTGAATGTTTTCTTTTCAGTGTTAAATATGTAGATAAATCTCTCTTTAAATTTGAGATCGCTCACTTTTCATTACAAAAAAAATAAGTGCAGTATTTGAAAAACACAGACTAGGGAGGGTGTTATTTCCCCTTTCCTTTCTGGATATAATTATTATTTTATGCACCCTAAAACTTTAATTTGTAAGTCCGTTATTTTATACGGAATGTAAAAAAAAAATAAACTTTTAGTTCGATGTGTTCGAATTTTTGGTGGGGTGGAAAGGAAGATTTGCTCTCAGCTTGAAAGGAGGATAATTCCCCTCCTCAGTGCTGTGAAGACATCATATATAGCATAGATTTACAAAGAAATCAGTTTATTTAAACTAATTTGAATATGATTGGAACGTCAACAGAAACAAAACACTCTGGAAATTCACTGGAACATAGATTTCTATTGAACAAACATCTATAATCATTCTAAGGGAAACATTCTTTTCTTTACCACTGTTCAAAAGCATGTTTGTTACAGAACCAATAAGCAAATAGCTCCTTCGTTTTCTGGATTCCTATTTTTCTAGCAGCATTTCCTGGCTTAAAAAGATGGAAGATGCATTGCATCATTTTTTATGGGGGAGGACAGATCAGTAAAAAGGTGTATATTGGTAACTATTTTTTAATATTTAGTGAGAGGCCCTCTAAACCAATCCTATTTTTAGCTCTTTCTGTCACTCCCACTCTAACATCCCTGTTTGCAGGTTGACATACAACGTTTTGTTTCCTAGTTGATTATTTAGATGTTTTCTTTCGCCTTGGTACCTCCTTCTAGCTTTTTTCTCTTTCTTCTACTTTTTGTTTTTTATTTTGTTTTCCTATTCTGAAACTTTTCCATTTCTGAAAACAAAACATGTCACTATTATCTCACTGTTGTGACCACGTCTAAAATAAACAACAAATTATAGTTTCTCTGATTAAAGTTGAGATGGCTATTTTTTTTTTTTTTTTTTTTTTAGATTAGCTTTACAATAGGGGAAAACCATTATCTAGGTGAGGATTCCGCTTCGCTTTTTGGAGATAATGATTATTTTATTGGCCCTAGAATCTGTAGTTTGTAGTAAATTCAACAAGCAGATTACATCATATTTGTCCAAATTTTCAGTAGAATCAATTGAATCAATATTTAAAACATTCTGAAATGACAAAATTAAGTATTTTGTTTCTCTGCTCAATTTTTTTTTTTTTTTTGCTGCATCAATAAAGGAAATAGTTTTATTCCAATTATGGGTTCCTCTTTTGCTAGTTTTTCTGCCTTAAAAAGTTGGTAACTTTTCTTACAGGCAGGGCAAAATCGAAAAAATGATTTTTTTTTTAAGTTTTTTCCAGTGTCTTCAGGAACATACCCTCTATCCATTCCCAGCCCTCTTCCCCTCCTTCTAGCTTCCCTGTGAGCAAGTGAGCGTATTGCAAACATATTTTTTAAGCTTCTGTGTTTGTTTTGACTTTATTGGTATATTCTTTTGCATTGGTGCTTTGTTTTGGCTTTTTTCTCTTTCTTTTGCTTTCTGTTTTTTGTATTGTTTTTTTCTAACACTCTAAATTTCTAATTTCGAGAAAAAAGGCACTACTATGTCACTAATATAATAAAATCGAAAATAAAACAAAAACTTACTAGTTTTTAGCATTAAGCTCATTCTGCCACAGTAATTCGCCATTTATAGTGACACTGTCATACCAAATTAATAAATTTTCCTCTTTGATCATTTTCAGTTGGGTCTGAAGCTTCTTTAAAAAATGAATCATTCCTTGTAGAGCCACTTCACTAAGCTTATTTTCTATATTTATTAGATACCCATCAAAGTTATGATGTGCAGCAACCAATGACATTTTATTAGCCAGCAAGTCTATATGTTCATCCTTTGTGAATATTTCTTCACATATTGAGGTACCACCTTCCCATTCAGTTATGAACGTTCCTGAAAAAACTTACAATTTAAAAATATGTCATTTATATTAGGGAATCATACCTTCAATAAGATTGAGAGAATTTCATAAATGAGTTTTCCTTTCTCCCCCCCTCTCCCTCTTAAGAGAGGCTCCTTCCTACCCCCACCCCCTTGCTATATTTCTCTAGTAAAGAAAAAAACATGTACAAATAGCATGTATGCCAGTTTTAATCCTAAAACCCCTTTTATTAACAAGTCCACAAGATCCACGGTCATAGGAGGCCTAGTATCAAAATAGTTATACACTGTAACATAAATATATGGTTCTAGCTATTTTACAACTTTTGTGACCATTGTATTTTATTTTTTCTGCTTGATCAGCTATTCTACATAAGAAATTTCTTAGTTTACTTTGTTATCCGTATTTCTGTTGGCTAGGTTATTTGCTATTTTTACATCCAAGTCTAATACAATTGTAATATTCCTGATATTTCTTGGGCCTGAGAGCTAAACCTAACTAGAGTTTTTTTTTAGGAAACAAACATAAATTGCGAACATATTTCAAATCAGGCAACAAGATCCGTTTCATTTTTTCAAGGCATTGAGGATATGGAGTAGTTGGTATCATCAGAAAATGGCATTTGAAGATTTAAAAAAAAAAATTCAAAAGCATTCAGTGAATGAGTCACCTAGTTTTCTGTCTATATCTCTGCTGCTAGCTGTTTTAACTGAAATAGATTGATGTATGTGTTTCATTTTTGTTTTGTCTTTCTGTCCTCAATTGTTGTATTTTCCTTTGATGGTAATGCAAAATAATCTATATACTATCCAAAGACCCTCCAGATAATATATTTTACCAGCAGGAACACCTTACTTTACTTGGTGGCTCTAAGCTTCTGTTGTTTTTTTAAAACACTAAAACGTTTTGAAAAAAAGGGCTGAAAATCGAAATTTTAAACAAAACCTTTTAGAGATTTATTTTGTGGAAGCCGTTAATTTAATTTCCAAATAGGATACATATTTCTGCAACTTGATTATATACCTAACTTATTAATTTTTCTATGTTAAAAACAATGAAGTAAAAAATATTTTATATACAATATACATGCTGCACACGGTAGAATGGTATGTGAATCCTTCCCTTCTTGAAGTGTTTAAAAGGAGACCTTTAAAGGAAAACGAAACTGTGGTCTATATAAGTATTTTCCCCTATTTCTAACCCATTCACTCTCCCAGGGAGAATCATCTGTAAAACATCCCAGCTTCCACCTTAAGGGTTTGACCTGCATGTGTTTTTATATTATAAGGCCCTTTTCATTTATACATATTACTCACCAAGTATTAAAACGCCATGTAAGTGTGCAGCTTCAATCCATCCAGGAGGAGGAATTGTAAGAAGTTTATGACTAAAGTAGACAAAAATATCAACCATACTCCAGTGCCAAAAAGCGTAACTTTTGTGATTAGTTGATCCTGCTACAAATCTATCTTCTAGATAGCCTCCTCTCATGTCATGACATACAATAGTTCTTGATTTGGTTTCTAGTTTTTTTAGGCTTGTTCTCTTTCTTGGTGGAGCTTCTGATGGTGGATTCCAGTTTTTAATTTCATTAAAAGAAACCAATGGATGGCACTCTTCTATTTCCATTCTGATTAAAAAAAAAAAAACATTTTAGTGAAGTGCATATAGAAAGATCTTATAAAAATATAAAACTAAAAAACCATTTGACAATATTACACAACATAAGCTATTTATAATTGTTTGGCCTGTTGTTGAGTATCATTTCAGAAAAATTTTCGAAAAGTAAAAGTTTTTCAAAGAAAAGCAACAAGCAATAGTACAATTCAAAACAAGCATAATCAAGCAGAAGTAAGTCAAGCTTAAAATAAAAAGCAATTTTTATGAATTTATTATGCTACTCACACTTTCCAAAGTTCTTTTTTTTTCAAAATCAGCCCATTTGTAACAATCAATGCAGATTTTTGTTGAAACAATAATAAATTCTTATCATTGTTTTCATCTTTTATGTCCCTTTTTTCAAGCATTAGAAAAACTAATTGGATAAACTAAACTTTTAATGTAAGCTATTTGTTTGGTTTTCAATAAAGTATAAATGAAACACTAGTCTTTTGGAGGTTTTAAGGGTGACAAATGACAACACTGCAGTTATTTTTGGTAACATTTATATGTGATGAAATATTCGTGACAATTCATTAATTCTACAATTCTTTAAATACCCTAAATTCATCATTTTCAAAAACGTTTCAAAATCTAGGCTCTATTTTTTTGTTTTTTTTTATAATCGAAACATTCTTTTATTAAGGACCAATTTCAGTAATATTTAAAACTTTTGCTTAGGAACTGTTGATTTGTAATGAACAATACCAGAAAGTCTTAAATTCTAGCTAAAAAATGAACCTAGTATTAGTTAGGAAATGAGTACTTTATTTGTTTGGATTTCAGACTTAAATAAGTTGAAATGCTAGTCTTGTACTTGTGATCAACAACTTCCAAAACCTGTGATCATCAATATTACTGAAATCAAACTCTGTTTGATATATGTTTATGTTAATTTTAAGATTTGTTAAATGTAATATATCACTATATTATAGGACAATATTTGTCACTGTTTAACAAAAGTAGTTCAATTTTGAAGTTCTAAATTGCAATGTTATCCTCTGATTTGTATGTAACAATCAAAGGTACCTTTGAGTACCAGCTTTTGTGAAGTCAAACATATTATTTGTGAAAGATTTGCCTCAAATTACTCAACTTACTTCAAACTAGGTGAAAAATATTGTGATGATTTTGATCATTTCTGGTTATTTCATTTACTCCAAGATATAAAAAAAAAATAATTCAACACCAGCACATTTCCTTAAAGAAGCCTATAGATGTGTTAGAACTAGTTGTGCAATACAGATGTGAATGGGTTTTTGCAAATGTAAGAGTTCCTATCAAGTATTATTAATGATTGCAGTGTTGGTGACCAGTAATAAGAGTTTTGTTTAGTAGACTTTGTTTAGTAAAATTAATAATAATGTACCTCAGATTGACTATCGGCCAGGGGCAGCTAAATGATTTAGGATTAAAGAGCATAGAACACAAGGAATTACAAGCAATCAACTAGGATAACATATTTAATAATTTTGTAGATGCTAAAGTGAGAAAAGTCAAATTTTAAACAAATGGGATATTTTGTTAATAAGTGAAAATTTTGTTAAAAATTTGGCTTTCCAAAATTTTTTTGGAAGGCAGGGAGGCACTAATCAAAATTTTGCCCTGGGTGAAAGAGAAGCCAGAACCACAACTAGTGTGAAGAAATGTGTATTTAGTAATGAAATAACTAATTACTGATGGTTGATCTAAAATAACATTCAGAATTTTTCAGTATTTCTTCAAACTGGTCATCAGACTTTAGCCCAGCTATTACCCATTGGTGAATCTAGGGTAAGGTATCCAGTAGTTGGACATCTAATAATAAATTTTAACAGTTCATTACTGTAAAATATCTATTATACAGCCAAGAAAGTGGATTATTTCATCATCACGTTTGTCTAGATGTTCTCAACAAGTATGTGATTAGCTTAAATACACCAGTTAAAACACTAACAATTTTAAATGCAGTGATAGTCAACAATGGACCTTAATCTTTGACCAACAAATTATGCTTTTCCATAGTTAAGTTTTTAAAGGGTACAATTACATTCCTTACTTTATGCTTCTTTTCAACGTAATAGTTGCTACCCTGACAATGCACCCCAACCATATGTAGCCCTAATAACATAATTGTTTGTGGTTATTTCCATAATTTGAATTATTGTAAAAATGGTTACACAGTGTAGAGTCAAAAATATCTAGTTCAGCCTTAATAATTGTTTTAAACATTGGACAAAAAATAGTATTTTAAACAAGCTAAAAATGTGAATGATAATGGAAGGGGAAAAATATTTTATGTAATTTTCTATTATATCGTCTAACTGCAAAATAATATAAATATTCTGCATATTATAAAGTAACAATCTCATTGTTTTTTTTTTTTTAGTTTAATGGGCTAGCTTATATATCCTATCACTATATAAGGGACCATGAGGGATGGGTACATAATTTTAACAAATACATCTTTAACCATAAAAAAGAGAATAGAATTAGTAATCAGCAAATGTATCTTTTTGTGTTTGCCTTTCTTCTACTGAAGAGTCCCTAAACCACATATTTACCTTGAATTGGACAGGATACAAGAGTAACTTGGTATAAGTCTAGAATTGTGGCTGCTGAAAAGAAAACAGGTTTAGAAAACAATTCTTACTTCATCATATTTAGAATAACTGTAGTTAACACATTTTGACTGTATCTCCACTATACCCCCCCCCCCTGCCATAACATGCAAATAGAACACAAGTAAGTTTTCTATTTGCAAACCTTGGTGCCCAAATGTTAAATTAGATTGGTGATTATCTAACAGAGAGGACATAGCAAGTGATTGTAGGTGATGCTTTGTCCTCTAATGAGATGGTGTTAAGTGGTGTTCCACAAGGTAGTTGTCTTGGTCTGGTACTTTTCTGCCTTTTCATCAATGACTTGCCTCTTGTTGTCTGCCATTCCATAGTTAAAATATTTGCAAATGAAAAAAAGCTTTACTGCTCCTTGACAAATTCAGATGAAGCTTCATTGCTTCAAGAGGACTTGGATGCAGTGCACAATTGATGTACTGTCAACTCCATGTTTGTCATGGAATATAAGTGTAGCGTTGCCCATTACATTCACTAAGTAGCTCAAAGTTACCTTAATCTTAAATTGCAGCTTATAATTATTATATTGCTGGCCATTCAATTTTATCTGTTGAAAATGTATGTGACCATGGTGTTCATTTTGATTCTAGTCTTAGGTTTGACAGACATGTCTCTGAAGTAATTTGTAAGGCAAACTATCAGGTATTATGTCTCAAATGCACTTTTTGTAAGTTTAATCTCCATTCATTCTTTACTGTTTATGAATCAACAGTTCAACCTATACTCAAATATTATTCACTAGTGCAGTATCTGTTAAATAAACAAGAGCTAAGAGCTCATATGGCACTTATGACGAGGCTAGACGAGCCTAGAGCTCATATGGTATGAGCTCTAGCAAAATTCTAAGAATTAATAGATTGATTTAAAGGGAAAATCAGAGGCTTAATGCCGGTTAGGATTTAAAATAAGAGCTCTGAGTAATGAGGTCCTTCTAAATATCAAAATTCATTAAGATCCAATCACCCACTCGTAAGTTATAAATACCTTATTTTTTCTACTTTCTCCTTTCCCTTCAGCCATCAAGATTGGATGGAATCAATTTCCATCATCCTAGCATATCCAGAAGCACCAAACTTGCCAAAGCACTGAACCCCACGCCCTAACCCCCCCCCCCCAAAGAGAGTGGATCCCATACAGTTATGTCAATCAGGTATATACAACATTTGCTTATTCTACCCACTAAGTTTCATCCTGATTTCTCTACTCTAAGTGTTTTCCAAGATTTCCAGTTTCCCCCTCCAACTCCCCCAATGTCAACAGATCTGGACATGATTTGAAATAAGAGCTCTGAGACATGAGTTCCTTCTAAACATCAAATTTCATTAAGATCTGGTCACCTGTTCTTAAGTTAAAAATTCCTTAATTTTTAATTTTTCCAAATCAACACCCCCCAGCTCCTCCAAAGTGAACAGATCCGTTCCAATTATGTCAGTCATGTATCTATAACTTGTGTTTATTCTTCCCATCAAGTTTCATCCTGATCTCTCCACTCTAAGCATTTTCCAAGATTTCTGTTTCCCCTCTCCAACCCCCTATGTCCCCAGATCTGATGTGAACTGAAAATGGAGGATCTGAGACACAAGATCCTTCTATATAACAAGTTTCATTAAGATCCAATTCATAATCACCCATTCATAAGATATTTGTAAGATGAATCCAATTCACCCATTCAGAAGATAAAGATACCTCAATTTTCACATTGTCCACAAATTCCAGTTTCCCCTTCTAACTCCCCCCAATGTCACTGGATCCAGTCAGGATTTAAAATAAGAACTATAAAGCACAAGATTCATATAAATATCAGATTTAATTAAGATCTGATCACCTGTTTGTAAGTTACAAATACCTCATATTTTCTAATTTTTGCAAATTACTCCCCCCCCCCAACTCCACCAACGAGGGCAGATCCAGTCTGGTTATGTCAGTCATGTATCTTGGACATGTTTTTATTCCTCCCACCAAGTTTCATCCTAATCTCTCCACTTTAAGTGTTTTCCAAGATTTCCAGCCCCCCCCCCAATGATGCTGGATCTGGTCAGGATTTAAAATGAGAGATCTGAGTTACAAGTTCCTTCCAAATATGAAATATCATTAAGATATGATCACTCCTTTGTAAGTTAAAAATACCTCATTTTTTCAAATTTTTCAGAATTAACCCCCCCCCCCCCAACTTCCCCAAATAGAGCGGATCTATTCCAGTTATGTCAGTCATGTATCTAGGACTTCTGCTTATTTTTCCATCAAGTTTCATCCTGATCCCTCTACTCTAAGTATTTTCAAAGATTCTAGGCCCCCCCTCACTCCCCCATATATCACCAGATCCAGAGCAGATCCATTCCGGTTATGTCAATCATGTATCTTGGACTTTTTATTCTTCCCACAAAGTTTCATCCTGATCTCTCTGCTTTAAGTGTTTTCCAAGATTTCTGGTCCCCCCCCCCCTTAATGACTCTGGATCCAGTCAAAATTTAAAATAAGAGATCTGAGTTACAAGGTCCTTTTAAATATGAAATTTCATTAAGATCCAGTAACTCCTTTGTAAGTTAAAAATACCTCATTTTTTTATTTTTCAAAATTAACCCCCCCCCCACCCAACTCCTGCAAACAGAGCAGATCTTTTCCAGTTATGTCAATCATGTATCTAGGACTTCTGCTTATTTTTCCCACCAAGTTTCATCCCAATCCCTCCACTCTAAGTGTTTTCCAAGATTTTAGGTTCTCTTCTCCAACTCCCCCCAATGTCACCAGATCTGGTTGGGATTTAAAATAAGAGCTTTGAGACACAATATCCTTCTAAATATAAAATTTTATTAACATCCTATCACCAGTTTTTAAGTTAGAATACTTCATTTTTTCTATTTTTTCCAAGTTGCCTATTTTTTCCTAATACCAAGTGCCATAAAAAGACAGAGCAAGAGTTGAAGAAATACAGCAAAGAACAACAAAGCTTGTACCATATTTGAAACATCTATCATACAAAAATAGACTGTGCAGGTTAGGATAGACATTATTAACACATTCCAGATAATCAAAGGCTTTGATAATATGAGTATATCCCAGTTCTTCATGTTCAATGACATGACAAAAATAGGACTCATTATCACCTACATAAATTATGCCCTTCACTTTCAAAAAGGAAAATAGGCCAACATTCATTTTACAGCTGGGTCTGGATGCAACAGAATGACCATTCATCTAAAACATTTCTAACAGATAATATAAATACATTCAAAACAAAACTATCAAAAACACAGTTTCATAGTAAATCATTTTTAAATCCTTTATAATATTATTTGTCAGTGTTTGTTGTAGTTGTTGATATTTTTGTGGTGACAAGAATCATAACTTACCATATTTTTGGATTAAAATAAAAATATAGTCAGAATTGCATCCTGCATTCAAATTTAACATTCATTTTTATTGGAAATGAACTTAACCCTCACCACTATATATAACAATTCAGTTATATATAACCCCCCCACATAATGGGGGGGTCAATGCAATTGAATGTTAAATCTGGATTCAAGATGAAATTGTGACTATAGAGGTAAGTTTATGGTAAAATTCTAGTTAATTGACTTCTTGCTATCTCAGAAACAGTTTAGGTTAGGAAAATGAAACTTTCAGGGATGAATCTAGAGACTAAAGTATGTCCTGGGAAGGTATTTTGAAGCAACTACCTCCACTCCTTCTCCCTCTAGAAGGCCCTGACCTTTGATGACCTTTAAAAATATGTTTGTTATAAAAGTGAAACCTTGCAAAATAGATCTTCTGCTTAATTGAAGTACAACAAAATTGTTTTCAGCTTCATAACTTTGCTCAATTCCATTTTATAAGGTTTTAAAGATATGCAAATACATTTCCTAAATTTTGAAAAAGAAACATTGGTATGGCTCAAAATTCAACTCAAATAACAGGAATTGCATTTTCAGAACTAAAGGCATAGAAAAAGCAACTAGTAACTGAAAATTAAGGTAAAATGTTGTTTTGTCAAAATTTCAATAGATATAGACCTGTCATGTAGGCAAATTCCAGGGCACCCCAGAGGGAGAAGGAGTGGAGGTGGGTACTTTAAAATACCTTCC
The DNA here is from genome assembly GCF_032884065.1 of Artemia franciscana. Taxonomy (NCBI): domain Eukaryota; kingdom Metazoa; phylum Arthropoda; class Branchiopoda; order Anostraca; family Artemiidae; genus Artemia; species Artemia franciscana. Next base: position 22,090,107 of record NC_088882.1, on the reverse strand, counting down.
CGGAACATACTTTGGCCTGTAGACACATCCCTGAAAGTTTCATTTTCTTAACTTAAGCCCTTTCTGAGATAGCAAGAAGTCAATTAACTAGAATTTTACCAAGTTTATTTCTTAGCTACCTGAATAGTCTGTTAATATAAACATTACCTGTAATTTTTGTCTAATTCTCAATTCTAATACAAAGTTTCCTAGACTCTAATCAGCCAATCCAAAATATTCCTATCCTAAATGTATAAAAAAATTTATCCTGCATTAAATCTAAAATTAGGAAGATTCAGTCTACGCTTATAAAAAATAAACTAGCCTAGGCCTATGTTTTAATTAAAATATTTGTCTCATATTAGGCACTGTCCAAGTAATAGAGACATTGTTCTAATGGTACTAATCTTTTCTTTTGACATTATAGTGTTTCCTTTAGAAAAACACATGGACTAGAGTTAACCTTTGATTCTCTTGCATAGAGATTGGTAATCGAATAAGACAATTTGTTTTAGATTTGAATTTTTACGAATAACTGCTACGTTGCCGTGAAATCTTAAAGGAAGGAAATGCAACTTAAATTTATGCCGTGTAGAATAGGAAAATTTCTATTGAAATTGTCATCCTGAAAGCGTGCACAGCAAGCCTCATAGTCTAAATTTGGATCATTGATTTGAAGATCCTGTAACTTATACTACTCGACTTGGGCTACTTGGGGCAATTGTCATCCGGCCTAAAGATCCAGTAATGCAATGTTCGCATTTGGCATTTGTTATTTGGATAATATACTGAATTTTTTGAGGGGGGGAGGAACCCGGAAGGAGCTTTTCAGGGTAAATTTTACACGGGGTGTAAGAAATGGGTTTTCCTGGCATGGTTTGAAAAACAGTTAGAAATAAAATTAAAAATAAATCAATTTTTTCAATTGAAAGTAAAGAGCAACATCAAAATGAACAGAAATTATTCCGCATAAAAATGGAGCTGGTCCTTCCCCAGCTTTCGTTATTGACATTAAATGTGGACTTTTTGTCAAAATTCTTTAAGGAAGACTGCTTAAACACAAAGGCCCTTAAAGTTGAGTGTGAAATAATTTGAAAGAACCGTAAGATTTTCATGTAAACAGCAAGGATTGGCGAAGGGTCATGAGGCAGCCCCTTTCATACACATAATAGTTTCCGTTTGTTTTAAATTTTAAAGGTGCTGCTTAGTCTCAGTTGAAAAAACTTTTTTTTTCTTTAATTACTAATAAATACAGCGGAATGAGTGAAGATATAAAAAGTAGGGTGATTCGGTTGGAAAAAGCGGCAGCTGAAAAAAGTTTAGGAGAGAATATTGATTAGTTTTATTCTCGGACTGTGATAAGTATACTTGATGTTGTGATAGCTGCTTCCACTCCTACCACTTTATTGGGAGATCTCCGGAGTTTTTGGAAAATCTCCCGACTGAAATTTTCTCCCGATAAACTCCCAATTCCTATTGAATTGAGCTCTGTACAACTTAAAGTTTCCGTTTCGCGATTGTTTGGCCAAATGCAAAATATGTCTTTGTTGCCCGTAAAAAGGGAATTTTAAAGCCCCTGGCCGCGTTTGATTCGTGGAAGTCAACTGTGGACCCTTATTAATGACCTAGTCGGCAGCTTGTCCCGTGAAAGACTATTTTTGTGTTCGAAAAAGGGTGCATTTGATTCTCAGTTAATAACTTCATCTGATTTGATCAGTCAGCTCAGATACTTCATTTCCACTAGATAATTTGTGTAAAATAAGGACGTGACTTACCTTACGTGACGGGGTTTTTTTTAGGGTAAGTACCAAGTTTACTGGAACTGGACAATTATACATCCCTGCACGTGGGCAATCCAAGAAGTAGGCTACTGACCTGTCTTAAGGGGTAGACGGCTTTTCTGCTTCTGTGGTCTGTTTCTTTGCCAAAATAACATGTTTTAATTTGAAACCAATTCTTAACCTGTTGCCAGTTCAAGGATTCCATTGTACTAATTCGAATACACTATTCTTACGGGTCTTATAGATATCCAGTATTCGCCAGACTAATAGCCTAGCCTATTTCAAAATAACAATTTCGAGTGTCAGCAAAATCGGCTTCACAATATAGGAGGATGGATTTTAAAATGTAGGCCAAAACCAGTTATACCAAACCTGTTTTCAAAGAGACAAATATGTTTTCAAAGTGCCGATATTTCTAAATTTTATGTCGCTGTGTTTAAAGTGTATTAGATGTGAATGATTTTGCTCCTCAAAGTGTGTTATTTTGTTCTGTTTTGGGGAGATCACAAATCTCGAAAAACTGTAAGAATGGAGGGATCGGAATATCAGGGACCCGAACAAACTGAATTATAAATAAATTTACTCGGTCCGATAGTCGTGGGGGGAGTGAAGGAAGGGGGTATACGGAATATTGAGTCATGCGTAAATTTGAAACGGGTGATCGGATTCGAGTGAAATTTTAACAATTGAACAGAGGGTATGTATCTGGTGATTTTTTCATGTCCGTACCGAATCCAACAACTATTGGGGGCGGAGGATGCGTGACCAGCTTAGACTGGAGAGATCGGGTTGCAACTTTGTGGGAATAAAAAACAGATACTCAAGATAAATCATTTACAGAACCGGATTGGCTCTGGGTACTGTGTGGGGAGTTTGAGGTAGACCCTGAAGCCATACCGTTTATTGGCACGCCACCGCTGAAAAAGCTCCGGCGCGTTACCGCCGTTTTTCATTTGATGCGCCATAGCCACCGCCGTTTAAATGACAAAAAGTAATGAAAAAGACCGTCATATGCCATTGAAGTTTCTTTTTAGCATGTCCACGCGCACTGTCCCGACCATGATAATTTAGTCTATGCTAATTACGCTTGTCTGGTCTTGGTTTGCTCAAGTACCATAGCATACCATCGCAACGTCTATTTTGCTCTCCGACTTTTGATAGTTCGGACACTTCCAGCTAGGTGCTAGACAACGATACTTGGCATGCGTAAAAAGGAACAGGAAAAATGCTGTCATTTTCATTCCAGGATTCCATTATCGGTTGGGGAGGGGTATACAAAGCTTTATGAAAGATCGCGCAGTAAGGAACTGTACCGACATCATGAAAATTGAGATTGAAGACGAAGCCAGTTATGTAAATCTGCAAAAGGTCTACCTCGGCTTAGATGCCAAAGCAGCAAAGGCTGACCTTCTTGCGTCTAGTGATGGACGAAATGCCGATCCCGACGAAGTTGACAAGGCTTATTGTACCGCGAGAGAATGTTACAAGGAAGTGGTGATCCAGATTAAAAACCACTTCTCTTTCTACTCGGACAGTTTCGCCTTCTCCGAACTACTTAACGCTGTTCAGGCTCAGGATCTGAATCCTCCTAGCCTGGCACCATTTTTGCGAAATATAGCTTACCCTCCTGGTCCGAAAGTCTGATAGACAGAGAGTGGAGAAAGCAGAGTTCTGTAAGACAGCCAATAATGAAGATTGCAGTTCGCTCTCAGTAACTGACTACTGGAAGCTTATATTTGTCCAGAAATACTCTAACGACAAACCAAAGTTTGGTAACCTGAGGCTTGTCGTTGAGTACTTGTACGCTCTACCGTTTTCGAACGTAATAGCGGAGAGACTGTTTAGTACTTTGAAGGACGTCAAAAAAGACAAACATAATAGTCTGTCGACAGTTACGATTAGTTCGACGCTTCAGACTAAACTTGGCATGAGTAGGCTTAATGTGACACCTCAGTCTCTCGTCGTAGATGGGAGCATGAGGCAGTTACTGATAGGCGGTGCTTACGCAACTGCTACTGAAGCTATTGCCGCTATCTTGAAATCGGCTTCTTTAGCACAAGCTCGTCTGGCCCCAGGAAGAGCAAACAATATCGTTGACGATCAGGATTAGCTGCAGTGTAATCTAGTGAAAATTCTGACTGTGATTCGTATTCATAATTCTAGTTCAAATTATGTGTAAAGTAGTTTTAGCTGCAGTGTGATATAGTGAAAAATTCTGCCTGAGTTCTGTGACTCGTATTTATAATCCTTGTTCTAATTATGTGAACAAGTAGTTTTAGATAACTTTCAATAAAACCATTTAGTTTACATAAGTTTTGTATGAAAGAAACATTATTCCTTGTTCCTGTTTTTTTTTTTTTTTTTACACTACATCAGAAGACAAGACAGCCCAACGACGAAAATACAAAGGCAAAAAACTCTCTTAAAACGATTTTCCAGGTCCTTTCTTTGTTGATAGATTACAAACAGTTGTGTGAAGAAGTCTGGTCGGAAAAGTGTTTTAGAATACTTTAAACCTTAATAATCTTGCTCTTTTTTTTCGATGTTTGCTTCATCTCGTCAAACTATATTGATAGCTGATTTTGGACTAATAATGAGTCTTCACCTTCCGGAATAGGGGTTCCCAGATATTTTGGAATTTCTTCTGGGATACTTTAAAACTTCGGAATTCTGGAAGTTCAAAAGCCCTTTTTTCTGTATCATTGTGATATACTTTCAGACCGGTTCATATTCCAGATGCAAGAAGAAGAAGACGTCAAAGAACGATCTGGAAGCCCAGATTCCAGGAGTTCTGGGAGGTGAAAACCGAAATCAAGACTCTAAAACATATTTTCGATTCTACTTGTTGTGTCTCTCTATTACTGACATTTTTATCACCAACACAACTGGTATATGAGACAAAACAGTTGTTTAAAACCTCCTGGTTTTTTCTCCGACTTAAAGCAAAAACCCCCGATAATCTGCCGATTTTTTTGAGTCGTTACTGATTTTCAGAAAAAAAAGTGGAAGCACTGCTCGGCTATTCTACTTTTAACATCTTCACTGCATCCACCATCTTTGCTTATAATACTAACTAGGTAGGTAAAGCCGTCTAATTGATCGATTCCTTACCCAACATCACCTCTTCACCTTCACTTATTTCCAGTCTAAGCTACGTAATCTTCATTACATCAATTTTGAAACCTATTCCTACACTCTGAGCCTTCAAAACCTCTAAAAATTCATTCATTTTACTGATATTTTCATCTAAAAAGCTCAAGTCATCAGCATAATCAATGTCTAGGAGAGTTTTGTTTCCCCAATTGATTCCGTGCTGATATATAGTCTTTGGTGTTCCCCTTAGGACAGGGTCTATCAAAATAACCCATATAAATGGCGACAGGATGCTACCCTGCTTAAATTGCGATTTAATACGACACCAGCTACTAACCTTATTTCTTACCTTAACCGCAGCAATGTTTTCTCGTACAAAACACTAATCATTTTCATGCATCAATCTGGGATCAAACATTTCGTGGCAACGAACTGTAAGTAAGGAGCGACCCGGCTCAATAGTAACGAAAACTCTAAAAAAAAGGAATTTTCATACCAATAGATATATGAAAAGAAGCCAATTTTTATGCTAATTTCAAATTTACAAGTTTGACCAAGTTTATTCTTACCCATTAAAGGTTACAAGCCTGAGAAAATTTGCCTTATTCTAAAAAAAAGTGGAAACACCCTCTAAAAATCACAGAATGTTAATGAAAATCGCATCATCAAATTCAGCGCATCAGAAAACCTTCCTGTAGAGGTTTCAAGTTCCTATCTGCAAAAATGTGGAATTTTATATTTTTTTGCCAGAAGAAAGATTACGGTTACGTGTTTATTTACTTTTTTTCCAGGAATGACCTTAAAACCCAGTGATACTAGAATATCGTGAGAGGGCTCATTTGAACAGATGTCAAAAGTTCTAGCGCCCATTTTAAGTAACCAAAAAATTGGAGGGGAACTAGACCTTTCCCGCGCCCCTTTTCTCTCAAAATTGTCCAATCAAAATTTTGAAATAGCCATTTTGTTCAGCATAGTCAAAAGGCCGAATAACTCTGCCTTTGGAGATATAATAACCCAAAGCGCAAGGGGAAAGGTCTTTAAGTTACAAAATGTGCCCATTATTTATGCATAGTATTTGTTATTGGGAAGTGTGCACGCATTTTTGGGACAAGGAGGGAATTTTCTACTGGTGGGGTTTCTCACAGTTTTAATTTTACATGGGGAGGAAAGTTTCCAAGGCGTGAATTTTCCAGGGGAAATTTGCCAGAATTCCTATGCGAAATTCATTTTATGGCTTGCACTCTCTTTGTCGACTCAAGTGTTCAGGATAAATTTTCACCGGCATTTAATTGTCTAGAGAACAAATCCCATGGAGAAGAGGGATTGTTCCATGGAGGTGTATCCAGATTGCCTGGCGTTACTTAAAAAAACTATCAGAAATTAAATAAAACAACAAGTTTTTTCAACTGAAGGTAAGGAGCAACATTAACATCAAAACGAACTTTAGTTATTACGTATAATAAGGGGTTGCTCTTCCTCAACACCTCACTCTTTACACTAAAGTTTGAATTCTGTCCCAATTCTTTAAGAACGACTCCTGAAATACTATGTTCGTTCAATTAGAACAATAAGATTTTTTCAAAGTACTTAAAAACTTAGCGTAAAGAGCAAGGTGCTGAGGAAGAGCAACCCCCCTCATATACGTAATAACTTCTGTTCGTTTTAAGTTTTAATGTTGCTCCTAACTTTCAGTTATTTTTTTATTATTTAATACCATACAAGGGTAAGACCTTTGGTAAAGGTCTTATATCGACTGGATGAAACCTTAGCTCATAATCTAGAAAACTGACTCAGGAACTTTTCAATTATTAATCTAAGAGTGAAAATTCGGTCGATTCCTCCTCCACCCTTCCTAAAACCACACCGTTCTTCTCTTAAACTTTATCCACAGCATCTCTAAGTCCAAAAAGTATCATCATACCAAGTAATTTGCTTCCTACAGAAACCAAGTTAATGCCTCTATAATTACCATATTTATACTTATCACCCTTCTTATAGAGGTGTTTAATTAAAGCTTTCATAAAATCGCTAGATACTTCATCTTTTTCAAAAATCCTATTCAAAATCTTAAGCACGTAATGCTGACTTCACAACCACCATATTTAATTAACGTATCTTTTAAAAAGGATAGGTATCTCAATCGTTTAGAATCCACTAGGATAATTTTGATTTTAACGATCACGAGAAGAACCATCTTGGAAATCACCAACCTATTTCGGGTTTACCCGTCATATTACTTTTCCCAAAGAAGTGCATAAATGCTAGAATTGATGGCCATTCGGAACAGCACAAATTTTTTACATCCAAATCAACTTAAATTTGGAAATTGCAGAATCAGAGATGGAGGCACCTTACATAACTTCACCCATTTTTCTATGGTTACCTTACAAACCATTATCCCAGGGTTACAGTGGTACCAACTGAGAAAAAATTATCAATCGCACAAGATCTTAAGTACCGCAGTGTAATTTATACTTAGAATAAACTGTTAAGGCTCTTAATAATTTTCGAATAAACTATGGATTATTTGCAAATTAAAAACATTTTCCTCCATATATATTAGATTAGTGTATTTATTTATGATAAACTCGTATGTTTTGGGTTGATCGACATTATGGCTAAGAATGTCCCCTTAGATAATAAATATACCAAAAATAAATTATATTTCTTCGCCTGGTTTCGAGAAAGAGTGCTTTTTCAGGTATAGAGAGTTCAATTTTTGGAGTAAGCTTAATCCAGCCATGGTATTAGACAATTCCAGTCATGGTTAAATGGTTGTAAAATGCAATGTAATGCGCATGTTTTGATCGCATACAAGTTTAACCAAGTAACTGGTCTCCTCCCCTAATTCTTAGAATCATATTTTTTATTTATCTACTAGACTCAAATTATCCTCAGTTCTTTTTATTACTGTTGTTTAGTAGCAAACCCTGGCAAGAATAGTTTTTGGTGTACTTTACAATGGTTTTCGCATTTCACCCTAAATATGATATTGCAAAACTATTGTTTTCTATTTGTAGAACAATGAATGGTATGTATTCTCTGCTGAAGCCGAAAACATCAATGTGTGAAGATACAATGGATAGGGATAGTACAAGATAATATTGATTATTGTCGCCTGAGCTAAAAGTCAAATATTACTCCACTCTTCATTTTTTGTTTTCTAGTTTCAAAAATTCTACCCTCACTCAACACTTTGGTTGTTCACCCATTCAAAGTGGTTTATACGCCATAATTGCATTCGGATTCCATATTTGTCAGGGCAGTAAAAATCAACACTGTTTTACCCACAGAATTGACTATAGTCTGGCTTGTCCATTAGTTTGAAAACAAAGTGGAGGGTGACAAGAAAGATTGCCTAAAACCGCATATAAAACTATCCTCAGGTTGACCATTCAACATTTATCATTTCACATTCAATATGATGAAGTTTTTAACCTCTATAATCAACACTAAAACGTCAGCTTTTAAACACACAAACCGATCTTTAATCAACCTAAAACTTCTAAGTCAGGCGATACCGCATAATTCAGGCGCATGTCCGCTCTTAGCTTAGAAAGGCTAGGTTTTTGAAGCCCTTAACATTAAAATCTATTAATCTATTTATATATATGTAAAATCATTTACTTATGCCTATGACAAAATTTAATTAAGTCAAGTACTGTGAATAATAAATATAATATATATAGAAAGCGGTTTCGTTACAAAAAAGCGATAATCACACAACTCCAAACTCAAAGATATGATCACACAAGGAATGTTAAAGATAATTAATTCGTACCACCACAACTAAATAACAGTACTCTTACGAACGACTAGTATGTGAGTTACAAACTAAAAATAGACAATTTTTATAAAACTAACTTGCTCATATGAAGAATGTAATGACTTGGCAAACAAAGCCCCACATTACTATTCAGTCCTAGTTTGGAGAAGGAGAGGAAGATAACAATTTCCTATTCTATAAATAAAGCGAGGTGGATATGAACAATAACCAAAGGAAATCTGAAATTCTCGAGTATCTGTCCTCTTTTGAAAGCGTTAGTTTAAACTCTATTCTGTTTGTCCTATTAATAATTTCTCCACCCCTGAAGGAAGAGCAAAAGCTGAGTCATTTTCTTTTTATGCCTGTTATGACAGGTTCCGCTGCAAATAACTTTATTAATTGAGAAAATTACTTAATTGCAATTAAACCAGACCCACTTACCATCTCTTTAAGGACGGACCCTTCAAGAGAAATACGCCAAGGCTCTTCTATCTTAAAGAAAAGCTCTACAGAGTAAAACAAAAGTTTGACTATTTGGAAAACTGTTGGAGGCAATGGGACTGGCCTGAGCCTAGGCTCAGTTTTACGAGTCCGCACATATTAAAAAACTGTTATTGCGGCTGTAATGCAGATATATTAAAAAGAAAGATGACAATTTTTTAAGGAAAAAGAAGCTCCTTTAAGAACATTTTCTGTTCGCCGTTAATGTGCCTTGTTTGTGCAAGCTTATTTTTCGTCATTCAAAGTTGTAAAATCATAATTATCGAGAACAAAAACCAGTCTGCTACAAATCAACCCATTGGCAAAGAAATATTTACAGTAGTTCTCCAGAGGAGAAATATCACGGCATACAATTTTTAAATATAACAAAAAAAGACGCTTTTACGGAGCTTTAATGAACTAGTACTTAATTCCCACCATGTTCGGTCAAAACCTGATAAACCAAACAACTAAAGTTCCTGATGACCACTCTACCTTTAGGACACAAATAGAATATAATCTATGACTGGGATCGCAGCCAGTTTTGTTTCAGTCTATTTCCAAAAACACACCTTTAAAAATTTCCTCCTCCAATATAAAGAAATTACTATTTTTAAGAAGAAGAAATATAAATATAGTTTTCAAATCCATTGAGGTTTTTTTTCGCACATTCAAAACATCTCCAGATACAGGTGAACAGGCGAAAGACTTTAATATTGTGAATGGTACCAAAATTATCCAACTCCAACCCTAGATACACAAATCATGGGACATCAATTCTAAGGGCTAGTGAAAAATGGCTCCACAATTGGTGCATCTTTTCTGTCGAAGTGCTAAGCAACATAAAATACCAATTGGAAAAAACAGAATGGCACACAGAAGTCCAAGAAGGGTAAAGTCATCTTCAAGAATTCCAATCTAAAAAAAATTACATAAATCTTAAACACTGAAATAGTAAAGTAGACCGTTGGCGCCCAGGCACCGTTTAGTGTTGCAGCGACCGTGACTCATTACTCAAAGTTGCAGAGCAACACATTCAACTATATTTCACGGTTAATAAATTTTAATGCTCCCGCATCAAGTTTGCAGATACGTTATGATTATTCTAAATTTTTATTAGTAAGGTCAGCAAGTAATAAGAGAGTTTCTAAAATAAGTTGTGCACGTACGAAGTATTCATCAAATTCTGTATCTGCATTGTTTTTTTCTTTTCAAACAGTTTGTGGTAACGAACTGTAGTAAGGAGCGACTCGGCTCAATAGTAAACGAAACTCTAAACAAGACCTAAGAGCTCATATGGCACTTGTGACGAAGCAAGAAGAGCTAAGAGCCAAGAGCTCATATGGTATGAGCTCTAACAAAATTCTAAGAATCAATAGATTGAATTAAAAGGAAAATCAGAGGCTTAATGCCGGTCAGGATTTAAAATAAGAGCTCTGAATCACGATGTCCTTCTAAATATTAAAATTCATTAAGATCCGATCACCCACTCGTAAGTTATAAATACCTCATTTTTTGTAATTTTTCCTCTCCCTTTAGCCCCCCAGATGGTCGAATCTGGGAAAACGACTTTACCAAGTCAATTTGTGCAGCTTCCTGACACGCCTACCAATTTTCATTGTCCTAGCACGTCCAAAAGCACCAAACTCGCCAAATCACTGAACCCCTCCCCCCAACTCCTCCAAAGAGAGCGAATCCAATACACTTACGTTAATCACGTATCAAGGAGATTTGCTTATTCTATCCACCAAGCTTCAGCCCGATTTCTCCACTCCAAGCGTTTTCCAAGATTTCCCCCTCCAACTCCCCCCAATGTCAACAGATCTGGTCGAGGTTTGAAATAAGAGCTCTGAGACATGGATTCCTTCTAAATATCAAATTTCATTAAGATCCGGTCACCTGTTCTTAAGTTAAAAATACCTCAATTTTTCTAATTTTTCCAAATTAACACCCCCCATCTCCTCCAAAGAGAACGGATCCGTTCCAATTATGTCAATCACGTATCTAGAACTTGTGCTTATTCTTCCCATCAAGTTTCATCCCGATCTCTCCACTCTAAGCGTTTTCCAAGATTCCTGTTTCCCTCCTCAAATCCCCGATGTCCCCTGATCCAATTCGAGTCGAAAATGGAGCATCTGAGACATAAGATCCTTATATATATATATATATATATATATATATATATATATATATATATATATATATATATATATATATATATATATATATATATCAAGTTTCAGTAAGATCCGATCACCTATTCGTAAGATAAAAATACTCCAATTTTCACGTTTTCCAAGAATTCCGGTTTCCCCCTCCAACTCCCCCCAATGTCACAGGATCTGGTTGGAATTTAAAATTAGAGTTTTAAAGCACAAGATCCTTCTAAATATCAAATTTTATTAAGATCTGGTCACCCGTTCGTAAGTTACAAATGCCTGATTTTTCCAAATTAAGACCCCCCCCCGCCTCCCAACTCCACCAAAGAGAGCAGATCTGGTTTGGTTATATCAGTCATGTATCTTAGACAGGTTTTTATTCTTCCCATCCAGTTTCATCCTGATCTCTCCGCTTTAAGTATTTTCTAAGATTTCCGGTCCCCCCACTGCCCCCCCCAATGAAGCTGGATCCGGTTGAGATTTAAAATAAGAGATCTGAGTTACGAGGTCCTTTCTAAATATGAAATTTCATCAAGATCCGATCACTCCTTCGTAAGTTAAAAATATGTCATTTTTTCTAATTTTTCAGAATTAATTTTTCAGTGATAAACTTGGTTTATACCAAGTGCCATAAAAACGAAATTTTGATACTAAAAGATACATTAACAGAATCGGATTTTTATGCTGATTTTAAATATATAAGTTTCATCAAATTTAGTCTTTGTCATCAAAAGTTAAGAGCCTGAGAAAATTTGCCTTATTTTGGATAATAGGGGGAAACACCCCCTAAAAGTCATAGAATCGTAACAAAAATCCTACCATCGCATTCAGCGTATCAGACAAGCCTATTGTAAAAATTTCAAGCTCCTATCTACAAAAATGTGGAACTTCATATTTTTTGCCAGAAGACTGATCACGGGTGCGTGTTTATTTGTTCTTTTTTTCCAGGGGTCATCGTATCGACCGAGTGGTCCTAGAATGTTGCAAAAAAGCTCATTCTAACGGAAATGAAAAGTTCTATTGCCCTTTTTAAGTAACCAAAAAAATAGGATGACATCTAGGCCCCCCCATGCTCATTTTTTTTACCAAAGTCAACGAATCAAAATTTTGAGATAGTCATTTTGTTCAGCATAGTCGGAAACCACAAGAACTATGTCTTTGGGATGACTTACTCCCCCACAGTCCCCGGGGGAGGGGCTGCAATTGCAAACTTTGACCAGTGTTTACATACAGTAATGGTTATGGGGAAGTGTACAGACATTTTTCAGGGGGATTATTTTGGTTGGTTGGGGGGAGGGTTGAGGGGAGGGGTTGAGGGGAGGGGCTATATGGGAGGATCTTTTCTTTGAGGAATATGTCATGGGGGAAGAGAAATTCAATGAAGGAGGTGCAGAATTTTCTAGCATTATTATAAAAAAAAACAATGAAAAAATAAACATGAAAAAGTTTTTTCAACTGAAAGTAAGGAGCAGCATTAAAACTTAAAACGAACAGAGATTATTACGCATATGGGGGGTTCATCTCCTCCAAAATACCTCGCTCTTTACGCTAAAGCATTTTTATTAATTTCCACTATTTATTCTACGGCCTTTCTGATTCAGGGGTCATTGTTAAAGAGTTGGGACAAAATTTAAGCTTTAGCGTAAAGAGTGAGGTATTAATGAGGGAACAAACCCCCTCATATACATAATAAAAATATAAGAATATAAAAGTTCGTTACGTAAGTTAATTCTTAAGTTACGTATATTTTTTACTAAAAACATTTGTTAAAAATTAAAACTTCTAGTTGCCTTTTCAAGTAGCCAAAAAATTGGAGGGCAACTAGGCCTCCTCCCCCACCCTTTTTTCTCAAAATCGTCTGATCAAAACTAAGAGAAAGCCATTTACCCAAAAAAAAGAATTAATATGCAAATTTTATTTTAATAATTTCTGTGCGGAGAGCCAAAATTAAACATGCATTAATTCAAAAACGTTCAGAAATTAAACAAAAAAAAATTAGTTTTTTTTTAAATTTAATCTTGTATTAAAGCTGTGTACTATTTACTACGGTTAATGAAAATCCGCGAAGAATCTGATGTGCCATGACCAATTCGGAAATTATTTGTAAGTGCAGGAAGCAATTTATAGATGACAAATCTTAAAAACTGATAAAATATAGAAATTTTGATTAGGTTGTCGAAGGAGTAATATGAAGTTCTGAGTGTTTGAAGTTATTTGACTTCTAAAAAGTTTATCTTCTAAGCTAGGCCATTTTACTTAAACAAAATGTAGGAAATATGCAAAATGAAAACTCAAAATAGAAAGTCAAAGAAGAAATTTCGTTTCTCCAAAACTAACGTAAGCTCCAGATTTTAGAAGATGAAAACTTTTCAATCCATATTTGAGGAAAAAATTCTACCGTGTCTAGAAAAAAAGAAGGAAGCCAAACAAATTTAATGCACCTTGGCAACATCAGAAATTATTTTAAGCTAAAAAAGCAATATTCTTACTTTTCTTGCTATCTTCTGTTCTTTCCATAATATTATAAGAGGCATCGGAAAAAGGACCCCCACCCCCTAAATCAGAATTTTCACTTTCGAAGCTATGGTACTCCAAAGGTAACATTTGACAGGGAAGCATTTGGAAAATTTTAGCAAATCTGCAAAATGTTTAAAATATTATTTCAGGAAAAATAATGTTGGCTCCAGCTAGATAAGAGATAAGATAATATTTATAGTTCAAAAGACTATTCACTTACATTCACTTTATATGTCCAAAATTAAAAATTTAACACATATTATTGAAATATGACCTATCACTGAGATAAAAATCCAAGTCCAAGAAGTAAAAATAAACTAAATTTCATACGGTACGAATAACCGCAAATACCAAAAGGAGGGGGGGGGGGGAAAATAAAATAACGCTTGATAATACTCTATGATAACGCTATCATACGTAAAAAGGAGCTAAATATGCGTTCTAATTAAACATATCGAAATCAATAATGGCAACACTATCACATGCTCAAAATTAAAAAAAAAGTCATTGAAATCAAATAGTCAAAATTCTGAAAGATAAAGGAAGAAGCAGAAATCTTGATAATTGTAGATGGGATTATGCAAAAGACTAGATTAACCTAAACATTGCAAGAAATATTTTTGTATTTTAAAAACTTATGATCTACTTGAAAGGAACAATATAACAATATTTACTAAAATACGGTCAAGTTAAAAAGTATCCCGGCATAAACAAATTAGGATGTTGTTGTCAAACAAGTCAAACACTTTTTGCAGGTTTAGCCAGATATTTGGTTTCTTTCGGTTACTTAGGATGGTATGTACCAAGTGCACAAGGTAATGGGTGGTGGAGGATTTCCTTCAGTTAACAAACTGTCGGACGTAAATACGTGGACTGATATCAACTTTAAGCCAGTCACAAATGAACCCTTCATAAAGTTTTGAAAAATCTGGAGTGGGTGAAATAGGTCGTATGTTGATGAAAGCCAGATAAGTAAATTTATTTGGGATGAAAATTATAAAACCTAGTTTCCAGCAACTTGGGAATTTACCAAATTTTGCGATTTGGTTGAAAATATTAGATAATGGTTCAGAAATCGTGTCTGAAAAGGGTTTAATTAACTCTATTGGGATGTCTGAGGTAAGTGCTAGATTTTTTAAGCTTTTGGACTTTATTTACAACATCAAAGGAAGAAATTCAGGAGAAGGTATTTGGGGGAAGAGTTGGACCTAAGCCAGTTAAACAGGGGAGACTTTGTACAGTAGAAGCAAGATACACGTTCAGACCATTGGCTATCTTATAAGGGGGCTCAGGAAGATGAAAATTAACTTCAAAAAGTTTTTTTTCCGAATATCTCTTTAATTTCTCTCTACCATTGCTTGAGCTTGTTAAAATATAGATTGAGCTTCGCAAAAGAATTTTAAAGCAAAAGTTTAAAATTTCGGTTAGGGTATTTTCCTTTAAAGCATTCTCCTATAAGATGTCTTCTACTTAATTTTATATATTAAGCAGATAGCTTAAGATATGGATCTTATGCTTGGACCTATTTGCTGTTGTCGTAAATACTATAACTTTCAAATATTATTTATTATTTTAGTTTCTTTATTTCCCTCAAAAAATGAGGAGTAGGCTACAATACAATATAAAGAAAAGACAAATGATAACGCTTACAATAAAAAAATATCAAATATTGATCTAACACTTAAAAAGAGAAAAAAAAGATACAAAAACACTTGCTAAATAATTTAGCCTATAAGTCATTCAGAGCCGGAACTGCTACTAAAAACCGGAAATAAATTATGACCTAACAGGATAATTTTCGCCTTGTCGTCAAATGTTTTATATTTTTTCTTTATACAGACTACAGGATCCTTCACTTTAAGCTTTAAAACAATCTCAGTGTTACTAAAAGAAAGGGGGAAACCAAGTAAAAATTTGCAAAATTTAAAATAAGGAACTTTAATGGGCAAAAGATCAGAAGGTCTGAAATTAAGGAAGAGGAGGGACGGGAACAATACGTGAGGCAGAGCCACGGCGCTATACATACGACCAAGGACGTTCCAATGGTAAAGACACCGAAAACGAATTAAAAGACCAAATGCCTTGCATAGTTTTATCTGAACATGCTGAACCAGGACTGATTTAAATTCTCTTTCCAAAGCAGCATAAGGTAATCCCAAATAAGTGACTATTGGTGACGACTAGAAAATAACACCATTGCCACAATCGAGAGTCGCCTTGACATTATCCTCTAAACAATAGTTGTGATTGTTTATCCTCAAAAATAGTTTCAATGTCTTAGCTATATCGCACTCCTCAACAAGGTCAGAACAGAAAACCTTGTTCATGTTAGGATATTACTTCCTTTTTTGTGATGCAAGCAATACATTTGAACTTTGAAGAAGCAGAATACAAACAATTTTCCCTCCACTTAACTATACAAAGGGACAAAACACGGAAAAAAAACAAAATAATCAGGACTTTGTAACAACAAAAAATATTAGCATAATGGTTTATTAACTGTAGTTGACTTAGTTTCATGTATGTGTATGATGTATTGGTTTTTTCCATCAGTGCAGTACATGTATAAAGTAAAGAGTTATAATTGTGTTTATTGACAAAGTATTGTATGGTTTGTGCATCAAATATCGGCAACATTTGTTAAGAAATTGTTTGCTATCTCGATAATGTTTGTAACCCGATGCCCACTGTATCAGTAAATCTAACAGCTTTCCAATTATATTGTAAATAAGTAAAGCGTCACAAAGATATTATTCACTTGAGAGGGTTTCAGCTCTCTTTGGAACAAAAAGGAATTCATTTACAATTTTTATGCTTACCTTAACAAATAAAAATAGGATATGACTTTTAATATTTGAAATGTGACATAATCAATTAGAGCTTACCATTGCATATTTTTAAAACAAGTTTTATTTGCCAGCAATTTTGTGTTTGAATTATAAGTATATGTAAAAAAAATACAATCTGATAAGTACTTGGCAAGTATGAAGGAGTACATACTCGGCATGCAGGGCATCCTCCAACAACAATAACTTGAGCAGCTGGAATTGGTTGCACAGTAATTACAGATGTTGCACCATATGAAGGATGAGTCATATAAATGGGCCCTCTAGAAGTTCTATATGTTCTCATAGGAGGCGAGGTCATGGCAGGAGAGACTGGAACTGCTTGTGGTGGCACAGTAATTGCTGAAAAGAAATGCAGCTTAACACTTTCAAAGATAGAAAATATTTGTTTCTCATATTAAAAAAAAACTATCTTATCTTTATGTGTCAATGTGTCTTCTGTCAATCCTGTCAGTCTTTGATTTACAAGAACATAATCAATAAGGTTCGTGGTTTTACCATCACGTGTTTAAAATATTAACTTATGGGTCATTTTAGAACCTATTGGTGGAGATTAATGCACCATCAAATTTAAAGCAATCTGTTACCATTGCAATTTTTGTTACATACAACAAAAATTTGCCTAAGCTAGGATACCATCTATCCTACCTCGGGATTATTGTCCCCCAGTGAAATACCTCATTGATTTGTTTGGTTAGGTACTTATTCTCTCAAGTCTCATTATCTGTGGTTTAAATGGAAAAGATCCTGGTATATTCGTTGATCATAAACCAAAATTTTGCTGTCACTGGCTTACCAATTTTTCATTACATGGTGTTTTTTTGCAATCACTTCGGTTAGGTGATAGAAATTTTCAGGAATGGATCCAGAGTCCTCTTTCTAATTGGTTAGAAAACTGTTTAGGGAATTTGTCAACAATATTCTTGGTTTGAGTGTACTTTTCTATGACTCTCCGTTTTGAAAAGTGATTCTAAGGAAATAAGTAAGATTTTAAGTTATTTCAGAAAGTCATTATTATTAATTTTTTTTCACAAATAATTTAAATTTCCAAGTTTTTTAAGAAAGTTATAAGATTCAAACCCTTTCCTTGGGTCTCTTTGTGGCACACATCTATTTACAAGAATTTCACTTTTATATCATAAAGTTTTTTCAGGTTTACCAAAGACCAGTGCCTTTTTGAGGGAAAATTGAAAGAGGAAGAATCAAAGGGTTTTCTTGGGACACTAATTGGGCTTTGGATCCATTCATGGCAGCTTTATCCCCAATTCAATTGACATAAAAACCCTATCATCAAGAAATATACAAAAAAGGGTTGTTCTTAATTTTGGTTCGAGTCAGCTTTTCTTTATCTACATTTTTAGAACCATAATTTCAAGGATCTGAATAGGATTTTAAGCCGAAGAAAATAGTTCTTTTGAAATTAGAACACTTATAGAAATTCAGACCAATATTTGAACATCAAACCTGTGTCTGAAGGTTTCATTCACCAAGCATAAAACTATTTCAAACTTCATGACAATTTAGATTCTCTAAGAGGGGCCAGGGGAAGGGAAGGAGGTGATATTTTTAAAGGCAACAGTGGAGTTAATGCTCTAATCTCAGCTTCTCTATTTCTGGCATTTTAAATTCCGTCATAATTGATACTGAGGAGCCCCTGAAGGTAATGTAAGTACCATAATGTTTTAAAATGATGTGCTGTTTCTGTTAGACAGAAGAAGCCTAGAAAAATGCAGGCAATACAGTGATGATCCCTGTTTGGTTTGTATTTATGTAAACAAAGCATTTTTATAACATGCAAATGAAGTTGCACAAAATGTAATACACAAATTGAGAAATTTCTGACCAAAGGAACTTCCAATAGAAATGGCTAAGGATAGTCTTTTGTTCAAAACTTTATATTTCAAACTAAAAACCAGCAAAAAAATCAAGTATTCCCAAATATGGAATGCAAATGCTTAGGGGAGATCAACAAAATTGCAACTCTTCCTGAAGTTTAAAGAAAAAACGACAAGAATAGCTTTTAGACTGAAAATTCAGCATTAATGCTGCATCCAGACATAGCATTCTCTGTGAAATAGGCTTTTGGACATGCTCCAAGTTGCGCCATTGGCATGAGGTTTCTCAGAAGAAGTCTAAGAAAACACTGGCAATCCTTTGATGATCTGTTTGTGGTTTATATCTATGTAAACAAAGCGTTTTTACAGCATACAAATAAAGTTGCACAAAATTTAATACACAAATTGAGAAAATTCTGACCAAAGGAACTTCCAATAGAAGGGGCAAAGGATAGCCTTGCTTTCCAAACTTTATATTTCAGACTTAAAAGCAGCAAACAATGTCAAGTATTCCCATCTGCAAGCCAGGTTAATCCTTCTCCCCTGTAGATGTTAAGTGGAGATGAATAAAATTGTGACTTCCTGATGTCTAAAGAAAAAATGACAAGAATAGCTTTTGGACTTTCAGCATTAATGCTACATACTGATATAGAATTCCCCATCAAAAAAGCTTTTGGACATGCTTGTAGAGAAACAGGGCCTCCAGAACTTTTCAAAAATCTTCATGCTGTTTGAAGGCAGTAACAGGGTTACCTAAATACATTGACCAGATATACTGTTGACAGTTTGGGTCCAGAACTTAACTTTCTTGAATAGATACCAACTTTTCCAGGGAAAAGCTACTTGCCAATTAGATGTTTAACAGAAGTGTTTCTGAGGCAACCTCTTTCCATCTAGTTCAAGAACCCTGGCACCACCAAATGTAAACTTACCAACACAGAAAATAAACTATGCCCAGTAGAAATTTATGAGTAGAAAGTTGTTTTCTGGAGAAAAAGTTGTGACTAAAGAGGTCTCACAGCAAAGTTGATTAATTTAGTGTTTCTGGGGCAATGTTGTTTGTCAGTTAGTTGGTTTACAGAAGAATTTCTGAGCTAGTTGGAAAAGGAAATTCTTTCTGGGGCAAAGTTTATCATCAGCTAGTTGGTTAATGAAAATTTTTCTGGGGAAAAGCTACTTGTCAACTAGACAGTTAAAAGAAGAGTTTCTGGGGCAATGTTGTTTGCCAACTAGATGGTTAACAGACTTCTTTCTGGGGCAACCTCTTCTTCCAGCTAGTTGGAAAAGGAAATGCTTTCTGGGGCAAAGTTATTCATCAGCTAGTTGGTTAATAAAAAACATTTCTGTGGAAAAGCTACTTGCCAACTAGATGGTTAATAGAAGCGTTTCTGGGGCAATGTTTGTTTCTAGCTAGTTGGAAAGAAAGTGTTGCTGGGGAGAAATTACTTGTCAACTAGTTGGAAAAGGAATATTTTTCTGGGGCAATTTTCTTGTCAACTAGTTGAAAAATTTAATTATTGCTATTGGGATTGACTAAATTATCCAACTAGATGGCAAAAATATTTGTATTTATAAGGAGATTGGATAATACCTTTTTATATAAGGCTATATGCTATTTTGGTAAAGCTTTAGTTTCATCACAAGCTGTTGAAAATACATATTAATGCATATAGCAAGATTCTCTTGATCAAATATTGTTTCTTTGTCATTATTACAGAAACTACCATGTCCGTTTTTTAGCTTTCTATAATCCCCCTTCAACAAAAATAAAAATACTTGAAGTGGGCAGGGTTTTGAAGCCAAGGGAATTGTTGGGGTTGGACAATATGAATGAATAATGACATAAAACAATACACAATCATAAAAATCTAGCTATATGTATTAATTAAAAAAAAAAAAAAAATAAAATGTCCTCTTTTCAAACTTTTAACACCACACAAGCTTACCCTAGACTAACCACAATTTCTGTAGAAAATAGGATTGCAATGATGAAACATCATGACAATAACAAACTAGGTTTAACCAATCAGACCTCACCCCACTGCCTGTAGGGCTCATGTACTAATAAGCTTTGCTCTATAGGTAATGTTACCTGTAAGCAAAATCAGACATTACACTGCCTACCTTTCATAATATTGAATTAATTGCTCTGAATTGCCAGTTCAAATTTTGACACAGGGCATTGTCACAACAGCTACTATTGCAATTGTTCAGAAATAGCTGGCTAATTTAAATTTGAAAGTGAACCATCTTGAATATTAGCATTAATGGAAGTGTGAGTAATTTATTTATCTTTTGACTTCTTACTATACAGAAATTACCAGTGACAACAGGAATTAGTATTTAAAATATAATTTCATTCATATTATACAACCTTAACTTTTCCCTCAGCTTCAAAACCCTGCCCACTTTATGCATTTTTAGTTTGCCCCATGCAGGAGGAGGGTCAACCAGAAATAGATGTGCTTCTAGAATTAGCATTTCTAAAGTGCTATATTATGGATACTATGTTGCTTTGCAGCATAGTTTCCAGTATAGACAGCTTGCAATGAAACTAATAAAATACTGCTATTTTTTTCCATTTGTCAAAGGGTGGTGTCCTGAAATATGATGGATGGAAAAATGGTAAAATTGTTTTAAATGTTTTACTCAACTTAATTGTGGTAAATCAATGTTGATGGATTATATAACTTTAAAAAATGGATTTATAATCAAACAATAAATTTGAAATCCATGGTTTAAGCCATTTTTATACACACCTAGAAATTTTCTTGGTAAATATTTTGTGGCTTTTATAATTGGCTTACCAATAAAGTGAACATACCAATTGATGTCTTTTATTAAGTTCTTTACAAATGTAATAATTGCTTCTATTGTAAATTTAAGCACTCCTTTACCTGGCCTAACCTAACCCAACTATAAATAATTTTGGCACTGAGAAATGTAGTATTATTTTGTTGAAAACAACTGAGAAAACATAGTATTATTTTGTTGAAACAACCAATAACTCATACTTTTATTGAAAATTTGTCACTTTTAAGAGCTCAAAGAATGCAGAAACTTCAACTTGCAATAGAAGCAATTAGTACATTTGTCAAGAACATAAAAAAGGTGTAAAATTCTAGTTGATTGACTTTTGGCTATCTTGGAAAGGGGTTAGGTTAGGATAATGAAACTTTCAGGGATGAGTCTAAAGGCTAAAGTATGTACTGGGAAGGTATATTGAAGTGCCCACCTCTACTCCTTCTCCCTCTAGAGGACCCTGGCCTTTGATGACCTTTATAAATATGTGTGTTATAAAACTGAAACCTTGCAAAATAGATCTTCTGCTTCAGTGAAGTACAACAAAAATATTTTCAGCTCTACAACTTTGCTCAATCTCAATTTATAAGGTTTTAAAGATATGCAAATACATTTCCTAAATTTTGAAAAAAAAACATAGATATGGCTCAGAATTGACCTCAAATAACAGGAATTTCATTTTCAGAACCAAAGGCAGAGACATGGCAACTGGTAACTGAAAATTAAGGAAAAATGTTGTTTTTTCAAAACTTCACTAGCTATATACCTATCATGTACGCAAGTTTCAGGGCCCTCCAGAGTGAGAGGGAGGGGAGGTGGGTACTTCAAAATAACTTCCCAGGACATACTTTAGCCTTTAGACCCATCCCTGAATGTTTCATTTTCCAAACCTAACCCATTTCCAAGATAGCCAAAAGTCAATCAACTAGAATTTTACTGCCAGTAAAATTCTAGTTAATTGACTGGAAATGATTTAGGTTTAGAAAATGAAACTTTCAGGGATGGATCTACAGGCTAAAGTATATCCCAGGAAGCCATTTTAAAGTACCCACCTCTGCTCCTTCTCCCTCTAGAGGGCCCTGAAATTTGCCTATATGACAGGTCTATACCTATTGAAATTTTGACAAAACAGCATTTTACCTTGATTTTCAGTTACTAGTTGCTTTTTTGCTGCCCTTAGTTCTGAAAATGCAATTCCTGTTATTTGAGTAGAATTTTGAGCCATATCAATGTTTTTCTTTTTCAAAATTTAGGAAAACTATTTGCAAATCTTTAAAACCATGTAAAATGGGATTGAACAAAGTTATGAAGCTGAAAACAATTTTGTTGTACTTCAATTAAGCAGAAGATCTAATTTGCAAGGTTTCACTTTATAGCACACAAATTTTTAAAGATCATCAAAGGTCAGGGCCCACTAGAGGCAGAAGGAGTAGAGGTACATACTTCAAAATACCTTCCTGGGACATACTTTAGCCTGTAGACCCATCCCTGAAAGTTTCATTTTCCTAACCTAAACCCTTTCCAAGATAGCAAGAAGTCAATGAACTAGAATTTTACTGCAACTACCTCCCTTCCTTCTCCCTCTAGAGGGTCTTGACCTTTGATAACCTTCAAAAATGTGTGTCTTATAAAAGTGAAACCTTCCAAAATAGAACTTTGGCTTAATTAAAGTACAACAAAATAGTTTTCAGCTTCATAACTTTGCTCAATTCCATTTTATAAGGTTTTGAAGATATTCAAATACATTTCCTAAGTTTGGAAAAAAAAACATTGATATGGCTCAAGTTCTATTGAAATAACAGGAATTACATTTTCAGAACTAAAGGCAGGGAATAAGCAACTAGTAACTGAAAATTAAGGTAAAATGTTGTTTTGTCAAAATTTCAATAGGTATAGACCTGTGATGTAGGCAAATTTCAGGGCCCTCTAGAGGGAGAAGGAGTGGAGGTGGGTACTTTAAAATACCTTCCTGAGACATAGGCTACTTTAGCCTGTAGGCCTATCCCTGAAAGTTTCATTTTCTCAATTACCTTAAATTACCTTAAATCGCACTGGCCGGCGAATAAGGTTGGGTGAACATCCTGTAGATTCGCCGGTTGAGTGATGGAGGTGGAAGTGCGTTGTCTAGTTCCGTTGAGTAGATCCACTGGCCTCCCAGTGTAGTTTCCACTCCATCGCTGCCCAGTCTCGGTCAATTGCTTTTTTGAAGTTGTCAACAGTTTTGGACTGAACTGTTTCTTCACTAAGGGAATTCCACAGTGGAACAGCACGAGCTGAGAAGAAGTTGGAACGTTCTCTCCGTGAGCTTCTTTGTTGCTGGAGCTTCTTGGTGTGGCCCCGGGTGTGGCTAGAGAGCGACTTATTAAAAAGCCCTGGTGTGACACCATTCTCCAGCAGCTTGTGGGTCAGGATTGCATCTCCGCGTTTCCTCCTGTATGTCAGGGTTGGGAGCTTGAGTTTCTTGAGGCGTTCAGGGTACGAGAGGTTCTTACATTTGGTTGGTAGTTTTGTAGCCCTCTGCTGAACGCTCTCAAGGATCTTCTTGTCCACGACATAGTGGGGAACGGCAAGAGAGACTCCGTACTCAAGTTGCGGTCTGACCAGTCCTGTATATAGCTTCCTGATTGTCCTGGGAGATCTACTGGTGATATTACGTCTGATGAGACCAAGGGACCTGTTGCCTTTTGCAGCTAGGTATTTGCTGTGACTATGGAATTTCATTTTGTCATCAACAATGACCCCAAGGTCTCTTTCTTCGGTGACAGTTTCCAAAGTTATGAGCTTCCCAGTACAATCTGTCATTGTATATGTCATTCCTGGGTTCTTAGGGCCAAGATGTAGGACTTTGCACTTTTCAGCATTAAACTCGAGGGACCAGGAAGAGGACCAGTTGTTGAGGGTGTGCAGATCTGCCTGCAGAGCTGCGCACTGTTGGTTGTTTGCGACTGGGCCAAACAGTCGCAATTAGTCAACATAGTCTTTCCAAAATAGCAAGAAGTCAATTAACTAGAATTTTACCATAGTTGCTTCAAAATAGGCTACCTTCCTGGGACATACTTTAGTCTATAGCCTAGATGCATCCCTGAAAGTTTCATTTTCCTAATCTAAACCCTTTCTGAGATAGCAAGAAGTCAAGGTAAAATTCTAGTTAATTGACTTCTTGCTATTTCAGAAAGGGTTTAGGTTAGGAAAATGAAACTTTCATGGATGAATCTAGAGACTAGTGTGTCCTGGGAAAGTATTTTGAAGCAACTATCTCTACTCCTTCTCCCTCTAGAGGGTCCTGACCTTTGATGACCTTTGAAAATTTGTGTGTTATAATAGTGAACCCTTGCAAAATAGATCTTCTGCTTAATTGAAGTACAACCAAATTGTTTTCAGCTTCATAACTTTGCTCAATTCCATTTTATAAGGTTTGAAAGATATGCAAAAACATTTCCTAAATTTTGAAAAAAACATTGATTTGGCTCAAAATTCTAGGCCTACTCAAATAACAGGAATTGTATTTTCAGAACTAAAGGCAGAGAAAAAGCAACTAGTAACTGAAAATTAAGGTAAAATGTTGTTTTGTCAAAATTTCAATAGGTACAGACCTGTCATGTAGGCAAATTTTAGGGCCCTCTAGAAGGAGAAGGAGTGGAGATGGGTACTTTATAATACCTTCCCAGGACATACTTTAGCCTATAGACCCATCCCTGAAAGTTTCATTTCCCTAACCTAAACCCTTTCTGAGATAGGAAGAAGTTAATTAACTAGAATTTTACCGAAGTCAATTAACAAGAATTTTAACCCTAAAACCTCTAAAATTCCATTCATTTTGCTAACACTTTCATCTAGGATGCTCAAATGAGTCTAAGTCTAGGAAGGTTTTATAGGTACCCCCTTTGACTTTTAGCCTACTTAGTAGCTTAATTTTCACCCAATCATTTAACTTAAACTTACAGTGTCCACTAGGGGGAACAGCAGAATAAGGAGGTGGTTTAACTTCACTGTCAGCCATGCTTTGGAAAAGTGATTTGAATCTTCTACTTCTTCTTATGAATATGCTTACAATTAAACTGACCTTGTATTTTGCTAGTTTACAAGTTTGGCTACAATGGTTTGCCCATTCAGTCTTATTACAAATATTTCAGTCGGGCGTGTAGGTTCATTGCAGAGTAAAATAAAGCTCTTGGGATTACAATTTCAATTTATTTACTTTATTTTAAATGAAAAACTTAATCATTTGAAGCTATTTGAAGTCTAAAACCGTGCACCTTGTTCTAAGATCAATTTGAAAGAACTTTTCCAACAAAAGAAGTTTTTCAAAGAATATGAGAGCTACATTGCGTCAAAGGTTAAAAAAAAAATAAAATGGTAATTCAAGTACGGAATGATCACTATTATTAAATAAGTGAAAATGAAATGTCACTTGCGTTCTACTGAAAATAATTCTTATTTCGAACTGAAATTTTTTATTGGTCAGAACATTAAAGACAATTATCAAATCATCACATCTGACGAAATATACACTTACAATTTAATATATATTAATATTCATTCCTGAAAGTCTCAGAAATTTTTTATTTAATGCTGTCATAAAAGAAGAAAAGAATGTATTCTTGATTCACTAAGTGCAAATGACTTTTTTGTCTCTATTTTGTCTTATTAAACCCAGAAACCGTCCCGGTTTTCTCTCTGGTGGGAGAAAGCTGATCTTTAAGGCAAAAGGTGGTGCACCGTGACGAGCCACCACAAATTGTTGGCGCACCATTTTTTCTATCAAGAAGGTGAAACCTGTTCCAAAGACGACGAGCGAGATATCGTTGAAATTCAAAAAGAATGATGAGTTCATTACAGCCCAAAACCAATAACAGAGTATTATTATTCATAATGGCATATATTCATTGTTTGCAGACTGGAGGAGAATAGTGCTTCCAGTGGCTATTTATTTTTAAGAAGAAGTCAAAGAGGTGAAAGGACATGTTGTTAATTCATATACCTCCCTACAATTTTGGAACTGGAACAGCCGTTTGGCACTCTGAAGCCACGCACTACATAATAACCCATGTAAGTTCGAGTAGATCAAGAACAAAAACAACAAAAACGAACAGTTTCTCGGATCAGAAGTCTTATTTCAGACTTTCTGATTTCTTGGTTTTCAATGAACGCTAGTGTCCACTTCCATCCTTGTCCGTGTAAACATGGTATTTGTTTCTGCACTCAATGAAATCAAGAAGCAGTATTTTTTGCATTTTTTTTTTCGAAGCATCAGGTGTGCTCTGATGTTTATTACTTAATAGTAAGTTTTTGCCCTCTGATATGATTGCCAATAATTTATAATTCTCACATAGGTTTTGGAAAGCTTATAATTTTGGCGTAGGAAGCAATTTTTATGCTATTAAGCTATTTTCTACGAGAGAAAATATTTTGAAATGAGACACAGAGGTCTCTGCCATCTCGGCGGGTATATAAATAAGAAAACTGTTCAGTAAGACCGAAAGGTTTTCTATCCAACTAAAGCCCTGAGTGTAGTGATGTGAAGTTTAATGAAAACAAAAACAACAAAGGGAGAGTCCCAAGGAGGATTCATCTTCCCCCAGAGGTGGCTTGGTCGGTTGTAGAGACTCAACCGTACTAGACATAATTTATCTAGGTTATTAAACTTGGAGAACAAACGATGCACATCATTACCGGTTTTTGCTTTTTCCTCCAGCCTTTAAAAAAACGAAACTATTATTGTTCTGATAAATAAATTGGTCATAGGATTCCCAACAACAAGCTTTTCGCTCTTTCAACAAAACAGGGAAATTCCTTTTATAGACTTCGGAGGATTAGAAAATGTTGGATCGGTTACTTTTGTGTCGTCGAAAAAGGAAATAAAAAAATGACAAGTCTGTCAATAAATTCTTAATTGAAATTGTTCAAGTTAAAAAGAAAGACACTCTTTACAGAAATTTGTTCGTCCAATTGAGTCTGGAAATAGCTACCAACTTTAAATTTGATATTACTTAGAGTAGTAAATGCATTTGGATTCGAAACTGAGGTAGTGATCATTTGTCAACTTTTCAAGAAAGTTTTTAATGTCTCTCAAACATAACTGTGAACTTGATATTAATTACAACCAAAAATCAACTTTAGAAGTATCATAGCCCTAAAGAAATTGCTCAAAGATGATAAGTATCACTACTAATGAAAGAGATTAAGCCCTTGGGGGGCAACTATAGATTCTTCGTGGTGCATTACAGTTAAAAGTCCAAATACAAAGACATGCCAGCAAGCCAAATGACGAGATTTTGACTCAAATTCTGGCAGGATAGGCCGAGACCTTGCAGTCGTGTTTATTGGTCTGCAAAACAATTCAAAACTAGAACAAGTTACTTGAATAATAATGGCGCAGCTAAATAAATGTTTAGAATGGATTCCTCAAGTTGCTCCTTGCTTTTCTATTTATGGAGGAAAAGTACGAATTTTAGTACTATCTAAATTTTTTTAACTGTTTATAGTGCTGAATATTTTGAATGTACAAATAACCAATAGTACACCCCAAGTTAATATCTAGAATTAAAACTCTTATGAAGAAGACATCTTAATCAAATGAAAGTAGCCTAGACAGTAAAATTCTACTTAATTGACTTCTTGATATCTCAGAAAGGGTTTAGGTTAGGAAAATGAAACTTTCAGGGATGAATATACAGGCTAAAGTATGTCTCAAGAAGGTATTTTGAAGTACCTACCTCCACTCCTTCTCCCTCTAGAGGGCCCTGACCTTTGATGACCTTTAAAATTATGTGTGTTATAAAATTCAAACCTTGCAAAATAGATCTTCTGCTTAATTAAAGTACATCAAAGTAGTTTTCAGCTTCATAACTTTGCTCAATTCCATTTTATAAGGTTTAAAGATATGCAAATAAATTTCCTAAACTTAGAAAAAAAAACATTGATATGGCTCATAATTCTACTCAAATAACAGGAACTGCATTTTTAGAACTAAAGCCAGAGAAAAAGCAACTAGTAACTGAAAATTAAGGTAAAATGTTGTTTTGTCAAAATTTCAATAGGTACAGACCTGTCATGTTGGCATATTTCAGGGCCCTCTAGAGGGAGAAGGAATGAAAGTGGGTACTTTAAAACACCTTCCCGGGACATACTTTAGCCTGTAGACCCATCCCTGAAAGTTTCATTTTCCTAACCTTAACCCTTTCCGAGATAGCAAGAAGTCAATTAACTAGAACTTTACCACCTAGCCTACAATTAGAATCCTTATTTTATGCTATTTGCAAATGTTTTGGTCACTTATCTGACAGCACATCCCTCTCCTCAGCTTGTCCCAGACATAGCTGTAGGAATATATAAAATACCATATTAGGCTAAAGAAAACACAAAATATAGGCTAAGCCTAATTAAATGTTTCCTTCATAAAGTGCAACATATTCAAGCAGGCCTAAATCTTCAGTCTTACAAAATAAATTAGGTAGGATGAAAATAAATATGGTTAAATTCTAGTTTATTGACTTCTTGTTATCTTGGAAAGGGGTTAGGTTAGAAAAATGAAACTTTCAGGGATGGTTCTACAGGCTAAAGTATGTCCCAGGAAGATGTTTTGAAGTACCTACATCCACTCCCTGTCCCTCCAGAAGATCCTGATCTTTGATGACTTTCAAAAATATGTGTGTTATAAAAATGAAACCTTGCAAAATAGATCTTCTGCTTGGTTGAAGTACAACAAAATTATTGGCACATTTCATTTTGTCATGTTGGCACATTTCAGGGCCCTCTAGAGGGAGAGGGAGTAGAGATGGGTACTTTAAAATACCTTTCCAGGATATACTTGAGCCTGTAGACCCATCCCTGAAAGTTTCATTTTCCTAACCCAACCGCTTTCCAAGATAGCAAGCAGTCACTAAACTAGAATTTTACCAATAAATATATCTCTAATGCCTTTTTCTGCTCTTACCTTTAGGGTAATTCATTAATTATTGTAGGCCTAAAATTCTAGACAAGCTACTTTTTGCTTTCTTAGAAAGGGACTAGGTTAGGAAAATGAAGCTTTCAGTAGCCTAATGATTCCAGATTCAAAAATATACTCAAGGAAATTATTACCAAGCAACTATAGCATTGGCTATTAATCCTCTTCTGATTTCTAAATCTTTGAAGTTTGCCTAGTCTACTTGACAGGTCTATACCTATTGATTATAACCTATTAGAAAGATCTATTTTGCAAGGTTTCAGTTTTGTCATGCAAAGGTTTTTAAAGGTCAGTAAATGTATCACAGTTCATATTATTGACTTGCCAATAAAGTGAATATACCACTCAATGCCTTTTTTATGCTCTTTACAAATGTAATAATTACTTCTATTGCAAATTCAAATTTAAGTACATTTGACCTAACCTAACTATAAATAATTTTGGCACTGAGAAAATGTAGTATTATTTTGTCAAAAATGACTGAGAAAACATAGTCTCATTTTTCCAGAAACAACCAATAACTCCTACTTTAGTTGAAAATTTGTAATTTTTAAGAGCTCAAAAAAATGCTTAAATTTGAATTTGCAATAGAAATAATTATTTTATTTGTAACAAGCATAAAAAAAATGCATTGAATGGTATGTTTACTTTATTGTAGGCTAAGTCAATAATATGAACTGTGATACATTTACCCATACTTTAGTCCACACATCAGTCCCTTAAAGTTTCATTTTCCTCACCTTACCCCTTTCAAAGATAGAAAAGAGTAGATTGTCTAGATTTTTACCATGTCTCTTAAAAAAATTGGCTTGTGATAAAAATGGCCATTTGTGGCTGATTCAAGAATGGTAAGTATTATTGTCCTTAGTCTCAGTAGTAAAATGTAATTTTGAAAACCAATTTTTAGAAATTTTGTAAAAAAGACATAGAAACCCCTCAAAAACTACATCAGTTTTGCTGTGATGTTGTTTTGTTATCATGGTGATTAGTTCAGAAGAAACTATGCACAAGACTATTACCCTAAATTTCAACACATGTAGGCCTACACTTTTTTAAAGTGCACACACTAATAATTTTGAAAATTACTGTTTTTTTGCAATAGGTGGCTAAGAACATAAGATCTGATATGCTGCAAGTCAACTCTTTATCTGTTTTTTGTTTTATGCTAAAACTGTATCTTCTGAACTTGCTTTTAAGGCAATGAACAGAAAAGTTTTCAGTAATGACCTCCCTTGAGAGATCATTGTAAGTAAAGGTACAACATTTAACAAAGCTATTTTTCATGTGCTCAGTGTTGAGGGTCTCTTAGTATAGATAATTTTATGCTACTACATCTCTCTGAGTTGGTTGCATTAATTAGCAAAGAGTCTAATGAAACTGACGTTGTTAGTTAAGCATTTAAAAGTCCTCTTGAAAAGCTACAAAAGCTTTAGACTTTATTAAGAAATACTAAAAAAATAGCATTCTGGTGATAATTTGCATATTGATAAGAATGCTTGTGAATAGGTTGCATATTAGTAACATGTTCTTTACTTAAGGCTGATTTGCTGCACTCTTTTTTGGAGAAAGGGAGGGGTTGAGTTTTTTCTTTGATTCTTTACATTTAGTTCTTGTTTTAGCTGTCTTGGCATAATTAGCTTTGCTTTCTAAGAAAATTGTCCTTGCTTAGGTTTTGAGCAGTAGCTAATAGAATTTTGTAATGCCCATCTCTGCTTCTCAACACCTTTGTCTTATCTGCCTTTAGAGCTAGCACTGTTATTTGGCATTTCAGACTTGAAACAATGCTCAGTTTTAGGATTGGAATCCTCTTGGCTTTTCACAAGTTGCACAAAAGGAATAAAGTTTTGTTCATAACACTATGAAAGATCCTCATGAACTTCATAGAAAGTTGTTCAATTGGCATCATTTTTCCTTAGCTATTGATAAATGTAGTTTTGCTACTTCTATTTTTTCTAAGAGTAGGGTTTTCTATTAGTCCAAAAGTAGAATTTCATGCAAAAATGGATTTTTCCAAAGTGAGAAGGAAATTCTAACCTCAGAGCCCTGGGGCAAGGACTGTAAGTTATGCTGTAGGGACTTATCAGGTTTTTTGGAAGGAGTGGTTATATGTACTTCAGATGGGGTTCATCCTAATCAAATGTTGTCATGTTATGGCATTGTTCAAATAAAACTTATTTTTACTTTGATTATCCTCTTAAATTCATTCTTTGTTTTCATTTCCATTCTAAAACCAATTTTATCTTTACCTTTGTCATAATTCAAGCCATACAAATTATTTTGCTTTTTCTTTTTTATCTCTTGAATGTACTGCATTCTTCCTTATCCCCTAGACAATCAATTCCTCTTGTTTGTTTTCCTGTTCTCCAGGCTGTGAATACTGATGCCACACGCATGTCTACCCATGAAAAAGTCTAATGCCGCTTTTGTTTCTTCTTCTTTATATGTTCTCTGGAGCAGTTGCATCTTGGTCCAGCTATGTCTAATGGTTGAGATAGGGAATGATCATACTGTTTATATCTCTCTGCAGTACTCTAGACTTAGTACTCAACTATATATTTTCTAATTTTCAGCTAAAATGAAAGAAAAACATCAAAACATCAGATGAGCATATTTTTTTTAGAGGTTAGTTTTAGACACTCTAACAACTAATGTCAATGGTTGTTCACTCTGGTCTTCAATCAACCATAAGAACACCTGCTCCAATATTTTACTCTTTATGTCCACCCTATTTTTCAGGTTTTCTATGGTCAGAGCATGTTCTTTTACTATTGTGACTTGTGGAGGTTTTTGGATTTAATTTTAGCTTACACTATGCAATTATTCTAGTGCTTGAGTTTTATCTTGACATAAACTGTTTCGGTTTTTTAACACCCTTTTAAGATTACACTATAACTGATCCAGTTTAATTTGAAGTCTTGACTAATTTGTGCATGCCTCTCAACTTTCATTTACAATTAAGCTAACTTAAATTTACTCATAATATTACAGTACGTTAGTGCAATTTGTAAAATGGTTTTTTTCATAGAAGATTTTAAATAAAAAAAAAAAAACGAGAGCTAAGAGCTCATATGGCACTTGTGACAAGGCAAGAAGAGCCAAGAGATCATATGGTATGAGCTCTAACACAATAAGAGCTCTGAGTCACAAAGTCCTTCTAAATATCAAAATTCATTAAGATCTGATGACCCACTCGTAAGTTATAAATACCTAATTTTTTCTAATTTTTCCTCTCTCTTTTGCCCCCCAGATGGTCGAAACTGGGAAAACGACTTTATCAAGTCAAATTGTGCAGCTCCCTGACACGCCTACCAATTTTCATCGCCCTAGCACGTCCAGAAGCACCAAACTCGCCAAATCACTGAACCCCCCCCCCCAACTCCCCCAAAGAGAGCGAATCCAGTACGATTCTGTCAATCACGTTTCAAGGAGATTTGTTTATTCTATCTACCAAGCTTCATCCTGATTCCTCCACTCCGTGTTTTTCCAAGATTACCCCCTCCAACTCCCCCCAATGTCAAAAGATCTGGTCGGGATTTGAAATAAGAGCTCTGAGACATGAATTCCTTCTAAAAATCAAATTTCATTACGATCCGATCATCTATTCGTAAGATAAAAATACCCCAATTTTCATGTTTTCCAAGAATTCCGGTTTCCCCCTCCAACTCCCCCGAATGTCACAGGATCTGGTCGGAATTTGAAATTAGAACTTTAAAGCACAAGATTCTTCTAAATATCAAATTTCATTAAGATCTGGTCACCCTTTCATAAGTTATAAATACCTCAATTTTCAAAATTACCCCCCCCCCCCAATTCCACCAAAGAGAGCAGATCTGGTCCAGTTATGTCAGTCACGTATCTTAGACATGTTTCTATTCTTCCCATCCAGTTTCATCCTGATCTCTCTGCTTTAAGTATTTTCTAAGATTTCCAGTCCCCCCAACTGCCCCTCCCCCCAATTACGCTTGATCTGGTTGAGATTTAAAATAAGATATCTGAGTTACGAGGTCCTTCTAAATATGAAGTTCCATGAAGATCCGATCACTCCTTCGTAAGTTAAAAATATGTCTTTTTTCTTATTTTTCAGAATTACCCTCCCCCCCCAATTGAGCGGATCCGTTCCAATTACGTAAATCACGCATGCAAGACTTCTGCTTATTTTTCCAACCAAGTTTCATTCCAATCCCTCCAATCTAAGCATTTTCCATCACTTCAGGTTTCCCCACCCCAAACTTCCCCCAATGTCACCAGATCCGGTCAGGATTTAAAATAAGAGCTTTGAGACACGATATCCTTCTAAATATCAAATTTCATGGAGATCCAATCACCCATTCATAAGTTAAAAATACCTCATTTTTTCTAATTTTTCAGAATTAACCCCCCCCCCAACTACCACAAAGAGAGCGGATCCGTTCTGGTTATGTCGATCATGTATCTAGGACTCGTGTTTTTTTCCCATCAAGTTTCATCCCGATCCCTCCACTCTAAGTGTTTTCCAAGTTTTAGGTTTCCCCTCCCAACTCCCCCCCAATTTCACCAGATCCGGTCGGGTTTAAAATAAGAGCTCTGAGCCACGATATCTTTCTAAATATCAACTTTCATTGAGATCCGATCACCTGTTCGTAAGTTAAAAATACCTCATTTTTTTTATTTTTCAGAAATACCCCCCCCCCCCCCCAACTACCCCAAAGAGAGCGGATCCGTTCTGGTTATGTCAATCATGTATCTAGGACTCGTGTTTTTTTCCCACCAGGTTTCATCCCGATCCCTCCACTCTAAGTGTTTTCCAAGTTTTAGGTTTCCCCCTCCCAACTCCCCGCCCCCGTCACCAGATCCGGTCGGGATTTAAAATAAGCTCTAAGACACGATATCCTTCTAAACATCAAATTTCATTGAGATCCGTTCACCCGTTCGTAAGTTGAAAATACCTTATTTTTTCTAATTTTTAAGAATTACTCCCCCCCAACTTCCCCAAAGAGAGCGAATCAGTTCCGATTATGTCAATCATGTATCTGGGACTTGCGCTTATTTTTCCCATCAAGTTTCATCCCGATCCCTCCACTCTAAGTGTTTTCCAAGATTTTAGGTTTCCCCCCCTCCAACTACCCCCAATGTCATCAGATGCGGTTGGGATTTAAAGTAAGAGCTCTGAGACACAATATCATTCCAAACATCAAATTTCATTAAGATCCAATCACCCACTTATAAGTTAAAAATACTTCATTTTTTCTATTTTTTCCAAATTGACCGGCCCCCACTCCCCCCCCCAGATGGTCAAGTCGGGAAAACGACTATTTCTAATTTAATCTGGTCTGGTATCTGATATGCTTGCCAAATTTCATCGTCCTAGCTTACCTGGAAGTGCCTAAAGTAGCAAAACTGGGACTTTAGGTTTCCCCCCTCCAACTCCCCCAATGTCATCAGATCCGGTCGGGATTTAAAATAAGAGCTCTGAGACACAATATCATTCCAATCATCAAATTTCATTAAGATCCAATCACCTGCTCACAAGTTAAAAATACTTCATTTTTTCTATTTTTTGCGAATTAACCGGCCCCCCACTCCCCCCAGATGGTCAAGTCGGGAAAACGACTATTTCTAATTTAATCTGGTCCGGTCCCTGATACGCTTGCCAAATTTCATCGTCCTAGCTTACCTGGAAGTGCCTAAAGTAGCAAAACCGGGACCAACAGACAGACCGACAGACAGATAGACCGACAGAATTGGTGATTGCTATATGTCACTTGGTTAATACCAAGTGCCATAAAAATTATTTTGGATATGCTGTCCACATGCGTTTGTCACTATGGTATTTATCACAGTATTGTTACCTTAGTGATAAACTGTTGTTTTATCTTAAACATCCAACACTTGAAGATTGTTACTTTTACTGGATATGGGATGCAAAACTTTAAATGCTCCCTAATATTATAATTGGACTGTTTAAGTTTTTTTTTTTGCCTACTATAATGATCAAATAGCATGAGGGGAGGGGAGAGTGATAAAAAATTTTCTTCCAGGAAACCAAGCAATGCTTATACAGCAGTGTAAATATTTCAAGCTATCAAAAGAGAATGAAATACATTGACGCTTTTAAAAAGCGGTTTTGAAATTAAGAGTTTCCACTATTAATTTGCACCTATGCCCTAAAACGAAAAACTTCCTGATTTTGAATGTTTGATTTTGACTAGATATTTTCAGGGAGAGGGTAAAGATGTCCTCTCTAGAATCTGCAAATGCCACAGGTAAAAAGGCCTCCCACCTTCATGGCACACTCCCTATTTTGGTCTGAATTTTGATAATAATATCTGAATGATGTTACTTGACTGTAAAAGAAATGATTCTACTCTTACTTGACTGGTTATGCACTATGCCTGGTAATTTCTATTTCATTTCCATAGGTAAAGGTTATGTCCAGCCCCAAAGAATTTTATGAGACTCTGCTTGCAAAATCAAAAAATGCTAAGAGAAGAATTACAATAGCTAGCTTGTACTTAGGAACTGGGCAGATGGAGAGGACTTTGGTAGAGTCCATCAGATCTAACATTATTCAGCATGGTGAAAGTCTGAGAGTGAAGATACTGTTGGATGCAACAAGAGGGTCTAGAGGAAAAGTGAATTCTAGAAAAATTCTTCTCCCACTTGTGAAGCATAATTGTAAAGTAAGGTTTAAATTTATGACATTTTGAAATGGTACATACTACCTTTTACTTTCAACAGCTAGAATATATATGGTATGAACCAAGAAATTTATTTTTAATTGCATATAGTTTCTGGAAAATAAAAGGAGGTCCAAGGTAATTAGGCTATTTAGTTGAAGATACCCCCCCCTGCAGATAATCAGCCCCTGAAAACACAATTTTCAAATGTTAAATTTGCCCCAAACGGCAAACTGAGCAGCCAAAAGAAAAGTAAGACAAATACAAAGAATGGAGAAAAGAAGGGATTTTGGGATATTCCAACAATATTCCCAAGTACCAGACAAATATATGGTGTAGAATCTCCTATATTATTTATCTTTATATCATTTCTTTCAATTCTTTTTTTTTCATGATTTTGGGGTTGCGTTTGCACAGAAGTGTACGATTAAGGTTAATGAAACTATTCTGATGGCTTATTTGAAACAAGGAGTTCTGCCCATTTTAAATTTGCTTGGTTCTGACTTTGAGTTTGATTCCTTGTTATTTATTAAATAAAAAAACAAGTTTTTTTTAACTGAAAGTAAGGAATGACATTAAAGCTCAAAACGAACAGAAATTACTTCGTATATGAAAGGAGCTGCTTCCTCATCAACGCCCCGCTCTTTACGCTAAAGTTTGACTCTTTCTCTCAACTCTTCTTTTTAAAACAGCAAAAAACTTGGTAAAAATACCAAGGTGAATACTGTATGATATTCTGCACCATATACATAGTATTTATACTTTGGGATATTGGTAGAATATTCCAAAATCCCCTTTTTTAATTCATTGTATTTGTCCTACTTTACCTTTTGGCTGCTCAACTTTACATGTGAAAAAATTGTCTGCAGGGGAAGGGAATTTTTTTGGGAGGAGAATCAGCCTACACCACAGGATTCGCCTAATGCCTTTGTATGCATTACAAGATTCATTTGTTAAACTACATTGTTTGCATTTTCAACAAGGTCCTGATTTATTTCAAAGAAAGACGCTAATATCGCACTACAGGTGAGCTTATACTTGCAGCTAGGGGGAGAGGGATTTATAAGAAAATATCACCAAAAAGAATCCCTGGGAAAAATTGAAAAATTCAGTTCTAAAACACATCAATTTGTTTTTACCGATCCACATCACTCCTAAGGAATTCTTTGATTTTTGGTTATTCTAAAAAGTAGCTTCGGTGTTGTAAATCTCCTTAACTTTGGTAAACATAAGACCTCGGTTAATTGGCAAAGAACTATAATGTTAGAACTATTGAAAGAATATTCTATTAGTCTCCCAGCTTCACATGCTGAAATGTGGTGAGGCATTTGTCCATAAAATAGGCTATCTTCAGTCATTGGAAAATGAACAATTATTATAGATGAATATTGCCATATATTTATTATGGATAAAACTAATTGTTCTACAACATTGCATGGTTACATACCAGATACTATGGTGGAGGTGAATGGATCATTTTGTGAGGGAGCCTCAGAAAGCGCCTGTTAAGGATCACATGGTAAAATTTTACATGAGAGTTGCTTCAGATAAATATGGACGAGGGATCGAAGCCCTGTTTTCATGTGAATTGAATGAACCTCATAGATTAAATGTGCATAGAGAATGATGAGGCCGTTACACCTCCTCCATTTTTTCTGAAATGACAGATTGTAATTGGAAATATTATTTCCTAAATGCATCAAAGCATTGTAAAAAAATTTTGAACTTCAGGGCAAAGAGCAGGGGTCTTGTGGGGCCTTTTAGTCAGGAAAATTTTAGACAAGACCCTCTTTTCCTCGGTCAATACTATAGATAAGTTAAACTCTAATGAAAAGAGCAAGTGCTAAGGAGGTTGCAGCTTCCTGGTATTCAGAATAACCCTGAATGGTGATAGATACCCTGCTGCTAATGTAGTTGAATCATAAATATTGCATAAAAATCAATTTTAAATCAAAATATATGTTCCAAACTTTTGTGCAAGCTACAGAAGCTACTAAACAAAGCAATAGTTAATAACATAACTAAAAAGTCGTTATATGAGAAGTTGGAAGCTAGCTACCTTTTAGACTCATCAGAAAAATTACTAAAATTCTGTTGAAAATTTGGGTGGTACCGAGTTTATGCCTTTACTATGATATGGAAGTATGAGAATTCACATGCAACAATATCACTTTTATTTTTAATTTCATGTTAGCTATATTCTATCATCCATGCCTAATGTCTAACCTGTCTATTGCTAATTTTGAAAAACAAAAATCGAAAATTTTGAATATCCTTCTTCATATTATTGTAATTTTTCTTGGATTAGAGAGATCAATAGAAAGTGTATTCGTCAGGTAAATTGCTGTTGTCTTCTTTTTCACCATTGGTAAACTATTGCGGGGGGGGGGAAGAAAAGGAGGAGCTATTTGGACTGCAAACTGGCTGTCAGTGAATATCTGCTTAAGAACAAACGCTTATGAAATTGTAAATTATCTTGATGAACTAATTACCCTACTTAAAAGCTACTTTCCTTTGCTTTCTGTTAACGAATAAGAATGATCAAGCAGCTTATTTGTTAATTTTTAATACCAATTTAGACAACAACAGG
Source organism: Artemia franciscana (assembly GCF_032884065.1). NCBI lineage: Eukaryota > Metazoa > Arthropoda > Branchiopoda > Anostraca > Artemiidae > Artemia > Artemia franciscana. The sequence continues at coordinate 22,051,655 of NC_088882.1, read as the reverse complement.
AAAATTATTTTGATTTGAGAAACAATTAGTTGTACTGAATAACATCTTTCAAGAAAAATCTGAATAATTTCTAACTTTATGTTAAAAATCTAAAATCAGCTTAATATTATTATGCAAATGTTTCATTTCCAAAGTTCTGTCGTATCTGGCTTTCAACATTGACATAAATCAAGTCCAAGAAAAAAAAAAGACTTTCAAATTCAGAATAAAACCAGAATTCAAGATGACCAAATACACCAAAAAGTTATTGACATGTGCGCTTTCTAATTGAGAAAGCCAGTAATGGTCAAAAGTAGTTTGACAGACCGTCTTTTGATAGAAGCTGAGAAAAGTCCAATCAAAGCGAAGTGGATATGATCAAGCTTTGCCACATAAAGAAATCACATAACATCAGCATTAGAGCAGTGGCTGAAGTATATCGGATATAGGATGAATTAGAACTTAATTCACAGATGTAATAGAAAATATTGACCTTCAGCTTTGTTGGGGCTTTAACACTTTGAAAGAACAGAATTTGTGTTTGGTCCACTTTAATATCAACCCTCCCAGTTGATCTTTGCAGCTCAATTAAGTATGCTCCTATATGTGCTGACTAGTCCAAAACTTTATTTGATCACCTTGCTTGTCTTCTGAGAATTTTTGAGAATCTTTTTTTTTTATCAAATAATCAATCAAAGGAAAGTGGTCCGTATACATCTTCATCAGAAAACATTTAGAATGCAAAAAAAAAAAAAAAATCATTAACTCTCCCAAAATCAGTCAGAACCTTTATTAAAACAATAGTGATCTGAACATTATTATCAAGGCAGTCAAAATCAGATAATACAAGCTGCAGAGTATGCGTAAGATTTTTTTTTTCAGAAAAGTTGGAGATTCCCTCTCTAGATCTGTTATGACTGGGATACTTCAGAATGTTTTCAAGATCTTCATCTTCAGTGTGGCCTTACGTACACAGTGATGGCCTACTGAATATTTTGGCTCTGTAACTGTTCAGTCCTGCCGGATTGGACCTCAATTAGAATATATGCCTCGCATTCTTTCATGTCAAGGCTTGCTATGATGGCATCAGTATCTTTCCATCATAATATATGATTATTTCTTTACTTATTCTCAATGGAAAGGATATAGTTTGATGAATAATTATATTGATATCGCACTAGACATAATAATAATTACATTTCTATTGTTCTGAAAGTCCTTAGCCATGGCAATACAAAATTAAAAATGAAATTCCATTTATTTCACACCGCAGAAACAAAAACATAGCAAGAATTACAAAAGTCTATTTCTTTGCTCCATTACTAGCCTGAAAAATCATCGTAATTTTTCAACACTAATAATTCAACGTAATCTTAACAGTCTTTCGTCAGACCTACACCCCAAATACTTCCTTTCGAAACTCACTCAGTTCTTTATGCTTAAACATCATACGACCCATACTTACATCCATATATCCCCACATGAGCAAAAGTAAGGGCCATCATGCCCTTGCATCTACCCTGAATATTCTCTTCTTGACCCAAGATTAAAATATTTGCCCTGAATTCGATAATATTGGATGAATCAATGAAATTTATTTTATTAGCCATCATCACACAAATTGAAAACGATTTGAGTAAAAAAAGAGATCAGAAAAAACTGGGAACAAAAATTACTAGGCCTATAAAAAAGTTTTCTTTAAGTAAGACTGACTGCAAACAATTAAAAAAAGAATACCCATCCAGGGCTCCAGGGGTGATGTATCTCTTTACTACACAAATTAAAGGCTAGGTCATCGATATTAAGAATAGGATCGGCAATCAAATATTCTTTCGTAAGGAAACGATTTGGAGACCAACTTGGGAGCTGAAGGAGGAATTAAACGAATTTGAAAAATAATTTTCTAACCTCTTTCTTAACTATGGCTGTCAGAAGATCCCGAAATGGTGCTAGGAATAATACATTAGGCAAAGCCACGGCGTTATAAAGCTTGGTAAAGAGCATTTTCCTAAGTTTTACCTGTGACGGAACCAGGGACGTACATGTCCTGCGTAATTTCTTGTCTGTTAGGGCAATAATCAGCTTACTGGTTGCAACTACAAAAGGAACAATTGGAAGGTGTAAGCAGTATCGGTTCCCTGATAGTTTTTTAGCTGTACCCAGGGCCGTATCGAGGATTTATTTTCGGCGGGTGTTTTACAAAAGGAGTTTTTTTCCCTTGGGGGGGGGGGAGGTTATAAAAAAAAACGCACCAAAAGTTTGTTTCTACTCATTCTTGTTACGTTTTTACGATTCAGCCAAACATTTTTTTTGAGGTGGGGGCTCAACCCCTATCTTCCCCCCTCGATACGACCTTGGCTGTACCACCAAGATTTGTCACATTAGGTGCAAGATCAAGCGGAACATTAAAAAGTAGAACTTGCGCTTTCATGGCGTTGAAAGACAAGTCAGTACCTTTATAACGATCACTTATATCATGACAACTATTTTCAAGACTAGTAACCGATCGACTTCAATTCAGATGGTCATCCGCATAACACAAAATGGAAACATCAGTACCTTTACAATACACGAAGTGTTGCTCCAATTCCAGACTCAATATTCCGATCAAACTGCCTGGCACTTCAGGATTAAGATATATCAACTGCTCCGAAAAATGGGCATACCTTAAAAGTATCTTAGAAGGTACTTAACATGGCAACCTAAAGGGCGACCTTAAAAGTATCTCTTTACACCACTTCTCCATTACTGCTAGAGGTGCAGAAAATCAGAGCTTCTTCTTTCATGCTGCCAAACCTGTACCTCTAGGTCTCGTAAAATATTTTCTATCACATTTATCACCTCATTATCCATGCGGTAAACTATTTTTCCATAGTTCCCCACTCTTTCCATCTTGTAAAATTTTCCTTGCCGGGTACGGCCATGACCTTGGATATTCAATTCTAAAAGCTTCTAAACAAACTGATTCTAGTGGCTGCACTTGTAGGATTTTTACAATACGATCTCAGAAAATAATCATAATTACTAGCCTCCAACGTCTTAGAATAATAAATCCAAATTCTTCTGTAACTAACTAACTAAATATTAATGTTTTGTTTACACCTAGCCATCTCTTATAATTTCCTAACCCTACCGTTTCTAATTTATCAATTTTCTAGAATTCCCAAACCTACGATGCGTAATGCATCACAGGTAATATCTTATTGTCGAAAATCTTGGTCTGTATTCCAACAGCTTTTATATCCTTTCCCAGACTCCTTAAAATTCAATTTGAGCTCACCCCACCCATCTCCTTGCTATATCCTATGTGTCTACTAATTAAGTTTTCCTTTGTCTTAAACTTTATTCCATTCTTCTGGAAATTTTGCCGTTTCTACTTCCCAAAATAAATTTGTCAGCCTTACTTAAATTGTGCTACTGCTCAAACACTAAGACTACTCTTCTGCTATCATTCAACTCAAGTTTCTAACCTGATATGACCATTTCTAAATATTTCTGTATTGAACTCAGTAACTTCTGACCTGAATCTGCAACTAAAACTATATCATCTGCGAGATTTAGTGATAATTTCATTTGCGAAATACTTCCCCTTCCTAGCAAGGTTCCGTCTACTGGCGTTTTCATATACTAAGGAAAAGTCAGTTTCTTCTTTTTTGCTTTCTGCTTCACTAATCACAGTAAGCTATTGCTTAGATTTTGCTTTTTGATCCAATACATATTGTTACTGTATATTATAACTGCTAAGGGATTTACGTATATGGTGTAATGCTTGAAATTAGAACAAAGACTCGAGATTGTATAATCGAAACTTATGAAGGCATCATATTTTTTAGTCGGTCCTACTGAAGGGATTGCAATAGTTGCCGTCTTCCTTATACCTGGGTTTATCGGTGTTTACTTAGAGAATTCGGTCATATCTACTCATCATAGATACACTAAAATAAAAGTTTCAAATCAGTGTATTCTGAACCGTAAATCGTTAATTTATTTTTTTACCAGTCCCTGGAGGAACTATTAAGTTATATGCAAATATAATATATCTTAACAGTTTTTTTTTTGAACTCAATGTTTATAAGAGATTTCTCGAATATTTTCAAAAATTTTCATTTGATTTCTTTTGTATCCTGAGTTTGCTGTAATCCACCGATCCGATTGAACAATGTAAGAGTAATTGGGCATGTTTAGTCTGCTGGGCATAATCTTTTAATTTCTAATCCGTAACTTATAATCTTTTTAAGCTTTTTACGTAGCGGCATGTATTCAACCTTTCCATTCCACTTTTTAAGACCACGAATGAAATATGTTGTTGTTCCGGCTCAGAATGCTATCCATAATGCATAATTTTCCATAATATTATTTTATAAAAATCTATCTGTTTTATGGCCCGAAGTTGGTTTCGTCGGATATTGCATAATGTGCATGTTCTTAATACAAGTGGATTTAACTTCACCTGAGTGAAGTTTCCAGATCGATTTATTCGTGAACGCAGCCAAATTTTTTGCCTGGCTGGTATATTCAATAGGCTGCCGACTTGGAAAAAAACTAGGAAACACTTGGGTCATAGATTCCTTCACTGTAGTGTCAAAGTCACTAATGCTACGAGTATAGAGAATCGACCCCAAAGCAGACCCTTTTGAGTTCAATCTTTTGCTTTTCACACTTTTGGTTGAAATAGCACCACTAACTCGGACATCTCTTTCCTCCATGGAATCACCAACAAAATGAAGCAGTTTTTTCTTTAACTTTTGCTTCCACCAAACCAGAGAGCATTTAGAGATGCATAGTATTATCAAAAGCCATTTAGACACCGAATAGGATGGAAATCATATATAGTCTATTTTGTAATGTATAGGTTGCACTAACATCCCCCAGCTGATAGTGAAAGACAGAGTTTCTGTTTTAGATATTTTTTTTTTTAGGTAAGTTTGTATCACACCCCGTCTCTCCGAGGAATTCTTCATTGGAGTATGCCTGAACGATGGAATGAAGTTATTGGTCTTCAACATATGAAAGTATACCTCTTTGACAACAGTGTTATTATTAGTGGGTAAGGAATAAAAGAAAGCTTTTAGTACCTTTTTCGTTTCTATCTCTTTTTTTTTTTTACTCGGACTCGAAGATTAGTAGAAAGGGTGTGGGACAACTCAAGCTTATCTTTAGACCAAATCCATCTATACTTTTTGTTTTTTTTATGTGTATACTTTTTCAATCTTGCTCTTTGCCAATAGAAAAAACTGTTACTTATAGGGGTTTTTCTTATCGACACTTTTTTTTTATTTTTACTTTTGTGTTTACTCTGTACTGACGACATCAATGGCTGTTAAAGATACTGTTTTTTTGGCATACTTAATGGGTTTTTTTCATGCCTGTCATCCGGTAGCTCGGTACTAGTAATATATTTTTTTCTTTTATTTTTTCAAATTCATTTTTTGTTGATTTGGGTTTGTCAGTGACTTCACATTCTTATTTACTTTCCCGTGCACCGCTGTCCTTTGAACCTTCTGAGGAGCATGCCTTCTCGTTCTTGGGTTTTGCTAGGGATAATTACTGGGGAGGATAACCAGCTAGGGGGAGCAAGTGTACCGTCTTCTGTCAGAATTTAGTTTTACCATCGTTTTGGACGATGTTTTTTATGGGACCATCATGTTTGTAGAGTTATGGAGGGGGGGGGGGTCATCAATATTGCACTTGAATTTGTGTTGAAAAATTGGTAATTATATTTTGATCGCATTGCGTGATAGCTACATGTCCTTTTGTTTCCAGCTAATTAGAAAATTTGCTAGTTTGCTTCCTATAATCAAATTAACTTTATTCCTTTTTTAAGAATTTTCTTATTGTACTTATCAGTTTTGATTTTGATATATACTATTCAAGCTTTTTGTATAAAAAAAAGTCTGCTGGGGCTAGGGACCCCAAATTATTTGTCATACAACTGTCATTTTTTCTTTACAATTTCCCCTTTTTCTTTAGTTTTTGTTCATTTTTTCTTACATCTTTTGATAAGATCAGCTAATTAATTATTGGCCAAAAGAACGCACTTGGCTATGAATCATCCTCTCAGGCTTGGTTGATTTTTTACGTCATCTGGATGAATTAAGCTATGTGGGGGCTGAGGGTGGAAAGCACATAGATTTGTTTTTGTGTGTTAATTACCTCGCATCCACCGCTCATTCTCGATCAGTCGAAACGCCAAAATGTGCATCCTACAGTAAAAACTCGATAAAGAGGATTTTTGCAAGTTGGTACGTTTTTATGACTAGAGGTCAATAGCAAATTCCTATGATTGTATTTCTGACTATAGGTTATCCTGTAGTACTGGCTAGAATGTTAAAGTAGTGAGAATTTTATCTGAAACATTTCTCTGGGAGTATTAACCTCCCACGTTCAGTTGGTTATACCTTGACATATAGGTTAAAGTAGTTTTGCCTGTAGGTATAATTTCTCTTCGCTTACACCTGGGGCCCACGTCCCTTCTCTAGCCCAGCTTGAAGAGTAGCAGCCTAGAGGGACCACCGATTTATATCAGATTGAGGTAGTATCGACTTGGAGTGATTCTTGTTCTGAGTTTTCTCTAGATAATTTTGGGCCATAGAGGTAGCCTATTCCTGTAATCAAAGTAACTATTCTTATTTGCATCGTAGTGTGTGCAACAGCATTACTGCTGCTAGTCCTTAAGAGCGGTGGCAGTGGTTTGAACCCAGGATTCTGAAACTTAAGCTATTTTAGCTGATAAAAACAGCCTCAAGAGATTATGAAAATGCCTTCGAATTTAAAAACCACCTTATTTGAATTTGGTGGCCTAGAATCTAACAACGGTTTCTTAAATTCATGGGCTTAGCTCATGGGGAATTTCAATATCAGGCAATAAGAGAACGTAGACGTGGTTAGTGCTTATTCCCAAATTTTGGTGAAGAAATTGATCGAATTAATCGCCAGGTAGGTAATTGCTGTTGGCAAATTTAGGAAATTACTTGTTTTCGGGATTGGAGAGGAGAGTAGTTTTCCATGCGCACGGCGGATATTATAAATTGCACATGAAAGCATAAGAGATAGCAAACATTCAAATTTGGAAGAGTTTTCGAGTTGATTTATTGGAACTAGTGGACTATTTACATAATCTCCTAATTTTGTAATCTTTATAAAATCGGAGATTATATTGTCGCTCGGTGGATTAGCGAGACTTTATCCATGAGTTTTTCTTGGGTTGTGAAGAAATCTGCCCATTTTGATATGGTCTACCTGATTGGAGATTAGATTGCACCAAATGAGTGAGAATTTACTGTTTTGGAGGAACTAATACTTTGGGTTTAGATATTCGGTTCTGTGTTTTGACTAATTTGTCCTATTTTCCCTCTATTACATTTGGGATTTTTATATTTCTTTGGAAGTATTAACCTCCTAAGTTGAGAATACTCTGGTAAGGAGGGCACGGGAAGTACGACATTGTAGGTTGAGTTGGCCATGCTTATAGGTATAATCTCCATTCGGTTATATCCCTGCCGCAAGCCCAGTCTATAACCGAGCTCCAAGTGTGATATTCTAAAGTAGTTACTGATTAATATCAGTAATAACTCCATGTGATTTCGGGTTATCTTCAGGCAATTTTAGACTGTAAAGGTAGCTTACGGTCGTCATCTCTATAAGTTCATAGTGTACGCTAAAGTAACGCTGCTTGAATCTCTATGATCCCTAACAGGGTTATGTTTTGTGTAATAGTTTTCTTACTATTAAGGATGGATTGTGAGGAACTTAGGTAGGGTTTTATAAACCTTGTATGAAAACACACGACAATTTTCATGTTTAGGTGTAGAAACTGAGTTTTTTGAAGGTCAGACTCTATCTCTAGACAATAAAATGATTCATCGTGAAATTTGGTAATAAAGAAAAAAAGAAGCCAAGGAATGCAGAGCCAAAAATGAAAATGAATGCAAAATGGAAAATAATTCGAGAAACTAACCTTTGAAAAATTAAAAATGCAAAAAAATTGAAGGTGAATAAAAATAAGCATAAATCCATGGATAAAGAGGCAAGACTGAAATACCGAAGTTTAGAAAGCAGACAACAAAACATCCGCCCTTTTCTACGAAAACGAAGATTACTGAATTAAAATGTAATGAAATACGGTTTTTTGTTCCTTTTACACTAAATGTCCTTCCCCTAGATATCTTTATCTATTCTTCCAGTTGGTGGTAGAGAATTTTTTTCTTATCTTTTCTTTATTGACATGAAAAGCCTACGTTTTCTTAGAAAGTATATAAAGGTTTGGCCTATCTGCACAATAGGCGAATAAGCAAACCTTACTTTCACAATAGTATTTTGCCTTTCTGTATTTTTTTTCAGCAATTTTTTTTGTATATTGGTTGAATTACGATTTACTTTTTTCTTCTTATGTTTAAGCTATCGTTCTTTCTAGAGCGAATCTCAGTGAGGATTATTTCACCAACCGACAAGATCGCTATGTTCTACTAGAAGATTGTGAAGAACTAGCTGATTTTTACGATGATCTTGTTGAAATTGTATCTACGTTTTCATTCCAACTTGATTCAGATGACCAGGTAAAAGTAATATTTTACCTTGGGGGCGAGGAATGCTGTACTCTCAAAATCAATAAAGGGTGGTGTCAAGCTTAATTTAGTTTTGATCAAACCCTTCGTAGTAACGAACTGTAAGTAAGGAGCGAGACAGCTCAATAATAACCGAAACTCTAAGAAACAGAGTTTTAATAAGAATACATCATAAGAATCGGATTTTACTGCTCATTAAAAATGCATAAAGTTCATTGAGTTTGATTTTGCCCATCAAAAGCTACCATCTGAGAAAATATGCCTGATTTTTGAAAAAAGGAAAAAAAAAACAGACCGTTAACTGATCTTAATTATAATCATACCACCAGAGTCAGCATATCAGAGAACCCTTCTGTAGTGATTTCAAGCTCCTATATACAAAAATGTTGAGTTTTACGTTTATTGCCAGAAGAAAGATCGCGGATCCGTGTTTGCTTAGTTTTTTTTTTTTTCCAGGGGTGATCTTAGCGAACCAGTGATTCTAGAAGACCGAGAAAGAAAAGGCTTATCAGAGTTTATTTCTTCGATTAACAATATTGTTTTTTTTTTTTTTTTTTATTGTGATACGAGATCAGTTTTTAAATTTATGCCATCAATTTTAGCTCTGAAGAGAGACACGAGGACTTTTGATTTTCCATAAAAAAGGCTTTACTTAAAGTATTCTACTGTTTTACTTGTTTCTATCCTAGTTTCTGCTTTTCGTCCTATATTGGTTCCTCTACTCTGTCTTGTGTTCATCATTAGGTTCGGTCCTTTGTTCTTGCCTTTATTTGTTTCTCTATTTGTTGCTGTGTTTTCGCCTATGTTTATTCCTGTACTTTGTGGTTTCTATGTTTTCCTGCTCCTTTGCTTGCTCAAGGTTTATCGTTTTGTGTTAAGCCTCTTTGTTTTTGTACTCCTTTGCTTCAATGCTATTTTTGTTTTTGTTCCGTGTTCGTTTCCTTTCTCCTCCCTTCCTGTGCAGTTTCCTCTCACACTTAACTGTTTTGTCGAAAAAAATGAAGCTAATATTTCAAGTTTTGTTGTTTATAGTAATATCACTCTAGGAGTCTTTGCTAAATCACTTATCTGATGCTGTTCCATTCTGTCTTTCTTTGTTGTTCTACTCCTTTGCTCCAGTACTATTTTGTTTTTGTTATGTGTTCGTTTCCTTTCTCCTCCCTTCCTGTCTGGTTTCCTCTCACACTTGACTGTTTTGTCGAAAAAAATAAAGCTAATATTTAAAGTTTTTTGTTTATAGTAATCCCTATTTTAACAAGGCTCGACTCTTCTTCTCTCCTGAAACAAAATAATGCGTTTGCTTGCGAAAATACGCCGCAGAAATAGACCAATGGTATTAAAGCACACTTTTTAACACGATATTATAGGACAGTCATCTTCCTTTTTTTTCTCTTTGGTCGGGCTCATGGAACGAGTTTTTGTTAATTTTTCCAGGTCTATAATGTTTTCATCCGTTTTGATTGTATCCAGTGAGTGTTTTCATCAATAAAAGTAAATGAATATGTGCTAATATTTCCACGTCTGATTTTTTTCATCCAGTGAATGTTTTCATTCATTAAAGTTAACTTGTTTTCGATCCTCCCAATGCTCTGAAAGTGTCAACTCGCACTGTTTTCCAACTCGAAGTTCCATTGTATCTAATTGATACCCCTAGGCCGCTCCCAATATATTAGTGGTACGCCATTTTGATAATAATGACAGAGGTAACGACTTAATAATGTATGTCGTCAGATTAGTCAACGACGTTAGATTCCGAAAAATGTTTCAGTATAGAAAAATCTTACTTGGAATGACATCATGCAAAGACTTTGGACTCGTGCTGTCGGCTGTAGTGAGTGGAAGGAGGTAAAGAAGAGTCCACGAAATGTTATTTTTGGCAGACAAAAAGCTAGGAATTTTGGTTTTTTGAGTGGTTTTCTATCAAATAGTCTATGATAACGAACTATAGGGAGTGAATGTAGGCGGAACTGTCGGGACCTGGCCCAGTATTGATTGAAAATGTAAGATATGGAATATTGATAACAATATATACATCGAAAGGATTGGATTTTTATGCTTATTCCAAATATATAAAATTCATTAAATTTCATCTCACCCATCTAAAGCGTCGCCCGGTTTTACAAAAAGAGGAGAAACACCTTTAGAAAGTCAAGTGATGCTAATGGAAATCACGCCCCGAGTTTCAGTATATCAGAGAACTCTACTGTAGAGGTTACAAGATTCTTAACTACAAAATTATGGAATTTTGTATTTTTTTCGAGAAGAAATGTCACTGACGCGTCTTTGTTTTTTTCCTGGGGGCGAAGGCTTATTAGTTCGGAACTTACTTTAATAATTAGAAATGTTTAATAATCTCGAGAATGAAGAAAGCATCCCTAGATCAACATGGAAGTAGACAGCAGCTGGAATGGTGTCACAAGATCGAAGGAAGAAACTTGGAGAGAATGAAAGGTATAAAAGTTGAGCTAAACAAGAAGCAAACAAAACTGCATACACTGTCAATGAGTCAACAGGCAAATTATTCAAGCTAGGAACGTGTAATTTTTTGTATTTCCATCTACAAAATCATCGGCTACAAAGATCATAAACAATTAGCTGAAAAAGAAACATCCAGAAACTGACCAGGTGGAGGCTGAAACCCTGAGCTTCTGACCATTGTAGACTAAGAGGCTGGCGACAAAAAGCTCGGAAAGATATAAACTATTCAAGCCTGAAACGTGAAATTTCTGCATAATAGTCCGTGAACCATGAATATATCTATAGGTTATAAAATGAACGAAATACCGGCTAGTGAAGAAAGTTTGAAAAACTCGACTTTGAATGATGCTATGATTTTTACATTCAGACTGAAGGTAAACTGGAGTTTTGTGTATATGGCTTTTGGCTGTCTAACGTCAGGATTGTAAGAGTTGCAAACTCATTTATTATGGATTTTAACAAAGGAATAGAATATTAGAATTTCGTTTGAAAACAAATTTTGACTGGTGTTATCAGTAATTTAATTGCAATAATTGTATAATTATATTATGCAATTACAGTATTTAGAAAAATGTCGTTTGGGCCTACTTGTTGAAAAATTAGAGCTGAGAAAGAAGATAACTAAAGAAGAGCCACTAATTTAAGAGCAGCAGAAAAACTAGACAAAAAAGGAGACCTCTACAGGCACGCACAGGCTGGAAGGCAAAATGTAAGGTGTCACTGGTAGCGGATGGAAGAGCTAGAAAGCAAAAGGCCGACAGCAAAACAAAAACTAAAAGTAGAACTGAAGAGGTAGCAGATGAAACACTAATGTGTCAACCAAATATTTCTTGAAGAGATTTCACAACTATAAAAGGAGCTTTAAATACATCTAGGAATTTAAGACAGTTCTTCAGGAAATTAGACGTTGCAGTTCTGCCCTTACAGATAAGTTGCTGTGCTAGTTGTAGTAATGTCAATGATAAAAATTTTAGTGTCAATTTTAGAACGCAAGGAGAAAATTTTTTTGACAGTTGATCACAAATGCTTTTAGAAAGTGAACATGGTGCTTTGTAAAAATGTAAAATTATAGATAAATCTGAAGAAGAACACCATAGACGGTCCAAAAACTTTGAAAATTTAAGGAAAAAATGCTTTGAATATCCAAAACATGTTTCACTTTAACGGAACGTTAATGCAAGGTATCAGACCGTACTTCAGACTCCGACAGGAAAACGTACATTCCAGCTAGTAATTTTTTTTAGTAAGGTGCCTTGTGGCGACCATAACTTAAGCTTTGATTACGTTCCCCGGGCTTACTTCTAGATCCTGAAAGTTTAATTTTTATTAACTCAAGATAGTGAACGCTTCTTAAACTGGAATTTCACTCTTAAATGGTTTTCGTTAATATTACTAATATTTGAACATATACTATGGTTAACACTGTAAAAAATATAGACTGCTTTTCTTTCTAAACAAAGTAGAAAGGAGAAAATTTTAAAATTCCCATCAAAAGGACGTGATCTGTTTGCAATATACATTGAAATTATGTATGTGTATATATATTTGCTCTTTTTTGGCTTTGTTCATTTTTGTTTTAATCCTTGATTCATCTGCATTCAACTTGGACGGAACATCCCTTCCATGGCGATTTTAATGGCTTTGTTTTAGAAAAATCTAAAGATTCTTCTAAACTTTAATCAATCCTTAATTAATCCTTAGTCAATTCTTTGATTAATACTTAGATTCATCTGCATTCAACTTGGACGGAACAACCCTTTCATGGCGATTTTAAGGGTTTTGTTTTAGAAGAATCTAAGGATTCTTCTAAACTTTAATTAATCCTTAGTTAATCCTTTAATAAACCCTTTAATTAATCCTTAGATTCATCTGTATTCAACTTGGACGGAACATCCCTTTCATGGCGATTTTAATGGTTTTGTTTTAGAAGAATCTAAGGATTCTTCTAAAATTTAATCAATCCTTAGTTAATCCTTTAATTAATCCTTTAATTACTCCTTAGATTCATCTGCATTCAACTTGGACGGAACATCCCTTTCATGGCGATTTTAATGGTTTTGTTTTAGAAGCTAGGAAAAGAATTGAAGGCCTTATCAATTCCCGCTTGAATCCCTTGGAGGGAGAGAGGATGCTTCAAATACTGGATAAAACAGAGTAAGACGTAAGACCTGTATAGTTTTTTGCTACTTTTTCCATCATTCTTTTTACCACACTATCCCTTAATTTACCTGTAAAATGTTGGTGAAAAGTTGGTTCTTGTAACGTCCGATAAAATTATTTCAATGTGCATTATAAAATTGCAAAAAATAGTAGCACTTCATGCGCTTTTTAATATTTTTCTTAAAAATAACGTTGTATTGAAAAACAATTGTTTAACTGAGCATTTTTCTTACAACAATTGGCTTGATACTATCGCTCTGACGGACAATGTACTTAAAGAAATATCCAAGAAATTGTGGATTGTAAAATACCGGACACGAATTTTCACCAAAATAGTCTAATCCTATTTTTTTTTTTAATCTTTTTTTCCGTATCAGCGACCTTGTAGGTTTCTGATATCCTGATTGTTCAGATGACAGCTCACCTTTGACAGTCATTCAAAACTTTTAAAATAATTTGAAACTTAAAAACACGCTTCCTTTTGGTAGGATACACTTTGTAAATGAAATTTCTAAAATGTAGAAAAATAACCCACCGAGATTCATTTTAATGTTCTTTATTCTACTGTATTTTGTTCAAAATGAACAAATCAAAATTGGTAATAATATACTTCTCAATGTAAATCTTTGATGAAGGAACGCAATGAAAACAAGTGGAAGTTAGCAACAAAATTAGAGTGAAACAAATTTTATACGATAAAAAAAGTTATATTGATAGGTTACTAAGGGTGGATTTCAAAGAAGAATTTTTTTTTCTTAATTTTGTGTTCTCGCCTGCTCTTGGGACTGATGGTGGCATGCTCTTGGTGCAGGGTTACAATCTGTATATTATTGCTATTAATCTAACATTCAGAAAGACTTCTAACCTTAATGTCGGACTTTCTTAAGTTTTGATTTCTATATTTGTTTATTTCAGGTTTAAAACATTATAAATTGAAGCTTAGTAAATATATACATAAAGGATAAATTTCGGCTCAGGAGGTAGAGAAAATACGCTAGAAATAATTAGTATTAGGCTAAGTGAAGTTGACTTCGGCTAAGTGAAGTTGATTCGTGGAGGAATTTGCACACACTTCAGATATATTTTTTTTTATGTAAAGGGAGACTAGGAACCAAGGGAGTCACCACTGGAAAAGTATTTCTCACCGACGATGTTTTGAAACGCTTACAATTATTGCTTTAGACAATTTTTATTCGTTTTTTATTTGTTAGTGTAATCTGGATTTTAAGGATAATCTAAGCATTATAACTTATACCGGATTCAACCAACTGGGTTTCTTGTCTAGTACAAGGGACTAACGAACAGTTGACACATCAATCCGCGATCATGTTTTATTAAACATCTATCAAACACAAACGGCAAAAATGAAAACTTTGGTTTCAGTTGAAGGCCAAAAAGCTTTTTGCTTAGTACAGTAAAATCAATATTTGACTTGTCGGCATAGGACAACCAAACGGCTGGTAAAATCAACTCTTTCGATAAAAGTGACTCTTTTCAGCTACCGACGCATAAATTTTGGACTGCATTGACGGAGTTAGTGGAATACTGCAAACCTTATACTTTTAGATGAAAGCTAGGCAATGTGAACACAGGGTCAGAGAAATAAATGGAGGGAAAATTTTTGTTCTCGAGAAACTCAGGTACTGATATTAAAGATCAAATGCTAAAATAGTTAATTAACTGGCTTAGACTGTGAAAAAATTTTTAGTTATAGGCCTGGTAGTGACAAGTTGAATAAGAAATACGTTTTATGTAATTTTCTGTCAATGCATTTACAGGGCTATTTCGAAAACAGTGTAAAATGTTCCTTAAATAATTTTATTGTGTGTGACAATGTCCCTAAATACTGCTACAATATTTGCCAGTTAAATATAAATATTACGCTGCTAGTTAACTACCAATATTGACTATCAAGTACTATGTTTATACACATAGTTCACATGGTTCATCTTACTGCATTATAGGGTATATATCCAAAGCTGCTGAAAGAATAAATAAGTCCGAAAAGCTAATCACCCGATATTGGAAAGAATATGTTGTCTTTCGAAAAAAAATAACCGTTTTAATTAGGTTGTAGACGTAATCTTTTGGCAAATTATTGGTTCTAGCCAAAAAAGATGCCCCAATGTCCAGAAAATGTCAATTACCTTAACTATGGTCACGTATTTTGTCTTTTAGATCCTCGCTTTCAGAGCCTACAGTCTCAGATACTTGGATATTTCCATTAGTACAAATGTCAACTTTTTCAATAAATCAAGATAGTCGTTTCACTACACGTCTTTTTGAATCAGTACCTCGGGATTCTAAGGTAGACGTTTCACTTTTAGTATGTTAATAATATTGTCATAGTCAGCACTAAACCATTTTTCTAAAGATGACTTATTTTCCCCCTCACAGGTAAGTTTCAAAATTATAATCTATAGTAATTGTTGCTCCTGACTGCGTAAACTCCACAATAAACATTTTTGGGTCGGAAAAGCAGCTGCTATTGCCTTTTGGACGGTAAATGTTTGGTTAAATTTTTGGATTTGCTTGGGGAATTGGTGTACATCCGTTGTTTTGCTGTAGAGAAAACGCACCACATAGCCTTGGTTTGACGCCAGGTGACCCCCCATTTTTTCTCTAGAATTGAAGGAGTGGGTTGGAGGTTTTCGTCTCCTTTATAGCTGGAAAATTATAAGGTTGGAAAAGAAGTAGCTTGGGGGTTTCCGTCTTTCCTTTGTAGCCAATCAGAAGTTGGGAAAGTAGAGATGGTGTGTTTCTGTCTTTTCCTTTATAGCCAATCGGAGGCTTGAGAAGAAGTAGCTTGATGGTTTTCATTTTTCTTTTTTAGCCAATTGGAAGTTAGAAAAGAATTGGCTTGGAGGTCTCCGTATTTCCTTTATAGCCAATCCGAGGCTAGAAAAGAAGTGGCTTGGGGGTTCCTGTCTTTCCTTTATAGCCAATAGGAGGTTGAAAAAGAAGTGGCTATTCGATTTTCGTCTTCCCTCAATAGCCAATTGGAGTTTGGAAAAGAATTGGCTTGGGGGTCTCCGTCTTCTCTTTAGAGCCAATCGGAGGCTGGAAAAGAAGTAGTTTGGTGGTTTCCGTATTTCCTTTATAGCCAATCCGAGGCTGGAAAAGAAGTGGCGTGGGGCTTCCTGTCTTTCGTTTATAGCCAATAGGAGGTTGAAAAGGAAGTGGCTATTCGATTTCCATCTTCCATTTATTAATAATTTGAGGTTGAAAAATAAGTAGGTTTGGGTTTCCGTCTACCCTTTAGATCCAATTGGAGGTTGGAAAAGAAGTAACTTGGGTATTTCCGTCTTCTACTTTAAGAATAACAGAAGTTGAAAAAGAAGAGGCTTAGGACCTTCCCTTATAGCTAATCGGAGTTTGGAAGAGAAGTGGTTTGCGTGTTTCTTCTTCCCTTTGTAATTAGTTGGGAATTTGGAAAAGAAGTGGCTTGGAGATAGCCAACTGGATGTTGGAGAAGCAAAAAAGAAAAGAGAACAATCATTCTTCACTGCATTAATTTTTCAAATCAATTGGCCAAGGTCTGTGAATATCCAAACTAAGATCAATACCTGTCTATTGTTGATAAATAATTTTCCTAACAATCAAAACTAAACATTTCCCAACAGGCTATTAAACACATTAAACGAAAACGAGTTTAGTAAATTCATATAAAAATGATTGTCTAATTCATTCACATTAAACACAGCTACATTATGTCGTTTATAAAGAGAAAAATGATTTTTTTTCTTTTTTTTATTTATTCATTTGCACATACAACAGAGAAAACAAAAAATAACTAGACTATATTGACAAAGCATATAGGAGCACACGGGCCCTAGCCTTGGAGACTGAGGGATTATTTTTCCAGCGGTTGAGAGAGTTAAAATACAAAAAGTGTATTTATAGGCCATAATTTTTCAAAGAGTCCATTAGAACGTTTTTGGAGTGGGAGGAGGGATTCCTCCTTTTCTTTCTTATGTTCGCAAGTCTTGCAAAGTTTTTTTTTTCTGCTCATTAGTATACGATATAATTCATTGTTTTTCTTTTTTATATTGGTCTGTGAGTTTTTTGAGGACCATGAATTATTGGTTGATATTTTCAATAAAACAAGAATGTTTTATTCATGTTAAAATTCACATCAGAAAAGACACTAAGCCCCAAAGAGGCTCCATGACCTGTTAAAGTGGGCGAAATGTAAAAAAAATGAAAAAACTAAAATAAAATGTGAGTAACACATAACCAGGATAATAGACGGCCGAGTCAAAACTAAGCAGGTCCAAACTGTCCTGGGTACACCCACTCCAAGGAAATAACGAAAGAAAAGCCTTTAAGCAAGCCTTGAGAGCTCATATGGCACTTGTGACGAGGTTGGAAGATCCAAGAGCTCATATGGTATGAGCTCTTGCAAAATTCTAAGAATCACTAGATTGATTCAAAAGGAAAATCAGAGACTTAATGCCCGTCGGGATTTAAAATAAGAGCTCTGAGTCACGAGGTCCTTCTAAATATCAAATTCCTTTAGATCCGATCACCCACTTGCAAGTTAAAAATACCTCAATTTTTCTAATTTTTCCTCTCCTTCAACCCCCCCCCAGATGGTTGGATCGAGGAAAACCACTTTATTAAGTCAATTTGTGCAGCTCCCTGAAACGGCTACCCATTTTCATCGTCCTAGCACGCCCAGAAGCACCAAACTCGCCAAAGCACTGAACCCCACCTGCTAAGTCCCCCAAAGAGAGCGGGTCCAGTCCGGTTACGTTAATCCCGTATCTACGACATTTGCTTATTCTACCCATAAAGTTTCATCCCGATCTCTCCACTCTAAGCGTTTTCCAAGATTTCTGTTTCCCCCCTCCAACCCTCTATGTCTCCGGATCCGATTCGAATTGACAACGGAGCATCTGAGACATAAGATTCTTCTATATATCAAGTTTCATTAAGATCCGATCACCCACTCGTAAGATAACTCTATTTTCACGTTTTCCAGAAATTCCGGTGTCCCCGTCCAACCCCCTCCCCCCCCAATGTCACCAGATCTGGTCGGGATTTAAAAAAAGAGTTCTAAAGAACAAGATCCTTCTAAATAATAAATTTCACTAAGATCTGATCACTCGTTCGTAAGTTATAAATACCTCATATTTTCTATTTTTCCCGAATTACTCCCCCCTCCCCAACTCCAATAAAGAGAGTTGATCCGGTCCACTTATGTCAGTCACGTATCTTGGACTTGTGCTTATTCTTCCCACCACGTTTCGTCCTGATCTCTCCGCTTTAAGCGTTTTACAAGATTTCCGGTTCCCCCTCCCCCCAGTGACACTGGATCCAGTCAGGATTTAAAATAACATATCTGAGTTACGAGATCCTTCTAGATATGAAATTTCATTAAGATCCGATCACTCCTTCGTAAGTTAAAAATACCTCATGTTTTCTAATTTTTCAGAATCCACCCTCCCCCGCATCTCCCTCAAAGAGAGCGGATCTGTTCTGATTAGGTCAATCACGTATCTAGGACTTGTGCTTATTTTTCCCACCAAGTTTCATCCCGATCCCTCCACTCTAAGCGTTTTCCAAGATTTTAGGTTCCCTCCCCCCAACTCCCCCAATGCCACCGGATCCGGTCGGGATTTAAAATGAGAGCTCTGAGACCAAATTTAAAATTCCAAATTTAAAATTTCATTAAGATCTGATCTCCCATTCGTAAGTAAAAAATATCTAATTTTTTCAAATTTTTCCGATTTAACGACCTTCCACTCCCCCCCCAGATGATCGAATCGGGAAAAAGATAATTTTTAATTTAATCTGGTCTGGTTCCTGGTACGCCTGCCAAATTTCATCGTCCTAGCTTACCTGGAAGTGCCTAAGGTAACAAAACTGACAGACAGACAGACCGACCGACCGACAGAATTTGCGATCGCTTTATATCAATTGGTAGATACCAAGTGCCATAAAAAGATTAGTGCTAATGTTATCTTTGTCCTTAAATAAGATGTTTACGTTGTGTATCTTTTTTTGGCAAGGCAAAGAAAATAGTTTATCTGAGTTACTAATGTGAAATCTATTGATTTTAGGTAAAGCTAGCTAGTGGATATTTCAATTTGACTGAAGAATATATAGATACTATTATTGATCGTTCACCTGCTAGCTTTGAAATTTTGACTGCACATCCAGAGGTAATGGCTTAAGTTTCACTTTTTTTTTCATCGTTGCTAGAAAGCATTTTAGGGATATTGGGTTAAATATGACAAAAAGTGCTGGACTGTTATGCGATAATATAAACCCTTAACCATTCCTAATAAGTCACTAGAATTCTATCTCATTCCTAGCTGCAATAACCATTCCTAATTACCTAACAGAATAAGAGGGCTGTAATAATGGAACTCCGAAGCTTGGGATGAAAACGACATCCAACCTAATAAATACCCAATTCGTATGATAAACAGTAGCGCTAGGACTTGAGTTCTACTCTTCTTGTTTAAAGTCGAAAGTTCAGTAAAGAATACCAATTCAAAAAGTGGTATGTGCATAAATCTGCGAGTGATATTTATTTTCCATACAAAGAAGAATCCTCACGACTGCTACTGCCAGGATTTCCCATTTATACTTCCAGCACGACTTTTTTCAATGTGACTGTTCCGATCAGGTTTTCTAAGACTGCCCCCACTACTATTGTTTCTACCACGTTTCGCTATTATTAAAGTCCACTTTTATAGTTAATGGAACTTGTCATCCAATGTAATAGTCAGAGAGCCAGATTTTGTATCGTGCACCCACCCATGCCGGAAGGTACAAAAATGTTGAGGACGGATCCTAGGGTAGTCGAACATGCTGAAAACGAATATCGTAGGGCGCATGTTCGCCGTTGGGGCATTTCTGAGATATAGGCCAAAACCGTCAAATTAGCCTATAACTACGTGTGACGATTCAGGATTTTTTGCGACTTATTGGGCTGAGGAATCTGGCGTAATGTTATATCAATCGAAAGGAGAGATCTAGATCCACAAGAATAGGATTTTTAAATTGAAAAATACAACTATTTTTTCTCTATTTACTGCAGTTTCAAAATAAGTGCTGTAAAATTCAACAAATATCTCAAAGAAAGGCTAAAAACTCGAAATTTCTTCAAGGCAAAATTTTTTTTTCCATATTCGAAAAGAAAGTGTATTCAATTCCGTACAATTTGAGCTAAAAACATATAAACTATTTTTATCTCTAAAAGGTCTGCGATTTTTATTTGTAGTGTCACTGAAATGATCACTAGCCGTATCGTGAAAAAGGACGTTTTTTTTCTTCAAAGGGTAGGAATACTTCAAATTTCATAACTGTTTAAAATTTTTAAAATTTACTTAAAAATATGCTTAAAAAAATATTGATTTTTTTTTTTTTTTTTTTTTTTTTTTTTTTTTTTTTTTTTTTTTTTTTTTTTTTTTTTTTTTTTTTTTAGAAATGGACGAATATGTTTTCTGGTGTACTAAAGCGTCTGCAATTACCTTTTTGGGACCTGATTTGCCAGTAATACGACTGAGCTATTTACTACATAGAAGAATTTTGCCTCCCAGATGGATTGGCTTCATGGATTGGAGTTGTCTTACTCGGCCTGCCCGTAAAATTGGGTAATAGTAACTGATTATGGACCTGTTTTAATTAAAAGTAAAAGGTATCAAATAAAATTTTCAAAAATATTCCTCATTTTCTTTTTCCGAGAATTCAGATGGGGCAAGGTCAGACTCCCTGCATGCCCTCCTCGTTCCGCGGCAGGAGCATAAGCTGCAGCATCCTTTCATTTTTGAGCAGCTACAGTCTTTCCTGCATCTTCCACTTTTACATCTGCAGTAAGATTCTGAGCTTGATGCTTCTTTACAGTTTGAGACGACCGCATCTACTCCCCCTTCAGCCATCTTCTATCCAAGGAGAAGTGGATCTGGAATGCTTGGCCGAGCCTTTACTGATGACAAGATTATCCATGTAGCGAATATGGCATTTCGTATGCATGGTTCGAAGGTGTCGTCAGAAGGTGGAAGTCTTTTCACATCTTGTTTGTGGCACCGAATGTAAGCCCTTACACTGGCCAGTGAATTGAATCCGGCCTGTTTACCGTACTGTTTACAATGATCAGGAATTTTGATAGGTCGTACAATTCTCGAAACGCGTCGACTGAAAGCTTCCCTTCTGCATCCTGGATCTGCTCTGTCACAGACAACATTTTTGAGGCAAAATTTGGAGACACCGCGATGTTTAAGAAAGAAGCTTTCCCGACGCCGAAGAAAAAGTTCGTTGTGTCACAACCTGGCAGACAGTGCACGAACGGTAACATAATCTGCTCCTCTTTGAACAAGTGGACTCCATCCGCCGGCTCGTGTAGGCCTACTGGAATAATGTAAGTCGGGAACTTCAAGAAAAGTTCGCTCAGTCCTCCAGCTTGAAGCTCTTCAAAAAAATTAATTCAGGCTACTGCCACGTCTTTGTCGTTGGCATGCACAACGATGCTACGATGCTACAAGCGTAACTGCTAGCGTACTTGGCATGTGTCATAAGGCATTGGTCAGCCTCTTCGTGGCTGGAGGACAAGAATTCTTCGTAGTAACAATGTTCTGGTAAAGTTGGACAGCAACCACGCTTAACCAGAGACACTTTGAATCTCTCCTTGAACCCACCTGAGAGAAAAAGGTTGAGTGTGTTCGGAAGCTGATTACTCATGTGCTCCCAGGCTTCATACAAAATTTCGAGGAGCCGGCTTTTAGACGCTTAGCTTGCAAGTACGGCATCCCATTCTTCAATTGTGCTAAGAGCGGAATTCTTGAGGTTTTTCCCTTTCCCTCGTCGGAGTCTGCATGCTGATTTCATAGAGGTCGACTCTTCCGTGTCCGTGAGCTTCCCAAATAGCCTGTTGTACCGATGTGCGACAATGTGGACTTCAGGAATACCCAGTGGAAGATAATTCAGCAATGATAGAAGCAATCTTTCCGCGATGGATTTGACAGTTTCAAACCTGGCAGGCCGATATGACCTTATCTTGGACATTAGGTCAATGATGTGTACTGTAGCTGATGTTGTTTCTTTGGATTTCAAAGTGGCCGGCCAAGCTGAAAGTCCTCCTTTTTTCTTAGCCAGTTCAACAGCACAGCTTTGTTCCCCGCCCTCATTTTTCAGCCAGAGGATGTCTTGGTTGATTGTTGCGGAAGATGTTCAAAGATGGATGGAGGAAAAGGAAGAATCTCTTTTGTGAGGATCTTTGCATCGGCTTTCTCCTTTTCTTCGTCGTAGCTCAACTGAGCAGTAATGATTCTCTTTAAGGCTGTTACTTCAGAGTTCAGGATATCGGTTTTAGGGACACCAGTCACTTTCTGAGTTTTTCTCTCTGAAGGGAAAGTTCGGATTACAACCTTTTTCACATCGTCTTTCGCGTTGCACAGAAAGTCCTCAACCACCTCTTTTCCTTTTGTGGCTACGCAAGTAATATCAGAAACAATCTTCTCATCGTCTACAACTTCTGACGTCACAATATTCACTAGGTCGAAGTCCACTCTGCTGAACGGATTGCCACATGTAGTGAAAATGTCTCGAACTCTATGTCGTGAAAGTTGTAATCGCGTCGTCGTCGACTGATTGTCTTCATGATATTTCAATGTCTCTGTGGATACGTTGACTACTTGCAGGAAACCATTGCTGATGGCAGCGGAAATCGGTAAGGTAAGAATCCAAGCTTCAGTCTGTCTCTCATCCATTTGTTCTCCTATTATTCCGGCCGTCGTCTTTGCATCCTTGTTCACTGTACATTCCAGTATCTAATCGGAACAGGTGGCCGTAAACCTGGTGTGCGTTCTTTTCACTGCGAAGTATCCTTTCATGAGCCTTCTGTGTACATCAGGAAAGGCTTGTGGTAAACTTCGAATGTCATATAGGTACTGTATGAGACATCTTGTATACTGAGGATGGTCAGCCACCACCAAGTATGGCAACACCCGAGCAGTTGCTGTCAAATGAGACTCCCAGTCACAGTCTCGTTCAGGATGATTTAATTGCATCGCTATTTCACGTATTTCCAAGAACTGCCGCCAGAAAGCAAACGTGGGTGACGCATTTCTAAGGGTTTTGAAGGCATTCATTATGGGAGCCAAAGTGATCAAGGTATCTTTTGCCTTCTGAAGTGCAATTCTGAAGTGAAGTCTTCTTGTGCTTCGGAGTAATACTCTTCCAAGGACTCCCAGTAGAGGGCTAGCAAGACCTCGTACATTATGCAGTAGGCATTGATATCTTGGTAGTAGCCTTTCCCTTGAAATACCTTTTCGCATGTACCAGGTAGCAGCAGCTTTGCCTGCACTATAATCTCTTCGAGTCCGGAGCTGTCCATTATCTTACCAACTGCCTTGAGTTAGTTGAGCAGGAGGTGGAAGTCTCCCATCCGTAGGATTATGTTTTTGAAGTCATCCGGGTATTTACTTTTCACTCCCTGTGCTGGCTGATAGATGAAGAGATCTTGCGTGACCACCGTATCGTCACATCCGACAGCTTTACTTATCGCCGTGAAATTTCGCAGAGATTTTTCGACCGTTGCATGGTTGTTTGGTGCTTCATGAAGGAAAAGCAAGATATTAGATTAAATATTGACTAATCAGTTTCAAATCACAGATGTTCCATTTGACAAGCATTTTCAATAGAACTGGAAGTTCCAATACTAAATCTGATTGATCAATGTAACATGCCTTTTTATCAGTCCTTATAAATCTAAATTAGTCAGTATCACCTAGTTTCTTGTGATATTTAATTTTGTAAATTACTTACATTAAGTCTCTTACTTCTGCAAAAAAAAATTTACACTCATTTTTCCAGCCAACTTTACAACACCAAAAGTGCTTTTAAAAATTCTATTTTTTTAAAAATTGTTTTTTGATCTTCCAAATTTGTGCCATATTCTTCATTATCATCCATCAGCAAATCAGTATTTGCGTCAGAATCACATGTTGAATCAACCTGAAGTAACTTTTTTTTTTTTTTTTATCTTGGCCTACCTGACTCACTTTTCTTTTTAATCTTCTGCTGGTCAATTTTTTCTGCTTAGCTTATCAATCAACTTCCCGCTAGGTAGCAGGTTACTAAACAAAATTCATATTATCGGGTACACTCGCTAAAAAAGTTGCAGACCCCCCAGATATAATAATTTAAACTTTTTTTCTTAGTTCAATGTGTTTGGAATCAAACGGGCTTTCTTTTTTAATATAAAAAAAAAAACTTTATCTTGAAAAAATTTCGAGTTTTTAATTTTTCTGTTAGAAATTTGTTGAAAAAAATCTGACTTTTTTTAAAATTGCAGCAAAAAGTGTACTATTTTTAATTTTTTTTACAAACAAAAATCAAGTTCGTGTAGCCACAAATCTCTTCTTTCTATTGATGTAAGGGTACGCTGGATTTGACCAATCTTATCTGTAAAAAAAGATTAGAATCATCGAACCTTATTATAGGCCATATTTGGTGTTTTTGGCCTATTTCTCAGAAACGCCCCAACGGCGAACATGCGCCCTACGATATTCGTTTTCAGCATGGCCGACTACCATGAAATCCACCCTTAACATTTTTGTACCTTCCGGCATGGGTACTAATCGAAATAAGCGAGATACAGAATCTGGCGCTCTGACTATAAGTTAATTAAAAATGTTTTTCTGTGAAATTTAAAGATCAAACTTTAGCTTAAAACGGCAATAGATAATTAGCTAATATAAAATGTCAAACCGAAAATGGTTCAAAATTACTTTGAATAAGGAAACTTCACTGAAAAAGAACGGAAACTTCAGCGAACAATAAAGAAAAACTTAAAATGAATAGATAATACGATAGATAAATATAGTATTGCCACTCCTCAAATCCTCGTAGAAGGCTGGGATTTCAGTTACGCTTTACTGAAAGTGAAATATATATTTGCAGTTAAAGTTTTTTACTATATTATCAAAACTTAAAGTATGCTCTAAGGTACCGGCAGGTATGGAAAAAAAAGCTGTCAAAAATGCCTACAAAGTTCAAAATCTGGCAATAAATTTCACTTGGCCGTGCAAACTACCAAGTGACATAGCCCATATGCTACCCTACTTTTTCCACGGCGGCATACCAGAATTCTTTTTTTCCAATATCAATTCATATGAACAATCCATTAATTTTATTTTTGTAAGAAGCAAAATATTTTTGTCACCATTTTATCGCTTGTAAGTTCAAATCTTTCAAATATATAGATATTCATTTCGATTAATGAAAGTTTCAACTTAAGCCATTTATTTAGTATTTATAAAAGTGGAAATGATAGTTCAATCCAACCTTTTTTAAGGCTGAGAAGTCGCAACATCACTCTTATCTGTGGTGATTTATGCTCGATTTAAGTTTGGATCCACAATTTCTGTTCATTTTTAGTTTAATTTCTTCATTCTTACCACTTTCTGTTCATCTGATCTTAAAGGCAATTCTGCATATTTTATTTATATTTGTACTGTAGTTATGATGGAAGGTTGTTTCAAGATTTTTTCCGACTGTCTTAGAAATTGAGGAAACTTCTTACCATTAAATTTATATGACGCAATTGAAAATGACTTTGTTGCGAATATCTTGATGCTGAATTTTTGATTAGTATTTATAAAATCCATAAATAGTCATTGTGGCTTTTTGTAAGGTACTAATGTCATATTCATTGGAAATTTCGGAACTTGTATCCTAAACCCAAATGGTTTGAGTCCCTAGGCCCAAAAATGCGTACAAAATAAGGCATTCTACATTGTGGCATAGGTAGCGCTAAGTATAAAAAGTCTAAACATAAAATCTTCCTTTTATTCATAATTTCCATAAAGCCAAGAGGATAAATTTCAGTTTAGTGTTTTTTTTTTTTTTTTTTTTTTTTTTTTTTTTTTTTTTTTTTTTTTTTTTTTTTTTGAATGAATGAACGACTTGAATATCCCCATTTCTTTGCTTGATGCGAGTTTGTGCGATCCATATATTGAGGACTAAATATGTGCTTTTGTACTGTTTTGTTGTTGTTTTTTTTTTTTGGGGGGGGGGGCTGGTATTTTTTAAGCACCGATGCCCCAACATAGGCCATTTTGGCTATGTTCTAAAAGCATCCAATTTACTTTATAAATAGTAATAAATGTCACCGAAGTTGCATAGTTTTTACTTTTTTTTGCAGTTTTAATCGAAATGGTGTTTTACTTCTCTTTAAAGAATAGTGTTACAATTGATAATTGGCTTTTGGAATTATTACCGAAAAATTTAATGGAATGTAACCAATGAATTATGGAGCATTGGAAAAAAAATGTTCTCTATAAATTTATGGTGCTGGACCGCTAAAAATAAAGGGGCTGATATGTAAGTCAACCAATTCAATTACCAAATTTTTTTGGAGGGGGGAGGTTGCGTCTTTTGAATTTTCTTTTGAGATGGGCTCTCTGAGGTGACAAGCTTTCGGAGTCAGTTCCAAGCGCCATTGCACCTTCTGACAAAGCTGCTCTTCAGGTAGTGCAGAACGTCTTCTCTTTGCTTGGGCTCCCGAGCTTGCTACGTAATTTCCCTGTTTGGTCTACTTGAATACTTCGTCTTTTTTACTTTTTCTGTTTTTTTTTTCTCAATTTTTCATTTCACTTTTGTTCCGATGGTATCAGTAGGGGAGTACTGCCCACAGCCAAGATTTTTTGCCTTCTCCCCCTTCAATTTCGGAAACCGTGTTTTTTGTTTGTTTTCAATTAAAAATGGCTTTTTTGGTACTCCCATTGAAAAATATTGGAAAAAATCCCCCTCCCCCTTAGATTTTAATAAATACATTCATCTTTTTTACAAGCCATCTTTGTCGGGAAGCTAATTCAAAACAAATTCTTAATATCCCAACCACAAAAGTTGGCGCCTCCCTTGACATTATTTGTACAATCATGCATGAATTCTATCAAACACCCAATTCCCTCCCCCGACTTGGTGGCAGTTACCATTTTACGCTTTCGCTAAATCTGATACAAGATCATATCCGTGAGTATAAATTTGATGTATTTAAGTATCGATCAATTACTGATAGTGGTCTGCTCAATTTTGGAAAATAGCTTTCAGAAGAACAATGGGGAGATGTATTTGCTGCCGACGAATCGAATAAGAAAGCCTAACTTTTCCAAGAAAAACTTATCAATAGTTATTTACTTCATTTTCCAGAGGTCAAAAAGAAAAGATGCTCTAGTGATAAGCCGTATGTAAATGATGCAATAAAAAGTTTAATCCGACAAAAGTTAAGACTGTCCCGCCAAGGAAAAACTGAAGAAGCTAACCTACTAAAGAAATCTATAAAAAGCAGATTCGGAAAGCTTCAGCCCAGTATTACCGTAATAAAGTAAATGGACTCTTTAAAGCACGGCTGAAGCAGTGTTATAATACAGTCGAGAAAAATAGTGGTAAAACAGTCGAAAATGTTGACTTTAATCTTGATGTTCCCCCTGAAACTACAGCTAACGCATTAAATAAACACCTTGCCGCTATTATACAAACTATCCCTGCTCTCTCATATAATATTCGCTGCCCACCAGCACCAGACTAGGATATCCCTGTAGCCTGTTGACGTTGAGGCAGAAATACATAAACTAAAGAGAATTTCAATATGCCCCCTTGACATTCCAATTGATTTAGTAGAAGTATTTCCTGATAAGTTATCAAAACCTTTATTAAATATTTTTAATACAATAACTAGAAGTGGTTCATTTTCTAAGTGCTGAAAAAATGATACATTACACCCATACAAAAGAAAGGATTTTTATCGAGTCCAACCAATTACCTCAACACCAATATTCTCTAAACTGTATGAGTTTCTTAGCAGATTGGCTGAAAAAGACGATCCTTGTACTTATTGATGAACAACAATCCGGAAACATAAAAGGCTTATCAACAATACATTACCTGGTCAGTCTCCTCGATACTGTATATAAATTACTTGACGAGCCAGATACCTGGCTAAATCTCCTTTTAATTGACCTCTAAAATGCTTTTGATCTGGTTAGTCATAATGTTTTAGTTGAAAAATTGCTGGATGAATTTAATATACCCCATTTTCTTGTGAATATTATTGCATCTTTTCTGTCAAATAGGAGTCAAATTGTTAAGTACAAAAAAGTTGATTCTGATTCACCCCCTATATCTTACGGAGTTCCGCAGGGTACGTTCTTAGGTTCTTTAATATTTTTGGTAATGATTACAGTCTTGCTAATGAATCAGCTGATCTATGGAAGTTTGTGGATGATATGTCATTGCTTGAAAAGTGCAGAAGAAATACTAAGAGCAGTGCAATGGAAATTCTTGAAGACGTTGCAAGTGAAGCAGCCCAGTCAAAAATGAAAGTTAACTTCAATAAATCTCATATAAATGACCTTTAATTTTCTTAAACCAAAGCCATTATTTATAACCCCAATACCTTATGAAATAATTACAACAAAAACTAAACTCTTAGGGGTCACACTGACTAGCGATTTGAAATGGAAGGCCCACATTTGCTCTATTGTTAAACAGGCCAGCACACCTCTATCTCTCCTTAAGCTATTTGCTAAATTTTCATGCCCAAAAGCACATATCCTCTGCCTTTATATTTATTTTATCCGTCCACAGCTTGAGTATGCTTACCTGGGGTGGCATTCTGGTCTTACGGTGGATCAGTCCGATGGGCTAGAAATTATCCAGAAGAGAGCCCTGAGAATAATTTACGGTCTGGACAAATTGACTTACATTCTCCTCCTCAAGGAATTCTGCCTACCTACATTGGCAGCCCTACGTGTTACTCTTTGTACCAATTTTGGAAATAATCTGTGTTGTAACTCAGGCTTTCAATGTATACTTTCAGCCCCTTATTGCCCTCTAAAGACCCGTTTACTCCGATCAAAAGCACAAAAAATCTCGTTTTTAAATCCTATTAATGCAAGAACTGAGCTTTACAGAAAGTGCTTTGTGCCAGCGTTTGTTGAAATCATAAATGAGTGAAATTTGTAATGCATCACATTAATGTGTCATTTGTATTGTTATGTTAGTTGTGTTGTTTCATTTTTATTTGACAGGTCACTTGGAATCATCGGTCTATGTTTTTTATAATGTACTTGTGTTTTTACTTATGCCCTCATTTTTATTCATTTTTCTTATATTACCGACTTATGTACTTTAGTTTGTGTACTTAAGTACTCATTTTTATTCATTGTACTCATTTTATTTGACAGACCACTTTGGTTCATCGCTGTAGGCAATGTTTTAATATTTCACTTATGTACTGATGTTTTTCTGTTGTTTTTTTTTTTTTTTTATACAAAGTAGGCTAGCTGACTGAAGGCAACAAGCTCGGCAGTTTTTTATGGTGTGAGAGTTTGATAATAAATTACTATCCTACTCTATTTCCCGGCCCCCTCTGATTTCCGTGAATTGGCGCCATTGCTTTGTTCTCTATGGTTCATGCATTTCTTTCTTTAGGCAAATGGATTTTTAAGAGCGAGTGGGCCAGCTGGTGGAATCCCTGCTGCTTATACTCATATAGCTTCCAAATTTCTGGAAAAGGTGGCAGGAAAGGCCCAAGACTTCCGAATAAAGCTGCGTGAATTCAGACGACAAGGGTGGACATTTCATACAAAAGGGCTTTGGGTATTCAGACCTGGCAACACCTTACCTTTCTTAACGCTAGTTGGATCTCCGAATTTTGGTAGGTTTTCTTCTGTCGGGTAGAAGTGCTTACGATAGATATTTTTCTTAAAGGAGTTCAGATCAAATATTGTCAAGAAGTTTCAGAGTAGGAGACATCATCTTAGGTGTTGTGAAGGCTGGTGGTGAAACAGTTGGATAAGAATATAAATTCTCCTTCCTTAGGTAGTGTTATAATAGAGGGGGGATGTTGCATGGAACATGTAGAATATACATTAGCTAAAACAAAAGTGTCTTTGCTTAAAATACTTACATATGGAAGAGCAAAAGTATATCAGCAAGGCCGAAACTTGACGCATTTGTGGTAAAAGTAGTGAGTCTCTCTAAGTGTGGTACAGAAGTATGTGTAGTGAAGAAACAAGAGCATATTATGCTTTGTTTCTTCAGAGACATTACCGAAGAACAATTTAGGGAATTCAGCTTGGTGATGGGGTGCCGAAGTGACTTCTTATGAATGAAGAAATTCGATCCATTTTTGTTTATGTGTCATAAAAGGGGCTTAGGGGCTGGGACAGGCCTTCGGATTAATCAAATCTATATCTCTAGAATTTTCTTACTAAAAATATATTAAGGATGCAAAACGAAAGGCCTGGTCCCCCTGGGCTAGGTGTGTATGAGACTATCTAAAGAAGAATCTTTGTGAGGCTTTTAGGGAGGCCGCCAAAGAAGAAGCTTTAAAAAAGATTAGATAGATCAGTAATATTCGCCTTTTTTTGGCTAAACATGGTTAGCTAAACATGGCAATGAGTTT
This sequence comes from Artemia franciscana, assembly GCF_032884065.1. Classification (NCBI taxonomy): domain Eukaryota; kingdom Metazoa; phylum Arthropoda; class Branchiopoda; order Anostraca; family Artemiidae; genus Artemia; species Artemia franciscana. The sequence goes on along the minus strand of NC_088882.1, from coordinate 22,021,052 downwards.
GCACTTAGAAAAAAATATTAACGGTGGAAAATTCAGATTGTCATTTAAGTATTATAAGTAAAAAAAACTACTTAATGCTACTACTCCAATTTAAACTACTTAAAGACGCCTTTTTAGGTATTTGTTTAAGCAGCGAATTAACTTTTTCGTCCAAGAACTGGAACTTCGAAGGTTTGGAGTAATCATTCAGCCTATTCATGTCTTTTTTTTTTCTGTGTCGACTTGTTACAGAATATTTTGGTAAGTTTTTGAAAATTCATCCACGGAAGAATTTCCATTAAAAGAAATAGTTTTTTTTTAAATCAGAGGACTCCGACTTCAGCTTTCCAGGGATTGAGAATCGCAAGTTAACTTGAGAAATGAGGATCATATAAGATTATCTACAGCGCCGACAATACGTTCACGCTAGCTGGATTGTGGCTTCAATTTTAATTATGAGCCTTTTTCCATTGAATTTACACCCAGTTCATCCTGTTATTATTTTAAACAAAAGGTAAAAAGGCGCTAAATTGGTTATGTCTTTTAGCCTCTCTACTCGGGATCCTTTTTTTTCTGTATCTCTTTAAATTCATGCTCGTTTCCTTTATGTGAAGTTCTGTATTTTGTTGGGGGCTCAGTTTTTTTATGTTTTTCCAGTTCATCAGTTTTTGTTTTTTTTTTTCAACTGTCTCCAGTCAACCAACTTTTAAGAATTCTTAGGAAGCTACTCATTTTTATTTTTCAAATAATTTTAGTTTAAAAATATTATCTTATCAACTAAAGGTTAAAGAAAAGGATTGAACTTCTGTTCAATCCTTGAACTTCTGTTCAATCAAACTTCTCATTTGCTTGTGTAAGTCTTTTTTAATTTATTTTGTTTATAAACTCTATGTTTGTTTTTTTCATGAAAAAAGCGCACTAATTTTAGGATACAGATCAGTATACCGAGATCTCGAATCACAGATTGCTGTAATTACAACGAATCAGGATCTGCAATCATCTCTTTCAGAAGAAGCCGAAAATCTGTATCGAGACTCGCAACTTGCTACGAAAGAAACATACGAACAGTGGGAACGTTACGTGCCCTTATGGGTTAGAGGGGTGGTAGGTGTTGTTAAGCATTATTTTTAGAAGAGTAATCGATTGCAATGTCTTGTTCTATTGTATAATAAAATTTGATGATTGAAGTACTGCTATGATTTTGCTCAAAATAAAAAGGTGCGTCTCATACTTTTTTAAAAGTTAAAAAGATTCTTCTGATGTGTTTTGTTCTACTGGTTGCAAGAGGGAAAATTAATTTTATTGAAGGCTTATTCATTCACACACTGTAGTCTGTGTGGGGCTTTTCTTGCTTAAATTCTCAGACAAAAAAGTGTTCCAGCGAATCTGACAGAAGACTTGCTGTAGGAGCAAAATAGTTTTACCTCATTGCTATTAGTTTTGTTGATTATTGTAGTTTTGTTTCTTCTTGCTGTTTTGACTGGCGTATCGACGGTAAATTGAAAAAAAAACAAAAAACAAATAACTTTTTGTTAATTAGCTGGTGAACAGCCTGGTTATCAAACTGGTGACTTTTTACTACTCATTATCGAAAATACGTCGCAACTTTTGCAAATCTAGGTATTTTGAAAAGAGACATACTAGGGGCAATTGATTGTTTATGGTGACATGCCTCGTTACAAGGCTCCCAGGGTTTATTCTTCTACGCTTTTACCGAATTAAATAAAAAACATTTTTTAACTTCAAGTAAGGAGCGACATAAACTGAAAACGAAAAGAAATAATTCCGTATATGATAGGGGTTAACCCCTCCTCGACGTCCCTCTCTCTACGCTAAAGTTTGACTCTTTCTCACAACTCTACTTTTCAAAACAATAAAAACTTTAGCGTAAAGAAAGGCGTTGAGGAGTGTATGACCCCTTTCATATACGGAATAATTTCTGTTCGTTTAAGTTTTAATGTCGTTTCTTACTTGCAGTTATAAAAACTTGTTTTTTATTTAATTTCTGAACGTTTTTGAATCATGGCATGTTTTGATTTTGGCCTACCGCACCTGAATGATTAAAACGAAATTTGTATATTAATTTCCTTTTGGCTAAATGGCTTTCTCATAGTTTTGATCGGACGATTTTGATAAGAAAAACGGACAGGGGAAGAGGCCTCGTTCCCCTCGGTATTGTAGCATATTGTGGTGGAGACGAACCCCCTTATATACGTAATTTCTGTTCGTTTTAGGTTTTAATGCTGCTCCTTACTTCCAGCTGATTTTTTTACCTATTTTCTCATTGTTTTTTTAAATAATGCTAGAAAATCCTGCGACCTCTTCATGGTAATTCTCTTCCCTCATTATAAATTCCTCCATGGAAGATCCACACATATAACCCCCTCCCGTCGCCTCCCCCCTCAACGCAAAAAGTGCCCCTGAAAACGTCTATACACTTCTCAATAACCATTACTATATGTAAACAATGGTCAAAGTTTGCAACTTTCAGCCCATCCCCCACGGACTATGGGGGATTAAATCGTACCGAAAGACATAATTATTAGGTTTTTTGACTATGCTGAACAAAATGGCCTTCTCAAAATTTTGATCCGGTGACTTTGGGAAAAAATGAGCGTGGTAGGGGCTTAGGTGCCCTCCAAACTTTTTGTTCACTTAAAAAGGCCACTGGAACTTTTAATTTCCATTGGATTGAACCCTCTCGCGACATTCTAGGACCACTGGGCCGATACGATCACCCTTGGGAAATACAAAAAACAAATAAACACGCATCCGTGGTCTGTCTTCTGGCAAAAAATACAAAATTCTACATTTTTGTAGATAGGACCTTGAAACCTCTAAAGTAGGGTTCTCTGATACGCTGAATCTGATGGTGTGATTTCGTTAAGATTCTAATACTTTTAGGGGGTGTTTCCCCCTATTTTTAAATAAGCCAAATTTTCTCAGGCTCGTAACTTTTGATGCGTTAGGGACGATATTCTTAGTGGGAATGAGAGTTTCCAGGAATGAACTCTCCCTGGGAAATTTACTACAAGGGGAACTTACCAGAACTCTAATCCGATATTCTTTTTGTTCTTTGGCGACTCAATTTTACAGGTGAAATGTTCGGGGAGAAATTATCAGCAGAGTTGGATTTTTCCTTGGGAGAAATTCTCCATTTGGAAGTTTTCCGCGGGAGAAATTCTCCATGGGGGGTTTTGCGCGAGAATATTTCCATTGCATGGACAGTATTTTTCGGAAAAAAATTTCCATGGAAGGGGGATTTCTGGCAAGATTTGAAAAATGATCATGAATTAAATAATAAAAAGTCTTCTTTCAAATGAAAGTAGACTAAGAAGAATTTCCAAGGTGAAATCGACCGCAGGAAATTTTTAAGGATGATGGAATTATCGGAGGTAATTTTCCGAGCGGGAGGGGTATTTTACGCGGGAGCAATTTTCAACGGAAGGATATTTCGTGGGGAAAATTTTCCATGGAGTGGGAGGAGGATTTCCTAGCATTATTTGAAAGATATATCAGAAATTAAATATATGAAAAAAATAATATTTGTTCAGCTGAAAGTAAGCAGCAATATTAAAACAAAACTAACTGAAACTATTACTGTATACGAGGAGGGTTGATACCTCGCTCTTTACGCTAAAGTTTGACTTTTAGTTCCGATCGTTATGTTTGTAATAGTCGGAATCTCGTTCAATTAAATAAGATCTTGAAGCAGAGAAAGCATTTCTTCAATAATTTCAATAGTAGGTTATGCGTTTCTCCTTTTCGAGAACAAATGCAGTCCGTCCTAATATGAGAATATGCTACAAAATTAAAGGAAGCTTTAGCTGAAAAGACGAAAATATATTTATTCATTTTAAGAATATCCATTGTCACTCTCAAAACCTAACAAAACACTGCATAGACAATAACAATACTGACACAAAAAATAAATAAATAATACTATCGTTATATCACGCAATGAAAGATCTAGAAGTAGAAATATGTTTAAGTCGAATAGTTTGATGGTTTAGCTTTCAAAAAGTAACATTTGCACCTGAACTATCAAAACAAGACAATGTTCAAGGAAACCACTTGATGTAGATATGCACTTAAATTTTGTAAGAAACCAAAATTTTTGACAGATCATGCATCATAGCTGAATCAAGCTAGGTTGGCGTCAAATACAAAAACAAAACACAAATAAATAACTTAAATTTCTGACAATATCACTTTTCGCAATAAAACTCTAAGAGAATGGACGTGCTTTAAACCAACAAGACATCTAAACCCAACATTTTCTGATAAGAAAAATACAAATCTTAGCTATCTAGTGTTTCTTTTATCTAGTGTTTAATATTTCAAAATATAAATTGTTTATTAGTGCTGTCACCAATAATATTTAAACATAAATTAAGGACAAGTTTGGTGTTTTGTTGACTAATTTTGTAATGACTTCCGTCACTTCATGTGGCAAATGTACTACCTGACATGGAAAACAGGTACTAGCATAAGTCCTACCCAAGCTAAAATACGATTTCCCGCGTTTTCAAGACGGAAACCTCTGGTGAAGTGTTTTTGACCATTGTAATTAATGAAGTACTTTTTATGTTGGTCATATACCTTCTTTGAGGGATTTCAAGCCCTCTTTCGACATTTATTGTTTTTCCAATTCTTTTTACCGCTGCGTGTAACCTAGAAACAGGTTACCATTCTTAGATTAGCTTATAATGGCAATTTCTTTTTAATTGAACAATATCTTTCACAGGTAATTCTTAATGTTCAGTAATTTTTTGGCCCTGATTCGTTCTTTCCTATGTCGTAACTACCGCTGCAACCATGACAGTTTTGAAAGAACTATGACACTTCCAAAATGCTTCCTGTATTGATAATGGAGTATTGAATTTAAATGGGAAAAAAATTGCTAAAAAGAGATTACTAAAAATATACAAAAACGTCTAATCCATTGTAAGCGGTTTTTAGCTTAACACTTCGCCATGAAAATAATAATGAAAAAGCAAATCACTGAAATATTTTGGGCCCAGGTACCATTGTCAGTGCGAAAGTTATTCCAATTATCAGCATACAAGAAAAGTGATTGAGATGGTTTGCGACTCAAGTGTAGGGATATTAATTGTATATTTTATTTAGCTTCATGCTTAGAATTTTTCTAGCCAAAAGCAAGATTAAATACAATCGCTTACGCAAATGCTTACAGCAAGCTCTCCGATGTAGACAGGGTGATTATAAAAGGCTGGGGCCATTTCAGCGTTGTTAAATGTTTGGAAGTCTCCACTTTGTCTTCGGCTTCTTCCTCAGTTCACAACCCTGGAAGAGATACCCTCCCCCGTGGTGCCATGGTGCCATAGTGGTGTTATATTTCATGCTTTTTACCTGGTCTGAACAGTTACTGCAGACAGGGCCACGAGGGACCTTCAGGATTCGTGGCCCTTGAGGGAATTATAGCATAGTAGGTCACATAGCATTGTGCCAAATTTTGATTAATGGATGCTTAAGGAGATAAAGCAAATTGGAACATTTTGGTAGGGAGTAAAGGGTAAAACTTTGATCGGATTGAAGTGGAGGAGGAGCGTTTGCAGCTTTTTATTCTCAATTCGCTTGGCGCTGCCATGAGTTATTAGTAGTAGTGGTAGTAGTAAGGGCCTCTGCCTCAATGATTTAAAAAATCCACAAGTGATCCGGTGGTGGTATTCTAACCTGTTTTTCCAATGATTACCAAAGGTATTGAGGTATTTTAAACAACCTTTCGATGAAAAACGTATAATTGTGAAGTTTCAGGATTGGTATTATGTTGCACTATTTAAATAGAGAATCTAGAGATTGAATCTTATTTATGAAAAATTAATTTGGGCTTGAGTATTCCATCTAAAGCTGGTATTTAACGACAGTGACATTAAAACATGCTTGAATTTGTAAAATTAAAGACAAAATCTATACATTAAGCTGTTTTTATTGAAAAAACGTTACTTCCTATAATTAGTACGTATCGCTAACTTCCAGCCAATCACTAATCTGGATAAATCACTTGATGTTACGAGTACCTATAAGCGTCAGCAAGTACTGTTCATCTTATGACGTTTAATCTCATAAGAGATTATACGTTTATATTTTTATATGCCTTAAGACAAGTGCGTATTTCTCATTATTAAAATTGTACACAGTTAGGAAGTTTCATGTAAAGGAGGTGAATTTTATACGTAGTTTGGTTAGGTTTTAACCTACTTTTTTACCGGCTGGGAGATGGAATTAAAACATGTAGTAAAGGCTTCTTTTTGAGGGGGTGGGTGGGTAAGGGAAATTGGAATTTGGTGTCAGAGGGGGAAAGTATATATTTTTCGTTATATCCACACAAAAGTATATACGCTATTTTTCTGTTTTCTTTTTTTATGGCTGTCGCCTGACAGGCTCTTTGGCTATTAAATAAATAAATAGTATTGAAACGTAGTTATTTTCACTCAAATATTTTCTTTGCTACTCTACGTAGCTTGCTATTATCCCTATTTAATTTTGAATAGATTTTGAATTCATCTCGACTCTACTTTACCATATAGTATATATAAAACCTTGGCTTATAAGGCTTTGACATAACATTGGAGTTTGATTTTTCTTTCTCAATTTAGTTTTCGATGTTTTCATCTAGAAAACAATTTTGCATGGTTCTATCAAAGATCTATCTGCAAAGATCTATGCAGAATGATTGTAGAATTAGGAACGATTGGGTATCTCTTAGGGTCTCAACCAGAAATTGGTAGTTCTGAGCATTTTTCATGTCTTGACTTCGGTCTATGACGATAATTCAGAATTTTAAAACTAAATTTTTTTATGAAAATCTGCCAAAATAGGAAGCCGAGGCATCAGACAAGAATCGACAGCCAATTAGCTTATGCTTATCCTCGGCAGACGTCAACCGCCGAAAAAGATTGGAGTCAGGAAATTTCAGCATCTGTAGCTCTCCTTCTCTGCTCGCAGCCACAAACGCCTGTATTGCCTCAAACTAGCTTTTGCACTTCCCCCCTCCAATGGGAGCAGTTGGGATACTTTTCCTTTTAAAGTCTGCAACCTATTGATATTTACTTGAATAGCAGTGTTGACACTGGAAATGTTTTGAATGAGAGAGATTAGAAAGGACACAATTTTTATAGGGGAGTTGGAACTAATCTTTTTATCACCTCATATAGCCTACAGACCCTGGTTTATATATTGATTGCAGGTATATTTTCAAACTTCTTGGAATGGGCAACTGAAGACCTTATTTAGGGGGTTTTGTTGAGAGAAAGGCAAAAGGTTTTTATCAAAAATGTCATAACCTAATTGAATATTTTTGAATTTTTGCGCTTTTTTGTATTTTGAGTTTTCCAAGAAGTCTGATTGCCAATACAGGATATTACGTAATCTTAAAAAAATTGGAATTGGCACACATCTGTTTAGGTCAAGAATGAAAGTTATAAAAGAACACTTAGCAATTAGAGCAAGATATACTCACAGCTGATAGCATTCAATTTTTAAGCATTGCCACATTCGAATTGGTTGTCAACTTTTTAGCTTAATATCCAATATTTCAAACACTTCCCTTAAAAAAAAAAAAAAAAAAAAAAAAAGTAATAAATTCATTAAATACAACTGTCACTAAAACTGTGACGTTCACAAAGAATTCAGCCGAAAATTTAAGTAGCTAGAAAATCACACACTGGTTCATATTAATTCTGCCCAGCCTGCCAAATGACCCTCTAAATCGATCTCGTATTACTAATTAATGAAAAATACTATTCAGATTTTAAGACGGCATATGCCACTGGAAATAAATTTATAACTTTGAAGTCAAGTATACAAAAATGCCTAGAAAAGGAGCACAAAAAAGAGCAATAAGAAAAGACCTTTTGACACTTCTAGCGGCGGCTAAGTAAATACTGTAAAATACATAGTAAAATCTTGTGTGAACTATTTCATTGGTAAATTACTCAGTATCAGGCTAAGGTTAAATTGGTTGGGTTGATACAAAAGGAACATTTTCCTCTGCTTCTTTCTGCACTCGGATCTCCTCAGCAAGCTCTCTCTGCATTTCAAGCTCCATTTCCAAATCGTCTTCCATCTATATAGAAAAATAATAATATATAATTAATTATGTTAAAAAATTGAAACAGGTACAACCTGTGTATTTTATATATATATATATATATATATATATATATATATATATATATATATATATATATATATATATATATATATATATATATATATATATATATATATATACATATATATATATATATATATATATATATATATATATATATATATATATATATATATATATATATATATATATATATATATATATATATATATATATTGTTATTGCTTTATTTGCGTTTATGCGGTTCTAAGATAGTTTATGGGCTATTGGGAATTTTTAGCTTGAACAGTTTTCCTGCAAATCACTGAATAGATAGACACATTACATAATTGACAAGATTATGTCACTCCAGAGGCAAATTGTTTATAGGAAAACTGTTAATTTCATATATAATAATACGATCAGCGTAAAATCAACTAAAAAGCCTGGCTAGCTCAGTAGGTTGAAAGTCAGACTCCTGATCTCAGGACCACCGGTGTGAGCTGGGCATTAAGCTTCTTATTACGTCCGCAAAAATTGAAATGTTGAGAATATAGTGTGTTTTGAGTAAAAGTTGCATTTGTATAGCTAAAAATTGATACATCATTTACTTGCAGATAGATAAAATATGATTAAAGTAGAGGACGGAGTATCTCTCTTCCTTGTAAATATATATATATATATATATATATATATATATATATATATATATATATATATATATATATATATATATATATATATATATATATATATATATATATATATATATATATATGTATATATATATATATATATATGTATATATATATATATATATATATATATATATATATATATATATATATATATATATATATATATATATATATATATATATATATATATATATTAATGGATCAAACGGTATTATGTATTTATGATGGAAGCCGAGAAGAAAGTTGCGTTCTACTTATACGGAATGTTTACTTAGAATAGTTGTTTTTAATGTCATAAGTTTAAAAACAAAAAACTTTGATCACAAGCAAAATTTCACTTTAATATTCGATGAGGAGTTGTGAATATGAAGATTTTTCATATTTTAGCACGAAAATTTAGTTGTGATTATTAATGCTGGTGTATTTAATAACAAACCAATATTTATTTACGTAAACTTTTGTTGAATTAAGAGTTATATTGATTCTGTTTTGTATATTCTTTTTTCAAACCTAGCCTATATGTTTATTTTAGTGTTGTTTCCTTTGTGTATATCCTTGTTCAGCTATAAAAATTTTAAGTTAGCATTTGTGGTGCGACTGTTACTTCCCTGATTTCCTAAGAACGTGCATAATTTGTTTAATTCTGAAAGAGCCATGCTATTAAGGACCATGATGAAGAACGAGTGGTCAGCACAATTCACAAATAAAACACAAAAATCATGCAGATATCAAGAAAAGAATTAGGTGTTTATTTAGTAAAAAAAGTGAAATTTAAACAAAGGCAAAACATTCGTTCCTGACAGTTTACTGAGAAGCAGCGAAAAATGTGACAGTATTTTAATAGCAGTTTCCTAGCATACACTTTTGCCTAAAAGCTTCTGTGAATCGACCGTGGTACTGTTTAAAAGCAATTTTTTGCAACATACAAGAGAATACTGTTTAAATGGTTCAATTAAGATTAATGGGTTTACGTTATTTAGCTAGGGGCTAACGACACACCCTGGCATAGTTCTGTTGGTGTCGTATTAAACGTCTTCAAGGTTTGTCACATCATGTTACACTTCTCAGTCAGGAAAGAAAAATCGTTTCCATAGAGATTAATTGATCATCTTCAAATAGTAAATCCGTTTTTCAGTATTTTTTTTTTTTTTACAACCGATAACAACGTACTAAAACATATGCTATGCTTTTACTAGTAATAAGTAATTTTTGTTAGCTTTTTAGTTTGGTAAAGGGTTATTAAAGTCAATTATTGGGTGGGGTTGATTTCAATGTCACACACTCTATATCTTACATCATCATCTGTGCTTTCTCCGTCTGTGCTTGTGGTTCTACGCCTTTTCTTCTTTCCAAGTCTAGCCGTTGTCTGTTAAAACAAGTAGATATAAAACAATTCACTTTATAAGCATTATAAGGAAAGTTGTCATTACGAATGCTGAACTTAATGAAGTTGTTTCAACTACGCTTGCTCAAGTACGATTCTTTATCATTTTGTTCACAATTTTGCAGACTTATTCTAACTGTCAAAATTCAATAAAATATTGCGATGGCCTAATCTTCTTTTGACAGAAGATTAGACGCATGAGGCGAACTCAAGGACCTTAAATCACTAGACTCTAAATGGCGGTAGGATCAAATTAGTAAATATAATGTTTTAGATTTCAAATGCGCAGAATCTGCATGCTTGGCTTTGTGAGTATCTTGCCATGGGAGCTGTGTGTAATCCTCTTTTTTTCTATTCTCTAGAAAACAAGCCAGCAAAGAAAAAGAACTTAGTAGTCGTTAAAGACCGTGAAGACTTAAAGGTCGACTTAAGACGACTTAAAAGTCGTTAAAGTGGTCGTTTAGAGGTCGTTAGGTTTATTTGGCGTCCATGGTATTCTAAGGTCTTTGGGTGCACCCAACAGAATCACAAAAAAAATTGGAGGCTGTGCAAGCCGTCCAGTGGTTTGACTGATTGTCATTCCCGTGATAGGTCTTTTTCTGTCTTCCAGTTTCGTAAGCGTACTTGCCCCGTTTGATGTATGCCACCATCCGTTGATTTTTTCTCATTCTTTGTATTCTAGATCATAGAATTTTCTGGGGAAAATTGCGAGACGAAGCTTACAAAAGTAAGCTGCTTCATGAGTTGCCAGGAAAAATCACAGATTCATCAATCATAAACTAACTAGTTAATATTTAAACTAGTTAATATTTTTAATTGGCAACTGGCAAAATTAGAAAGGTCGCTCCTATGGGAAGCTTAGCACTTTGTAGGTTTTACATATTTACACAAATATCTAAGCTCATCAGAATATTGATGAGCTTCATTTGGGAAAAAATGAAGTGAAAGTAAAGTCTGTAGTGGACTTTTTTTGTTAGGATTACTGGCTGATTAAATATTAAAATGAAATTATATTTAAAAGGAAGAAAAGCATATCATTCAACAAGCAATGTAAATCCACTTCTGGAAATACATAATTCACACGAAGCTAACAGGAAGTCAATGAACGCACTGGCAAGTGGATGGCTACAAAATAATATATCCAAAGCGTATACGATTAATTAGATAAAAATTGAAGAAAAAGAAGGTAAAAGAGAGAGAAAGAAAGAGAGCCTTAATGAAACCTTAATGATTCTTTGCAGTAAGATATAAGCTTTAAGTAAGGTTGAAAACAGCAAGAATTTCGATTCTACTTTGAAGTGGAGCTCTCATACATTACAACTGAAATTTCTCAATAAAAGTAAGTAAAAGAAGCAAAAAGTGCAGTAAATTTCGTGTGAAATATGCACGTTGAAATAATTTTGAAATTTGGCTGGTTTAGTCTGCATTAATATTTTGCCAAAAATGCAAAATGTTGGTCGACTCTGCTACACTGTGAACCCACTAGTTGAATGAATGAAAAATGTGAATCTACTAGTTTTGAAGTAGACTGTAGCCCCATCATCGTTGGAATTATGAACTATAAAATCAACAAGATCTGAGACTTAGGAGTGCTCATTTAAGGTTACCTAAGTATCTGTCTTTGAATTAAGGTCACTTATCTGTTTTTTAAAATGTCGATGCCCACGTAACAATGAATTATTTTAGTGTCAAATGAATCTTTTTTTCACGTCAATATACAGGTATCATGGTTGTTTCCAGTAGACCTTGTCTTAAACAATTTTAGTTCAAAATAAACCACAACTTTTTCACAGTAATATTAACAGCAAAACCAAGCATTTTTGGGTGCAAAGATGTGATTCAAATAACCTATGGCGTCTCAATTTAATGAAGATTTTAACAAAGAACCAACCGAAGTTAGAGAGCGAAGTTGCTGGGATTTTGGAAACTCTATTTTCAAGTCATTCTAAATTTGTAATGATTCTGGTAAGCGGGTGGAATATAATTCACTAGACTGAAAACATCTATATTCAGAGCCAAAGTAATTCAATCTGGTTTTTCTTCTATGATTTTGGAAAGATAATTATTCGAATATTATGTTAAAAAAAAGAAAGCTTAAAAACACCAAATTGATAACTTTTTGAAGCTACTTTAAAGCTGACCATGAGAACATTAGCCATTTAGGAAATGTGTCCTAATTTTGAACATTAAATATGTCTCTCGATCGATCCTTAGTTATTTAGTATTTTAGGAGGATGAAAATGATATTCTACTTTTTCTTCTATAAGGTAATACACAGGCCCGGGTTTCATTCTAGTTACATTTATGGACTAGATTCGGATTATGTTGTGGCTTCTAGTCGCCAATTATATATCATGCTTGTAAGCCGGTGAGTTGAGCATTGTTTAACTTTCAAGCACAAAGTTTATAATTGATCAGTCAAGCTAAGGAATTGTGGCATATTTTATTTATTTGGAGCAGACGGAGGCTTGGAACAGCTGCTTTCCTATCTGTAAGGTGAATCTGGTAGAAGATAATAAGGAATTAAATTGGTAGGCAATAATTAGTGCTGATGGAAGCTTTCCAAACCAGTTTTTAATATTCCAGCTATCAACTTCTTTAGTACAATTTTAAAGTTAAAACGAATGAAAACCGCGTATCGTTCACCAATCTTTATTTTTTTTTTTACTGACGGATGTTATCTGATATTTATCAGATAACATTTTTTCGTTCTGATTGTATTCTTTCCAATCCGATTCATCTGAGGTAAGGGTTCTTTTTTACCGATTTCCTAATTACCGGTACTCTTCTGACTACCAATTTGATTTAAGTTTGCAATACAGTTTAATCCTGCTGCCTGAGACTTGAAGAGGATGAATAATGTTATTTATCAGATAACATCACTTCGTTCTGATGGTGTTCTTTCCAACTAGATATATCTGGGGCAAGAGTTCTAGTTTACCAATTTCCTAATGACCGGTATTTCTTCTGACCAGTAATCTTACGATCTTCCGAAAATCCACATCCGTTTAAATATAAAAAATACTTCTGGCCTCATTTTAAACTGAATACAACCTAGCTCAATTATACGAAGCAGTAGTATCTCAACATAAAAATGAAAGAAGGTAGCATACGGCTACAAAATTCTATAATTTGTCCAGTCTTTTCAGCAGTATAATTGTGGCAATAATATTATTTTTGTAAAAATAAGTTAAAAAGTAAAAAATGGAATCTCAAAATATTTAAAACTCGCTTTTACCATAAAGCTAGGCCGTGAACTACTATGAATTTGTAGCTTCAGTTTATTGAAATATAAATATACTTATGTATGCGCTTTTGATTTTAGATCCTATCCTTCTAGGCATAGTTTTCCATATAGTTTTTCAAGTCATAGAAGATTGAAGAATAAAAGAGCAGAAATGTCAATCATCAAAGTTAAGGTAAAACATTAATAATTAAGGAAATCGAAAAACAAATTCAACTTACTTGTTTATGCGAATCTTCTAAGTGTTTCATAAGAACAGCAACAACAACATTAACTAATACAAACTGAGCCATGAGTACAAAAATAACGAAAAATAGTGGAGCTACAAATGATGATATGCAGCAATTTTTGATGCAATCGGATGAACTATCACATTGGTCTCTAAGAGTATCCTGAAATGGAATTTTATTTAGTAAGTCGACCCCTTTTATGAATGACTTAAAAGTTTTGGCTTAACTACCATTAGATCTTTAAGTTAGACTTAGATACTTTTAAGTTTCTTGAGCACCAAACTTAGTAAGCTTTTGGCCCAGCTGTAAAGTCAAAGAGGCCTGACCCATGTACCAAAGAATCGATTTTAATTTTCACACATACGGGGGCCTTACGATGGATTAGAAGAGCCTTATCCATACAGATTAATTTTTATTAGCCACCCTTTCCCATTGTTTTATCGGTAATTAGATACCGTTTGTTATAGAATATTTTAAGATGAGCTGAATATTCGACATGTTTTAGGAAGTGTAACGTCGTCTTAAGTCGTTTACATATTATCCCATTTCCTCTCATCACCCCTTTCATGAGCGACTTAAAAGTTTTGGCTAAACTACAATTAGTTCTTTAAGTTAGAGTTTGCTGTTTAATAAAATGCTAAAGTACATTTCAAAATTCTATATGAAAAATTGTGCTACTCCATTTTGAACTTTTGAATACATAAATAATTATTATTTCTCATACGCATGAGGAGGAGGGTAACTGTGAATGATTCCCCTAAAATCTCAAGTTGTTTGTGATTTGCCCAACATGTGTTCTATTCTTATGACTACTTGTTTCTGATTTTTGAGTTGAGTAGCATCTAGAAATGGCAAAGATTAAGATTTTAATACAAATCAGAGGATTTTTTTTTACACCTGCCGTTCGTTTAGAACCTTTCGAATTAGCAGTATACTGTCTTTGGTAAAATCATTACTGCTCGTTTTCCAACGAGCTGCCAACTTTATGATGTAATTTTATGACAAATTCAGCGTTTCTTCCTGATAAGCTAAATTATGGTTGTAAAACCCAATCGCTGGATGTGGTGGAATTGATGGTTACAAATGCTTCTCCTTCTAGATATCTAGTACTTGATTTCTTCCTAATTTCAAAAAAAAAAATTTCACGGTTCTTTCTCTGCCAGATCAAACAAAAAGATTTGATACAATATTTCTAAAGTTTACGTATGGCTTCCCTAAAATTAGCTTTAGCTTTCCTAAAATATAAATTTAACAAAAGTGACAGAATCTTACCTTCATAATACCGTTCCAGTTATCACCAGTTGCCACTCGAAACAACGTGAGAAATGCAATACCGAAGTTGGCAAAGTGTGCATGTTCACCCAAACCTTGGCAAGGGTGTTCCTCATCACACTCTAAAAATAAAATAAGAAAGTATATCTTAGAAAATAATATCAGAGTCATTAGTGTAAGGATTGATAGTTTTCAAGAAATAGTAAGTAGCAATAAATCAAACAATCGATTATACTAAAATATTTGTAAAAACAAGTAGGACAAGAAGAGTTTATCACCAAAGCTGAAACAAAAGACCCACAGATTACATGGTCCTTACTCCACAGGTATCAAACATGAGTTCTGCGGTTTTTCTCGTTATTTTAGAAGAAGAAGGGGAGTAAATATTGATTTCTTTACTCTTCTTTACTGGCAAATATAAGTGCTTCATTAGCAGTACAAGAAAATTTTTTATTCCCAAATTTTAATAAAAAGGAATAATCAACCCCAACCCAAAATATTTGAGATGAAAATTTGAATTCTCTAGATTGCCAGGCAGATGACAAGAAAAAACAACCAAAATTTTTTAGGGGAAACACCTTTGAACGCTATACCCGGTAAAATTATGTAAATATAATCTTTGTCCCAAAGATATATATGCAGCTGTAACTCCTAAATTCCAAAAACAAGAGCATTCCCCTAATTTGACTTCTTGGTGCCAGGCAGGTTGTTACATTGAAAGCCAGGGTATTCTACGTCCAGGAGCATGCACGATGTATAGGATATATACAGTTGGATTAGGTGAACTGACTTCTGATGATTCAAAATAAAACAGACAAGAATTATAGTAGTTCTAATACCTTTTTTTTAAACTCGTAGACCTTAAAATTTCTTTGCTTGGGTGAAAATAAAGAAAAAAAAACAACATTTTAGAGTAGAACATGTTTTCCAAAATTAATTGCTGGGAGGAAAAGAAAATTATTGCATATATTAACTACCTTTTCGTGTTTGACGCATCCCATTCTTGAATAAGAAAACCAAATTTAAACCTAGTCCTACCCAGTCGAGGAGCTAAGAGCTAAAGGTCAGGTAGGCACTGTGGGGGTTACCGCAAGGCTGTATCTGGTATGGAAGAACATTAGGATCAACTCTTTTTCTTGGAAGTCCTTATCCCCAAATAGGAGTAGATAGCAAAGTAACAGTCTGTGTTCGAGCAGATGAGACTCCGGGTGGATTCCAGAAAGTCTAGTGCAGAGCTCTAAACACGGCCTGATTCGGTTTAGATGCCTCATTCTCAAATATTTTTATTCCCAGAGCACCTGAGCCATATTCTAGTCTTCATGCAGGTATCCAAAACCTTCTATAACTTTATAAAGAGCGGCGAAGAGTGGATCAATGGATCCGTTTTATAAATTAAGCTTTAGAAAAGTCCCGTGTCAGGAATTGGAAGTAAAAGACGGCTATTGCAACTCCTCATCTAGAGCCCGAGTCAAAATGTACGATTGCTTATATGTTTGGATGGCAGTATTATGAAGTTTTTTTTTTAAGTAGCGGCGTTTATTTGACCATTTTTCATTTCTATGGTTTTAACCACATTTTGAGTTTTTTGCAACCCTGACAACGGATAAAGTCTTGTACTTATAGTGCTGCATAATTTCAAATGTACAGGAATGTCTTGCATCCCTTTATGGTCTCAAAAATTTTCTAAGAAAAAATAGGAAAAACTGACCCCCTATAGACTTGTTGCACTTCTCTTGAGACTGCGACCATTTACTTGGTCATCTATGCTCACATTTTGCCAAAATTTGACGTCACTTGAATACGTTTCTGTATTGTTTTGGTTAAAACGTTGTCGTTGTATATTCTTATAACGCATGACCTGGAGATGACTAACATTTCAAAAATCTTAAGGCAATGGTAAGATAACTAATAAAAAAAAAAGAAATAATAAACCTACCCAGTCGTCCAAACAGTTCAACACCAAGTGCGGCAAAAATGAAAAATAAGAGGTAGAACAGAAGGCCTAAATTTCCAACTTGGGGCAAAGCTTGAAACACTGTATCCAGCAGTGATCGGATGCCACTAGCCATCTTCAAGAGTTTCAAAACTACAAAAACAAATTCATTATTTAATCTAACTGAAAAAATGAAGCGAAGGGGGAGAACCAAACAGGCTGTATTAAAATAGTGATGCCGTAGTTTGCATAGTGTCGAGTTGCATGACACCTATTCCACAGGGAGTGGGAAATTCTGCTAATTGGCTTAGTTTTTTTTGCTGGATCATGGTACAATGTGTTTTGACGAAAACTATTTGATCCAAGTGTTTAAATAAGGTAAATAGAATGTTTCTGCGATAAGATTTATTTTCCATTTTAGAATTTGTGAAAACAAAACTGGTATCTTTAGAGCTAAATAAGATCCCAAATTATGGGTAAGAGCAAAATCGATCCATACTGCATACTGGGTCTGGGTCTGGAAAAGTCACTACCCCAAGGTAGCACTGGGTAACATTGAAACAATATCCAGAGCAAGGTAAGGCAAGACTTTTTAGCAGAGCGAGACCTTAAAGTTTTTAGACTGGCCAGACCCAGGCTTTTTCTGACAGCCGTTCTAAACACACGTAGCTTATCTTAGTTAGGCCTGTCGCAGGACAATTCTAGTGATATAGACGTTCATAACCAAACAAAGCTATTTCTTAAATGCTCAGTCATTCCCTCACTGGGTAGTCAGTGTGAGATTAGTGCTTGTCTTGTTAACTCAATAAACAATAATTCAAAGAGAGGAAATAGAGTCCCGTAATCAAACGTTCCATGGCACATATATCTACAAAATATTGAAATGGCTAAGTTTTTGCCAATATTTTAGTTTTTCATTTTGGATAATTTGCCTGTTTTTTTTTTGCAGTTTATAAAGTCACCCCTCCTCTGCCCAATTTTATTTTTACCAAGCGGCTTGAGATGTCAAAACAGTTTACAAATTTATCGTCTTACACTAATGTGATATTTTACTTGTTTCTATTTCTAAGAATAAATCCTATTCAGTTCGTATTCTTTTACACATAGTCCTTTTCATGCTTAACCTATAGGAAACTATCAACATTTCTAACCCCTATGATTTTTTTTTCTTTGAAGAGACTACTAAGCTTCTTTTTTGAGTTTGGGGTTGGGAGCCCACAAACCCAACTGCTTATAGATGTTAGCAACCGAGGTGGTGAATCGATTAATAATATTCAATGGATGAGAACTGGCTATGACTTTGTAAAAAAGAAAAATAGTAATAACTATAAGATTGGTTAATTTATTTTACACCGATAAGCTAAAAAAAAAAAAAATTAACATTAAAATCGCATTTGGAAAAAAACCATGTACCCTACGTCAAAGTGTTTAAAGAATAAGCCACCTCCTGATTTTATTACACCAACCAGAAATTTATTGTTCAAAATATAATTAATTTCACAACTTCTGCGATATTGCTTGATTTTCTACGTCAGCGTCTTCTGTAGTATTTGTTATATTTTTGCACCCTGATTTTGCGGCCTTGGCCAATATTGGGAAAGTTGCATGATCCTGCAGACATAGACTAGGCCCAGAGGTGGTTTTAGGCGGGTAGAGGGGCACTTGTCCCGGGCGCAAAAATTTTAGAGATGCAGAATTCAAATAGACAATCTAACAGTTACAATCATTTTGTGATTTTCGAAATTTTACCCGGGATTCACTTTTCAATTCCCGTCAAATGGTTTTTTAGAGCTTTCAGAATAAAAAAAAAAAAAATAAATAAAATAAGCTTCACCTCTAGCAATCCGCATTACTCTCATAACTCTAATGATTGTCGGATTGATTGGAATTATATCTGATTCCATCTCTTCTAACACAATCCCTGCAAGTGACAGGAACACTATGATTATATCTAGCTGATTCCAACGGTCTACACAATATCGGTTCACTCCCAGTGACACGGCCTGTAAAGAGTGATATTTTAGTCGGAAAGGTTATATCTAAAACAATTGTTACTATTCATTAAACCTTTAAAATGAGCCTTAGAACAAATTTTGAAATTATTGACATGCACAGCTTCACTATTTGAAAAGTAGGAGATAATAGTGACTTTTTATGCTAAATTACCGACAAATATAAATTAAAAATATCTTCTACTATTATTACTACTAACAACCCACTGCAGCACTAAGCCACCTGAGGCCACCTCAGTAACTATTGGTGGTATTACCGAATATATCACACACACAATATTTTTTTTTCCAATAATGAATTATTTTAGCGTAAAAAAAAAATCCAAAGGCACAACCTCTTCCTAAAAATACAAAATGTGGTTAAGTAAAATAAAGAAAAATTGACTTGGGATAATCCATGATTATGAACTAGAATAGAATTATTCCTTTTTGGCTTTACTATACTCGATATTTTTACAAAATTTTGTTTTTAAGTTTCGTCTTTCAAAGCATTAGAGAAGAGAATTATAATAATAATAATAAACAAATGTAATACATTTTTCCGGATGATGAAATAAAATCAAAACTGCAGAGAAGTTTTATTTTATATTATTTATATTCCGTGATCTCCAGCAAGACTGGCTACGCGTTGAATATAGCTTATTCCAATCGATTTAAGTTAATTATTGTCGATGTCGGCCAATGGAAGCTATTGGCTGAAAACTATAGATTCTGTGTCATTCCAAAAGTTTTCATTTCATAGAAAATAGTTTGTGGTGAAAATCAATTGTTATCGAAATAAAAAGTGAATTTGAATACAATTGAAAATATGACGGAAGTATTCAGCAGTATATGTGTTAGCCGAAGTGGCAATTATCAGAATTAGCAACTAAGCTGCATTTTGAAATAAAATCCTATGAAAGTAGAGTCACTGCAAAGCTCAAGTTAAAGCCAACACTCTGATGTTGCACCTTAATTTTTTTCAATTTTTGGCAATATTTATGAATTGAACAGCTTTTAAAATTGAAGCTAGTTGCATCTCTACATTATATTTTTTTTGTTTGCATTTATATCCCATCAAGCCTATTTATAGGTGTTTTTAGTGAGATATACACAGATTGCGTCTGATTTTGAGTTCTTCCAATTAAAACCCATCCCCAGAATGTTTGAGGATATTCATAACGAACACTGCCTGAGTATAGTAACTTATAATCAAGAGGTTGCAAATCCTTGAACTTATCCCCTGAATAATCGTTGCAGCAATAGCTGCAACTTAGTAATGAGCGTACCACAGCCAATAGTAACCAAAAACTAATCATTACTGGGGAAAAAAATGTCTAGTGGTATTTTTTATTTATTTAAGGTGAATCGGGAATGATAATAATTCTACAGGTTCATCTTAATAATAAAAACTTTAGTGGCAGAAATATATTTTAAGAAATTTTGAAAAAGAGTTTGGACGCTCTCGAAGATGGCGTGGGAATGAAATGAGAAGTCTCCAGTTGGGACCGTCTTGGCACCCATTCACTGGAGATTTCGAGTCTCTTGAGTTTCTTTGAGTCATCTTGAAAAACAAAGATTTTATCTATTCGCTGAGAATATTTTTTCATCTGCTTCTAATTTCATTAGTAGTTGGGTTACCTTTGTTTCTTATTTAGCGTCCACATGTACCCTACTTTCAAATTTTGTTTATTATTTTATATCAATTCGAATTTTTTAGCAATATTAACCATTCCTGTATCCTGTTTAAGTCTTCTAATAAAACACCTGTCAGTGTTTGTTACTTATTAATTATTGCTCTTGTAGGCTGCTTGATTATCCACAAGTAAAATAACTAGTCATAAATCAATACTAATGTTAAAGCAATAAGACAACTGTAAAACAAGATAGAAGCAGGGATACAAACAACAAACCTTTAAAATTGCTTCTATGATAAATACGGTTGTAAAGATATAATTGAAAACTCGCAGTGAAAAGTCCAGTTCCTAAAAAATAAAACTAATAAAAAAATTATCGAATCAGCTTTTCATAGCCATTCAGATTGCTCTTATCTTTTCGCAGTCCAAGGATTGGCAGAAAATAAATGCTAAATTGTTTTTCGGAATCGTAGTTTGGAATCGGATTGTAATTGGAAATAGTACTTTTGATAAACTTGATTTACGATCTTTAATTTCTTTTTTCTTTTTTGGTCCCTTTTGAATAGCTTTCAATCAAAAGCTTTTTTGGTGTGTTTGGTTCACTTTACTTCTAAATCAACCAGGGCGATGTTATCGTATCATTTTCCATACGCTAGTAGCCTTCATTAATGTTTTAAACAAACTTTATGAATATTTGGTGACATAGAGATTGAAAGAGAAAAAATGGATAGGAAAATCTTTTTTTTTTATTTTTGCTTTACAACAATGTATCTATTGACAGGCAAGAAATGAAAGATTTATCAATCTATTTTATTTTCTTACTTTTTTTTTGTCTGTTACGGTTCCCATCTTCGAGTACCACTGCTGAAATACTACGTTAAATTTAAAGTTTATGCATAAAAGTTATCTTCTCAAATTACCACTGCTAAACAGGAATTATCCAGTTATCAGACATTTGGAATAAGATCTTGGCTGAGATCTGAAGCTGGATCTTAAATAAAATAAATACAGAAAGATATCACGAACTGTAAAATTCATGCAATAACAACTAAAAATTTCCCGATTGCTTGCTAACCTTTTTTATAGTTTTAAACACCAGTTTTTAGTATCTTCAGTTGTCAGCAGATGGAAACTAATATATTTGCACAGGGTTCAAAACAGAAAGGCAAAACTGATGTATACAGTGTGACTGAAGGTCTGAAGAAAGATAATTCAATTATATTAATCATTGTTCTTAGTGTGAAGTTTTAAGAAGCCAGATTGATGAACCCTTATGGGAGATATTTTCAAATCTGGATCGATTTATGGATCAAGTATTAATAAGGGTGGTTCAGGCAGGTCTTAGGAAAAACCCTTGTGCAGTAGATCAAGTCTTCAGTCTAAGTGTGTTGATAAAAAAACATGCTAGAGAGAGAAATTTAAGGCTATAGCCTATGCAGCTTTCTTGACTTGAAGGAAGATTTTGATGAAGTAGTAAGGGAGTTCCTTAGTAAGAGTATGCTACGATTAAGATTGTCTTGAAGATTATTTAAAAGTTTACTAGCCATGTTTAGCGTAGTTAGAACAGTTTTTCGACAAGGAACACAGTTTTCTAGTGTAATAAAATCTAGTAGAGGAGTCAAGCAAGGATGTAGTTTGTCACCTAGGTAATTTTCTTTATTTATTAATGACAAAAAGAAGGAATGGGGAAGCACCTGTTTCAGCATCTAGGAATAGGGCAGGAGCTCTTTTAGAATAATTATCAGGTAAATCTTTGCTTGCTCTTTTTTCCATATGAAATTGTATTGATTGTAAAAAGTGACATTGAGCCGTAAAGAATTTCAGATTTGACCCATGAGTGCTTAACAATAGATAAGTTATCATTAATTTCTGATAATTCAGCTGTTGTAATATTTTCGGACAAGGTGGAATTTAGAAAAATTTCAATGTGAGTGGCAATGAATTGCAAACTTTAAATAAATTCTCCTACCTAGGGAGGCAAGCTTTCATCAAATGGTAGATGGGTTAGCTATATTGACTTTATGATGAATAGAGTGCTAAGGGCGACGTGGAATGTATTAAGAAGTAGTTTAAGAATATAGGCCTAAGCGACATTAAGTTAATGACGAACATTCCCAATAGTAAGTTAAGACCAGTGTTTATATATGGTTGTAAAAGTTGGAGATTTCGAAAGGGAAATGAATTAGAGAGGATTCACTTAAGTTTTCAAAGAAATTGTTTGGTGTAAGCGATAAGATAAGTGGATTAGTTTTGAGATGCTATTTGGGGCCAATTATTGCAAGAGTACATAGATCGGTTAGCGTGATTACGTATTGGGAAGAACTAGTATATCTACAAGAAGATAGGCTATTATAGGCAGCATGCCAAGAGTGTTTGGGGGATAAGAGAAAATGTTCTTGGGCTAGCCAAGTAAGAAACATTTTAGAAAGTTGTGGAGAAGCTAGGCAGTAGCATAACGGAAAAGGAGAAGAGGTAAGAAAAGGGGATGGCACGCAAACTGGTAAGGATTATTTTAGAGAACCAGGGAATCCAGAAGTAGTATTATGATAAAACAGCGTCCTCGTTTTTATGTCTTTTTCTAGGATTAAGGATGCGATGGCGAGGAACTGTATTTTAGCATACAGTGTTACTGAAGACCTGAAGAAAGATAATTCAATTATGTAAATCATTTTTCTTAGTGTGAAGTGTGAAGAAACCAGATATTGTTATGTATCTTGATATTGTGATGTGTGAAGAAGCCAGGTAGATATTGTTCGTTATAATGACCGTAATAAAAAGAACGTCTGGCTTCCAATACCAGAAGAGGAAAGCTGAGAAAGATAAGTTCATTTCAAAATAAAGAGGGTCATTTTTAAAGTATTTACGCCAGGAGCAAATCAAATAACAAAGTACCGCGGTTCAAGAGGAAGCGGGACCGGAACCCTCATCAGGAGCAGATTATCTGCATCAAAATAGTAGTAATAATTATGTTGTTGAGGAGAACGTCAGTGAAATTCGAACAGAGGATGAAAGTGTAGGTACTGAAGAAGAGATGACTGTGTCTACGCTAGAAAATCAAGAATCAGAATCAGCTCTTGATTTTCACGACCCAGCTACTTGGCCTGCCAGGTGCTGTGACGCTCTTCGGGTATCTCTTGTTTAACATGGTCGTCATAAGGAAAAGGATATAGATTTTCCACTCGATATCGGTCAGAAGATTTAAAAAAATCATTTCAAAAGGCAACTAGCCAATAGTGAATGTGTCTTTCGTACGTGTTTACTATACTTAAAATCTAATGATTTAGTTTTATGCTTTTGTTGTAAACTGTTTTTAAATCAATTTCACAACCAAGTTTTTGTTCAAAATGAACCAATAACTGGAAAAAGTAGCTAAAATTCTGTAGCTAAAAAAAGTAGCAATATTGAAAAGAGCGACAGTCACATAAATTGCTTTCATGAATGGAAGGAACTTGAGTTAAGATTAAATAAATACAAAACTGTATATTATAAAAATTTACGGCTGATGAAATAAGAAGAAAAATGATGAAAAGGTGTCTTGGAAAGAATAATTAGTCTTGTACGAGTTTTAAGAGCTCAAAATCCAGCACTTCGAGGAAAACACGAGAGACTCTTCACAACCGGTAATGGAAACTTCTTGAAATTTCTGGAATACTTTGCGCTATTCGTCCCCTTGATGCTTGAATATCTTCACAAGATTCAAGGCAATGAGACAAATGTACATTACTTGGGCAAAGATGTTCAGAATGAAATGATTAAACTTTTAGTGAACGCAGTGCAGACTAAAATTATTTCTCTAGTCAATACTGCAAAGTAATACTCTATGATTCTTCATTGCACTCCAGACGTCTGCCATACAGAACGAATGACTGTGATTGTAAGATTTGTGGCTATCACGGAAGCTACAAGTGAATATTGAAAGCACTTTTTAGGTTTCATACCCTTGACTAAGACAACTGGTGTTAGTTTAACTGAAGCAGTTGTTAAAAAGTTGAAAGAACTCAAACTTTGCATCGACGATTTACGCGGTCAAGGCTATGACAATGGAAGTATTGTGAAAGGCAAACACTCAAGAGTGCAAATGAGAATTAAAAAGATTAACCCAAGAGCGTTTTATACTCTGACACGAAGGGTTTCACGTATAATTACCTATCTTAATTATTGTGGTTCGAGTAGCCACACAGGTTAAATTTCCTCGTTAACTATTCTTTATGTTGTTTGTATTTGTTTATGTGATATGTGATTGTGTATGTAAATTAATGTAATAGTCTCGTTAAGTGGGCAAAAATGCATAAGAATTGCTGATTTTACCAATTACGAGCAAAAAATCTAATTGTGGGTGGAGGGGAGGGGCACAAAAAATATCTTGTCTATGGCAGTAGAATAGATTGCACCGGCCCTGAGCTTAACCCAGAGTTCTCCTTTATTCTTCGCCTTGAAATTATATTTTTTCTCAAATTACATGCATTATCAACGTGTTGTAAGAAAAATGAGAAACAATAGCAAGGCTTTGAAAAATGCTTGAATTGCAAAATGACGTTTCTGAAATATTTGGATGTGTAAGTTATAGTGGATAGTATTAATCTTTTGCAGTCGTAATTGGATAAAAGATGATTCCATCCAATTTAAGTCGGTTTTAAGATCATCAACATTTAATAAAGGCTTTGGCCCAAAAATCCTCATTTTTTGTTAGTGCTCAAAACAAGAATTTAAGCATGATGTTGCTTTTTTATTGAGGATTAGGTCAATTCACTTTTAAAAAGAGGCACGGTCTCCGGCGTCTCCCAATGCCATTTAAACCATTCTTTCTTATGACACGTTTTGAGTGGACTTGAATCCCCTCTTATCTAAGTTTAGTATGTCATAACTAAACTTAGTTCAACTAATTATCAAGAAATAATCCTCCTTGAAAACTTATTACATATATCCCTCTTCTTTGTCACAGCCCTTTCTTTCACCTTGTCCTAGTCTAAAGTTGACAAAACAATATGAAATAAAAAAAATCGTTTTTGATATGTTGTTCCTAAGCTTAATTTGATCAATTCTCCGCAAGCAATCTCTCTTGAAAACCTATTGCATATATTCCCCTTCTTTTTCATAACCCTTTTTGCCATCTTGCCCTAAGTCAAGAACCTGGAAACAATTTGGAAAAAAGACTTACCTCTGGCATATCATAATATTCAGCGGACATTGTTACTACATTTAGTCCTATAATTACAGCTATTCCAAGGTCAAAGTACCCTGTTGTGACAACAGAATGTAGATTCTTTCTCCAAGGAGGGTACGACGAGTAGTACGGAACTTTCCTCAGTTCTGTAAAAAATAGTTACCATGTCATAACAGTTAGGTCCATTTTCAAAAAATTTATGAGACAAGGCTCGTTGAAGTTTTTTTATTTTATAAGGGAAGCGTAAAATACAACTTTTTCTTGTGACCAGATTAGAGACACAGAAAATTTAACTTAAAATAAGAACTATGTCTGCTTGTGGAATGAAGGTTTTGAATTTTAGAATGTTCCCTGGCCTGTTCCCAAAAAAGATTATTTGCTTAAGGACGTTAAGCCGGCAAGAAGGGAGGAAGGAATTAGAGGTGACAGACAATTTAAGGGGGGATATGATTGAAAAAAATTAAAATAGGGCGTGACCTTGATAAAATATAAATCACCAGGCTTAAAATAACTTGGAACTCTTCAACAGAGGTTTTAACCTTCTAGGTACAGGTCGAAATCGATTAATAATATAGGATTGAATTCAAAAGCCCAACGACGGGCGATGTCAAGTTTTATTAACAAGTTTTTGAAAAGATTTTCACACGTATTCATATATTATAACTCATCAGACTTATCTATCTGGCATCTCGTATTTCTCTGCATGAGCGACTTCACGCGTCAAATAATGAGCTAATTCAACAGTAAGTTCAATCAATGTTTATATAATGAGATGACACTCTTAGCAGCTTTGAACCATTGTCAATTTTAAAGTTCCATCGAAAAGACTCTGTCACGTATAATTTGAGCCATTTTAGACAGTCACATTTTGGGGTCTCTTTTCTTAACTGCGGTCAATCAAATGAGAGGCTTAAAAAAAATTGGAAGGTATGTGCTTTGGTTTGGCTGCATACTTAAAGATATATCGGAATTGCAGCACTATGTACGCTTGACCGAGTAAGTTACAAACCGGTCACTTTTTCCTAGCCTTTTTACAGTCGAAAGATAAAGGGTATTTGACTCGATATATCACTGATTGAGCTGTGCAAGCACACCCAAATGTTTAAATTATTACTACGGCTGCGTTTAATTAGTCAAGACAAGATCTACAAAGCATAGAAATGAAATTGAAGAATTAACTATGTGTTCAGTGTTGCATGTCTTCTATCCGCGTGTGTCTTTGCTCTTCATTGTCATTTTTTAATTGCTCACAAGCTCGGTGTCGCATATCTCCTAATCACGTGGTCTTTGCTCTTCATTTCCATTTTCGACATGCCACCGCAGTTTTTTTAAACGCGCGTGTCTTTGCTCTTCATTTTCATTTTTGGCTCGCTCACATGATCGGTGTCGCATGTCTTTGAACCAAGTGTGTCTTAGCTCTTCATTTTCAGTTTTGACACACCGCCGCTGTTCTTCCAACCGCATCTGTCTTTGCTCTTCATCTTAATTTTTGACACGTTTTGGGATTTTGATTACTTCAGACAAAATAGCAATGCATTTTGCTTTAGCTGCTTCTATTGGTATTGTCCAAATTGATGGTTCAGGTTGTTAATTTTCACCCATTATGAATTTAATTCGTTTAGGCCGTTCTCTCAATTTTATAACGTGTTGGTTCTCGTGTTCACGTTCACGTGTTGGTTCCAAAGAATAATCATTTGTAATAACTGTAAATTTTCGTTTCTTGGAGCTTCCTACGGGTATTACGTTTGATAAATAACTGATTATGTTGGAAATTAAGCCATCTTTTTTATAACATGAATGGCATCATATTATGTCATATAAAGAAACTTTTATGTTAGTACATTACGTCATTGTACATTACAAATTTTTATTTTAATACATGACGTCATTTGCAAAAACCAAAATTAAGGCTCTTAACGAATTTTATCAAACTTCAGACCTATCTAGAGGGTTCTTTTAGGCGTTAATATCCCAGGATACCAATTTTCTCGAAAAATATACAATTATTGCTCGTTTATAAAGATAGTACACATGTACAGTGAAATGTCTTACTTACATAAAAGACTATTGTAGGGAACCCTAGCGAAACCCAGGCCCTCGTACTCGGCAAGCGTAAAGATAGCATATATTTGTTTCTCTAATTACGTAGTAGCATAATCATCGCTTTATTTTTTTGTTTTAAGTCATTAAGTGTCAAATCATCAATTTCGTCTGAATTAAGAAATTTTGGTTTTATTTCAATTCCTACTTCCTGTTAATGCATAAAAAATCATTTATTTATAGGATTTGTTTTCTCCCGGGGCTCGTTGTGATTCTCACTGTTGCTTTTCATCTAACCGCAGGTTTTGTTTACGATTCGATAATATCATCCCTTTAGATTTTTTCTAACTGTGGATTTATTTTGTTCATTATTTTCATTGTGAATTCATTGTTATACTTGTTGTCTTGTTATAATTGTTCTACCTACTGCAGATCTTATTACGTTTCGCTCTCGTGCAACACTACCTCAACCATTTGTCCATGTCTTTTGCCTTAGCTGTTATATATGCCGTCATATATACCAAATAAACTCCTTTCTCAGCTTCTTCCCAGTCGTTACATTTTTGATTTGATTGTATTCTTAAATAGTTCAACAACGATCAGGAATGTTACAATGCCTATGTCATCTAACCTATCTAAAGAACGCATTGGCATAATTATTACTTCATTATTTATTTTCAAGTTAGTTGGTGACAAATTATACAGTTCAGTTGAACAAAGAAATTCTGGCGTCAATTCAATTCCTCCGTCCTGTTTATCCTTTTACGCACGCTATAATGACATATTCCTTATTCCATTGTAATTGCTGAAATATATATATTACGCAACAGCATAATTGTCGTGCTGTCCTTCAGTTTTAAGAGACATTGTCGTTTGAAATTCAATGTGGTTTTTAATGTTTCTTGTTTCATGCCTTTTTCTTTAGTTCTTGTCATCTTTTGTAATTTTGCCCGTACGAAAACTATTTTCTACTTCCTGTATATCCATCAAAGACTCCGTTAAACTATGCCGTTACTTCATTTTATTGATACTTTACTTTGTCTTCCAACAGCAGATTTCGGTGTGAAACATTTTCGTCGGTAATTCAATGTAATTTTTGCTGTTTCTTGTTACATGTCTTTTTGTTTTAGTTCTTCGGAGTCATTTGTATTTTTTGTTGTAATTTCTCATGAGATACTAAAAATGATACTACCACCCTTGGGGAGAAAATGATGTATTTTTTACTCTTTGAATGTAAATAAATGTAACGTCACTCACATGATCTTGTTTCTGGCATGAATTCAATTCCTCTTTCCTGTTTATCCTTCACAAATGCCAAAATAACTTCATTCAATGTGATTTTGCTGGTTTTTTTCCATGTCTTTTTTTTAGCTGTTCAAAGTCATTTGTTATTATTTTTGTAACATCTCATGTGTCAGAAATACTAAAAACGATACTACCACCCCTGGGAAACAATGACGTATCTTTTACTCTTTGAATGTCAATAAATGAAACGTCACTCACATGATTTTATTCCTGGCATGAATTCAATTCCTTTTTCCTGTTTATCCTTCACAAATGCCAAACACTTCATTCCGTTCCAGGATACTCGAGAAATTCAGGCGTGAATTTGTTTTCTCCTTCCTGTGCATCTTTGCTGACATAAAAATAACACTTCTTCATTCTAGGGTGAAAGATGAACAATTTCAATTCAATTAAGTAATTTTGGCGTTAATCCAATTCCTCCTTTCTGTTATCCTTCAAAGACTTACGCAAGCTAAACTAACACGTTCCTTCATTCCATTGTAATTTTACTTTGTCTTCTAACCGCAGATTTCGCTGCACAACATTTTCATTTGCAATTCAATGTGATTTTTGCTGTTTCTTGTTCCAGGCCTTTTTCTTTAGCTGTTCAGACTAATTTGTCATCATGTGGAATTTTGCGGGTGTCATAGATACTAAAAACTGTACGACTACTCCGGGGAGAAAAACGACGTAATTTGTGCTCTTGAAATATATATAAATGTAGCGTCATTCATATGAATTTTTTCTCCAAATTTAATGCTCTAAACAAATTTTCTTAAACTCTTGACCTTTACAGATGGTTTTCAGGCAAGGAAATCTCAGAGTGTCAATTTTCAAAATTAAAATATGGAGGATCTAAAGCCAAACTGGTCAGCCTTGACAAAAAACGCAAAGAACTCTTTCTTTGCGTTTTTTTTTTGTGAGAGAGATAGCTCTTACGATAAAGAAAACAAACGGGAGTACGGCCAGTAGAAGAAAAAGACAAAACAAAAGCGATAGGGATATTTTGCCTGTATGAAACAAGACGTCTTCAACCCTAAGAAAACAACGATAAAAATTAAAATACCCTAAAATGAAATAAAAAAAGAAATTAAAACACCAAATATATATATATATATATATATATATATATATATATATATATATATATATATATATCTATATATATAAAAATAAGTTGTCTGTCTGTGGATGTGTCAGGTGACGTCACCTGAAAAAACTGGATCAGGTGACGTCAAAACTGAAAAAACTAAAAAAAGGCAAAAACTACAAAAAAAACTAAAAACTAATAAAAAAAATAAAAAAGCTAAAAAACTAAAAAAAATAAAAAAAGGCAAAAACTACAAAAAAAACTAAAAACTAATAAAAAAGCTAAAAAACTAAAAAAACTAAAAAAAGGCAAAAACTACAAAAAAAACTAAAAACTAATAAAAAAAATAAAAAAGCTAAAATACTAAAAAAACTTAAAAAAACTAAAAAAAGGTAAAAAACTAAAAAAACTAAAAACTAAAAAAAACTAAAAAAAAAGGAAAAAACTGAAAAATAAGCTAAAATAAAGGTAAAAACCAATAAAAAACTAAAAAAAAAACTGAAAAAACTAAAAAAAGGCAAAAACTACAAAAAAAAAACTAAAAACTAATAAAAAAAGTAAAAAAGCTAAAAAACTAAAAAAAATAAAAAAACTAAAAAAAGGTAAAAAAATAAAAAAAATAAAAAATAAAAAAAAACTAAAAAAAAGGAAAAAACTGAAAAATAAGCTAAAATAAAGGTAAAAACCAATAAAAAACTAAAAAGAAAAAAAGGAAAAAACTAAAAAAAATTTTCATCTAAAAAACTAAAAAAAACTAAAAAAGGTAAAAACTAAAAGAACTAAAAAAGAAAAAAATAAATGACGAAACTCAAAGAGAAAGCGACCAGGACAAAAGGAATGTTCGATTAGCAATCAACAAAGCACCGGGACACAGGGAGTATAAATGACGACCAGGACATAAGTAAAAAAAAAAAACTATCTATATATATAAAAATAAGTTGTCTGTGGATCTGTGGATCGTGGATCAGGTGACGTCAAAACTGAAAAAACTAAAAAAAGGCAAAAACTACAAAAAAAACTAAAAACTAATAAAAAAAATAAAAAAGCTAAAAAACTAAAAAAACTAAAAAAAGGCAAAAACTACAAAAAAACTAAAAACTAATAAAAAAGCTAAAAAACTAAAAAAACTAAAAAAAGGCAAAAACTACAAAAAAAACTAAAAACTAATAAAAAAAATAAAAAAGCTAAAAAACTAAAAAAACTAAAAAAACTAAAAAAACTAAAAAAAGGTAAAAAATTAAAAAAACTAAAAACTAAAAAAAACTAAAAAAAAAGGAAAAAACTGAAAAATAAGCTAAAATAAAGGTAAAAACCAATAAAAAACTAAAAAAAAAACTGAAAAAACTAAAAAAAGGCAAAAACTACAAAAAAACTAAAAACTAATAAAAAAAGTAAAAAAGCTAAAAAACTAAAAAAACTAAAAAAACTAAAAAAACTAAAAAAAAGGTAAAAAACGAAAAAAAATAAAAAATAAAAAAAATAAAAAAAAAGGAAAAAACTGAAAAATAAGCTAACATAAAGGTAAAAACCAATAAAAAACTAAAAAGAAAAAAAGGAAAAAACTAAAAAAAATTTTCATCTAAAATACTAAAAAAAACTAAAAAAGGTAAAAACTAAAAGAACTAAAAAAGAAAAAAATAAATGACGACACTCAAAGAGAAAGCGACCAGGACTAAAAAAACTAAAAAAGGTAAAAACTAAAAGAACTAAAAAAGAAAAAAATAAATGACGACACTCAAAGAGAAAGCGACCAGGACAAAAGGAATGTTCGATTAGCAATCAACAAAGCACCGGGACACAGGGAGTATAAATGACGACCAGGACATAAGTAAAAAAAAAAATTAACAAAAGACGACCGGGACACAGGGACACAACTACAACGGGGACACCGGGGGAAACAGGGGGATATAAATGACGACCGGGACAAAAAAACTAAAAAGAAAAAAAAACTAAAAACTAATAAAAAAACTAAAAAATCTAAAAATCTAAATAAGCTAAAAAAGAAAAAAAAAGGAAAAAAATAAAGGAGAAAAACAAAACTAAAAAACGAATGTATATACAGACCGGAACACCGGGATACAAATGACGACCGGGACACAGGGAATATAAATGACGACCGGGACACAGGGACACAACTACAACGGGGACACCGGGGGAAACAGGGGGATGTAAATGACGACCGGGACACCGGGACAGGGAATGGTCGATTAGCAATCACCATCAACAAAGCTCAAGGGCAATCATTAGAATCTTGAGGTATAGATCTGAATACAGATTGTTTTCCCATGGACCATTATATGTTGCATGTTCAAGAGTCGGTAAACCTGACAATCTATTTATATGCAAAGACAATGGGACAGCAAAGAATGTTGTATATTCGCAAGTTTTACGTAGTTAAAACCATATATATATATATATATATATATATATATATATATATATATATATATATATATATATATATATATATATATATATATATATATATATATATATATATATATATATATATATATATATATATATATATATATCTATCTATATTCACAGGTGGGACATAGGGACACAACTACAATGGCGCGTAACTATTATGGCGCGTAACGACTTACGCGCGCGGGGGGGCTTGGGGGGGGCGCGAAGCGCCCCCACCAACTAGGTGTTGGGGTGGCGCGAAGCGCCACCCCAACAGCTAGTATATATATATATATATATATATATATATATATATATATATATACTAGCTGTTGGGGTGGCGCTTCGCGCCACCCCAACACCTAGTTGGTGGGGGCGCTTCGCGCCCCCCCCAAGCCCCCCCGCGCGCGTAAGTCGTTACGCGCCATAATAGTTACGCGCCATTGTAGTTGTGTCCCTATGTCCCACCTGTGAATATAGATATATATATATATATATGGTTTTAACTACGTAAAACTTGCGAATATACAACATTCTTTGCTGTCCCATTGTCTTTGCATATAAATAGATTGTCAGGTTATCCCCCTGTTTCCCCCGGTGTCCCCGTTGTAGTTGTGTCCCTGTGTCCCGGTCGTCATTTATATTCCCTGTGTCCCGGGTCCCGGTCATCATTTGTATCCCGGTGTCCCGGTCTGTATATACATTCGTTTTTTAGTTTTGTTTTTCTCCTTTATTTTTTTCCTTTTTTTTTCTTTTTTAGCTTATTTAGATTTTTAGATTTTTTAGTTTTTTTTATTAGTTTTTAGTTTTTATTTCTTTTTAGTTTTTTTGTCCCGGTCGTCATTTATATCCCCCTGTTTCCCCCGGTGTCCCCGTTGTAGTTGTGTCCCTGTGTCCCGGTCGTTATTTATATTCCCTGTGTCCCGGTCGTCATTTGTATCCCGGTGTACCGGTCTGTATATACATTCGTTTTTTAGTTTTGTTTTTCTCCTTTATTTTTTTCCTTTTTTTTTCTTTTTTAGTTTATTTAGATTTTTAGATTTTTTAGTTTTTTTATTAGTTTTTAGTTTTTTTTTCTTTTTAGTTTTTTTGTAGTTTTTACCTTCTTTTTAGTTTTGTTAATTTTTTTTTTTACTTGTGTCCTGGTCGTCATTTATACTCCCTGTGTCCCGGTGCTTTGTTGATTGCTAATCGAACATTCCTTTTGTCCTGGTCGCTTTCTCTTTGAGTGTCGTCATTTATTTTTTTCTTTTTTAGTTCTTTTAGTTTTTACCTTTTTTAGTTTTTTTTTAGTTTTTAGTTTTTTTAGTTTTTTACCTTTTTTAGTTTTTTTAGTTTTTTAGCTTTTTTATTTTTTTTATTAGTTTTTAGTTTTTTTGTAGTTTTTGCCTTTTTTTTTAGTTTTTTGTCCTGGTCGCTTTCTCTTTGAGTGTCGTCATTTATTAGTTTTTTCCTTTTTTTTTTTAGTTTTTTATTGGTTTTTACCTTTATTTTAGCTTATTTTTCAGTTTTTTCCTTTTTTTTAGTTTTTTTTTATTTTTTATTTTTTTTAGTTTTTTACCTTTTTTTAGTTTTTTTAGTTTTTTTAGTTTTTTAGCTTTTTTACTTTTTTTATTAGTTTTTAGTTTTTTTTTGTAGTTTTTGCCTTTTTTTAGTTTTTTCAGTTTTTTTTTTAGTTTTTTATTGGTTTTTACCTTTATAGTTTTTTTAGTTTTTTAGCTTTTTTATTTTTTTTATTAGTTTTTAGTTTTTTTTGTAGTTTTTGCCTTTTTTTAGTTTTTTCAGTTTTGACGTCACCTAATCCAGTTTTTTCAGGTGACGTCACCTGACACATCCATCCACACATCCATCCATCCATCCATCCACAGACAACTTATTTTTATATATATAGATATATATATATATATATATACACCACAGAAGCTAAATAGAGCTGTTTCAATAAGAACACTAAAGCGACTGTCGCTTAGTTTGTTTTGTCTGTCGCAGAGTGTGTTTTAAAAACAAAATTATAAAAATATATTATTGTTATAAGAAAGAAATTTTCTTGAATTCCCAAAACTTCTTAATTTACACTCAGTCAAAGATTGATACAAGCATTTTAGAATGGTGAATAACTGCATTTTCTTTTATTAATAAATAACTAGCTTCCTATACTATGCCGATTTTAAAGAAATAAAACATACTTTTTTTCCTTTTCTCTAACTTCTGAGCTCTCTTGGCAAGCCGTCTCGCTCTTTCTTCTCTTTCTTGTTCTTCTCTGCAACGATGAAAGTTTTCAACCACAACTCCTACGAACATGTTAAGGACGAAAAATCCAACCAGTAGGAGGAACGAAATAAAATACAGAAGTCGCCATTCGTTATAATTTTCAATTGGCTGGAAGGTAAAAAACTGGTATAGATGCTCCAGTATACCCTATTTAGAACACACCATATTTAACAGTTAAATAAAATATAGACTACTATATGTGCACTAAATGTGTATAGGCTACTTTAGTAGAAAGTTCTGAAATATCAACGTTCCGAAAAAGCATAACTATCGTAATTTTCTTTATTTTTAAGTCATGTGGTGGTAATTCTGCTGTTTCAATTGAATCGAGGAATTCTAGAGTAAAGTCAATTCCCCCTCTTACTTTATCTCTTACAGAATCGTAACTTTTATATGACTTGAATTCTCCTGGAAGACGATCGACAATTTTCACATTTATTTTACTAGCTTCTTTGTTGATTGAAGCTAAAATAACTGGATTCTTAATTAAATGGAAACTTTTCTTAGGCAAACTTTCTCTATTAGAAAATACTTCCTCAATCAAATTGCCACTAAAAATTATGTCTTCCAGTAATTCAATTTCACTATGTTCATGTTTAGGAAGATTTCCATTTCCCAGTCCGAGGATGTACTTTGCAAATGCTTCCTGTTTAGGATCAACCCGCATGTTTTTCTCAAAGGAAACATATTTGAAATTCTTCCAAAGACGATTTTTTTTTATCGATAAATCGAGAGTTTCACTGTGGTAGCTTTGGGGTTGACCTGGTAAACACTATCGGAAACCCCATGTGAAAATTCTTCTCTTTTTATTTCGTTTAATTCTGGATAATAACTGTTTGAGATGCTGTTTTAACTAGCTGATGCTGTTTTTCAGCATCAGCTAGAGATGTGACTAAATTATATTCCTTTGGAAAAAAGCGGCACTGGAATTTTCCATTTTTATTGATCATGCAACTCGCATGTGGATTTAAACTTCCACATTAAGACATTGCTTATAAGAAAAGAAATTCGCTAATGACGTTTTTCTAACAACGATTTCTACTAAGCTTCAATCTTTTAGTTTTCATCTTTAATGTTTTAGAATTGCTGTAATCCCTTGTAAAATATAAAATCATCATTTGTAATAATTGCATTTTTTTGGGGGGGGGGGTCTCCTGCTGACATTATATAACTGGTTGCGTTCAAACCCATAAGCTTAATCACGGAGGGAGTGGATTTTATCTAACAAAAAAAGACTAATTTTAAAATTGTCAGGCATTTTTCTATTTTCAATTAAAACATTAAA
Source organism: Artemia franciscana (assembly GCF_032884065.1). Lineage (NCBI taxonomy): Eukaryota > Metazoa > Arthropoda > Branchiopoda > Anostraca > Artemiidae > Artemia > Artemia franciscana. Next base: position 21,985,022 of record NC_088882.1, on the reverse strand, counting down.
GTTATTGCTAATGCATCGAAAATATTTTTGCAGTTTATATAATAAGTTTATTTTCGCAATTACAAGTTTTTTGCTCTTTACGCAGTTTAATTGCTAAGAACGATTTCTACTAAGCTTCAAACTTTTGGTGTTCTTTTTTTCAGGTTTTTGAATTGTTTTAATCCCTTGTAAAAATATATACAAAGATTTTTGCAATTACCATTTTTCTTGCTCTTTACGCAATTTAATGTGTTCAATAAGGTATTCTTTTTTAAGATTTTGAATTATTATAATTCTTTGTTAAAACATACACAGATATTTTTGCAATTACCAGTTTTTTCGTCTTTACACAATTTAACCTCTTTTCTTATTGAAGCCTTTAGAAAGATATTTGATTATTGAAGTTAGTCCTATTTCTAACAACGATATGTACTAAGCTTGAACCTTTTGGTTTTCTTTCTTAAGGTTTTCAAAGCGTTGTAATCCCTTGTTAATATACAAATATTTTTGTGATCACCAGTTTCTTGCTCTTTACACAATTTAGTGTCTTTTCAGACACTAAGAAAGATTTAACATCTTTTCTTATTGAAGCCTTTAGAAAGATATTTGATTATTGAAGTTAGTCCTATTTCTAACAACGATATGTACTAAGCTTGAACCTTTTGGTTTTCTTTCTTAGGGTTTTCGAAGCGTTTTAATCCCTTGTTAATATACAAATATTTTTGTGATCACCAGTTTCTTGCTCTTTACACAATTTAGTGTCTTTTCAGACACTAAGAAAGATTTAACATCTTTTCTTATTGAAGCCTTTAGAAAGATATTTGATTATTGAAGTTAGTCCTATTTCTAACAACGATATCCATTCAAAGATATTTGATTATTAAAGCGAGTCAAATTTCTAACAGCGATTCCTACTATGCTTCAAACTTTCGGTTATATCTTTAAAGGTTTTCGAATTGTTGTAATCCCTTGTTAAAAAATATATCACTATTTTCGCAATTACCAATTTTTGTTCTTTCCGCAATTTAAATGTCTTTTCATACTGGGTCAGTTCAAAGTAATTTTATTATTGAAGCTAATTTTCCCAAAATCAAGGCTACTAACGAATTTTCTCAGACTTTTGACCTATTTAGATCTTCTTTTTCTTTATGCGAGAATATCCTAAGATACTAATTTTTCCGAAAGAATACGGAACCATTTTCGAGAAAAAATAAACAATTATTGCTCGTTTATTTAAGATATAGAACACTTGTTTTTGTAATCTAACTGAATATACTATCAAAGCAAAAGTAATGACTTGTATTTATTCTAACCTGCATATCAACACCTACTGCATCTAGTCCAGTGTACATGATATTCACCCATCCGTCTTTTGAAGAAAGAACAAATAAAGACATTAGCGCCTGTCCAAGATCATCAAAATTGTATTTTCTGTTTAGCCATTGGTTCCTAGGGTCTGCCAAACAATCAGCTTTTGTTTTTATATTGCGTACATCAGGGCCATCACAAAAAAAGAAAGATCCCTTAAATTGAAATTATAATTTATTAAAATGTGCTATTAAACATTATTTCTTTTTGATTGATTCATGTCTATACGATTTGATGACAAAATAAAGAACAAAAACAAAGAAATTGGGTAAGACTAAAAGATGGTTCTGGAAAATTGAAACTCAATTCACTTAATAGGGTATGCGGAAAGTAAAGTGAATTTTTCTTCTTTGAAATAAGACAGGGCACACAGTTCTAGATAAGGAATCTAGATAAAATACCGGTACGTGTCTCCCATGTAGCAAAATGTCTTCCATGCATTTTTTGTCATTTTGTATATTATAAAATAAGTTATCGTTATTAATGATTTCTTACATATTATAAAATATTGTAAAAGTAGGAATAGTTCATTCAATAAGTAATAAAATTTTTTGTTGTAACAGAAACTTAGATCTCAAGTCCAAGGTCATCGCTGGACATCCAGAATCCCAACCAGAAGCTTTTTCTGGGGCGGAGGGGAAGAGGAACATAGCTGAAGCAGTTCTAGGGACAAAAGACCCTGACTTTTCAAATTTCCCATTCTTCCGAGATACTTTTTTTTTTATAGAAAATCGGATATTGTGCCATATCAAAACCAAAATCATACAAAGAATTTAAATTTGTGCGGTTAGAGGCTCAGACCGACCATATAACTCCTCCATCTCTTCATCTACAAACTTTTAGCAGAAATTTGGAGACTGGAATCATGGAAAGATTTTTAATCAGCAGTATTGGAGGGCAATAAAAAAAGCCATTGGTGCAGAAACAAAACAACGAGCGAAATCCAAGCGGCCAGTGACTTGATTCAAGGCCGATCTGCCGATCGGCAGCTGATTTTTAATCAGCAGTATTGGAGGGAAATAAAAAAAAGCCATTGGTGCAGAAACAAAACAACGAGCGAAATCCAAGCGGCCAATGACTTGATTCAAGGGCGATCTGCCGATTCCAAATACAAAAATTAGTTTCGCGTTGACTTGGTGCAAAAATGAACTCAGTTTTGCAAATGAAGATGAGTGCAAAAGTAATAACTCTTGACTTAGAGCCAAAATATGAAAAGCCAAGACTGCAAAATTACTCTAAGTAAATCTGAGCTAAGCTTCAAAACTTTGCTGCATCGATTTATACTGAATCGGTGCGAGAGGGCACCAGATCCTAGCTCAATGAATCATGGCTGTAAATCCTTTAATCAGTACTAAAACAGGCCATATCTTGATTCGGCCCAAATTTTTTACCGAAAGGTTTGGCATACTGCACCGTCCTTGAACCGTAGTCACACACGGATTTTTATGTTTGTATAGTTTGAAGCATAAGTTTGGCCCCCTAACATGTCCCCTCTAACATACCCTCTCAAACTACTTTATAGTCAACCTGTTTGGCAAAAAAGTCGGAATTTTGCAGCTTAGCTTGAACTAGAATCACACAGTAATTTTCAGGTTGTATTATAGCAGAATCAAAGCGAGCCAGTGACTTCTGCGTAATCCCCTCAGCCACCGAACCTACGCCAACAATTTATCGGAAAGGTAGGGATGTTGTATCTTTTGAGCTTTAATCATATGAAGGTTTTCAATCTGCAGGATTCGAGGACAAAAGTGTGTACGGAGCCCCTCTAACACCCACTCACAAACCTTTCATTGGAAAGAAGGTCTGCGTCTTTGAACATAACTGATAAGATCTACACGGAATTTTATAGGAGCATCACTAGACTACAGGTTCTTGCGTTCCAGGCACCAGCAGACTTCACTATTTCATAAATTGGGGACCACTCAGACTTTTAATAAGCCGACCAATGTCTGGATCATAGCGGTAGTCTAAAACCTTAAAGTCTGCTTGGGAAAAGTCTCCTTGGTTGTTGGTGTATTCCTACCTAATTTTTAGCTCATCTCAGCACTTACTATCTTTTCCTAATTTTCAAACCAAGGTATCTCAGAAGTGACGATCTTATGTGACAAATACCAGGCAAATAAACTAAGAGGCATAAAGCGGGTCTAAGGCTCCTCCCCCTACCCATCTGATTTTTAGCAGAAATATAGACATGTTAATTGTTACTAGAACAGAAAGATGATAAGAGTGAGTGTGGTAATTATCGAGGCATTAGTGTGATCTCTGTAGGTAGCAACTTATTTTGTAATATTATACTTTGTTGAGACTGAGAGATGTTGTAGACAAAGTTTTAAGAGAAGATTAGTGCGGTTTTAGAAAAGGTAGAGGACGTGTAGACCAAGTTTTCACTCTTAGGTTAATATTTCAAAAGTGCCTGAGTTATCAAACACCTTAGGTGCTCAGTTTTATAGATAATGAGCAAGCGTTCGATTCTATTGATAGAAGAGTTTTAGCAAAGGTTTTATCCTTCTATGGTGTACCAGACAAATGAATATTAAATCAGGAGTTAAACAGGGTTGTATTCTATCCCCCTAAATATGAATCATTTTGACGGATTTTGTCTTAAGAAGCACAGAGATGGCAATGGGAGACAACGGAATCAAATGGGGATGAAAAACTCTCCTGGACTTAGATTATGCTGATGATTTAAGCATCTTAGATGAAATTATGTGCAAAACGAAGGAAATTTTAGAAGTTTTGCAAGTTCAGGTTGCTAGAAAAGGTTTGAAAATAAATGATTAGAAGACTGTGTCACAAGGCTTGGAATAAGTGAAAATGGAAGGGTGACTTCGGGCAAGGAAAAGATTGATCAGGTGGACAGCTTCACTTACCTTGGTAGCATTATTAGTTAAGACTGTGAGAGCAGTGAAGATGTTAAAAGTAAAAAAATCAAGCTTGTTTTTTTTTACCTTTAAAAAAAAGTTTGGAAGAATAGTAGCATAAGTTTACAAACAAAGATTAGAATATAAGAGGCTAAAGCGATGACAGTGGTCAAATATGGCTCTGAAGCTTGGGCGCTCTCAAAAGCGGATGCAGATTTGATCGATATTTTCCAAAGAAATTGCCTACGGATTGTTATGGGTACCCGACTGACTGACCGTATTTCAAACAGTAATTAGTACAAAAATTGTGGTTCAATCCCGCTTTTTAGGGCTGTAATGAGAAAAAGGTTGAGACGGCTAGAGCATGTTCGGCGGATGAAGGGCTATAGATTACCGAAAATGTCTTTTTTGACCAGACGTCTAGGGCCAAACGGGATGCAGGTCGTACACAGTTGGGGTGGGAAGATGTCACAAAGAAAGATTTAAAGGACATGAGAACTCCCTGGGAGGTTGTGAAGAGGGAGGCTTTTAATAGATAGGGCTAGTGGAGGAGCGTGCGTTGCTGTGTTGACCTCAGGAGGCTTGGTGCTGGGGTTAGTTGTTAGTAGCAGTGGTAGTTAGAACAGTAAACAGACTAACTTTTTAAATCTGCAGGGTTGGAAGCCCAAAGTGGGCATCCTTACCCTTGCAACAGCCCCATCCAACTTGTAATTGAAATTGGTGTTGGAAGCCCAAAGTGGGCATCCTTACCCTTGCAACAGCCCCATCCAACTTGTAATTGAAATTGGTGTTCAATCCTGTTTAGCTAGGTTCTTGCAAAGGGTTTTAAACTCTATTGTTTAAAATGTCCTTCTCAATCCATCCGAAATTTCTTAGCAAATAAAGAGTATTCGCGAATTATTCAGTATAACCACAGATGATCCAAATTTTCAGTTGAATATGAAATTCTCAACTAAAATTTCAATTTAAATCCAATAATTTAGTTCTTAAATGGAAAAGTTTTATGTCTATGCAGATGCTCTTATAGTTTGCCATGATTCAATTATGTAAACCAAAGATGGACCGAAATTAACTTAAACAAACGCTTTCAAAAAAGTTTCTAGAAAAATAAGTCAAAAGTAAACCTTAAAAATCAGATATTACTGTGAATAATCAATAGAACTTAAAATAAACAGAAATTGTCTCGAGTAAGAATTGGGCTGCCACCGCCTTAAATTCTGAAAAGGTTAGATTATCATTTTATCTATACTAAAAACAGCTTACATGTTCTTAATTTTTTTTTGTCACAGCAGTAAAAACGAAGACGGATCAATTTTATAAAAAAAAACAAAAAAACTTACCTATTTCTATAAAACTAAAGGGAATATATTTAAAACGAAAAAATATTTATTACATTATACAGTATGTGATACTACTGGAATATAAATTGATTGTTTTTGAAGTACGAGTTTTTATTATTATTTTATGATGAAAGAGCGATAAACTGTTCAAAAAGTGTTTTCTACTTAGTAAAACAAAAATAACACTATAGATTTTAAGTGGATTAGGGACGGGGTAGTTACCTCACTTTTCTTTGTGGTAATACAAGGGGCATTCAAAATATGCGGAATATATATGTTTTTATAAATTATTCTATCACCATTAATTTTTCTATAATAAGTTTATAACATAGCCTCCATCATGGCCGATACACTTTTTTAGGCGGGGCTTTCGTCCTTTAAGACCGTTTTGACGAAATGTGGAGACTACTTTATGAGTCATTTTTCGCTGCATGGTTTGGCTCAACAGTCTTATTAAAATGACAGAGTTTCAAGATTTTTTTTTGTGTGTGTGTTTTGGGAATAAAAAAAAAGGTTCGGTGGGGCTAGATTCCGGCTATAAGATGGATGTCATAGCAATTACCACCAAAAAAATTTCAAATCTTCTTTTGTAACGCGTAAAGTTTACAATGTGAACTTTACAAAAGTTCTCAAAATTTCCTAACAACTTATGCACAAAAGTTGGAGTGACACTTATATGGCAGATTGACCTTTAAATACTTACATGACAGTTTCTTGATTTTCTAAAAGGCCTGTGAAGTCTTAAAAAACCATTAACATTATCTTGTTGACAAACATTTCGGGTATTTTTGAATGTCCCTTGTATCTTTATTAACAGTAAGATGGAGTAAGTATCTAACAACGAAATATTCTTTATAGCCTACAGTGCGTTTACTATGTCATAACGAGAAAAGAAGTAATCAAGCTTAGTAGAAAAAAATCTTACAAAAAAACATGTCACTTTTAAAAACATTTCAGTTTTTAAGAGGCCACTATAATTCTTTTACTTCCATTTCACATAAAATTACATAGACTGACAGTTAAATAAAACCTTGAGAATGTCAGTTGGTGATTTTTAAAACAATATTTTTAGTTTCAAGAAAATCATGAGTGACACTCTAGCCTTTAAATCGCTGGGGGGAGGGGTTCGCATTTACATAACATTCTCATTTATGGTAACTTAATTTCGTTTTGAATTTGAGTCAATTATATATTTCAGTTTTTGAAAATTTTTGGTTTCATTTGTTCATTTATAGCAATTTCAGTCCACTTCATGTTTAATCAAGTATTTATTTTAATTTCTGTCCATCTTAGGACTTATTTATTTATTAGTAATAGTCTCTGTTCCTTTTAAGTTTGACTTGTTATAGGACTATTCCCTCTCGATTTAGTTTTTAATGCTGCTCTTTACTCCTTTTTTGGAAATTATATTTTGGAATATGTTTTTATTTAAGATAACATAAAATAGCTTCAATAGGTTTTTGACGATGCCCCAGCATAGGCCTAGAAACCCTTGGTTTATTTATAAGACAGCTCAAAACACTCAAATAGGGTCTAGCTTCGTTCGCATGGGAGCTCAGGGATACCATCCCTTTCAATTGAGTAGGTGTGTAAAAGTTCGCAAAGTGAAATTTTACAAGCAAATAACCGGCAAAGCCGGGTTTCCGGCTTGTTTTTATAGAAGCAAAGAACCAGAGACATATTTAGGGAGTTATTTTTTTTTTACAAAAAACATATATCAAAAACGGATTCTTCCAAGTTTGTCATATAATTTTGAAGTTTCCATTCGTCAATTAGTAAACTTCTACGGAACAAAACTAACTGTTAGGCCAAGATTTCTCTCTCACTTCGATATTTGCTTTTTTTTACCTTGGTCAGCTTCAAAATACGCAAAATATTGAATTTAATTACAAAATTCACATAGTCTGGTTGAACTCCTGTTTTGAATAATGTACTTTATTTTGAATATTTGTATTTTTAAGAAACTGGAAAAGCGTATCTTGTGATTTGTATAAAACATTGGGGTAGGATTTCCTTCTTAGCCTACCCAGAAAAAATTACTGTTAAGCAATCTATCATTTATCATGTTATCATGACTGAGTTGACTCATTCTCTTAAGGTAACCTCTTCTGTATCTGTACCTTCAATAAGGGTCAAAATAGGGACACAGAAACGTCGTTGGAAAGAAGATGATGAGCTGCAAGATACCAAGCATCGTCATAAGTTTTGGTTTCAGATTTAGGCCAACTGTGATCGTCCTCGCTCAGTTGTTATTTTTTCAATTGTTAAGTCAACCAAACGTGAGTTCCGAAAAGCTCTCTACCGTTGGAAAAATAGACAAGTTCAAACGGCAACACGTGAGATAAAAAAGAGTTTCTGGCAGCTTTGGAGGTGAGTTTCAAAGCTGACATCAAGTTCCTCCTCGCAATCCCGATCAATGTCGCTCCGTGGAAAATACATTTTTCTTCGCTTTCCTCCGATGATCCTCCTCCAAATGAAGCTACCTATAAAAATACGCTTCTCCATCATATGTCTAAACTTGACCAGCGGAGGAACTTTGTCATTGTTACACCTTCTGCTGTCCAGACCCAACTTCGTCTAATGAAACCTGGTAAAGTCCCAGGATAGCTGTTCTTTTGGAAGGTCTTGTTACCTGTGTCTTAAAGAAGGGAAAAAACCCAATGGTTTATGAATCGTCCAAACCAATTACCATTTGCTCCACAATTGGTAAGCTTTTTGAAATACTGATCCTCCAAGAAATAAACACAAAGTGCAACCATGGGGAAAACCGATTTGGATTTCGCGATGACTTGGGTGTGCAAAACGCACACGCAACTTTTTTGGCTATTTTAGACCGCTATAGGTTGCTGAAAAAACCAGTCTATGTGTGTGTAATCGACATTTCTCCTGGCGTTCGACTCCATTATCCATTCACATACTATTTTTCTCTATTGAGAAGTGGAACAAACCCTTTTCTCTGCTGTCTCTTATGGAACTGGTATGGTAATGCGTCCATACGGGTGCGTCTTGATAGCAGATCAGCAAATCCGTCACTGTTCGCAAAAGTGTGAAACAGGGTTCTGTGCGAAGTCCAGCTCTTTTCGATAATGCTTTCAGAACCGTTACTAAAAATATTCCTCCATTTCTAATTAAACCTTATATTGATGTCAGCCATCTCTGTTGCACAGACGATATCCTTTTATTATTAGATGATCTCCAGGTTCTCCAAAATGCACGTCATACAGTTTGCTCTGATCTTAATGAGATTGGGCTTCAAGTCGCCCCCTCTAAAACTGAGCTTCTCGTCTACGGTTCGTCTCAACAACCTTCCCTTACTATCAATGTTGGCCCAGAAACTATCTCTGCATCGTCCTATCTGAATTATTTAGGTCTCCTGTTTGGATCAAATGCTATAAATACTAAAACGCTGGTTATCTCGGCGTTGAAAGGAAAGCTTAGAAAATCGTATGTTTTGCTTGCTCGAGTTTAAGACCAGTTTCACAAAATAACCTTGAGCAGATTTTACAACTCTTTTTTTGCACGACATATCTTTTTCTTGGTCCCTTTATGGAGTTGTTTTTTTCCACAATATGTGAGCGGAAGAAAATTAGATCTTTATTCTTCCGTTTTTGCAAATATCTTCTGCAATTGTCACTTTGGACTCGCAACCGGTACATTTGGAGTGGATATGGCGTTTTCGATATTTCCTCAAAAATGGACAAACTTGTGGTCACAAGCATCGAGAAAATATTGTTGACTTTCCACTTAATTGTTTAGCTTAATTGTAGTGCGAAAGTAGCTGAGATGTTGTTTGTTTTTTCTTTAGTGAGTTTTTTCTTATTTATTGTTTCCATTTTATTTTATTTTCGTGTATTTTTGTACTCCTATAAGTGCATTTTATGTAAGTAAAGAGGGTTTAAATAAATTATTATTATTATTTAAACTGGCAAATTTTTCCAAGATTTTAATCGCTCTTGTCAATTGTCACTTCTCTCAGAAGTATTTAAGCTCAAGTTCATATATTAAAAATACAATTAGAAAAACAAAATTCTGAGAGTAGACATTCCTTCCCCACTGGGCCCCATAGCGCGCAAGTCAGGGTCATGAGCAAAGATAAAAAATAACAACTAAATGTCATTTATCACCATTAATCAGCTCAAATTAGGCGACACAGGGATCCATAAATCCGGCAAAAGCACAAGAGAAAAAAAGAAAGGCAATACCGATCTCCTACAACTACCTCAAAAATATAAATGGAACTAATTTCAAAAAATCAATCTTAAAACATATAGACCTAAGGGAAAAAAAGACGAAGAAAGAGCCATACTAACTGTATTACAAAGCTATATGAAAGAACAAAGCTGAATAGGTTTGTTTACTTTATGCTTTATTTTAGCTTTAGTACGTTTCAGTTATTTAATTCATTTTTCGTGCCTTCAAAAATCCTACTCCTACAATGTGTCCAGCCATTCAGTAAAAGTAAATTTTGTTTTAAGAAATAATTGTGCAAAGTGTAGTGACCCTACCAATTCATATTTAAAACTAAACTAATATTATTAATTTCTAGAATCGTACTAATCAAAGAAAATACAACTGCTGATTTTAAATCTTTAAAGTTGGACTCGACAAATTTTTGATGATTTTATGAATTCTTGGTTCTCTCTGAATAAAGACTTTTGGTACCTAAAAGGGTCTTGATATATGAAGTTGGAATAAATAATCGAGTGGAAAAAAATAATTGGACAAAGTGTGGTGACCCCACCAATTCATATTTAAAACTAAACTAATATTATTAACTGCAAAAATCGTACTAATCAAAGAATATACAACTGCTGATTTTAAATCTTTAAAGTAGGGCTCGACAAATTTGATGGTTTTATGAAGCCTTGGTTCTCTCTGAATAAAGACTTTTGGTACCTAAAAGGGTCTTGACATATAAAGTTAGAATAGCAGCTAGCTCATTAAAAAGCTAAAGGCCTCTAGAATCGGTCAGCAGCATATTAATTCCGTTTCCCTAAGAAAAGATAATAAAATAGATGGCAATGATAGTAGCTTTCTGCATGTTTTGTAGTGATTAGAAGACTGTCTTACCTACTAACTTTGACACTATCGAAAGAGTGACAAGTTTCCAAAATAGTGAGAACAATAGAGAAATTTCCGAAACCACGTATTCCTTAAGTAAAGATTTATTACTATGACCTTATAACATCGTGCTGATAATGAAGTAACCCCTGCTTGGCGCTGAAAAATAGAAATCAAAGAAAAAATCTGTCATTTCAAGAAAAGATTTTTTTTTATCGATATAAAAACTCTAATTTCTTAAATACCCCAGTGCCAAATTCAAAAACACTATTTAGACTTCAGAGCCCAAAATTAAGAACGATAGATTTAGCAGTGTTTCTCATTATATTGACTACGTTAGTTTTTATGTCGTAAGTGAAATAAGGTAAAAATTATACCAATAACCTCTTTAGTAATTTAATCAGACACATACACTGTTTGATTTTAACAGCTCTTACTGAAATTTTCACTTTACTTTAGCAATCTTTCCTCGTTTTTTTCTTATCAATTCATTCAAATACAAGTATTAACTATTAACAATAGTTTCAACAGTATTAACATTAAAGTATTTACAATATCACTATATTAACTGTAAAATCAACCTGATACTTATGGACTATTAGATTAGATGTAACTGGAGTATGTTTATGTATGATTTCTTCCAACATACGAGTACCAAAAATAGCAAGTAACGATACTGTCGGGACCAGTACTTTAGATTTGTTTAACACCAATATCAGCGATAGACTGCTGTAACTTTAGATAGAAAATGACCCTGATAACAAAGAATCTAGTTTTTTTTTCGATTGACATTATACCAAGACTTCAGTTTGATTTCGGCAATTCGGACAAATAACAAATGACGTTTGGCAAAATGACATTGCAGGTTGTAAAATTCATTGAAGGTTCTCCCTCAAACATTTCGCTAGAGACATCTTTGGTGAGAACATTCTCAGCTCAGAAGAAGCTCAAAAGATTCTTTAAGAAGAAGAGCAAATAATCTGACATACAAATTTTAAATAAAGAATATAGTTTTTGGTTAGAGATTATCTGCAGCTGAATGAAAAGTTTTAAATTTAATTGCCTCTTTTTACCATAGTTTTCGAAGGCTATTAGTTGAAGGTTATGCCTTTTACACATAATTTTCATCCTTACTTATTGATTTTTGTCATACTGTTTATTATTATGAATAATTACCTTAAAAAGTTGCACACCAAGTATTCCAAAAATTAAGAAGAAAGTGCAACAAATTAAAACAATGTTTCCTATAGGCTTCAATGATGAAAGAAGTGTTTGCACAACAAGTTTCAAGCCAGGTGCTCGGTTGATGACCCTCAGTGGACGAAGGGCACGGAGAAGCCGGAATACCTGAAAAAGACAAAACTAACTTCGATCTCATGTATACTTTACTCCCTTTTCACTTAGTGTATTAATAATAGCTCTAACGGCAAACATTTATCTTCTGAGTATTTTTTTCTTTTTTCTTTCTTTTTAACACAGAAAATCATAATTGCCTTTCTGAAAGAGTGCATGTAGGGATTAGTAGGGAGACATGTACAAAAGGGACGGAAACCGATAAATTTTTATCCTAATGTTGGGGTTTGTAAAGGTTTGAAAGAAGGCAATCTGTTATAAAAGTTCTGCTTTTTCATGGTAGGAAATAAGGATGTTTCTCCCCGTAGGGATACATTAGAAGAAGATGGGCCTAGTAAACTTAATTCCTGTCTTCATTATGACTTTTTCACGTGAAGCGTGAGCAGTGAGGCCTTTTTAGATCCAAGCGCACAGATAGGGGGTAAACTATTAGAGCTACTAGTCCCTCAAGACCTTATTAGGCACACCTGTGTCTGACGCAATGCTATAGTACATGTGTTTAGTACACCTACATAATAGGGAATGTTTTCAAGTGTCTGTTACGTCATATGTTTTGGTTGTTAAATAATAGAGTGTTGCAGGTGTCTGTTACGTCATAAGGAGGGTTTACTTTGTTTGTTATGCAATAGGGTTTGGGATGTTATATGATAGGGTTTGTTTGAGTCCGTTAGTTAGGTGGGTAAGTCTGGGTGTATATGAGGAGGACAAACACGTGAGTGTTACGTAATGACGGTGCACACGTGGGACTTGACATAATCTTGCGTGACTTGATAAATTTATTGGGGTTGAGGTAATCTTAAGTGACTTGGTAGATTTATTGGGAATGATATAATGGCAGCGCTCATGTGGGTAGTACGTAATGACGATGAACACGTGGGACACTACATATTACTTTAAGAGATTTAATTTTCTTTCACGGTGTTTTTTCTTTCAAGGCGTTTTTGAGATTTCATTTTCTTTCATGACGTTAACCTCAGGGAACCTTTATTGACTAAAGACTTTTAGCCACACTGGGATTCGAAAGGGATTCCCCGTCAATGGAATCGGGCAGTAACCACTCAGACCATGAAATCCTTTCTAATATTTTGATTCGGCTAATACATTTTACATGATAGCATATAGCGCCCTTGGGGAATCCCCTGTTCGTGTATACTAGAGCGATTAGATTGCTTGCATGTCTTCTAACCTTTATTTCGGAGCCGTGTAACTACCCAACACAGCTATTGATTTGTGCTATATTAGATATACCTGCTTGCTCTGAACCATTAATAATCTAACGTGACCTAGACAGGTTAAGTTACATAGCAGATGTTAAATAGCATTGGTGCTAAATTTTTCATTATGTAAACGATTATGTGTTTAATTTTTACCCTGAAATGACAAATATAAAGAATCAAGGCTTTGGTGCGTACAAATTTTATCAAAAATAACAATTTACAAAGTATTATTAAAACACAGAAAAAGCAGTGAAACTGAACAATCGAAAAAACAAAATTTGAGAAAAAACTTGACAAATTCTAAAATATAAGCAAAAGAACCATGAATTAAAGAAAGGGGGAGGTTCTAGTAACAAGATACACCGTGTCATTTTACACCACCGTGCCGCACTATGACTGGCCTTCTGGTCCCTTAATCAATCCAAAGACAATTTCTATATATTTTATATATAAAATCATGCATTAAATCCATTGGATCATGTCTTCGCAGCCCAACCCTCTGTGATAGACCTTGTCATTTCACACCAACATGTCCTCTAGGACCCCCTCCTTATTCCTAAGCCAATTTTCAGATATTTTCTTGTTAAAAATTATGCCTTAATTCCATTGATTCATGTTTCGAAACCCAACTCTCCATGATACACCATGTTAACTCATACCACAGTAGCACACTATGACAGGCCATCTGGCACCCCCTAGCAACGCAGATTAGGCATAAGACATTTACAAGATATTTTTTGCTAAAAATCACGCATTCAATCTAATGGTTCGTATTATAGAAATCGACCTCCAAACATGATTCCCCAATAGCGATTCACGCCACTGTAGCAAACTACGAATGACACTCGACACCATCCGGCACATATTATCACTCCTAAGGTTTTTCAAACATTTTCTCACATAAATATTCGTATACACTAGAATTGATAATTCAAACTCAATTATAAAACCCGGCTAGGGTTTCTTCTGTTGACTCCTGACAATTCACACCAACATGGTAATATGTGACTGATCTGTGGAACCCCTATGATACATATTATCACATAAGGATTTTTCATCCTTTTTCCTGCAAATGTAGCTTTAGAAACTAAAAATTACCTAAGTTACGAAAGCATGGATGGAGAGAGACAAAAACACACACACAAAACACAAAGTCAGACACACAAACAAACAAAGACAGACACAGAGATATTCAAACAAACAATACCATTGTATTCATTTGGACTACGGAAACTTGTCATTTCATTGTTAGCTTGCGATGTTTATTGACATTTCACACCCTTCTCTTCTCCTTGTTTTCTAGTGATTTTGTAAAAAATTCCCCTTTATTGTAAAAAGGACACGAAATTTAAAATATTTTCTTGAATGAGCCTTTTGTTTATATCCACAACATATAGAAACAAGGACAAAATTATAGACGGCAAGATAAAACCGTAGAAATCCAGGCAAACTCCTAGAAATCATGACCAAACTGTAGAAATTGCGGAGAACCTCTAAAATCAAGACCAATACATAGAAATCATAACCAGATCCTAGGAATTCAGACGAATTCATAAAAATCAAGACCAAACCGGGTAACACAAAGAAGAAACACAAAGAAGGTAACACATAAACACAAAGTCGTAAACAAAAACACACAGAGTCAGGCACACAAGAAACACAACGACAGGCACAGGAGACATGTTTTATCACGAAGTCTCTGTTGCGAAAACATGAACCAATGGATTTAAATCAAATATTTATCGTGAAATTTTCTGCTAAAAATGCTTTAGAAATGATAGTATGTATTGCAGGGATGCCATGGGGGAGCCACATGTTGCAATAGTGCCATGCATTGCTTGGACTAGAATTTTCTACAGCTTAAAGTTATGGTGGTAGGAGTCAATGAATTTTTTTGGCCGTGGGGGGGACTGAAAGCTAACACTCAGTCAAAAGAAAAGAAGGATTTTCATTAGAACCTCTTAGAAATACCTCTTAATATTGCTTAAATTTATCACTAATAACAAACTTCCCCCCTCTCGAGCTGTTTGTTAGGATGGGGTCGCCACATAATGTCACAGTGGTGTGAAGGCGCATTTAGCTCAATGAAATGTGATATTTTCATTAAAGGCTCTCAGAAATAGCTCTAAATATGGATTATATTTATCTCTAATAACAAGCCCCATACCCTCCTCTCTGGAATTCGTGGCTACGGCCCCCACTTTTCTTTTATTCCTGGTTCTTTTTGCTTATATTTTGTCCTATGTCAGGTTTTTTCCCGCTGTTGAGTTTTAACTGCTTTTTCTTTGTTTTAATAATGATTTTTAAATTATTTTTCATTAATAAAATTTGTATATGGCAAAAGTTCCCCCCCGAAATCATTCATTAGGGAGGCTAGCCACATATTGTCATGGTGGCGTGAATATGCATAGTCTTGGTTCAAAGACACGCGACATTCTCATCAATACCTCTCGGAAATAGCTCTTAATAGAGCTTAAATTTACCTTTAATATCTATCCTCCCTCTGGAATTGGTTGCTTTGGCTTGACCCCCACCTTTCTTTCATTCATGGTTCTTTTTTTCATATTTTCTCCTATATCTGTTTTTTTTTTCAGGTTTAATTTTTCTGTTGGTGAGTTTTAACTGCTTTTTAAGTATTTTAATAAAGCTTTGTGTATTAATAAATTTTGTTGGTAAAAAAAGCCTTAATTCTTTAGAATTCTTATTGCAGGAAAAAACTTCAATACGTAATCATTTACGTAGTGAAAAATCTAATGCCAATACTATGTAACATCTACTCAACCTGCCTAGTTCACAAAACTGAATAGAATATAGCATGCAGGTACATCTAACATAGCAAAAATCAATAGCTTTACTGGACAGTTACATGGCTCGGAGATAATGTTTAGGAAATATGTGAGAAATGTAATCGTTCTAGTAAGCGAGAACAGGGGATTCTCCCTGCCTGCTACAGCTTATCATGTAAAATGTATCATGTAAAAAAACACCGTGAAAGTAAAAAAAAACTCTTAGTGTATTATGTAACACCCCATGTGTACATCGTCATTACGTAACACCCTCGTGTGCACTGCCATTACATCATTCCCAATAAATGTACCAAACCCCGTAAAATTACCTCCACCCCAATAAATTTATCAAGTCACGTAAGATTTCAAGCCAAGTGTGTACCGTTATTACGTGACACTCACGTTTGTGCTCCTCAGTTACAACCGGGACTTCCCTGCTTGCCTAACGGACTCTAGCAAACCCTATAACATAACACTCAAAACCCTATTACATAACAACCAAAGTAAACCCTCCCTATGATGTAACAGGCATCGCATCTCTTGGAAAACACTCTCTATTATGTAATTTGTGATTCAGGGATGACTTTTAAGGACTTGGAATAAAATTCGAACAATGCTATTTACTTTCAGTTGAAAAAACTTGTTCTTTTAATTTAATCTTCAACTGGGACAAGTCCCAGTTGTGATTCAGGGATGACTTTTAAGGACTTGGAATAAAATTCGAACAATGCTCTTTACTTTCAGTTGAAAAAACTTGTTCTTTTAATTTAATCTTCAACTGGGACAAGTCAAGATTGACTACTCCTTAATTTTTTAACATGGAAGTACAATATTTTACTATTATGCCGTCTGGCGGTATATTCCGAACCTTCTGTAATTTTATCCATGACCTCCACTTCACACATCCCTTATTCATATTTTAATGCTTTCTCAAATTTCCTTATTTTCCTTTTATTTTAATATAAATATATCACTCAAATAATTACTTTAAAGCCCCTACTCCTCTCTGCTAAACATAAAGCATTTCTCATTAATATCATCAACTGTATTTCTCCCTAAGACATTATTAGCTACTTCAAAACTATTTCGCTTAAATTTATTCCATCTATCTTCTACATTGTTGAATTTTAGACGGTTCGTTTCGTAGAAAATTTACCTAAACTCTTATCCTGGAGTGTACCAATGTCATAACATCCCGGATGGTACTTAACCTTCCTAATTTTCATCTTTAGATAAACCCTAGACACTTCTAGACACTGTACTAGATACAAGATAATAAACAATACAAGATCAATAAGGTAGAATAATACAAGATCAATAAGGTTTGTCGTCTTGCCAACGTGTTAATACTATGTATTAACACACACACCGTTTTATGTCCCATATCAAACATACAATTTTACATGTTGGATCTTTTTTTTTACTGGATACTCACCGGTAGGTGGCATAAACAGCTGAAAACAGTCAAACCATTGTCCTATATTGTTTTTATATGGATATTTTTGTTTCGTTATTCAATATTGATATCTAGTTTGATATTTCACTGTATTTAAATATCGATATTTAATATCACCAAGCACTAGCTGGTTGAAAAAGGTCGGACTTTCCAGATCTAACTTATGATCATAATAGTTGTTAAATCGAAACGGGGAATTATGCTGAAATTTTTAACAGCATGAAGGGGTCAAAATCTCAAAAAAGCAAATTATAGGAAAGATAAACCAAAATCTAGGAGTGTTCGGGAAGATTCCAAGATTTGAGAAAAGGGCATGGAATCACAGCTAAACAATTCTGGCTTTTCAGCAAAAGAACACAAATATGTGCATACGAAGAATCTAATACCATATTCGGAAACAAATTGGTTCCTAAAATGGAACCAATTTAATTCCTAATGCTTGAGTCCCCGATCGCTAAAGTCCAAATTTTGATCCAATTCTACAAGAATGACCCCCCCTCCCCAAAAAAACGTTTAATTAGAATAAATAGGTCTTTTGGAAGTACTAAAAACAACTCTAGTGTAAAGCGTGAGGTATTAACGATG
Source organism: Artemia franciscana (assembly GCF_032884065.1). Classification (NCBI taxonomy): domain Eukaryota; kingdom Metazoa; phylum Arthropoda; class Branchiopoda; order Anostraca; family Artemiidae; genus Artemia; species Artemia franciscana. The sequence continues at coordinate 21,967,016 of NC_088882.1, read as the reverse complement.
GGCGAGTTCCATCATATTAGTAATAATTTTTGCTCGTTTTAAGTTTTAATTTTGCTCCTTACTTTCATTTGAAAAGAAATTTGAATCCAACATCCCTTCATGAAAAATTATTCTCTCCCATAAAACATTCCTCCATGGAAAGATTCTCCCACGTAACCCCCTTCCCTGACCCTCGCACGGGAAAAAATCCCCCTGAAAACGTCTGTATACTTCGCAATAACCCATACCACATGTAAACAATGGGCAAAGTTCATAGCGTGCAGCCCTTCCCCTGGGGATTGTGGAGGATTAAGCCATCATGAAGGACATTATTACCAGATTTTTTGACTATGTTGAACAAAATGGCTAACTTAGAATTTTGATCTGGTGGCTTTGGAAAAAAATGAGCGTGGGCGTGTGTCTAGTTGCCCTCTAATTGTCTGTTCACTTAAAAGGGCACTACGGCTTTTAATTTTCGTTCAAATGAGCCCTCTCGTGATATTCTAGAACCACTGGGTCAATACAATCAGCTCTGGAAAAAAACAAATAAACCTGAATCCCTGATCTTTCTTCTGGCAAAAAATAAAGAATTCCACATTGGAATTCCATATCATGAAGATAGGAGCTTGAAAGATCTACAGTAGGGCATTCTGATACGCTGAATTTGATTGCGAGATTTTCATTAAGATTCTCTTACTTTTAGGGGATTTTTTCCCATTTCTTCGAAAATAAGGCACATTTTCTCAGGCTCGTAACTTTTGATGGGTAAAACTAAAATTGAGGAAACTTATATATTTGAAATTAGCATCAAAACTTTATTCTTTTTATGTGTCTTTTGGTGTCAACATTCCGATTTTTAGAGTTTTGATTACTATTAATCCGGGTCGTTCTTTACTTACAGTTCCTTACCACGAACTGTTTCATGTTTGTTGGCTGTATTGATTTTTATTTTACAGAGAAATATGTGAATTATCCTTTTATCCTATTATATTTTTGTCCTAGAATTTAAAGGTAGATTTAAATTAAATACAGCAATTTTTTTCTAGATACTTCTGTTTCTGTATTATTCTTTAATAAAATAAATTAAAGGAAGGATACGACTCACTTTGAATTTAAATATTCTTTGTTCTCGGTACAGTTTTGTCTCGAAACCCTTTAATAGAACAAACTTTCACTATTTAAAAGTGAAATTACTTGCTTCAATTTGCTCAAGTCTAATTAAAACTTCATTCTTGTAAATTATCTACTGTGTAGTGTAAATGTATTTCTGAGAGAACTTCAGAACATCATTCCGTAAATTAGAAATAAAACAGGATTCTTACGCTTGCTTTTTTTGGATTACAATTTGTATTCATTCATCTGAAAATTCACGGAAAAGTAAACAATAACACCGGAAGTTCTCGTAAACTAATAGACACTATAAAATTTTTGTATTTTAGCAGACTGAGTGATTTTTTTATTATTTAGTCCTCTTTCAAAACAATGAAATAATCACAATCTTATATTGTATTAAATAAAAAAAAACTAATTTTTTTAGCTGAAAGTAAGGAGCGACATAAAAACTTGAAACGAACAGAAATTACTCCGTATATGAAAGGGGTTGTCCCCTCCGCAATCCCTCGCTCTTTACGCTAAAGCTTTTAATTGTTTTAAAAAGTAGAATTGTGGCAAAGAGTCAAACTTTAGCGTAAAGAGCGAGGGATTGCGGAGGGGACACCCCATTTCATATACGGAGTAATTTCTGTTCGTTTCAAGTTTTAATGTCGCTCCTTACTTTCAGCTAAAAAAAATTAGTTTTTTTATTTAATTTCTGAACGTTTTTGAATTAATGCATGTTTGGTTTTGGCTCTCCGCAAATAAATTATTAAAATGAAATTTATATATTAATTCTTTTTTGGGCTAAATGGCTTTCTCTTAGTTTTGATCAGACGATTTTGAGAAATAAGGGGTGGAGAAGGAGGCCTAGTTGCCCTCCAATTTTTCGGTTACTTAAAAAGGCAACTAGAACTTTTAATTTTTAACGAACTTTTTTATTAGTAAAAAATATACGTAACTTAAGAATTAACTTACGTAACAAACTTTCATAATCTTATATTTTTATTATGTATACGAGGGGGTTTGTACTCTCGTTAATACCTCGCTCTTTACACTAAATCGTAAGTTTTGTCCCAATTCTTTAAGAATGACCCCTGAATCAGAAAGGCCGTAGAATAAATAGTTGAAATTACTAAAAATACTTTAGCATAAAGAGCGAGGTATTTATCCTAAATACCTCGCTCTTTATGCTAAAGTATTTTTAGAGCCCCTCATATGCGAAATAATCTCTGTTCGTTTTAAGTTTCAATGCTACTCCTTCCTTTCATTTGAAAAAAGTTTTCATGTTTATTTTTCATTGTTTTCTTATAGTAATGCTAAAAAATCCTGCGCCCTTTCCATTGAATTTTTCTTCCCCCATGACAGATTCCTCCAAGGAAAGATCCTCCAACAAAGCCCCCTCCCCTCAGGCCCACCCCCAGATAAAATAAAATCCCCCTGAAAACGTCTGTACACTTCCCAATAACCATTACTATATGTAAACACTGGTCAAATTTTGTAACTTGCAACCCCTCCCCCAGGGATTGTGGGGGAGTAAGTCATCCCCAAAGACATAGTTATTATGGTTTTCAACTATGCTGAACAAAATGGATATCTTAAAATTTTGATCCGTTGACTTTGGGAAAAAATGAGCGTGGGAGGGGACCTAGATGCCCTCCAATTTTTTTGGTCACTTAAAAAGGGCACTAGAACTTTTCATTTCCGTTAGAATGAGCCCTCTTGCGACATTCTAGGACCACTTGGTCGATACGATGACCCCTGGGAAAAAGAAAAAAACAAACAAATAAACAAATAAAAACGCACGAGTGATTTGTCTTCTGGCAAAAAATACAAAATTTGTCTTTCTGGCAAAAAATACAAAATTCCACATTTTTGTAGATAGGAGCTTGAAACTTCTACAGTAGGGTTCTCTAATACGCTGAATCTGATGGTGTCATTTTCGTTAAGATTCTACGACTTTTAGGGGGTGGTTCTCCCTATTTTCTTAAATAAGGCAAATTTTCTCAGGCTCGTAACTTCTGATGGGTAAGACCAAACTTGATGAAACTTATATATTTAAAATCAGCATTAAAATGCGATTCTTTTGATGTAGCTATTGATATCAAATTTCAATTTTTTAGAGTTTTGGTTACTATTGAGCCGGGTCGCTCCTTACTACAGTTCGTTACCACGAACTATTTGATAATCTTTACATACATATAAACATAAACTCTTGATATTTTCCTTCTTCATAAGTTCAAAGAGGATTTACTGGAACTAAAATATGTCAATTCCACCAAAACAAGATTCTTCGTTCCAAACAGTGCTAAATATTAACCATCAATAAATTGATCACAATATGAAGATTCTCCAATAGCAAAGGAAAAAAGACTGGAATACGCACACATTAAATATAAATCGTTCTCACCCTCAGTATGTTAAAAATCTTCGGACTGGCAGATGAAAATAAGGCTAATATAAAATCAATCCAAGAGATTAGTACCAGAATCCCATCCATTTTGTTCCACATTGATGAAATGTAATTGCTGAAACCCCAGGCAACAACTGAAATAAAAGAGGTTATAAAAACACATAAAATCAACTAGATTGAAACATCTTATATTCCATATAAAGGGTGATTCAGATGTCTTTTAAACAGTGATTCAAGGTTAATTAAAGAGACTACTACCCACATTGTTTTTCTATCTACCTTTAAAATAAATGAAAATATAAAACGAGCAAAGCTTTCAGCTTAGACCTTGAAATTTGAAAAAAAAAAGTTTCCAATACAAAAACTGATAAACATCCGAGAATGCCTAGTTCAAAACATGAAGCTTTTATCAACCAAAGGAAAAGAGACAGATACTAAGAAACACACAACAACTATGAAAGAAAAGATAAAAAACTCAGACTCGATGCACTGCAGTTTTTGTACTTTTCTTCTTTTTAACAAAGTCGAATATGGCAATCACAAACAAGTACCAGTACAATGATTTTGAATTAAAATCAAATAGCCAGCAATCAATAGCTAAATGGAGAAAAAGCCAAGATAGTCTGAGTGAATAGGCCCGCTGCTATAAGCCCTTTTTTAGGAATGTATGTCATTTTCACTTACTTGTTGATAGAAAGTCTATCATCCCTCCTTCCAGCTTGGGGCAGAACTATGGCAGATAGACATAGAACTTTAGTGATGTCTTGCACCTGCTTATAATAGGAAATACACATCTTTATATCAAATATGTAAACAAAAAGTTCTGGTTTTTCAAAATTTCAGAGAGGATCCAAACTCCACCCAGCCTCTTCATGGTGGAAGTTATTGATGGAATGTATTAATAAAAATATAAGGATGTTAAAACATTCAAAATTAGGATTTCTTTTTATGGCTGAGAAAGCAACAAAATGAAAGTCTCCTCACTCTTTATTTCAAAGAATGAAAGCGAGCTATTTCCCGAATACTATTTGCTAGTTCATTACCAAAGGCAAAAACAGAAATAATCCTCAGGGAACTGGAAGTATTCGATTTCACAAGGCAAAATGAAGAAATATAGAGCGTTTGTTCTGGAGAGGCTATCCAGAGATGATGCTTATTGAGGATGTAGTCAGTCCATAAAATGTGGGAAATGGTGAGTGTAAACCTTAAGATCTTACTAAATCTTTTTCGAGAACGGTAATTTACACCATCCTAGTGGTAAATGAGAAATAGTGAAAATTAGGACATAATGATCTCTTCATGGTATATATTAAAGCTATGATCAGGAAATAAAAATATCTTCAGTATGCCTATGCATAAAACTCAGTAGCAATTAGAAATCTTATAAATATTAAAAAGTCGCTGCTTTGATCAATTTTTGAGTGTTGTTTCCTCAAACTGTGTTACATTTATCAAACAGTTCGTGGTAACGAACTGTAGTAAGGAGAAACTTCGGTTTCATAGTAACCGAAACTCTAAAAAACGGAATTTTGATGCTAATAGTTGCATCAAAAGAATTTATTTTATGCTGATTTTAAATATATAAATTTCATCAATTTTAGTCTTAACCATGAAAAGTTACGGGCCTCAGAAAATCGGGTCTTTGGATCCCCCTCTTTTCCCATATATCCTTTTCCCATAAAAATAATTATATGTAAGAAATATGCAACTTGCGTAATTTACAGCCCTTGTCCCATAGCTTGTGTTTTTTTTAAAGCCTAAAATTATAGTTATTTTGCTTTTGGAGTATTTGAACGAAATAGCTATCTCAAAACTTTTGATCGGATGCGGTTGGGAAAAAAAGGCATGGGGGAGGGGCGATTTTCCCTGATTCCTTTTAACTCTTATAAAGACCACTAGAACTTTCGATTTACAGTCGAATGATGACCCCTTCAAAGTTTATAAGACCACTCCTTCCATAAAAACCTACCTGTCTTCTGCATGTACGTCGATTCACCTCCTTTTGAGGATCCATCTGTCTTTACGCCATCGTCCCTGAAATCCTCCCTAAAGTCGCAAAATTTCATCAATTTCTGGGCAATTTTCATTCAAATTATAAATAATTTTTTTTTTACCATCCCTCTCTCCAAAATTTCCTTTGAGCGTATTTGGTCAGAGTGACAAGAAAACATGCAGGCAAATTGGTTGCTGTGATTAAAGGAGGAGGCACTAAAGGTACGTTTTCATTAAGAAAGCGTCATTCGAATTAACTCTCCGCTTTCTTAGTTTTATTAAGGAATGATGTGAAGTTCATTGAAGAGGAATAGGTAAACGTTTCTTTTTTTAAAGAATTATCCCTTTCCTTTCCAACTTAGTTAAGGAATGATAATAATTTGCCACATCAGCAAACCTTTTTGATTCCTTAACTTAGTTCGACAAGGAAGGAGTCTTCCCTTAATAAAACAAGAAAAATTTGCTCATTCCTTTTTAGTTAACTAAAGTTAAAACCATCCCTTAATAAAACATAGAAAGTGAGAAATATATGGGAAGTATGCTTTCTTAAGGAGACAGGAATTAAGGCTAGCGCATTTGAAAAACAGTTTTGTTCGGCACTGCGAATCAACCTGAAGCCAGCTTTCTGACCTCATTCTCCCATAAATGCCTATTGACACATTCAAGCGAAGGTTTATTAGATTCGTCAAATCTTATGATTAAACGGGGTAAAGGACAAATGAGATACCGGGCACTCGATATTCCATGCACCGATGCTATAAAAAAAGTAGTGGCAGCAACACAAGTAATATGCAGATATATACAAAATCATATAAACTATCTAAGATATTTCCCAAGTTATTAAAACTGTAGACCTAAGTCCGTTACTAAGTGAATGAATAAATGCTAAAATACATTATCCGACAAGCCATAATCTATTTCCCAAGAGACAATAATTGACAGTTGAAAAATGTGTTTTCCAAGACTATTACTCTGAAAGGCTGTGTGTAGCCATAATGAACAGAGGATGATTGGTCATCCTCAATTAAACATTAGAGGGCGCGCTTCTTGTCCAAGGTTGTAAGCATTAGGATTCCTAAGATAAATTCACATTTTTGGCTGTTTTTACGGCATTGTCGAACAGAATATTTTTCAAGATGCGGGAACGTAATAATATGCTAATATGCTAACCAGTGGATCCTGATACCTGGCCTGCTCCATACAATTATGGCTAATAGAAAATTTTTACTGAATATTGAAGTTTTGCCTAAAATTGAGATGCAATCCAATATGATAGCTCTTTATCAAATAAAACATACATATATTCCTAGAATTAATACTTGATAAAACTGTGCTGCTTATTAAAACAAAAACAGTCAGTTTATATAATTCAAGTACAAGTAAAGAGTAATATTAAAACCTAAAACGAGTAGAAATAAAGTCATATAATAATCCGAACTTGGAAAAACAGAAATTACCATGAACGAATAAGTGAAGCTTAAAACGAGCAGAAACTAAAATTATCAATCAAGTCGAACTCCAAACGAACAAAGATTACTATTGGTCAATAAGTAAACATTAAAATGACTAGCCATGTTAAAATTAAAAACATTACTATGGAGGAATAAGCAAAATCTAAACCGATAATCACATCGAAATGTAGAAAGAGAAACATTATCACGAGTAAAAGTGGCTTACCGAACCCTCAAATACGTCAAAAGCTAAAGGTTACATTTTTGATTTACTGAAAACCTTTAAATATCTCTATTATTAAAATAGTTTTCAAACTAGTGAGTTAGATAGATTTTGATTATCAGAGACGTCATTTGACGAAAGAGATCGGAGGGCATGTTCCTCTCAATATCTGATAAACTTCCCAAAACAGAGCTAATTTCCCCAAAAAGGGTAGAAATACGGTTAATTTTCCGCATCTAACGGAAATAATTTTGTTTCAAGCTACCTTTCAAAGATATTTGATGTTCCTAGTGATAGCTCTGAGTCCCTACAAGGGGAATTAAGGTTGAAAGGTCGAGAATTAAGGTGCGTGCCATTACTTTATCTTCTTCATTATAGCCAAATGACTTGTAACTACCTTTGCATCACCCAATAGAAAAAACTTTATTTCTGATCGACTTAAGATTCTCTCTCACCCGTTCTTCATCTTACAATAAAATGAAACAATAAAATATTGTTTTTTATTGTAAATATTTTTACAATAAAATGATCTTACAATGAAATTGCTATAAAGTCGTTCTATTTATAAAAAGGGCAACCGACCCCTCAACCCTCCACCCTCTGGAAAAGTTTAATTAGCACTTACCTAAATTTAATTTCTCTCAGTATATGAGAAGGGCTATTCCCCTCCCCTCTTTAATTACTGCTCTTTAAGTTAAAGTTATAATTTTTCTTTCGACGTTTTTTTCCCATTTTAGAATGACGTGAAGTTTTTTTTTTAATCCATCAAAAATCAGAAAATCTCTTTGTCATGGGTATGCACATCCAAATGTTTAAAATGCAATGGGTATATAAAACACTTGCAATTACCTGTTAATTCAAGAAAACACTATGAAACTTTGGTGTATTAACATAAGGAAAAGGAGCGCAATATCTTAAGCAACTGACTTATTGGCTACTGAAACTAATTCCCGCTCTATTGTTGATGAGAAGCACTAACTGATCGTGGGGTATATTTTTCTTTCCATCAGAAACTGCTTAATTTTTTTGGTAGCCATCCTTGTTAATAAGAAATATAAAATTTGTGCATATTAATGTTTTGCTTAGAGAGGCACCACTTACCTTTAAAAACACATTCAGCAGTGAACACAGCAGTAAAAATATCATTAGAAATAGTCAGGAAATATCTTTCAGCAGATTTAGGGGGAATGTTTGGTCTCTCCATAGCAAGGGCAACACAATTTAAGGCAATAAAAAATAGTATCACATGATCAAACCACTTCTCGGCTACGAGCCATGCGCACCATCTGCGAAAACTGAAAAAGGAAAAAAAACACTATGAAAAAGCAATAAAAAAAACGCTTCTGCTTACTTTGAGCTGCAAATCTGACAAAAAGTCATGGTATTCCATGACTTTTGATGTTAACTATTGATGTTAATTTTGGCACCTTTATTAAAGACAAAAAAACAATGTGCACTCAGCTGTCATATACCAGAGTATTTTTAATAAATAAGCCAGTCACGCAATCCCCCCCCCCCCCGGAAACTGTGAAAACCATCACACGCAATTTTGTGTACATTATTGCCAAATAGGGTGAAATTGTATAAAAATATTTTCAATAGCGTAACTCCCCCCAAATGAAATCAAGTAAAAAGATCCTGAGGTAAAACCTATTCATGCATGAGGGTGTGGAAAGATATTCTTTCAAAAAATTTCATTAAATCGCTAAGAACTTCACCGTATTATCAAATTTCGTATTTTTAACCTGTGAATTATTGATAAATGTTCCATTACTTCGTTGGATAAGCATTTTAAGTGGTTTTGTTAACTCATTTACAGTTTATAAAAAGTAGAGTTTGTAAAAAAAAAGAATAACGAACAAAGTTATCAAAGCAATCAAAGCCCAGGAGAACCACAAAGCTCCAGGTAATGACAGTATCTCCCAAGAACTTAATGAGCTGGTAATGGAGTTCACAGCCAATACAAATCTATGGCATCATCAAAGAAGTTTGGAGTACTAACATATTCCTATAGGACTGGCAAAACATCAGTAATTCTCCCTAAAATTAAAAAGACGACACAACCAAGTACAGACATTACTTTTGAGTACGTCAAAGACACTACAATAAAATAGTTTTAAGTGGTCATTGAACAGCCTTAGAGATTTAAGGAAAAAAAACCGGAAAAACCAGGCGGTCTGCCGAACAGATAGAAAACACGTTGATGACATTTTTGCACTTTACCTTAATAAATAGCTAATTGATTCTAATTATTGTAGGCTTCATAACTGCCCTCAAATAACTCTCTGGCCATATTCTCTGGAGAAAAAATGGCAATCGATGGAGTGAGGGGTGAGAGTTCATTTGTCTGAAATCCTTATGGTATATACTAGTGTAGGCCAAAGAGCGCGATATTGCGGCAAAGACACTGCAAAACTTGGCTAAGTTTAAAAAAAATGGCTGCCTTCTCTCTCTGACTGTTTAACTATTGTATAACTTCGGCAATTAAAATACTCTTTATTCACATCCAAAGTTCAGATTGGTAAGAACCTTTTCCCTTACAAGCATTGATTATGCTGATAATGATCGTATCCTTTTTGACCCTCAGAAAGCAAAAGCAATGCTTGATATTCTTGTGACATTATCATGTTTCATTGAATTCAAACGTCAGGAAAGAGAGGACAAAATTTATGACAACCTACAGTTTAGATCTTTGATCACTCGCTGTAAAGCAGTTGGATTTTTAGCTGGTTTATAACTCCAAATACCTTGTTCCCCTATTTTGTATTGGTAGTTCATCAGAATTTGATATGTAGCAGAGAATACCTAACACACTGGAAATGTTTTCTTTGGCTTTGCAAACCAGTGTAAACTAGGTTTCCTTAAAAGCCGGAATTCGCCAGTCCTTGTTTGAGACAATCCTCCTTTATGGTTACTAGTACTGTTCCACCGAAAAGCAACACAAGAATGCATCAAAGGCCTTAGAACAAATTTGGTGGCAAAAGATACTGGAGATAAAACTATTTGATCCATACTTAACTTTGAAATATAGAAAAATGTATATTGTATGGACACCAGTTGTTCAAAAGTTAGAAGACACTAAATAGAATAGATAAGCCCTGTCATGTGAAAGCCACCTGTGTTTCTACAATACCAAACTCTTCTAGATGAGCCTATTACATTCTGGAAGATGGGTCACGAAGAATAAGCTTTAAAACATATTGACTCCCGACGAATCGGAATTACAATAAATCGAAGGTTTTATGAGGTCTGAACATAGATGGCCAGCCCATTGACTCGAATTTTCTAAGTAGCCGGTAACAGATTACTCTGCAAGGTCCAAATGAATTGAACAGATCTTTGATGTACGGTAAAGTGGCAACACTTCATTTCCCCGTATGAACAAGTAAGTACGAAAGCAAAACAGTATTTATTGTATAAATGAACTATGAGAGACAGGGAGGAAAATATTGCAAGACCGCAGGAGGGACGAAATTGTGTGATTACATCCTTAGAACTGCAAAGATCATGTACAAATTATGTGTCTAGGAAAATAATTACTTTTTAAGGATCCTTTCTGAGGTTTTTAATGTCCCTAAACTGACTAAACCATCACTAAAATAGAATCGTGTCTATAACAATACCGGTAGAGTTATTTCATTTTATATTGAATTACCTTTATGATAGACTCATACAGGTTGAAAGGATAGATGTTTTGCCTATTTGTCAATATTTCTTGTGAATTGAAAATAATTATATGGCTGCTACTATCGCAAGATATATATATATATATATATATATATATATATATATATATATATATATATATATATATATATATATATATATATATATATATATATATATATATATAGAGAGAGAGAGAGAGAGAGAAACATAGTTGGTTAATTGATCGACTAAATAACAAAACCTATTAAGTTGATCAAAGTCAGACCTGTAGTCACTCATTGATTAGATTTAGAGTCAGAACATATTTTTTTGAATAATTTGCAATAAACTTTACTTACGCAAATTAGTTACTTGAATAGACTATTTTCGTATGACTTTTATAACCGCTAAAATAGAGGCTTAACAAATACAACCAATTAACTATTATTGTCTTTTTTAAGCGGGGAGGGGGCAATTGTCAGCGTAATATTTTTATCTATCTCAATTACTACCAGTTTAAGGTGTGATTCCAGAAAATGATATAGAAAATTTAAAAATGTAAGGTTTCCAAAGAACAAGATACAGTTTAAGAACAAGAACAAGATACATCTTGTGATTAGTGTTTGATTTTTGTTTAAATGTATGACTTTCTAAAAAAATTGAATTTAGCTATGCTACGATAGTTTTTAAATATACCGATCTCTCTCTCTCTCTCTCTCTCTCTCTCTCTCTCTCTCTCTCTCTCTCTCTCTCTCTCTCTCTCTCTCTCTCTCTCTCTCTCTCTCTCTCTCTCTCTCTAACCATCCACTGTCTTTGAATTTAGAATCCATGTTTGTTTTTTTTTTCAAATACAGCTTGAATAAAATTTCTAAGAATTCCAAATAAATAAATACATTGAACAAGAATAACCGTATTCCATTCCCGAATTAGAGAATTCCTCTTCATTTTCATTCAAAATGAGCAGAATTATAGCCTTTTTTTATTCTTAGGCAATGCATTAAATAAAAAATAGAAGTCTCAATTCTTTTTCAATCGACAAGCTTGCTACTTGTCCCTCTAAAAAACACCGAGCAACTGCAACGTCGACTCCACGCCTTCTGCGCCAGCAATGGCTCAGAAGGATGTTTATCCTTTTATCTAATGCCTCTTAAAATATCATAAAGACAAGCAAAATCAACTCCAGAGAAAGAAAGTTTTCTATAAAGAAAGTCTGTATTAATTAAAAGTTGTGCCTGGTAACTAATCCTTTCCAGTCTTCAATTCTTCCATTCATTGATGTTAGTTTAAGAGATAATCTGAATTTTTTAAAGGATATTATCCAGCTCAATTTTAAACCTCTCGACTACTCTGAAAGAGTACACGGATTCTAAAGGGATTCGAAAACAGATATTTCAGCGCCAGAAATATTGGTGGTATATTTTAAAACAAGATGTATTCTATATCGAAAGTTTTGTTTTTGGCCACCCTTTGATCCAAAAATGTAATCTGTCTAAAATATAAAGATTAAAACAAAAGTAAATATGAAATAAAAGAGAACATGACCTTTAATTGTTGAACTAGAAAGAAATTAAAACTAGGAGCCCTCACAAACAATCTAGTGATTAAAGAAGCTTTGACAACTTTGTGATTAAAAAAGACAAAATGGTTACACTAACCATAGCATAACAGTCAATAATACTATTTAGAAGCACAGAAATCTTTGAAATTTGGCAAAGTTTATTGAATGTTCGTTGTTTGTAGTTTATTTGTTTGTCAAACATGAGCTTGCATTTTTCATTTCCCTTTACTCTCTGAAAAAAAAACTTTATGAGTAAAACATTAAAGTTACCATTGTAGCTAAGAAAGTCTTTTCTACTTACTTATTTTCTTCTGGAAATATGTACAAAGAAAAGTGATACCTCTCCTTTAGAAAAGACGGTAGTGGAATATACCGACAAATTTTATTGACAGAGTATTCAGATAAGGTACCAGAAGCTTTTAATGAGCCTTGTCGAGTTAACACACCCTGAAAAAGATAGGAACTGCGTTGGTTTCGAAAAAAAAGTTAAAAATATACATCCAAAAACGAACGCTGCCTCGTGTGAAAATATTAAAACGGATATATAGTTAAAATCTTTATTTCAAATACCTTCACTTGCTCACTTCAAGTACTTTTACTTTCAAATATAAAAAACTAAATAAGTAAATAATTCTAGCTTCTGCACTTTTCATATATTCCTTATTTTCTTATTTTCTAACAATGAGACATAAATACGTCCTTCCCTAAAGTTTTTTTCTACTTCTTGCCTAAAAGGTAACAGTGACGTAAATAAGGGCAAGGAGATAACGATCATTAGTCCCGAATCACTTCAAAGGATAGAACGTTTCATCAAATAATCTAGAAAGGTACATTTCCTGCAATTTTCCGCCCGGTAGATTAAGAACTCCTGGTTATAGATTTTCAGTAACAATAATCTTAGTAGTATATTTCACATTTCCAAGGTATTTTCCAGTGACAACTAGAAAAATAATGACAGTAAAGATTGAAATTTACATATGTCGATTGTGCTTCAGCACAACGGGGCAAGATTGTGGTCGATCCTAATTTGTATTAAACATTAAAGAAAAGATTTTTGAACTGAAAGTAAGGAGTGACATTAAAACTTAAAACGAACGGAAATAATTATGTATATGAAAGGAGTTGTCCCCTCCTTGACGCCACTCTCTTTACACTAAATTTGACTTTTTCTCACAACTCTACTTTTTAAGACAATACAAAACTTTAGCGTAAAGAACGAGACGTCAAGCAGGGACAACCCCTTTCATATACAGAATAATTTTTGTTGAATTAAGCTTTAATGTCGCTCCTTACGTTCAACTGAAAAAACTTGTTTTTTACATTTAGTTTCTGAACGGTTTTGAATTAATGCATGTTTTGCTTTTGGCTAACCTTACATGAATAATTAAAACAAAATTTGCACACTAATTTATGTTTGGCTAAATGGCTTTCTCATCGTTTTGACCGGACGATTTTAATAAAAAAAAAAGGTATGGAAGAGGAGGCCTAGTTGCCCTTCAATTTTTGATTACATGAAAAGGCAACTAGTATTTTTTATTTTTTTGTGAACATTTTATTAGTAATAAATATACGTAACTTACGAATTAGCTTACGTAACGAACTTGTATATTTATATATTTTTATTAGGTATATTAGGGGATTCGCCCCCTCGTCAATACCTCGCTCTTTATACTAAAACTTGAATTTTGTCCCAATTCTGTAAGAAAGACCCCTGAATCACAAAAGCCATAGAATAAATAGTTGAAATTAGTAGAAATACTTTAGCGTAAAGAGCGAGACATTGAGGAGGAGATGAACCTCCTTATATGCGTAATAGTTTCTGTTCGTTTTAAGTTTTAATGCTGCTCCTTACTTCCAGTTGAAAAAAAAATTAAATTTATTTTCTCATTTTCTTTTGTTCAAATAATGCTAGAAAATCCTGCACCCCCTTCATGGGAATTCTCTTCCCTCATGATAAATTCCTCCATCGTAAGCCCCTCTTCCCGAGCCTCAAGGCGAAAAAATCCCCCTGAAAACTTCTGTACACTTCCCTATAACCCTTACTATATGTAAACAATGGTCAAAGTTTGTAACTTTTACAACACAGTCCCCCTGGGGACTATGGGGGATTAGGTCGTCCTCAAAGGCATAGTTATTAGGTTTTTCGACTATGCTGAACAAAATGGCTATCTCAAAATTTTGATCCGGTGAATTTGGGAAAAACATGAGCGTAGGAGGGGGCCTAGGTGCCTTCCAGTTTTTTTGCTCGCTTAAAAAGGGCAATAGAGCTTTTACTTTGCATTAGAATAAGCCCTCACCCGACATTCTGGGACTGCTGGGTCGATAGGATCACTCCTGAAAAAAAAAACCAGTAAGACATCTACAGTAAGATTCTCTGATAAGATTAATCTGATGGTGTGATTTTCGTTAAGATTCTATGACTCTTAGGGGATGTTTCCCTCTATTTTCTAAAATAAGGCAAATTTTCTCAGGCTCGTAACTTTTGATGGGTAAAACTAAACTTGATGAAACTTATATATTTAAAATAAGCATTAAAATGCAACTCTGTTGATTTAACTATTGGTATCAAAATTCCGTTTTTAAGAGTTTCGGTTACTATTGAGCCGGGTCGCTCCTTACTACAGTTCGTTACCGCGAACTGTTTCATTATTGAAACTCATATCTTTAATTTATTGCACAAAACTACTTGTAGACGAAAACTTCAACAAAATATTCATATTCTGTATATTTTTTTTATACATTTTATATTCATATATTTTACATTTCTTAGGTATTTTCCATTAACAACCAGAAAAATAGTGACAGTCAAGATTGAAATTTACATGTCTCGATTGTGCTTCAGCACAACGGGGCAAGATGGTTGTCGATTCTAATTTATATTAGTGAAACTCTTTCACTAATTTGAAATTTATTACACAAAACTACTTTCAGACGAAAAATTTGACCGAATATCCATATTTTGTCCATAATTTAGATTCCAATCCAATGATTTTATTCTTAAGTTTGAAAAGTGAAAAAAATGACAAATACTCATAATATTAATTAACAGTAAAAGATTGTTATTGAAAGACGAGCAAATATTAATCTAATAGATTTTATTCGAAAACGAAAGTTTTTCAAAGAAAAAAAGCTTCTCAGTGCATGCATGACAAAATTATAAATATTGAAAAAGCTGATATCAAACAGTTCGTGGTAACGAACTGTAGTAAGGAGCGACGCGGCTCAATAGTAACCAAAACACTAAAAAATAGAATTTTAATATCAATAGCTACATCAAAAGAATCGTATTTTAATGCTGATTTTAAATATATAAGTTTCATCAAATTTTGTCTTACCCATCAAAAGTTACGAGCCTGAGAAAATTTGCCTTATTTAGGAAAACTGGGGGAAACATCCCCGAAAAGTCGTAGGATCTTAACGAAAATGACACCATCAGATTCAGCGTATCAGAGAACTCTACTGTAGAAGTTTCAAGCTCCTATCTACAAAAATGTGGAATTTTGTATTTTTTGCCAGAAGACAAATCACAGGTGCGTGTTTATTTTTTTTTTTTCTTTTTCCCAGGGGTCATCGTATCGACCAAGTGGTCCTAGAAAGTCGCAAGAGGGCTCATTCTAACAGAAATGAAAAGTCCTAGTGCCCTTTTTAAGTGACCAAAAAAATTGGAGGGCATCTAGGCCCCCTCCCACGCTCATTTTTTTCCCAAAGTCAACGGATCAAAATTTTGAGATAGCCATTTTGTTCAGCATAGTCGAAAACCATAATAACTATGTCTTTGGGGATGACTTACTCCCCCACAATCCCTGGGAGAGGGGCTGCAAGTTACAAACTTTGACCAGTGTTTACATATAGTAATGGTTATTGGGAAGTGTACAGACGTTTTCAGGGGGATTTTATTTTGTTTTGGGGTGGGGCTGAGGAGAGGGGGCTATGTTGGAGGATCTTTTCTTGGAGGAATCTGTCATGGGGGAAGAAACATTCAATGAAAAGGGCGCAGGATTCTCTAACATTACTATAAGAAAACAATGAAAAATAAACATGAAAACGTTTTTTCAAATGAAAGGAAGAAGTAGCATTGAAACTTAAACTGAACAGAGATTATTACGCATATGAGGGGTTCTAAAAATACTTTAGCATAAAGAGCGAGGTATTTAGGAGGAGATAAATACCTTGTTCTTTATGCTAAAGTATTTTTAGTAATTTCAACTATTTATTCTACGGCCTTTCTGATTCAGTGGTCATTCTTGAAGAATTGGGACAAAAATTACTATTTAGTGTAAAGAGCGAGGTATTAACGAGGGTACAAACCCCCTCGTATACATAATAAAAATATAAGGTTATGAAAGTTTGTTACGTAAGTTAATTCTTAAGTTACGTATATTTTTTACTAATAAAAACGTTCGTTAAAAATTAAAAGTTGTAGTTGCCTTTTTAAGTAACCGAAAAATTGGAGGGCAACAAGGCCTCCTTCTTCACCCCTTATTTCTCAAAATCGTCTGATCAAAACTAAGAGAAAGCCATTAAGCCAAAAAAGAATTAATATACAAATTTCATTTTAATAATTTATGTGCGGAGAGCCAAAACTTAACATGCATTAATTCAAAAACGTTCAGAAATTAAATAAAAAAAAACTGATTTTTTTAGCTGAAAGTAAGGAGCAACATTAAAACTTAAAACGAACAGACATTACTCCGTATATGAAATGAGTTGTCCCCTCCGCAATCCCTCGCTCTTTACGCTAAAGTTTGACTCTTTGCCACAATTCTACTTTTTAAAACAATTAAAAGCTTTAGCGTAAAGAGCGAGGGATTGCGGAGGGGACAACTCATTTCATATACGGAGTAATTTCTGTTCTAATTCGATCCGAAAGATAGTATAATTTCAGTTGAAACTTAAAACAAACAGAAATTACTATCAATGCATAAATGAAACAACAAAAAGACCTGAAATTAAAATGAATAACCAAGTTAAGCCTAAAACAAAGAGAAATAACCATAAATAATAGTAAAGCTATCATCTTCTACGCCTTCTGAAGATCATAGTGTAATTTGTGCTTTACAGAAAACAAATGTATTTTAAAGATCACCTGTTTAATGATTGTAAGATTGAAAAAATAAAAAGTTTGTTATATTTCTATGATTTGGTATTACTAAAGATTAAACCATTGCTCTACTTTTATAAGTTTTGTCTTGTTGTATTTATTATTGTGGCGATTTATTATCATTTTTTTAAAAGTTACTTTTTTTTTATTATAAAAACTACCCTGTTTAAAATACATGTCATTCAACAAAATACGAACGACACAGGTCAGAGGGTTTGAAATAGGAGTGAGTATCACCAGCTTATTTCTAAGGAATGACCTTAGTATTTTTTGATATGTTGTTGTTCATGTTATGACAAATTAGGAACACACTTCTCGATATGCATATCGTTATTAATGAGATGCAAATGATGCTATGATCTTCAATGTGTGCATAAGGCCGTAGCCTTGTTCCTAATTCTGGTGATTTCTGTTTGTTTTGATTTTGACTTAACCGTCCATTTAAATTTTTATTTGTTTTAGGCTTTACTCGCTCATTGATATGACTTTCTGTTCGTTATTTGTTTGGATTATAAAGTCTATGACTTTAGTATTAGATAGTCTGATAGTCTCTGATTTTTATGACTCTTTAATCCCATTTGAAAAGTGCCTTTTGATGAAAAATATTTCACAGAATAAGTTTAAAAAAAAATGTGCCCAAATGAGCTCTTTATTATAGGAAATGCATTTTGTTCCATTCCAATCACCCTTTTTTGAGCATTAGTTCTAAGAGCATCAAGGAAAAAGTGAGCTTTTACAAAAAGAGTGGGGTTGAAGGTGGAGGCGGCAACCCCTAGTCACATAAGGAATATCTTCTATTCAGCTAAAAGTTAGCTAAATTTTACCGTAAAATTTTGCTTCAAGTTCACTTTATTACACATCTTCTGTGTTATTCATAATAAAAGTGTGATGTGAATCCCTGAAAAATAATCTTCCCAACGCGTAAATTATTAGTTATTTTTAAGGTACAGTGGCTAGTAAAATGTCAAGGTCATATCTACGGAAAAATCTTTGGGAGGGGGCAGACAAAGTAGGAAAAAATTGAAGTTCTTACATTTCTTTTTAACGTACGGTCATTCCGTTCCTATAGATTCCTAAATTTACCGCTAAAACTTCCAGTAGTCTAGTCAATGGAACAACACTACCTTTTTACTGGTTAAATTTATAAAAGCCTTCTTTTTGGTATTTAGCCAATGGAACCCGAGATTCCTCAGTAAATAAAAGTGCGTTACAACACCGCCTAGTACAAATAGTTTGACCACCATTTCTAGTGTACATAATCTTTAAGATGAACGATCACAAAATTGATAAATTTCTCAATTTCACTTCGTATTGTCAAATCCTATTCAACAGTTGCTGGGAAAGTCACTGGGAAACATCCCAGTTTCCCAGATATAGAAGGTCTGGAGCTTCTTTTCTAATTAAGATTATGTCAAAAGGAATTAGTAGATACAGTTCTACTCAGAAAGAATAACATTCGTTGACTTTCATTCAATAGGCCCATTTTAAATTACGTCTGTAGACAAATGTTGGTCGTATTTTACGCTGTTTTACTCTTCATGCTTTGTCAGGAAGTATAAATCCGTCTTCAAGTTAAAATGATTAATTATTTCTAAAAAAAAATTTATTTTCCTTTTCATTCTTCTCGTTTATGTCTCTTTTAGAATCAGTTTTCTATTGAACTTCATTCACAGACAGTAAGCTTTGTCAATAAAATTTTTTTACTTGGCGAATATTGATTAAATTATTCTTTTTTTCTCTCCAAACCTTGATAAAAATTCAATTCCTTCTTCAAGTTAAAAGGATATGTTGCCACTAGATATATCTTTTCCTTCTCAGAACTTAATTTCTCTTGAACGAATGACAAAAAGAGGAATTATTTTGCCTTCCTAAATTAAGAAATGCGATAGATGTTAGTAATCAGATTCGAATTCAAACACTTCGTGGTAACGAACTGTAGTAAGGAGCGACCCGGCTCAATAGTAACCAAAACTCTAAAAAATTGAATTTTGATATCAATAGCTACATCAAAAGAATCGCATTTTAATGCTGATTTCAAATATATAAGTTTTATCAAGTTTAGTCCTACCCATAAAAAGTTACGAGCCTGAGAAAATTTGCTTTATTTAGGAAAATTGGGGGAAACACCCCCTAAAAGTCGTAGGATCTTAACGAAAATGACACCATCAGATTCAGCGTATCAGAGAACCCTACTGTAGAAGTTTCAAGCTCCTATCTACAAAAATGAGGAATTTTGTATTTTTTGGCAGAAGACAAATCACAGGTGCGTGTTTATTTGTTTGTTTGTTTGTTTTTTGTTTTTTTTTCTTTTCCCCAGGGGTCATCGTATCGACCAAGTGGTCCTAGAATGTCGCAAGAGGGCTCATTCTAACATAAATGAAAATTTCTAGTGCCCTTTTTAAGTGACCAAAAAAATTGGAGGGCATCTAGGCCCCCTCCCACGCTCATTTTTTTTCCCAAAGTCAACGGATCAAAATTTTGAGATAGCCATTTTGTTCAGCATAGTCAAAAACCATAATAACTATGTCTTTGGGGATGACTTACTCCCCCACAAACCCTGGGGGAGGGGCTGCAAGTTACAAACTTTGACCAGTGTTTACATATAGTAATGGTTATTGGGAAGTGTACAGACGTTTTCAGGGGGATTTTATTTTGTTTGGGGGTGGGGCTGAGGAGAGGGGGCTATGTTGGAGGATCTTTCCTTGGAGAAATCTGTCATGGGGGATGAAAAATTCAATGAAAAGTGTGCAGGATTCTCTAGCATTACTGTAAGAAAACAATGAAAAATAAACATGAAAACTTTTTTTCAAATGAAAGGAAGAAGTAGCATTGAAACTTAAAACGAACAGAGATTATTACGCATATGAGGGGTTCTAAAAATACTTTAGCATAAAGAGCGAGGTATTTAGGAGGAGATAAATACCTTGCTCTTTATGCTAAAGTATTTTTAGTAATTTCAACTATTTATTCTACGGCCTTTCTGATTCAGAGGTCATTCTTAAAGAATTAGGAGAAAAGTTAAGATTTAGTGTAAAGAGCGAGGTATTAACGAGGGTACAAACCCCCTCATATACATAATAAAAATATAAGGTTATGAAAGTTTGTTACGTAAATTGATTCTTAAGTTACGTATATTTTTTACTAATAAAAACATTCGTTAAAAATTAAAAGTTCTAGTAGCCTTTTTAAGTAACCAAAAAATTGGAGGGCAACTAGGCCTCCTTCTCCACCCCTTATTTCTCAAAATCGTCTGATCAAAATTAAGAGAAAGCCATTTAGCCAAAAAAGAATTAATATACAAATTTCATTTTAATAATTTATGTGCGGAGAGCCAAAACCAAACATGCATTTATTCAAAAACGTTCAGAAATTAAATAAAAAAAACTGATTTTTTAGCTGAAAGTAAGGAGCGACTTTAAAACTTAAAACGAACAGAAATTACTCCGTATATGAAATGGGTTGTCTCCTCTGCAATCCCTCGCTCTTTACGCTAAAGTTTGACTCTTTGCCACAATTCTACTTTTTAAAACAATTAAAAGCTTTAGCGTAAAGAGCGAGGGATTGCAGAGGGGACAATCCATTTCATATACGGAGTAATTTCTGTTCGTTTTAAGTTTTAATGTCGCTCCTTACTTTCAGCTAAAAAAATCAGTTTTTTTTTATTTAATAGATAGATTAAGGCTGGACGAGAATAACTAAAAAACGCAGATGTTCTTAGGAGTATGGTATTGGGTATTCTTAGCTTAATCAGTTGACAAATAAAACAAAATCATGCTATCAAGTTATGATATTACAATGAGAAAAGAAAATCATAAATATGGTCCCATTTCGGGCTAAAGCGAAATATCAAAAACGCTTTAAAAAGCTTTTATAAAGACATTCAACAGATTAAATGGCTGTTTCATAATACGGACATCCACAGAACATTCTTAAAGTGTGGGGTTAGTCTTCAACAATTTTTCTATGGCTGGGCAAAGGTGTAAAAGTGGAATCCTTTGCCAGCAAAATTTTACGGCCTTCCAAACATTAGCTTGTGCCTTTTCCTCTGGGGTAAGTGGAGTAAAAATGCTAGGTTTTCTACCCTCTAAAGATAACTGTGCGTCCCAGCTTATCAACTGAAAACTAGACTTTTTTCATTTATATTTTCAAAATTGTGCTGGATTCGGGATCCCTTGTCTGAGAGGACGCGGGTTTGAATCCCAGTGTACCCAATTCTTCAGTTTGGGACGGGGGTCAGTGGCGTGACTCTGTAAGCTTAGCCAGAGTCGACCCAGCTCTAAATGGGTACCTGGAGAAATCTGGGGAAGGTAAACAGGAAGGGTGTGCGAAATCACAGGATGGCTGGCCCCCAACCTCCCATTGCACTTTCCTGGCTGAAGGGCCAAGAAACGGAGATCAGCACCGCCGGTACGGACTGTAAAGTCTAATGCCGTATCCTTTACCTTTTTTTTATTTTCAATATTTATATTCATCTCATTTGGACAGTATATTCTTCTATTGTTGAAGCTTGAAAAGTAAATAGAAAAGGATATAATTGTAGCTAATGTTATTCAATCAACAAGTGGATCTCTCCGTTCATGTCTTAAAAACCGCAAAGAATTACTGGCTATAATCTGTGTAATTACTGGATATAATACATAGACGTATATAATCTATATATGCCTATGCAAGAGTAATCATAACGGGGAATCTCAATCTAAATTTGACAGATCGGCTGGCTAGATTTTCTTGTTCATTTGATTTGTTGTTCAGAGTCTACAAAATGGAATATGATTGGATGACGTACTATTTTTGGTTCTAGTTTCAACTGTTAGTAAAAAAAAGACTATTCCTTTAAAACCATGGATCGCTGGTCTTCTCAGAAGCTGGATAGGAAACTTGTTTTTAAAAGATTTAAGAAAGGAAAAAACGAAAAAAAAAACGAATGAAAAAACTGAAAAAAAACATGACCGTGGATTGTCAGTTTAATTGGCGTATGCCGATATTTATTCCTTACAGTTTTTAAAAATTTTTTATTTATGAAAGGGAAAAAGGTAAAACCATTTAAAGCGTGTTTCCTTTTCGGTAAAGTGCAAAATATGTTCTGGTCTTGAGAAGGCATGGGGGTTATCAACAGTACTAATGTCAATTTTTGCTTGTTTCGAGTTTGATTCTGCTATTTATTGTAATTTTTGTTCGTTTTGAGTTTCATTTACTTATTGATAGTGATTTGTGCTATTTTTACGCTTTGAAGGCTATTTGACGTTATTTCCGCTCATTTTTGGCTTAATGGAGCTCTTTACTTTTCTTTGAAAAACTTGTTTGGTGGAAAAAGTTTTTAAAATTAATTTCCGCTCGTTTTTTATTAACACAGTCTTTTTCAGGAAAAAAAAAAACAACAATATTTTACATCTTTTCAGATTTTTCCTATAAGAATCGATAATTTGGGTTGTTATTTGTATGTTGGAGAAACTTTTTCAACAATTTTTGATCCTTACACACACAGTATCTTTTAAAGTTTTATAACTCCTGAAGTTGACCTGAAAAATAAAACAATATCATTCCCAAAAGAACCTATGTATGTTCTTCGACAACCTGGATACACTTACACTCTTTTTAGTTATTTAAATTGTAAGAGTAGAAGCAGTAATAGCACTAGACCTAAAAGTTTTAACTTAATACTCCCAGTCGTTCTCGATGCATTGCTGAGGTGTTTTCTTGACAAGCATAAGACAAAAAGGATTTTGATTTAGTTTAAAGCAACATTTAGTTTTAAAGTATAATGTGCGAATTGCAAGATTGCGGTGGGTTGGCATACCCAATATCCCTAAAGACAGAGTTGCTGGGCCGTCCCACTATGATGAACAAAATGACGGTCTCAAAATTTTGTCTGTACGTGTTTTAAAAATGAATAAATGAATGGGGTCGAGAGAAGCGCTGCTTATCCTCCAATCTCTTTTCACTCTTAAAAAGGGCACCAGAACTAGTTTTTGAATCGAATTAGCTCCTATAAAATTTTCAGTAACATTTCTAGAGTATTGCAGCCTATAATATTTCTTATATGCCATTTTGAAAACCTGCATGCACACAGCTTTTTCGTCTAATTGAAACTCCTCCCTAACGTTCCATAAAAGTTTCACCTTAATACCGTTCGCGTCATTAGTTAAAGTAATTGTAGTGGTAGTATTAACAGTATACACATAGTGCCTTCTATCTAGTTGAAAATCATCCCAAATTTACCCTTAAAGGTCTAACTTAATAATAAAATTTGTTCTTCAGATGACGTTGAAGTCGACGTCAAAAATAAATATAGTAGCAGTGGGAAATTTTGTCCGGAAGGGTCTTATTATTCGAAAGTCGATTGTTACATAATTTAGTTTGTTTATTGTTGTATATGTATGCATACGGCCTGAAAAATGACTTTAAATACAGTCATTCATTCATTCATTACTGTGTCAACTTTTTTAAAGTCAACACGCTCATAGTTTGTTTTGATTTAGTTCAATATCCACCTAAATGTTCCTTAAAAGCTTCACCTTAATACCCTTAGATTGTACAGTAGCAATAGTTGTAGCAGTATTAGTGGAAGTATGCGCATAGCATCTTTGGTTTCTTCAACATCCCCTTTAACACACGCCAAAAGTTTCAGCTTAATACCATCAACCGTTCTTAAAGCATTTCTGATGGGTCCGCTTGAAAAGCTTTGTGAGCATAGTGTGATTCGATTTAATTCCACTTAGTCACTATACATCCCAAAATTTTCATCTGACTATCCTTAGCTTTAATGGCAGTAGAAGTAGTATTAGCATTAGCAGTAGAATTAATTGCAGTAGCCTAGGCTTTAGGGGCAGTAGTAGTAATAGTGACAGTAGTAGTAGCATGACTAGAAGCAGTAGTATTAGGTTGAAAATATTTTCTTTTGGTTAGTTCAACATCACTCAAAACAAGTACTGTTAGTTTTAACTTCACAAGCCAAACTGTTCCTAAGCTGTTACTTCCATTTGATAACCTGCATTACGGCGTGTTGTGATTCAGTTCACACCCCCCCCCTCAAAATTCATTGAAAATTTCACCTTCATATCCCTAGGCATAGTTGTAATAGTAACCGCAGTAGTAGTATTGATATTACTAGTAATAGTATTAACATATTGCCTTTTGTTCAGCAGAACATTCCTCTCATCAAGTCCTAGAGATTTCAACTTAATACAATTAGCCGTTGCTATGACATTGCTGATATGTCCTTTTAATAACATGGATGTTATCATATATTCTTCTCAGTGCTCTTAGCCTTAGAAGTAGTATCAAGAAAAGCAGTAGTATTAGTAGTAAATCTAGTAGTAGTAGTAGTAGTATTTGCAGTAATGTGCACATATTTTCTTTTGGTGAGATGATATTCCCCTATAAGCATTCTCTGAAAATTCAAACTTAATAAATAAATCAACTCTTGAGATACGCTATTTTGACTAGCACGCACACAGCGTCTCTTGATTTAGCTCAAATTTCCCCTCAATACTGTCAATAGACTGGTCTGGTTGTAGTAGTATTGGTAGCATGCAAAAATTACCTTTTTTTATCATGTTCCTTATCATTTCCTGAATTTTCCAAATTAATATACTCAGTTATTCCAGTATTGCACCCTTTTGGCAATCCTTATACATGTAACGCATTTTAATTTAGTTCAAAACATTCTCTGAAAGGGACATCTGAATGCCCTTCGTCTTCTTGGAAAGTAAAGTTCAAACATGCATGCCTTTCTCAATAAAATATACTGTGTGGAAACAATGAACAAATGCCAACTTACAGCCCTTGCCCTGAGGACTTTGGGCAGGTTGACATCACCAATGACATAATGACTGTAACTTTCCAAAAGACTGAACAGAATAGATCTATTAAAATTTCAATTGGATATATTTTGGGGAATGATAGGCTTGGGTGGGGTTGATTGCCCTCCATTCATTTTCACTATTAAAAATGGAACTAGAACTTCGGACTTCCAATCAAATGAGCTCCATCCGATCCAAAGCTTTCATATGACCACCCGTTCCCAAAAAACCCTATGCGCCCCAAGGCATAACTTAAAACCCTTGCCAATGGGCTCTGGGGGATTGTGTCCACCCTAAAGACATTGCTATGTGAATATATATGAGAAAAGAGAATGTCAGGGAGGGAGGCTAGTTACTCTCCGCTACGATTAAAAGGGAACTAGAACTATATATTTCAAAATAATTGAGCCTCTACTAACCACCCTTCCATAAAAACCTGATATGTCCCTGAGAAATAGCTTACAACCCTTACCCCCAGACTCTGGAGGATTCTGTTAACCCCAAAGGCCTTATAATATGTTCATTGGATGATTTTTCAACAAATAGCTATCTCAAAGTTTTCAACGGATACTTTTATGGAGAATAAGACTTAGGGAGGGGGGAGGGCAGGCCTCCCATCACTTTGGCCTTTAAAAATGAAACTAGAACATCTGATTTTCAATCCAATGAGCCCTATCTGGAGTTTAAACGACCACCCTTTCCATACAAACCTTATATGCCAGACCTTTCAACTACGCTAAACCAAATGGCTTTCTCAAAATTTTGATTAGATGTGTTTTGGCAATTCATGGGCATGGGGGGGGCTTGTTGCCTTCCAATCGCGTTTGACTAATAAAAAAGGAACTAGCCCTTTCGATTTCAAATTGAATGAGCTTTTATTGAAGTTTTTACGACAACAAGTGGCCATCTCAAAATTTCTATCAGATGAATTTCGGGAAAATACGCGGTGTGTGTGGGGAGGGGGTATCAACCCTTTGATCACTCTCAATCTTAAAAACGACATTAGAACTTCTGATTGCCAATCCAGTGAGCTCCCCTCCGAAGTTTATACGACCGCACTTTCTATATAAACCTTATTACCCCCAGGGCATAACTTGCATCCTTGCCCTGAGGACTGTGGAAGGGGGGGGGTTCATCCTCAGAGACATAATTTATGGTCCTTTAAGTTACGTTTAACCAAATGAATATCTCATAATTTTACTGGATGTGTTTTGGGAAATTATGAGCGTGAGAGTCCTCCAAACAATTTTGACTATTAAAAGGGCATTAGCCCTTTCAATTTCCAATGGAATTAGCCCTTTTCAAAGTTTTTATGACAACAAACAGCAATCTCAAGATTTCTATCAGGTGCATTTTAGGAAAATGCAAGGTGTGTGTGTGTGGGGGGGTATCCATCCTCCCATCACTCTCAATTTTTAAAAGGGCAATAGAAACTCTGATCGCCATCCAATAGACACCCTCCAAAGTTTATACGACCACCCTTTCTATATATACCGTATATGCTCTGAAGGCATAACTTCTAACCTTTGCCCTGAGACCTGTAGGGGGGTTGTTATCCTCAAAGACATAGTTTCCAGAACTTTCTATTATGTTAAACAAAATGACCTTCTCAAAATTTTGATTGGACGTGTTTGGGGAAATGGTAGGTGCGAGAGGAGGGGATATTTGCCTTCCAATGACTTTCGACTATTAAAAAGAGCACTAGCCCTTTCAATTTCCAATCGAATGAGCTCTTTTTGAAGTTTCTACGAACACAAATGGTAATCTCAAAATTTCGATCTGAGGTGTGAGGTTGTGGGAGGGGTATACATCCTCCGATCACTATGAATGTCAAAAATTTACTAGAACATCTGATTACAGATCTAATGAGCCCCCTCCGAAGTTTATATAATCACCTTTTCTATATATACCGTATAGTCCCTCAGGGTATAACTTACAACTCTTGCCCTGAGGGGTCTCGGGGTTGTCATTTTCAAAGACATAAATGATGGGCGTGGAAGGGGGGGTTATTTGCCCTCCAATCACGTTTGACCAATGAAAAGGCCACTAGCTTTTTCAATTTTCAATCGAACGAGCGTTTTTCAAAGTTTCTAAGACAACAAATAGCCATCTCAAAGTGTCTATCAGATACATTTTGGGAAATTACGAGGTGTGCATGGGGGGGGGGGTCTCCAACCTATTATCACTGTGAATCTCAAAAAGGGCACTAAAACTTCTGATTAGCAATAGAATGAACCCCCTCTGAAGTTTGTACGATCACCCTTTCTATATAGACCTTTTATATCCAGAGGGCATAAATTACAACCCTTTCCCTGAGGGGTCTGGGGATTGTCATCCTCAAAGACATAATTTCTGTTCCTTTCCATTATGTTGATCAAAATGGGTATCTTGAAATTTTGATTACATGTGTTTGGGGAAATGGTGGGCATGGGAGGGGGATTAGCTCCAATCACTTTTTATTATTAAAATGGGCACTAGACCTTCCAATTTACAATCGAATGAGCTCTTTACGAAGTATCTACGACAGCAAATGGCCCTCTCATAATTTCTATCAGATGCATTTCAGTAAAATACGAGTTTTGGATAGGGGTCTTATCGCTCTAAATCTTAAAAAGGGCATTAGATTTTCTGATTACCAATCCAATGAGCCCCTTCCGAAGTTTATACGATCACCCTTTCTATATATGCCTTCTATTCCCCTTGGCCATAACATACAACCCTTGCCCTGAGGGCTCTGCGGGGGGAGGGGTTGTCATCCTTAAAGACATAATTTCCGGAACTTTCAATTACATTGAACAAAATGGCTATCAAAAATTTTTATTGGATGTATCTGGAGAAATGGTGGGCGTGGGAGGGGTTAATTGCCCTTCAATCACTTTTGACTATTAAAAAGGGCACTAGCCCTTTCAATTTCCAATCGAATGAGCCCTTTCGGAGTTTCCACGATAACAAATAGCCATCTCAAAGTTTCTATCAGATGTATTTTGGGAGAATACGAGGTGTGGGCAGGGGGTATCTACCCTACCATCACTCTTAATCTCAAAGAGGGCACTAAAATTTTTGATTAGCAATCCAATGAACCCCCTCCGAAGTTTATACGATCACCCTTTCTATATGAAACTTAGATACGCCCAGGCCGTAGCTTAAAAGCCTTTTTTGAGGGCTCTGGGGTGATTGTCATCCTCACCAACATAATTCCAAACCTTTTAAATATGTTGAACAAAATGGCTATCTTAAAATTTAGATTGGAGTTGTTTGGGGAAATGGTTGGCTTGGGAGAAGTGTTAGTTGCCTTCCAATCACTTTCGTTTATTAGAAAGGGCACTAGCCCATCCATACTCCAATTGAGTGAGTCCTTTTTGAAGTGTCAAACACAACTACTTCGTTACGAAGTGCCCTGGTCTAAAGCAAAAAAAAAAAAAATAACAAAAAAAAATAAAATAAATTGTGTCAACATTGCTCTTTACTTAGGCAGCACTAATGTGCTGCCTATAATATCCTATATGCCCCCCGGTATAACTTATAACCCTTGCCCTGAAGGGTCTGCGGGGGATGTCATCCTCAAACACATAATTGAAAGGGCACTAGCCATTTCAATTTCCTATCAAATAAGCCTTTTTTGAAGTTTCTATGGCAACAAATAGCCATCTCAAAATTTCTGTCAGATACATTTCGGGAACCCTTGCCCTGAGGGCTCAGGGGAGAGGGGGTTTCATCCTCGGAGATATAATTATGGGACATTTCATTTGCGTTGAACGAAATGGCTATATCAAAATTTGGATTGGATGTGTTTGGGAAAATGATGGGCGTGGGAGGGGGGTTAGTTGTCCTTTCAATTTTAAATCGAATGAGCCTTTTTCGAAGTTTCTACGACAACAAATGAACAGCCAAAATTTATATGAGATACACTTCAGGAAAATACGACGTGTCGGGGGGGGGGAGATATCCATCCTCTGATCACCCTGAACCTTAAAAAGGGCACTACGACTTCCGATTATCAATCAAATGAGCCCCCTCCAAAGTTTATGCGACCACCTTTTCTATATATACCTTATATGCCCTCAGGGCATAACTTAAAAGCCTTGCCCTGGTGGCTCTGGGGGGAGGGCTCATCCTCAATGACTTAATTTCTGAACCTTTCAACTACATTGAACAAAATGGCTATCTTATAATTTTGACTGGATGTGTTTGGGAAAATGGTGGGCGTGGGAGGGGGGTTAGTTGCCCTCCAATCTCTTTCAACTATTAAAAAGGGCACTATCCTTTTCAATTTCCAATAGAATGAGCCTTTTCCGAAGTTTCTCTGACAACAAATAGCCACCTCAAAATTTCTACTAGAAGCATTTTGGGTTAATATGAAGTGCAGGTGTGAGGGGGGGGGGTATCCCCCTCCCATCACTATGAATCTCAAAAAGCGCGCGAAAATCTCTGATTAGCAATCCAACAAGCTCCTTCTGAAGTTCAAACGATCACCCTCCCTAAATAAACCTTAGATACACCCAGGGCATAACTTAAAATCCTTGCCCTGAGGGCTTTGGGGGGTGGAGTGTTATCCTCAAAGACATAATTTCTGAACCTTTCAACTACTTTGAACAGAATGGCTATCTCAAAATTTTGACTGGATGTGTTTGGGGAAACGGTTGGCGCGGAAGGGGTACTAGTTACCCTCCAATCACTTTTGACTTAAAAAGGGCAAAAGCCCTTCCAATTTCCAATAAAATGAGCCCTTCTCGATGTTTCTACGACAAATTTTTTGATGCAAAGTACCTCGGTCTAAAGTAAAAAAAAAAAAACAAAACAAAAAAAAGAACAAATAAATAAGACATTGTGCCTACATCGCTCTTTACTTGGGTAGTGCTATTGCACTGCCTATGATGCCCAAAGAAGATTTGTTCCTTAGCCCCGAAGGCTCTTATCGTACTTTTATCACAATTTCGTCAATCTTTTTTGCCTCTGATCAATCAGTATAATATTTTTACAATTTAAACCTAATTTAAATACCTATCACCCTGTTATATCAAATAGTTCGTGGTAACGAACTGTAAGTGAGGAACAACTCGGCGCCATAGTAACCAAACTCTAAAAAACGGAATTTTGATAACAATAGAGACATCAAACGAATTGGACTTTTATGCTGATTCCATAGATAAAGTTCATTAAGCTTAATCTTACCAATCAAAAGGTATGATCTTTAGAAATTTTGCCTTATTATCGAAAAAAACAGGAAACACCTCGAAAAAGTAAACAAATCTAATCAACAATCGCACCGTCAGATTCCGAGTGTAAGAGAACTACGCTGCAGAGGTTTAAGTTCCTATCATTCTGCAAAAGTGCAGAATTTTGTATTTTTCCCAAAAGAGAGAACACAGATGCGTTTTTATTTTATTTCCTTACTTTTTTTTTTCCCTGGGTGATTGCATCGAACCAATTATCCTAGAAGATCGTGAGAGAGCTTGTTCAAACAGAATTTAAAGGTTCTAGCAGCCTTTCTAAGTGATAAAAAATTGGAAGGTAACAAGCCCCCTCCCTTCCCGCTTACTTTTCCCCAAAATCATCCGACCAAAATTCTTAGACACCCATTTTGTTCAACGTATTTTAGATGTCCAATGACTATACCTTCGCGGATGACATAACCCCCACAGCTGCAGGGAAAAGGGCTGCAAGTTATAAAATTCAACCGTTGTTTACATATTGCATTTGTTACTTGGGAGTACACAGACCTTTTAAGGGGACGGTAATTTTTCGCAGGGGGATTTTCCCCAGGGGAAGTTTTCCGTGTCGAGGGAAGTTTCTGGGGGTGAACTTTCCAGGAGAAATTTTACACAGGAGGTACTTGCCAGAATTCCATTATAAATTATTTTGATTTGTCTTACTTTCTCTTTGGTGACCCAATGCTAAATGTTAAGATGTTCCAGGGGAATTGCCTGGGAGAAATTTTGTAGGGGTTCGGATTCTCTGGGATCTCAAAGGACAATTTTCCAAGGTAGAAATTCTTCATAGGGAATTTCTCCACGAGAGGAACTGTTCATTAGGGGAGGGAGGGGGGTATATCGTGAAAAATTTCAAAAGAGGACAAAATCTACGGCATACCTGGAAAAACAACCGGAAAGGAAATAAAAAGTCTTTTTTTTTCAAATGACAATACGCTAAGGAGAATCTTTCAGGCAGAACTGTCCGCAGGCAATTTATCGGATGGGAGAATTTTCATGATAGAATTGTCCTGGGGGAAATTTTCCGGCGGGGGAGGGGGTGGTTTACGCAGGATGAGCTTTCCATGGAGAAATTTTTGTGGGGAGGAGGGGGTTTTAAACACATTATTTTACAAGCCATCAGAAATTACTGAAAAAACAAGAGCTAAGAGCTCATATGGCACTTGTGACGAGGTCAGAAGAGCCAAGAACCAAGAGCTCATATGGCATGAGTTCTAGCAAAATTCTATGAAGCAATAGATTGCTTTAAAAGGAAAATCAGAGGCTTAATGCCGGTCGGGATCAAAAATAATAGCTCTGAGTCACGAGGTCCTTATAAATGTCAAAATCCATTAAGATCCGATCACCCACTCGCAAGTTAAAAATAACTCAATTTTTATAATTTTTCCTCTCCCTACAGCCCCACAGATGGTCGAATCAGGGAAAACGACTTTATCAAGTCAATTTGTGCAGCTCCCTGACACACCTACCAATTTTCATCGTCCTAGCACGTCCAGAAGCACCAAACTCGCCAAAGCACTGAATCCCATCCCTAACTTCCCCAAAGAGAGTGGATCCAGTCCGGTTACGTCCGTCACAAATCTACAACATTTATGAGCGTTTTCCAAGATTTCCAGTTTCCCCCTCCAACTCCCCCCAATCTCAACATATATGGTCGGGATTTGAAATAAGAGCTCTGAGACATGATTTCCTTCTAAATATCGGTACATTAAGATATCTAATAATTATCTAAGTAAATATCTAACATTAAGATTCGGTCACCCGTTCTTAAGTTAAAAATACCTCAATTTTTCTAATTTTCCCAATTTAATAACCCACAGCTCCCCCGAAGAAAACAGATCCGTTCCAATTATGTCAATCACGTATCTATAACTTGTGATTATTCTTCCCATCAAGTTTCATCCCGATCTCTCCACTCTAAGCTTTTCCCAAGAATTCCGGTTTCCAAGATTTCCGGTTTCCCCCTCCAATCCCCCCCAATGTCACTGGATCTGGTCGAGATTTAAAATGATAGTTCTAAAGCACAAGATCCTTCTAAATATCAAATTTCGTTAAGGTCTGATCACCCGTTGGTAAGTGACAAATACCTCATTTTTTCTAATTTTTCCTAATTACCCCCCCCCCTCAACTCCACCAAAGAGAGCGGATACGATCCGGTTATGTCAGTCACTTATCTTGGACTTGTGCTTATTCTTCCCGCCAAGTTTCATCATGATCTCTCCGCTTTAAGTGTTTTCCAAGATTTCAACCCCCCCCCCCAATGACACTGGATCCGTTTGGGATTTAAAATAAGAAATCTGAGTTACGAGGTCATTCTAAATATGAAATTTCATAAAGATCCGATCATTTCTTCGTAAGTAAAAAACACCTCATTTTTTTAATGTTTTAGAATTAACCCTTCTCCCCCAACTCCCCCAGAGAGAGCGGATCCGTTCCAGTTATTTCAATCACGTATCTAGGACTTGTGAATATTTTTCCCACCAAGTTTCATCCCGATCCCTCGGCTCTAAGCGTTTTCCCAGATTTCAGGCCCCCCAAACTCCCCGCAATGTCACCGGATACGGTCGGGATTTAATATAAGAGCTCTGAGACACGATTTCCTTCGAAACATCAAATTTCAATAAGATCCGATCAATCCTTCATAAGTTAAAAATACCTCATTTTTCTAATTTTTCAGAATTAACCCTCCCCCCCCAACTCTCCCAAAGAGAGCGGATCCGTTTCGGTTATGTCAATCACGTATCTTGGACTTGTGCTTATTTTTCCCACCAAGTTTCATCCTGGTCCCTCCACTCTAAGTGTTTTCCAAGATTTTAGGTTTCCCCACCCCAACTCCGCCCAATGTCATCTGATCTGGTCAGGAATTTAAAACAAGAGCTTTGAGACACGACTTCTTTCCCAACGTCAAATTTCATTAAGATTCGATCACCCGTTCGTAAGTTAAAAATACCTCCTTTCTTCTAATATTTTAAATTTAACCGTCCCCCCACTCCCCCTCAGATGGTCGAATCGGAGAAACGACAATTTCCAATTTAATATGGTCTGGTTCCTGATCCGCCTGCCAAATTTCATCGTCTTAGCTTACCTGAAAGTGTCTAAAGTAGCAAAACTGGGACAGACAGACCGACAGAATTTGCGATCGCTATATGACACTTGGTTAATACCAAGTTCCATATTAAGTCTCTCTTCTGAAAACAAGAAGCAAATTTAA
The DNA here is from genome assembly GCF_032884065.1 of Artemia franciscana. Taxonomy (NCBI): domain Eukaryota; kingdom Metazoa; phylum Arthropoda; class Branchiopoda; order Anostraca; family Artemiidae; genus Artemia; species Artemia franciscana. The sequence goes on along the minus strand of NC_088882.1, from coordinate 21,933,336 downwards.
AACTTAAAACGAACAGAAATTATTGTGTGTACGAAAGGGCTCTCCCCTCCTCAATACCTCACTCTTTACGCTACAGTTTAACTATTGTCCCAATTCCTTAGGAATAACCATGACAAATTTTACTTATGGGCCTGAACAATAGCATAGCTGGTGGAGGAGGACAAGAAGACAATGGTATCTGGGCACAGTATCTGCTTGGTTGTACATTTAGGTAAATACGTACTTTGTTTCTTTAATCCTCAGGTTTTTAAGGGTGTGTGTTTGTGTGTGTCGTTGCGTGTGTGTTTGTGGGGAGGGGTAAATAAGCGACACCGTCCCCTTGCGTTGAAGAACCTATACCCCTCGCTGCTGACGAAGCCTTGTAGATATTTACTTTTGGCTGTCTATTAATATTGCCTATTCCTGTGCTTAAACTCTGCAAAAGAAAGGTATTTAAAGATCATATTCCACAGAAAAATCTGCTAATTCCGTTATGGCAACCTTGTATAACAACCATTTTGTTAGGTAATTTCTTCTTTCTTTTCGCTACGCTTATCCTTTTTTGATGCAATTTCCAAGAAGTTGTCATCCACAACTTCACACAGACTTGCATAAAAGGCGGGGCACATGGTGGAGGCTTTGACTCTGAATAATCATGAGCGTCATATATATGTTCCACGATACTCCTACATATATACATAAAAATTATTGATTCTCGTGTAATTTGCCTGTTTTTCAACATTTTTTAAGATTACCCAACTCCAAATAAATTCCCTCCCTTAGCAGTTTTTTGCTTATGGGGCTGATTAATAGGGGCATGACTGAGGTGTTGGTGACAAGAGGTGCAATTGTCTTCGGGCACAGCACCTGTTGTGGGATCATTTAGGTGATACATGTTGTTTTAAATCCTTGGCCTGTTTACTACGGTGTTTAAACGCATTATCTCAGTATGCCAAAAAGCCTACCTAGCTCTCTGCTGATGAAGCCTAGTAAGTATTTTTTATTTTCAAACTATATGCTCAAATTTTTCTATAAGACAGTAAAACATAAAATGATTATGAGAATTGTTCGTGGGTTAGAAGGTAAACGAAGTTTTGCAGGTTGATCCCTTTCAGAAACCTCGTGATCTTAACCATTTTTCCCATCATTTTAAATATGCTATACATAACATGCCTATTACATGTTATTTTCTAATTTGAATATCTTCTCAGCGCTGAAAATGGACTTTAGCTTACGTGCCTGGTAAACCAGGATTTGTATCAATTTCATAAGTTGTCCACGCCTAAGAATTTGCTTGTCGATGGTTACTTCATGGCAGCCCTGAAAATCATTTTATAATGCCAAAAAGAAAGGCTTTGAACAAGGTGAACCAGGGGCCTTAGCTAAATTTTTAAAAGAAGGGCCTTGCAAAGTTACATGTTCAATGGAGGACCAATGATACCCGCTTAAGAAAATGTAGGAAAGGGGATTAATGACGTTTTTATTTTTTTTAATATCTAAGGGAACATTTTTTCTAGTGAAAATGCCAAAGGTATTTTCCAGATTTTAGGTAACGGCCCCCCCTCCTGCCTCAAACCCCACTAATTGGTGTCCCTGTAGAAGTCTGAAAACAGGATATTGCTGTAAATATTGCAAATTTAGCCCACAAGGACTTAGTACCCACGATCTTTACTTCCAGGAGGAGCTTAAAGGGAAGCCTTCTTCCTGCAAAATTGGTTTAAATGACACCTTGCTACATTTTCGTGTTTATCCTGGAAAAAATGAAATATTGTTGCCTAAAAATGCACTGGAAAAGGATGAGGTAAGCAGGAGTGCCAACTGACGGGGGAAGGTGATTGACCCTTATATTTTGATTAATATTTTTTTACATGTTTATGAAGAAACGATTCACCCTTCAAAATATACAAACACTTAAACATTCATGTGCCTCCTCCGAAACCCCAGGAAAGATGTGTGATTACAGAAGGTTTAGCTGCAACATAGGGTTAGCTCTTATTTTAACCCTTACTTACTTATGCCCTGCTGATGGATCAAGTTGGGGCCATCTCATTTAAACGTCGACGGAACAGCTGTTTGTAGGATGTGGTCATCTGCTTGCTTTAAAATTTGCACGAGGTTGGTCTGCCAAGATGGCGGCTACGATGCGCTCAACCTTTGAAAACAACTGGTGGGAGTTTCCATCTGGTACTTTTTCCATCTGGTGAACGTGCCTACGATACCTAAGGTTTTGTAGTCACAGTCGCACTCTGGAGTATTGTTATTTCCCGCTTCAGCAATTCTCAAAGTTGTTGGTTTGAGACTCCGTCGAGGCACGTTACAGCGAATCTGTCGAAGGTATTACATCTTGAATGCCAAGATTTTTCGCTCGTCCTTCAGTTTCATTGTCCACGTCCCGCAGGCGTAAAGAGCAACAAGAGTAGTTGAAAAATTGACTCAGTCTTGACTCTATGTACTCAAGTTTATTTACTTAAGGAATTCACTTACTTAAGAAATCGACTGTATTTGCTTAAGTTATATACTCAGTCGTTTTTTTCATTTTTCATTGTAATTGCTGAAATACTCCTTTTTGTAAAAACACAAATAAGAAAAATGAAAAAATTCACAGATTTTAACGTGCAGATATAAATTTAGCAGTAAATTTACAGCCAAGCAAACCAAATACAGCTGAATCCGATTGTTTCCTTTCAGCCCGCTGATAGATATCTTACACGACAAAACGAGTCCCCGCAAACCAATTTTTGTAATTTCAATCTGATTCCAATTACTTTGACCTGTCATTTCCCTTTGGGATATTCAACCTCTCTGAGTAATGAAATCCTATTTTTATGTTCAAAGGCTTCAAAACAAAAAAGAAAACATAATCAATTATCAGCAAGATCACAAATTTCATCACTAGACTAAGTATTCCATTATATGGAACGCACTACTTCTGTCGGCACTAAAAATTTCACTTTTTTGGCAGCTTTTAAAAATAGAGAAAAATACATTAGCCTAATATGATAATATTTTACTAGATATTTTTTACATATATTCTTGATATTTTGTTTTTTATTATTAATTTATTATTATTTTTCACCAAGTGGATGTATGGGGTGGGAGGTTAGTAAGTCAGAATCTTTATTTTAGTTCTGTTTTGAAAACACCCCTGGTGTTGGTTTCCAGGGAATGATGAAAATGGGGGGAGGGGATTCTGTCCAAACACAAAACATATTCCTTTAACCTAATAACTTAGACAAGGGCTATAAAACTGGTTGATTTTTGTGAGTAAATGTTAGTAAATCCGTCTTTGAATGTAAATAAAAGGTTTACCTTACTTGGACTCTGACCACGGCTTCTAATTGAGCCCTGAGGACTCAGAGTGGGATTATTGCAATCGTGATTCAATGAGTTTCTTTGCAAAACAACTATTGAGCTTCCACCACTTTTGCTTAAGAGATTACTAGGAACTCGATTATTCAGTAAAATTGATGGCGGACCACGGGAGTCGATGGATTTTTCTTCATCCGTTTCTAAATTTGAGCGTCTGAAATTAAATGTCAATTCTCTTTACTAGAAGTTAAAACATAATGGATTTATTCTTTTTACGACGAATGAATTTATTCATTGACAATAAAATTATTAAGAATACATCAACCATTGCAACACAATTGCAGCAACAAGTGAGAAAAAAAAGGAAAAATCAAGCTGCAACATTTGAGGGAGAAACAATCCGCCTCAAGACAAATAATAGCCAATAAAAATAGGTAATGATTCCATTCCTGTAATCAAGGCTTTCTTCTTCCATTATATGCTGCAATATTCTTTTTAGTTCACATTTCTCGAAAAAATCATAAACACATAGGAGGGAGATCCTTCTTTCAGATTTCATTAATTAAAACAGGAAAGATAAAGATCTGATGGAATATCTAGATCTCTCGTATTTAACACCTGAGAGTCTTAAATTTAATAGAGAATTTGCAAGGGTGCCACCTAGTTAAAATTCATAATAATGGTTTATCATAAAGATGATTGTTCAATGACTAAGATGAAGAAATATCATAACCCAGTTTCATTTCACTTTCCTGCCTCAGCTCAAGTTAAAAAAAAAAAAAAACTGTAGAAGAACTCATTTTCTGAGACATCTGGATGACTACGTAGCCTACGAATACTTTTCAAGATATAGATTTTTCACGGTGTCTGCAATTCTTATTTTACCAATATTGAAGATATTTTATGAGCAACCAAACAAAATTTAAATAAAGTTTATGACAATGTCTCTAGTAGACTCATAATGGTAAACTAAAAACGAGATTAGAAAGTCCCTTCGGAACACTTTACACTTCAATAAAGACTCTGAGGAAACAATTTAATAACATTAGTACAACAACAAACCTGTAGACCAAATTGAGTAAACCACGAACAAATGGTACTCTCAGTGTATGAACCAAAAAGAAGACCAAAACCTTTGGTCCACGGCATTACTACAGGCTCTTATAAATTGATTCTCATTGTGACTTATCTTCTAGCCTAGGTTGTTGTCCTAGTGAAGCAGGTAGGTAGGTAGGTAGGTGTGCGTTAATTTCATCAAAAAAATCTACTTACAATCAACAATATGCTGCTCAATTTAGGGATTTACATCATCCTCCAGTTCCAATTTAGGGATTTATATCATTCTCCAGTTCTTACATTTTCATGTAACCTTTGGCATAGTTGTTTGTGTCTCTTAGTGTTTCTTCCATGAAATCTATTGGTTACGAACTATCCCATAATTTTAAGGCATGTGTAGGAAGGTATTCAGTAGCTACTTCGGGGTCTAAAGGTAAATTTGGCCCTATGATGGTGGTTCAAAATCATCTTCAGGGGTTTTTGAGGGATGTGCTGCTGAATCGATTTTATGATAAAATTTTTAAGGTACTTTGAAGCTGAAGACATTACGGCAATTGATGGCTGGATCATCACTTACACTACATAAAGCTAAAGCAAAACATGAGTTTAAGTTTCGAGAGCAAGCGAAGTCCTATAAAAGGTCAAACCAATTTATTTGGATTTTGTGGATGTTGCAATGCAATTTGACAAAGCAAGCAGCGACCTCCAAATAAATCACCTTTGTTGGCTACTCTTTTCTCGACAAAGTGGAGGAATTCTACACTGAATAGAAACAAAATAGAAGGGTTTCAATAGCTTGTGATTAAAACTTGCGTAGTTTCCGGCATCTTTTTAGATTTACAATGGGTTGCACCACAGTTTCTTTCGTCGTAGATTGCAATTACGTTGTTCCTCTGACGTAAAATTTCCTTTCTTCTTCATTTAAATTTTTGAATCGTTCTGATCCTTGCTATTGCATGTCTTATAAAAACACAATTCTTTATTCTTCACTTTTATTTTTGACTCGTTCTGATACTTGCTTTTGCCTGTTTGCTAACCACAATTGTCGGTTCTTCACTTTCATCTTTGACACGGTCTGATTCCCGCTGTAGCTTGTAATTCTCACTGCTGCCTAGCTTACCTTCTAACCACATATTTTTTTTTATTCTCGGTGTCAATCATCTCCTCATTCTCACTTTCACGTGTCTGCTAACCACACAATTCTTTGCTCTTCGCCTTCATTTTTGAAACATTCTGATTCTCGCTTTAGCTTAGGAATTCTCGCTGCCGCTTGGTCTACTTTTTAACCAAATATTTCTTTGTTCTCAGTTTGGCTGATCTACTCATTATTACTTTTACGTGTCTGCTAACCACACACTTCTTTGTTCTTCACTTTCATTTTTAACACGTCATTATTTTCGCCGTTGCTTTTAAGTCTCACTTCCGCTTACCTTTTAACCACATAATCCTTTGTTCTTTATTTTAATTTTTGATTCGTTCTGGTCCTAGTTGTCGCATGTCTCGTAACCGCATTTCGTTTGTTCTTCACTTTTGTTTCTGACTCACTGTAATTTTCGTTACTGCTTATCTTTTACCCGCATATTTCTTTGTTTTTCAATTTTGTTTTTAAATCGCTGTAATTGCTACTTTCAGAAGCATTCTAACTATATTTTTCTTTTTTCTTCATTTTCGTTTATCATAATTTCAGACATTTCTTGAGAGCCCTTTGCCTTAGCTGCTCAGATTTGTCTTATTACATTTGATGGTCAAGATTGTTCCTTTTTCGCCCATGGATTCAAACTTCATAGGTCATCCACTTGCTTTTGTCTCATTTGATGGGCCAGTTTGTTCATTTTTAGCAATTGTTAATTTACCTTGTTGTCTGCTAGGAATTATTAAACTGTTTAAAACATCTTGTTTGTTCTCCACTTTCATTTTTGATTGTTATGATCTTCATTGTCGTATGTCTTGCAATTTTTATTCTGCACCTATTGACTCTATACTTCATTTTTGTTTTTGAGTCGTTGCAATTTTTTCTGCCACATAGCTTGGATTGTTCTTGTCACATTTGAAGGTTTTAATTGTTCATTTTCGTTCGTTATGATTTTAGATTTCTCGGGTAGTCCTTTTGATCATGTCCCATTTGATGGTCCAGTTTGTTAGTTTGCAAAAACTGTTAATTCATGTTTATTTTCTTCTAGGTATTATGAAACTGCTTAAAATATCTTTTGTAAATTGACTAGTTACACTTGGTATTTTATACAGAGCTATGTTTCTTATGTAATTTTGGATACGTTATAGATAACTAGCAGTTGGGGTGGCGCTTTGCGCCACTCCAACATCTAGCTGGTGGGGGCTCTTCGTGCCCCCCCAAGCCCCCCGCGCGCATAAGTCGTTACGCGCCACATTAGTTACGCGCCATTGTAGTTGTGTCCCTGTGTCCCACCTGTGAATATAGAAAGATATATATATATATATATATATATATATATATATATATATATATATATATATATGTTTTTAACTACGTAAAACTTGCGAATATACAACATTCTTCGATGTCCCATTGTCTGTTCATATAAATTGATTGTCAGGTTTACCGACTCTTGAACATACAACATAAAATTGTCCATGGGAAAAACAATCAGTATTGAGATCTATACATGATTATTCTAATGATTGCCCTTGAGCTTTGTTGATGGTGATTGCTAATCGAACATTCCCTGTGTCCCCGTCGTCATTTATATATCTCCCTGTGCCCCCGGCACCCCCCTTGTAGTTGTGTCCCTGTGTCCCGGTCGTCATTTATATTCCCAGTATCCCGGTCGTCATTTGTGTCCCAGTGTCCCAGTCTGTAATTTCTCTTTGAGCGTCCCGGTCGTCATTTATATTCCCTGTTTCCCGGTGTCCCGGTCGTCATTTGTGTACCGGTGTCCCGGTCTGTAATTTATCTTTGAGTGTCCCGGTCGTCATTTATATCTCCCGGTCGTTATTTGTGTCCCAGTGTCCCAGTCTGTAATTTCTCTTTGAGTGTCCCGGTCGTCATTTATATTCCCTGTGTCCCGGTTTTTAGTTTTCTTTTTCTCCTTTATTTTTCAGTTTTCTTCCTTTTTTTCTTTTTTTTTTCTTTTTCAGTTTTTTAGTTTTTCATTAGTTTTTAGTTTTTTTTCTTTTTAGTTTTTTTTAGTTTTTACCTTTTTTTTAGTTTTTTAGTTTTTTTTCTTTTTTAGTTTTTAGTTTTTTACCTTTTTTAATTTTTTTTTTATTTTTTTAGCTTTTTTAGTTTTTTTAGTATTTTCTTTTTAGTTTTTTTGTAGTTTTTACCTTTTTTAGTTTTTTTTTCTTCTTTTGTATTAATGCTAAAGCCAAGGTTCGAACCTGGAACCTCTCGGACCTGGAACCTGGAACATAAGGCTTTACCAACTCAGCTACTTCGGCTTAAATACATTCGTTTTTGAATTGGTATATGATGCTAAAGCCAAGGTTCGAACCTGGAGCCTCCTGGAACCTGGAACATAACGCTTTACCAACTCAGCTACTTCGGCTTGAATACATTCGTTTTTGAATAAGTATATGATGAAATATTTCAGACGTCACTCGACAGATAGACAGACAGACAGACAGACAGACAGACAGACAACTTATTTTTATATATATAGATAAAGCGATGTGACTGCTCCTGGGGCAGAAATAACGTATCTATAGCTTTAGAAAGCAGCCGGAAACGGAGTCGATAACCTACTACTTTGACGTCATTCGTAGTAACAATATCTTAATGCGTGCTGTATTGGGCTGTTAGTAGGAAAAGTAGAACTATTCTGAAATTCTTTCAATTCAATAAATTTAATGTTGCTGTGTTCAAACTAAAAAAAACAACATGTAATAACAAAAAGTGAAGTTTTCATTTGTTAAATATCTACTTTTAGGTTTTACGAACCATGTTAAGGTTTTCACTCTATTTCATTTAATTTTTTCAGATAAATACAACTTTTCGGTTATTATTTTTTAAGTAATAGATTGAGAACTATAGGATCATGTTACTTTTCGTGGGTCTAATGGGTATAGTCATTTTGCAAACAGAAAGCTCATATTTTCTTCAAACAACTTTTCGAAACTTTTACGAAATATCTAATGTCCAACAAGTGAAATTTCTTTTATAATCTGCGCGTACATAAAATGTTAATACTAAGTCATTTGATTCACCTAAAAAGATTGTTTCACATACTTGAGAGCCGCTAGAAGCGACATTTCGGTCACATTTTACTCTGGTTCATTTAGGAGTCTGGGTCACTCGGGGATATAAGATGGAAAAGAGGTTCAGTCCTCTGATAAATATTACATCGTGAAGAGGGGATAGGAGCAGGTACCAACGTTTTAAGAGCAACAAAGGTCAATTATATAAATAATTTAATTTCAGGATCATTTTTATTTCTAAATCCTTGAAGTGCCCGCAGGGAGTAAATATGGCCCAAGTAGGAGAAATTTTATTTAAAGGACACGAATTCAAAGAAAGTTATTTGTTATACACAGACAAATCGATCAAGCTAAAAATCACCTACACAACGTTAGGTGAAAGACTTAACTTCCTCGGGCTTGGTCTTATGACAGAACTAGCTGGACTAACACTGGCACGGCGAATAGCAGGGCGCAAACTTTTGACGTTTCCAGGAGGAGACCTACAGCTGTAAGCGCGGACTAAACAGCCACGAGCCTGGAAAGAGAGAAATGTTTATTGATGAATTCAAAACTTCACCTAAGAACTCAATTGAAGTGAAATTCAATATAGTAAATTTCAACCGAGTAATATTTAACCTATGAATAATTCGAACAGGACCATTTTTCCAGAATTCAACTGAAGCTAAATGTAAACCGTAAAAATTCAGCCTTGCAAATCAGAACAGCAGAAATAAACTTAAATAGAACTCAACTCGTACAAAATATTCCGTAATTCCAAACCCAAACTCCATAGAATTCAGCCTAAGCAAAACTGAACACAGTAAAACACAGTCCATGCAAAACCTAACCCATGCTAAATTTTATCGGGCAAAACTAAACTTAAAGAAAAACTCAACACACGAAAAAAAACATAATTAATATTTCAAACTCTGAACTAAGCTATGCAACACACAATTAACTATATCCTAAGTCCAATTATATATGGAATTTTAAGGGTCTAGCTTCATATTCTTTTTTTTTATGGCCGCAGTTGACAGTACACTTCCAAGCAAGTAGTCCTCTTGCGAAATAATGCAAGTTAAAAGTGGATTAGAGCCATTGTGCCTCTATATACTTTTAATAAGCAATAACGATCCAATTAAAAACTGAACGATTAAAGAAATAAAACAGAAACAATTTTCACTAGTCTATTCCAAAAGCAATCTGAAGCCTTACCTGTTTCACTAAGAGGTTTTAAATTAAGGGATACCTTCGAACCATAATAGTAGGCCAACATAACTATGACTGAGTTGAGGCAACTGTTCTAGTTTAGTAAAAATAAACACCTCATTTCTTATTTAATAAGCATTCCCTTTTCCTGTAACAAACCTGAAAGTGTGCACAATAAGTAATATTGTAGTATTAGGAATCAAAGTTTAGTTAATCGAAAAACTATCCGTCTCTTTCCAACTGGAAATTTATATTCTTACCTCTAAGGTTTTGTAAGAAGCACCGCAACTGTCTGAAGCAGTTTTTCCAGGACTTGAGTTACGAGATCTCTCTGGGCTTGACACACAGTTCCGCATGTCTACAGTACTTCCTCTACACGAACTAGAATGAAAAGATATCGTTGTTTAACTTCAAAGGGACGGACAGTTATTTCCAACGGTTCGTGGAAAACAAAGTAAAAGGCTAAAAACAGAATGAAATTTACTCTGACTTTGATTTTTTGACACGAAAGTCAAATTCTAATTCACAAAAAAAGGAATAAAGTTCACATCTTCCCACAAAAGATACATAATTCCTTTTTGAGCATCGGCTGTTTAATATTTAATGACGGTGTATTTAATGATTCTTCTTTCTGATAGATTAATTAAAGAAAAAAAACTTTCCACAAAAAATTTTCCAGAGAAAATTAAAGAGCACTGTTAAGCCATAAATGAGCAGAAATGAAGTCAAACAATTTTTCAAGCGTAGGACTATTAAACAATTACCATCAATAAATAAATGGAACTTAAAACGAACAGAAATTACAATAAATGACCGAACCAAACTCAAAACGAGCAAAAATTACCATGAATAGGACTGATGACCCCTAACTCTTCTCAAAAACAGAACATAATTTGTACTTTACCGAAAAAAAAACACAAATGATCATGGATTACCAGTTTAATATACATACAGACATTTGTTCCTAAAAATTGTAATAATTATTAATTTATTCGAGTAAAAAAGGAAACATTTGAAATGTGTTTTGTTTTCAGTAAACTGCAAATTATGTTCTTGTCTTGAGAAGGGATGGGAATTGTCATTCTTACTCAAGCTAAGTTTTGCTCGTTTTGAATTTGAGTTGGTCATTTATTGTAATTTCTCTTTGTTTTGAGTTTCATTTATTTATTGATAGTGATATTTGGTAGTTTTACGCTTGGAAGATTACTTGACTTTATTTCCGCTCATTTATGGCTTTATGGAGCTCTTTACTTTTAATTAAAAAACTTGTTTTTCGAAAAAATTAAATTAATTTATGTTTGTTTTTTGTTAACACAGAGTTTTCCATGGAAAGAAATAATAAAACTTTATATCTTTTGTTTGTTTTTTTTTCCTATAAGACTCCAAAGTTTCACTTGCTATTTGTAAGTTTGAGAAATGTTTTCAACAATTTTTAAACCTGACACAAATAGTATTCTTTTATTTAATTTCATACCTCCTCAATTTGACCTTTAAAATAAAGATTAATATCATTTCAGAAAAATCCTATCCATAATCTTTGACAACCTGGAAACACTTACGCTCAGTTGATTTATTTTAATTGTAAGAGCAGAAGAAGTAATAGTATTAGCCCCGTAAGTTCCAACTGATAAGTCGTTCTCGATAAATTGCTAAGGTTTCTTACAGAAAACCACACCCACAGTTTCTTTTCATTTAGATTTAAAACAACGTTTAGTTTTAAAGCAAAATGGGCAAATTCCAAAATTGTGGGGCGTTGACAAAACAAATATCCCTAGAGAAATAGTTGCTGTACCGTTCTTCTAGGCTAAATAGAATTACTGCGTCAAAATTTTGACTATGTGAGTTTGGAAAATGAGTGGGCTTGGGAAAACGTCTGCTTGCCCTCCAATCTCTCTTTACCCTCAAAAATGGCACTAGAACTCTAATTTTAAACCGAAATTAGATCTTTTAAAAGTTTCAATGATATTTCTCTGGAAGGCACACCTGAATGCCCTTTGTCTTTCTGGAAATTAAAAGTCAAACATACACACCTTTCCCAATAATATATACTATATGTAATCAGTGAATGAAATGTCTAACTTGCAGCTCTTGCCCTTGGGGCTGTGAGGGGTTGACATCTCCAAAAGCCATGATTAATGGACCTTTAACAGTGCTGGAGAAAATTATTTTTATTGAATGTTTGTTTTGAAAAATGATGGGCATAGGGGAGGGTATGGGGCTGGTTGCCCACAATTCACTTTTTACTCTTACAAAGAACGCCAGAACTTGCAAGTTCAACTGAATAAGCCCTATGTAAAATCCATCCCACCAATCATTCAATAAAATTTTGTATTCTCTCAAGCCATGACTTTCAACCCTTCCCCAGAGAATTGGTGGGTCGTCTAAATCTTTTGATTATTCCATAAAAAAATGGCTATTTCACAATTTCCATCAGATACGTTTTAGTAAAAGAGGACGTAAAGAAGGGGGGGGGACTAGTTGGCTTCTATAACTTTTGACTCTTAAAAGGGAGCTAGAGCTTTGAGCTTTCAATTTCCAACTGAATGAACCTCATTTAAAGCTTATACTACCACGCCTTCCGTAAAAACCCTATATGCCTTCGGGGCATAGCTTAAAACCATTACTGCCAGGTTCTGAGGGGTTGCTTTGACCCCGAAGGCCTTATTGTATGATGTTTAGACTATTTTGAACCTAAAGACTATCTAAACTTTCTATCGTATGCATTTGGGGAAAAGAAACGTGGCAGGAGCAAGTTCCCCTCCTATCACTTCTGACTTTTAAAAAGAACACTAGGACTTCTGATTTCTAAATGAATATGCCACTTCCAATGTTCATGCTCATATATGACTATGTGAATATTTTGGCCAGAAAAATTTGGGAAAAAGAGTGTGGGGGGGTGGTTTCCATCTGATTACTCTTGACTTTTAAAAAGGGAGCTAGAATTTTTAATTTTATACTGAATGAGCATTCTCTGAAGTCTATACGACCACATTTTCCAGAAAAACATTAAATATTAACAATAGGCAAATAGTATAGCTTACAACCCTTGCCCTGACGGCCGAGGGGCGAGGGGTTTCATCCCCAAAAACATAATTACCAGACCTTTCGAATATGCTAAGCAAAATGGCAATCTCAGAATTTTGATTGGATGTGTTTAAGAAAATGATGGGTGGGAGGGAGGCTGGTCACCCTCCAATAATTCTCAACTATTAAAAGGGGCACTAAAACTTCTCATTTCCAATTCCTTGATCCCCCTCCGAAAGTTATATGACCAACCGGATAAGTAATTCGGTTTGACGTAATTCGGATAAGAGTGTCAATGCAGACAGCCAGAAAACGAATGCAGAGAATTCCCAGTCTCTTGTTGATGAAAACCGGGACAAGTTGTACAATTTGCCGTTTTGGGGCCTTAATGATGTCCCCTTGAATGAAGCTGCATTTCGGGTTTCCGAGGTGATTGTAGATGGTTTGTCACTCCCAACTGACAAGTTGCCACCATTCACTGTGATTCACTGTTCTAAGAATTTTGTTAAAATTAGCGTGGACAGTGTCCAGGCGCGTTTCTTGATTCTAAGCAACGCAAAAACATTAGAAGGGAAAGAGTTCGGTGTAAGTCTGTTTTTATTAGTGACGATGTTACATCGCGTGTACAGGTTTTGCGTAAAGAATTACTTGTATTACGTAAGCGTTTGGTGGATAAAGGTGTGGAATGCTGGGTACCGCCTACCCTGCCAACCAGCATCTCTGTTAAAAAGGACAGCCGTGTTCTTAAAGTGCCTTGGTACAATGCTAAGAGTTTGTTGGATTCTTAAATTTTCTTAAATTTTGTTTGCTGCTGTTAAATTTAGTGAGTGTTTATTTGTCATTAAAAAAAAAACATTAAAAACAAAAAATCAATAAAAAAAAATAAATAAAAAAATAAAACTTGCTATTTTGTCGCGATAATTATGGTTGTGTGATTATGTAACTTACAGGCCGTTGTATTTGGTGACTTGTATACGGATTCGTTACGGGCAAATCAAATACGGCCTGTTTCTTTTTTTGTTTTGTTTTTTTCTGAGATGGAAAGTTTAATTTTTTGTTGTTTGTTATATTCTATTTTGTTCTTGTTCAGTTGTTTTTTTTTATTCTTTTTGGTTTTTGATTTGTTGTGGAGACGAGGCCATATTACTTTGTTGTAAAACTGTATGAATATAGTTGATGGTGATCGTTGCGCCCCGGGCAACAGCCGTCTAAAAAATTTGGAAGCTTCAATTGTGGACTTCGGTAGTATGTTTATGGAGCAGCTCCACCGGAATTATAATATTGGGATTGCTGGTCAATATGTTTCTTGTAATTTGAGGTACCTATTTAAAGATGGTTTGAGGTCCGGGTATAGCGGTGGTGATTCTGAAGATCTCAGAATTTTCCGCCTTAACTACCAGGGTTTGAATACATCTTTTAATTTTTTAGCGAGTTATGTGAACTTTTCATTTTTCAGGTTATTGGTCTCACAGAAACATGGCTAAATGAGCATAACTCTGCTCTTTTGGATATTCCAGGGTATACATTTTATCATGCGAATCGTCAACTGCGAAAACATGGAGGAATTGGAGCTTATATACGGAGCGATATCGAGGTTTTGGTAAGAAGTGATCTAGTGCTGTATCACGAGATGTTATTTGAGCCAGTTATCCTTCAGCTTAGGCTTAAGCCAAAATATGTTTATGTTGTTGTTCTTTATAGACCACCATCTGTGTCTATACCGGCCTTTATGGATATTTTGGAGGAATAGTTGGATAAACTACCTAACGGTTCGCACCCATTCTTCATGCTTGGGGACTTTAATATTGACCTTAACGATATGAATTCGAATACTCCTATGGAATTCCTACAGCTTTACATGTCATATAGTTTATTTCCCACTATTAATATTTGTACTCGTGTTACCACTTTAACGGCAAAGCTACTTGATAATATTTTTTCTAATTCAAAATTTTCAGATCCAGGAGTTATTGTTACTGATGTTTCTGACCATTTTGGGATTTCGGCAAGTTTTAAAGTTTGTTTCCCGAGGCAGCAAGGTCTTAGATTGAAAACGAGTATGTTACCTGTGCTCAACCAGAGTAACCTAGAAAAGTTTAAACAAGAGATCTCTAATGTTAATTGGAATAATGTAGTTGAAAATCTAGATGATATAAATATAACTTTTCAGAGATTTTATGATACACTGATCTCTATTTTGAGAAAAAATTGTATAATGAATCGGACAAGGTCAAAGAAAAAAATACCCAAAAAGCCGTGGTTGTCATCTAGTCATCTGCGGTGCATAAATAAGAAAGAGCAGTTATATAGAGATTCAATAAGGAATGAAAATGATCCAGTTTGCACTAGAATTTACAAAATTATAGAAATACTCTTAATAAACTTTTGAGAAACACGAAGAAAAAAAATTTTGAGTGTAAATTTAAAGATGCTTGTGGTAACCCAGCTAAAACATGGAAAATTATTAAAAGTGTTAAATCTTCAACAGATCCGGTTCTGCCTGATGAAGTTACTACAAGTGATGGGTTAAAATCGAATGAGCCTGAGGTAATATGTGTATGAAGTAACATGTAATATGAAGTAATAATGTCGCTTTCGGAACATTTTGCAACTGTTGGGGCTTCATTTTTTCGTAGTACAGTAGCCTCTGATAATGATCCTCCGATTGAGACTTTTATGGGTACTTCTGTTGATGTATCAATTTAAAGACCTGTCACTCATGATGGAATTCGTAAGATCATCTTTGAGATGAAAAGTTCTTCGGCTGGGAGTGATTCCATTAACCTTCTTGTTTTAAAAACAGCGTTTCCAAGCATTTCAAATATATTTACGTCCCTTATTAATGCTTGTTTTAAGCAAGGGAAGTTCCCCAATTGTCTTAAAATCGAAAGAATAACTCCTGTGTTTAAGTGTGGTAACAAGAATGATTTGGGGAATTTTAGATCATTTTCATTATTACCTGTTGTTTCACGATTTTTAGAAAAATGTATTAATATGCGAATCTGTGAACATTCGAAACGTCATAAACTTCTACATCCAAATCAGTTTGGTTTCAGGAAGGGTAGAACAACATGAATGGCGATTTCATTTATTACTACTATAATTGATGATGCTCTTGATATTAAGCTTAGGGTAGCTGGTATATTTTTGGACTTAATTAAGGCGTTTGACACTGTTGACCATCGATTATTATTAAAAAAATATGCATTTTATGGATTAAGGGGTGCTACATTGGGTTTGCTTTGCAGTTATCTTCAAAATAGACAGCAGTGTGTCAATTTACAAGGTTTTTCGTCTAGTAAAAATTTTGTTAATTGGGGAGTTCTCCAAGGATCCGCACTGGGTCCGTACTCTGTTTTTAATTTTTATTAATGATCTACCGCATGTTGTGAAAGCTCTACCCAGAATTGGCGACTTTGTTGACAACGGTCTCAGTAAGACCCCGGTTACTATGCCCTTATTTGGTGATGATACAACCTTAGTGTGTGTTGCCCCTACGAAACAACTGCTAATGTCAACGATAAATGCAGCAATGAGAAAGATATGTACATGGCTTAAAATAAAACACCTTGACCTGAATAAGATAAGTCAAATTTTGTTATTTTCTCTCGGTCTCCGAATTTTTACCCTTGATTTACGGGAATGATTTCGGAGCGGAGAATTATTAAACGAACAAGGTTCACCAAGTACCTCGGAATCAATTTTGATGAGACCCTATCATTTAAAGATCATGTGAGTTGAGTTTCAAAAATATTGTCACGTAACTTAGGTATCATGCGCAAATTAAAACATATTTTCACCCCAAATGTTCTACGATTGTTATACTTTTCCCTGATTCACCCCTGCATTTTGTATTGCCCGTCGATTTGGCTTGGTACTTTCCCTTCGATAATTCGTCCAATCCGTGTGATCCAGAATAATGCTATCCGAATTTTTTGCGGTGTTGGGAACCAGGAGTCTACGAGATCTGTGTATAGAGAATTAAATGTAATGCCTGCAGCTGGATTACGTGATTTTTACACGTTGATTTTTTTTATATATAAGTATTACAGTGAGAGCCTTCCTGATTGTTTTGAAGGAATATTCTGTGAGAGGTCTGATATTCATCACCACGTTACTCGGATCCGAGGAAATACTGAGGTTCCTCCATTAGTTTCAAGTAGGTCTTCTTTTTCACTTAGTTACAGAGCTTCAAAACTTTGGAATAAACTGAGTATAGATATTAAGGAAATAGGTAGCCTTGGCCAGGTTAAGTCTGATTTACGTGTGAAGCTGCTCGGTAGGTATACATTTGAAAAAGATTAAATAAAATAACTTTTTCATCGGTTATTTATTCGTAATATTTATGTAATTTTTTGTTTGTTATTTTTTCTTGTCTTGGGGTCACGCAACGTAAAGTATTGTTTATGTTTTTTATGGTTGTTGGTTTCAGTGTATGGTCTCATTCTCCACATTCTCCATATTCTCTCATTCTCCATATTTTCTTTTTTTCCTTGAGCCTCGCAAGCTTCGCTTGCGTTGTGCTTTTAATTAAGAAATATTTATTTCTAATAAAATTGTTCTACTACTACTACTACTACTAACCTTTCCATACAAAATTCTTATACCCTAGTGCTTAAATTACAGCCCTTTCCTGTAGGGACGGCAGTTGTAGTCTTCAAAGACATAATTACTGGAATTTTCAACAACGCGGATCAAAATTTTCAACAACGCTGAACAACACTGATACATATTGCAAGCGACAACAATATATATTAATTTAAAACACCATTCAGACGCTTTCTTTGTGGTCCATTAATGTCGGTCAAAACAATACCTTTAATAAAAATAATTCAGAATCGTAATCAAATGTTTTTGGAAATCCTGAAAAAAAATCAACTATTGCCAGACTTTTTTGCAAGAGTCCAATGATACAACAAAAGCTATTAAACCAGACCTGAAATTCCTACTGGGACTTGATGTGATTAACATTATTGAGCCAAACTCTTTGTGGATTATTGATGACTTAGCTGAATCCATTGAGCAATGGCCTCAGGAGATACTACAATCATTTACTGCCCGCTCATATCATGAAAAAATTTCCGTAACCCTAGTTCTAGATAATCTCTTTCATCACAGCAAATGTATGAGAACACTTGTTTTGAATCGTACCTACTATATCATATACAGGGTTGTTCGTGATTCCACTTCTCTAGTAACTCTCAATAAACAAATATATCCCAGTGTTCCTAAATTTCTACTTTCAGCATATAGTCAGGCCACAAATAAACCCTATGATTAAGTTCTATTTAATCTCAATCAGAATACACCCTAGGATTTACCTGTAGTCAAAGATATTTTTGACAATGAAATTATCATAAATTTCCCAGTAAACAGTAAAAATGGTCATTAGTTACCATCATGACACTGAAGAAATTACATGAAAATAGAAATTTATTTTCCGTTCTAAGCAGTTAAAACCGGTACTTAGGAAAACCATACCCAAACATGGCATTGATAACGAAATCATTAATGTCTTTTCTGAACTTTGCTTAAATTTAACCGAGGGCAATGTTCAATAACCAAAAGTAGTTAAGCAAAAGACAAAGCAACATCGTTCCATTGTACGTGCCCAAGCAAAAAGCAACAACATAGGAAAAGATTTATAATCTAAAAGAAAAGGCATTCTTCAAGCGGGTGGTACCTTTTTCACAGTTTTACTGCCAATAATTGGAGGACCTGTGAACAATTTTCTCTGGAAAAATGGCTAAACCCTACAAATTGACGCCAATAGAACTGGTCCTTTCACTAATGGAACACTTTGAGGACAATTTCAATAAATTAATTAATAATGAGAATATTGCCGATGATAAAAAAAAACTGCTTCTGTTGCACTTTGACGAGTGGATAGGCATAAACCCTATCACGTGAGACCAGTCAATGTAAGCGTCATTGACAAAAAGGAAATGCCTATCCAAGCTTCTGGAACAGTAGCAACAACACAACCCAAGAAGGGAGATTCAATATTGTTTAATGTTTTGTCAAGTGTTGGGAATCTGCTATCACACTCATATCGTGAACAAATTTTAAGGGTCTCGACATATCTCATGGAAAGGAAACAAATTCAAGTTGATAGTAAAGGGAAAAGAATTATTACCCAGGGGAAAAGCTATAATCTACTTGATTTAATGTGTATACATTAAACTTCCCGAAAAGTCTTATTATCAATCAGCGAATTCCAGAGAAATTAATGGAAAATAGTAGTAGTAGTATAACATTAAAAGAAGAATAAGAAGATTTTAGATCAATCTTCAATCAATCAATCAATCTTCAACTGCTTCTGCTGCACTTTGACGAGTGGATAGGCATAAACCCTATCATGTGAGACCAGTCAATATAAGCGTCATTGACAAAAAGGAAATGCCTATCCAAGCATAATCAATCAATCTTCACGGTCATCACCACCCGCTAGCATACAAAAGAGTAGCGGACACTACACTACGTGTTTGTGTTCAATTAAATAAAAAAACTAGTTTTTTTAACTGAAAGTAAGGAGCGACATTAAAACTTAAAACGAACAGAAATTACTCCGCATATGAAATGGGTTGTCCCCTCCGCAATCCCTCGCTCTTTACGCTAAAGCTTTTAATTGTTTTAAAAAGTAGAATTGTGGCAAAGAGTCAAACTTTAGCGTAAAGAGCGAGGGATTGCGGAGGGGACAACCCATTTCATATACGGAGTAAAATCTGTTCGTTTTAAGTTTTAATGTCGCTCCTTACTTTCAGTTAAAAAAACTAGTTTTTTTTTCATTTAATTTCTGAACGTTTTTGAATTAATGCATGTTTGATTTTGGCTCTCCGCACATAAATTATTGAAATGAAATTTGTATATTATTTTTTTTTTTGCTAAATGGCTTTCTCTTAGTTTTGATCAGACGATTTTGAGAAATAAGGGGTGGGGAAGTAGACCTAGCTGCCCTCCAATTTTTCGGTTACTTAAAAAGGCTACTAGAACCTTTAATTTTTAACGAACGTTTTTATTAGTAAAAAATATGCGTAACTTAAGAATTAACTTACGTAACAAACTTTTATATTCTTATATTTTTATTATGTGTACGAGGGGGCTTGTACCCTCGTTAATACCTCGCTCTTTACACTAAATCGTAAGTTTTGTCCCAATTCTTTAAGAATGACCCCTGAATCAAAAAGGCCGTAGAATAAATAATTGAAATTACTAAAAATACTTTAGCATAAAGAGCAAAATATTTATCTCCTCCTAAATACCTCGCTCTTTATGCTAAAGTATTTTTATAACCCCTCATATGCGTAATGATCTCTGTTCGTTTTAAATTTCAATGCTATTCCTTACTTTCAATTGAAAAAACGTTTTCATGTTTATTTTTTCATTTTTTTTTATAGTAATGCTAGAAAATCCTGCGCCCTTCTCATTGAATTTTTCTTCCTCCATGACACATTCCTCTAAGGAAATATCCTCCCACATAGCCCCCTCCCATCAACCCCACCCCCAAACCAAAAAAATCCTGGTCAAAGTTTGTAACTTGCAGCCCCTCCCCCAGGGATTGTGGGGGAGTAAGTCATTCCCAAGGACATAGTTATTATGGTTTTCGACTATGCGGAACAAAATGGCTATCTCAAAATTTTAATCCGTTGACTTTTGGAAAAAAATTAGAGTGGGAGGGGGCCTAGGTGCCCTCCAATTTTTTGATCACTTAAAATGGGCACTAGGATGTTTCATTTCCGTAAGAATGAGCCCTCTTGCGACACTCTAGGACCACTTGGTCGATACGATGACCCCTGGGAAAAAGAAAAAAAAACAAATAAACACGCACCCGTGATTTGTCTTCCGGCAGAAAATACGAAATTCCACATTTTTTTAGATAGGAGCTTGAAATTTTCGCTATAGGGTTCTCTGATACGCCGAATGCGATGGTGTGATTTTCGTTAAGATTCTATGACTTTTAGGGGATGTTTCACCCTATTTTCCAAAATAAGGCAAATTTTCTCAGGCTCGTAAGTTTTGATGAAAAAGACTAAATTAATTGAAACTTATATATTTAGAATCAGCGTAAGAATTCGATTCTTTTGATGTGTCTTTTAGCATCAAAATTCCGTCTTTTGGAGTTCTGTTTACTATTGAGCCGGGTCGCTCCTTACTACAATTCGTTACCACGAACTGTTTGAAATGGTTGAATGTTTGAGAAGTAGGAAGTCTAAGCTACCCCACCACACTTATTCAAGTCACTAGACTTCAAAAAGGGCTAGCGACAGAGTATCTACAAATCAAACCAAGATACTACAACAAAATCATTGGGTTCATGGTAATTATTATCGAAAAACTAGAGCCTTTTCCCACTGAATACAATGCAAGCAGATCTTTTGAATGTAGCTGATATTCAAAGATGTCGAAATACACCCTACAAATATATTCTACTTGCAATCAGTGTCTTTAGTCGCTATGCATATGCTATTCCACTGCGGACAAAGAGAGGTGTTGAAGTTACAGAGGTGTTGAAGTTCCTAAAGCTATAGAAAATATTTTTGACCAAGATTGTTATGGAAGAATTAAACGGATCAAGGTAGTGAATTTGTTAATCCTCATGTAGAGAAGGTGTTGATCAAATATAATACAATGCTCAATCATAGTCATAGTCCTTTAAAGGCTGCATTGGCCGAACGATCAATATGAACTATCTGACTTTTAATTTCAAGATATTGTACGCTGAAAAATACGGCAGCTTTTATTCAAGATTTATATAATACCATGTAAATTGATAATTAACACCCCAATCGATCTCTGTCCAATGTTAGCCCCCAGGAAGTTCATCGAGGAGATCATGATACACTTGAGACTCTTCTTAAACAATATTCCAGTGAAAAGGTTGTGAAGAAGAAGAAAAAATTCAATGTTGGTGATACAGACAGAATTAATAGAACTACTAACATTTTTGAAAACAAGAATTACTTATAGTCCAATGAACTTTTTAAAGTGTCAAAAATTCTAGACCTTAAGCCTGTAATATATAGTCTATGAGACACCAAAGATAAAAATACTTTTAGTGGTTCTTATGGATATGAACTTCAAAAAGGCAACAATAATAGGGAAATCTATCAAATTGAAAATGTATTAAAGAGTCGTACACAAAGGGCAAGAGACAGTTGCTTGTTCATTGGCTAGAGTATAGCTATGAGCTTGATTCTTGGGTAGCAGTTGAAGACATATAAAATACTCAATGATTTCTATGTGACATTCATATCCAGTGTCTCTGATCCACTCTACAATGATTTGAACAAAAAAGCGATTTTTGGACAAAACTCTCTCCTACGATCAAATTTGATGGCAAATATGAAGTTTCTCTGGTAGATTTTAGTCCCAAAATTACATATGACATCCTGAGAAAAGATCGTACATATGACATAAAAGTTAGACTACACGATTGGCCACTCATTATCTAAGAATTGATAGAATCAATGAACTCGGGTGAATATCTCTTCATCACATTACCATACAAGAAATTCGGTAGTATGAATGATTTGTGTCGTTATCAAAAGAAGAATCTCTGCCCATAAAAATGGTGCCTTTTACTTCAACTATTCAATCGAACAGGTCAAGATCTACACTAGTTTTCCCATTGACAACGAGAAGGTCATTCTGAACAATAATCTGAGCGATGTTCTTGGTTAAGGACAAAATATAGTCAATGATAGAAGTGCTGGAAGCACCAGTGGCATGGATCGTGCCATTTTCACCGACTATCCACTTGATTTCTCCTTGGACAGTTGTATATTTCCTTATGGTTCATTCATATAAGCATCGAGAGTTGGCATTATCGACTATCCCCTCCTACGCGTTCTTGAATAAAAAACCGGTCAAGATCATATTCATCATTACAATATAAAGCATCTTCAATATATTCCTGTAAACACGTGTTATTTGGAACTTTGCCAGTTAACATTAAGAAGTGATTTAGGTGATGTTATACAAATAACAAAAAGTTTGCCCTTGATTGCATGCCATTTTTGGCCTATTCAATAGCAAGATGTTTAATAGAAAAATTACATTCATTTGTCCTGACACTGATTGCTATGTTGCAACTCCTGCTTCAAGACAGAGGGATCATAGACTGGACTATTAAAAAGGGAATTCATCAATGTTGGGCTATGGGCTTGGCAGCTGGTTTGCTAAGTTATTTGGCTCTGCAATACTCTTGGCATTACTGTGTGACATAATTTTTTTTATCATGATGTAGTTTTTCGTCTCCTAGACTTGAATTAATAAGAAACAGCCTTTCAATGCACCTAAAACTGCAAAAATTAAGATCTTGATTTTTAACCCCCGTCTGAGCTAGCTTAGGGTGAAAATAGGACACTAAGTGATGGAATTTTTCGATTATGATGTCATTTTCAGTCTCCTCGGGCTGAAATAGGAAACAACTTATCAATTATGCTTTCATTCAATTATGTATTGGAGTATTATAATACTACAAAATGTATTCTTACCACTTTTGACCTTGCCTAGGTTGGAAATGGGGTACCAATTGATAGAATTCCCAAATTATGATGCCATTTTGGTCTTTCCAGATATGAACTAACAGAAAACGACCCTTCAGTCCAGATAATATTGAATACATTTAAAATTTAGACTCCCCCCCTCTTTACCCTCTTTTATCTAAAAAAAAGTTATTTCTGCATCGCCAAATGTGAGCAGATATTATTGTAAATCTTTCTAAGCATCTTGGTGCCAAAAACATTTCTATTACTCTAATTCAAAGATTGAAGCTTTTTATTTTTCTTAGTTTTATTCGACTATAGCACAGTTTCCTTAAAGCAAAAGTGAAGAAAAGTAATGATTTAGCAAAGACCCTTCTCGGCTGATATCAAAATATAAAACAACACATAGTAAACAATAGAAACACATTAAAAAAGCATAAAATAAAGTTTTGGCGCTCGGGTTGTGCAAAATTTGTCAGCAATTTTTGCACAGTTTACAGTTTCTGTAAACGAGAGTGGTCTTGTGTAAAAAAAACTTTCAATTGCGTGATGCTGAATCAAACAGTTCTTGGTATTTTACTGTAAATAAGGAGCCGTGCGGCTCAGTAATTCTAGTGCCCTTTTCAAGTGACCAAAAAACATTTGAGGCCAACTAGCACCCCAAGCCCTCTTTCCCCAAAGGTTGTCTGATCAAAATTTTGAGATTGCCATTTTGTTCAACATAATTTAAGACAACACGTCAAGCCGTTACATACCTGACATTATAACTTGAAGCATTAACTGGAGCCTTTACTGAGGAATTTGATTCGTCTAGGCTGCAGAGATGCTGAAGCCGTTGACATCTAGGTGAGGAGTGTGGAGTAGCCAGCGTTTGCATAATAAGAGGTTGGTTTGTCCATCCATTGGCGAGTCCTTGTCCCTTGAGGAGTGATTCTGTCAAAGGATGAGAACTTATCAGCAATATTGAATTTTCAAATTTTTTGGTTGGGGCTTAGCATTAGAGACCCCCAGCCTAAGCGAATAGAACTGAGTGTAAAATACTTGGTTATATTTTGTGAGACCAATGATGAAGAATAAGGTTAATTTGCATTGACAAGCACAATAATTTTCAAGCAAAAGCTGGGAGCAGTTGAAAAATATTTTACTGATATCAGTCACAATTGCTATTAATAAAAAACCAGATATTTTACTGCCAGTCAAAACAATCAAAATATCTTGGCTAATACACGTACTAAGACTTAGCAGATGAATGCACTGAATGACAAACATTCAGTCTAACCTTTGTTCTGGTACTGGTAATTCAAAAAGTAAAACATAAACATTCATTAATACTTAGTGCTTAATTAAATTAATGAACTATTCTTTAGTTTAGCACAGTGTGTCATGCAGCCTCGCTGGTGACTCGTCATAGACTATGAAAATACTTTTTTTGTATTTCCATTGAAAAAAAAACACGATTAACCCTCCCTCTATATTTTGAAAAGTACATTTTATTTTATCTTCGACTTTTTAAATGCTTCGCCTCCACTGTATTTTTGTGGATTGAGACTCCAGCTCACTCCAGCTTCTAGAAGACGTCTGAAATCTGGCAGCACTGCTCTTTTAGATGAACAGACTTGCCTTAAATAGCAATGACGTCATCTGTGAAACCAAATATGAGATTTGTTTTTGAAGTTATTGGCTATTCTCCTGGGTGTACTAAGTAGCATTCAGACGAGGTAACCAAACAAAGCAAGTCTTTGATTTTTGGATTAAATCAAGTCGCTATCAAACCACGGTTTATTGGAGGTAAAGCCAAGACAGATAGTTTGAGTGAGAGGCTGAGCAATTTAAACGGTTAATCACACATAGTCGTATACAAGAGGACGAAGATAAATAATGCACAAAATTTTGCTTATGACATAGATTTATACTTTTTCTTTCTATAGGAATAAACTAAATTTATTTCTGATTTTAGCTCAAATTGTATCTTTGTCACATCGCAAACAAAAGGTCGCGTTCTGAGAGAGCGAGACAGTATTAGACACGAAAAAATGACTTGGTAGATGTTATTTGAAAGTCAGTTATTTTTACCTTAACAACAGCGGACAAATTTGCTCTAACGCATCAAAGAAATCTCCAGAGTAGATACATTCTTATAATAATATATGACTATGATAAAAGCGAAAAGAAAATAAAATAAATACAAATTGAGCTCTTATTTTTATGCAAATTAGTAAATGCGATAATTTTGATTTATGATTTGTCTTTTACTTGAAAAAAAAAACGTTACAGCGCAAAAATTAAATGTTGAAATATAGCTTCTCACTCAATTTAATGGCTTGTTATTTCGATTTCAGCTATTGTAACAAAAAATCTCATTCTTTAACAAAGCAGACAATATGTCAACGTCTTATTTTGGTTAAAGCTACTTCTCCTTTATTTCAAAGGGTGGAGGTTACACCTTCGTCTTTCGAGATAGAACTAGTGGCGTAGCTTCACTGAGAAGTAACATTATATTTTGAAGAGTACTAAAGGCTTAAGAGAACTTGGTTGTTTCTCATTCCATGATTTTCATCAATTTCTTTTCATATTTTGAAAAAGATCACATAAATTTTGATGGTATTATCTTTGGCAACAAAGCTTACTATTAATTTCATCTTCTATTGATGATTTTCAAATCGTCACTACTACACACAAAGGTTGTATGTGACGTTTCTACATCTGTCGTAATTCTCAAAACTGTTGAGAACGGTCAAAAACCCTTTGAGAACTGCTAAGTACTTCTCAAAGAAAGGATCATCAGGATCAGAGACAACAGGAGGATTATAGTTTGATTGAATATTGCCCTTCTTGCGGTTATCTAAAAAGTTTGAAAATGTCAGAGTAGATTTTTAGGCGTGACAACATTATTCTAATTTTCATTTTGAGCAATGCAGGTTTAGCCGCACTGATTTAGAGTCAACTTTCACTTAGAAGTTAGTTTTAAATATTTCTAGCTTGTACAATAAAATAAGGGAAAAACTATGGAGACATTCAAATAAATTTATCTTATTAATAAATATTACTGAGCAATTAGATATCTGTAGGCACAAGCATTTATTCTGATTGTAGTAAAATTCAATTTTGCAAGAGTAAGTTAAATAAGAGAGCTGACTATTTCAGTATCGAGAAATTATAAAACAAAACATAATCACCACAAAATAGTACGTTTCAGACTCATGAGCGAGGACTGCTTAAAGAATAAAAGAAAATTTGATTAAATTAAAAAACATTCCATGAAGAAAAGGAAACTTAAGTTTAATTGCAGTGCACTTCGGTGCAATGCTATAAAAACACTAAGTTGAAACACCATTGAAACACCAAATTGTAAATAAATATTATTGAATCACAAAAAATGTCTTACACATCTGTAGCTAGGTTTGTAAATCATTACTTAACCTGAAAATATCTAGGGAAAATATAAAGACAAAACAGAGCTTTATAGTTTACAGTTATACATTCAACACATCTACCTTTTTCTAAATTGCACTTGGGTTCGTATTGCAGATCTGATGATATTGCATTCATAAAAGCTTCATTCTTATGGGCTCTCTGTCTCTTCTTTTCCTCCTGGAATTACACAGAGGATTTACTTAGATGGAATTCTAAAGAAAGGCAGAATGATAATTCTTATGTGAAAATAAAAGATTTTACACAGAGCCACACATTTGGCTAGACGGAAAATGCTGTTTCTAATAAATTGTACTAACAATTACATTCACTAATTACTAAAATCTAAAATGAAGCAAAGAATAAAAATAGGATTAAAACAATGAAGCAAAACAGGCAAAAAGTAAACCTAGTCAAATTCTAGAATGGAACCGTACAGATGAGTACTTAATAGTAATTATATTGACTATGTACTTAAATACAAAACAGATATGAAACAAATATGAGACGTACTTTAAAATTACCGTCAAAATTTCATTCCTTTACCTATTAGATCCATGGTATAACATTTCTTGCAAACCACATCGTCAATTACTATATCATCTTTATTTAAGGTTTTTGTAAAAAAAAACCAAAAAAACAGCAATACATGTTAATTCAATTTTATATCTTTTTTCTCTTTCGTTTTTTTTTCAGACCTCTTCCGATTTAATATATGACCTAATTCTGAAGCTATTTAATGCTTTGGAGATTCTTTGTCCTCTCTGAGGTCAATTATTGTCAGATTTTTAGCTAAATTAAGATAAAAGAGGGCGTCTAGCAAGGTCATTAAAACAACAAGGAAGAATCAGTGACTATCTTAAACTTGATAACCCAAAAGATAGGGAGTCCTAAGTCATTGTTAATCATGAAACTATTCTCACACTTGATTAACTCTAGTCATATGGAGGAAAAAAAAGATCCCGAACCCTAGTTTCACTTATTCAAGTTGTCAAAGGTTTGTAAAGCACCAAACAGTCTGTTGTAAGGAACCATAATCAAACAGTTCGTGGTTAGAAACTGTAAGTAAAGAGCGAAGCGGCTCAGTAGTAACCGAAAATCTGAAAAGCAGAATTTTGATTCCAATAGATATTTACAAAAATTGGCTTATTATGCTGATTCCAACTATATTAGATTCATTAAATTTAGTGTTTTACCCATCAAAGGCTATCAGCCTGAATAAATTTTCCTGATCTTTGAAAAAAGAGGAAAAAACCTGCAAAAAGTCAAAGAACCTTAATAAAAATCACACAGTCAAATTCAGCGTGTCGGAAAACTATACCGTAGAGGTTTCAGGCTTTTATCTGCAAAAATGTAAAATTTTGTTTTTTTTGTCAGAAAAAGTATCACGGATGCGTGTTTATTTGCTTTGTCGTTTTGTTTTTCTGGGGTGATCGTAACGGGCCAACATAAATTTAAAGTTCTAATGCCCTTTTTAAGTGGCCAATGGAAACTTCCATTGGGGGGTAGGTCCGGGAAATATTTTTCACACAAGGGGATTCCCCAATGACCTTAAAAAGCATCAGTAATTAAATAAAAACAAGTGTATAAAAGTATGCTAAGGAGTATTTTTCAGGCGGAATTGTAAGGAAGAAATTTTCTGGGTGAGAATTTGAAGAAGGGGTGGAATTATTCGGGGGTAATTTTCGACGGAAGAATTTTGCGTGAGAGGAATTTTCTTCGGCAGAATTTTTCATACGGGGGATTTTCCATGGATGGGGATTACTTTGGGTTATTTGAAAAACTATCAGAAATTAAAACGAACATAAAATCTGGCGATGTTTAACGCACTATAAAGCCTTACCTTCAGCTATTGGTTTTCATGTTTATGACTTACCCTTCAAACAAAAAATAAATAGCAAAAAAATATCACTCCCTCAAATATGCAACTAAACAAAAAGCGTTTTAATACTTACTCGTACATTAAACTAGGTATAAATATATATATATATATATATATATATATATATATATATATATATATATATATATATATATATATATATATATATAATCTGATTTTCTAAAATATGAACGACACGGTGCAAAAACTAAAAACTAGCTGGAACACTGCAGCAACATCAAAAGCAAAACTCAAAAAATATTCTTTTAAGAAGGAACTTTAAAAATTGTAAGAACAATATAATTATAAAATACATAAAAAGTAGAAATGGCTAAGTTTTATAGTCAGCAAAATTGTATCAGAAGATTGTGTCTCTAATTTAGCGATTAACAATAATCAAATACCGCTTGAATTCTTAAGTACAGGAAAGACTTTACTCGATTTAATTTGTACTTTAATTTTTACTTTAA
Source organism: Artemia franciscana (assembly GCF_032884065.1). Taxonomy (NCBI): domain Eukaryota; kingdom Metazoa; phylum Arthropoda; class Branchiopoda; order Anostraca; family Artemiidae; genus Artemia; species Artemia franciscana. Next base: position 21,904,354 of record NC_088882.1, on the reverse strand, counting down.
TTTGCTAAATCTAAAGAAAGACTTTATAGACTTAAGGAAGTAAGCTAATGTTTTCTAAAAATGACATAATTTAAAATTCGTGTGTGGGTTTTAAAATGGGATTGCCTATACGTAATAGTCATATTACCCTATAATAAACGAGTGCGTAAAATGTATGTTTTGCGTCTGTATGCGTTGCGTAAAATTTATGTATTCCCGTCTTTATACGTTATTGCGTATTTGTGTGAGTGTCTATATTTGCAGTATAGCTGCAAATGCGTAGGTACTGGCCAAACCAGCATTTTTTCTATGATCAAACAGTTCGTGGTAACGAAGTTTATATAAGGAGCGACTCCGCTCAATAGTAACCGAAACTCTAAAAACGGAAGTTGGAAATCAATAGATAAATAAAAAATCACCTCATGCTGAGAGATTATTATGCTATATGCTTATGCTATAAGATTCATCAAGTTTAGTGTTACATCAAAAGTTACGAGCCTGAGAAAATTTGCCCGATTTTTTAAATAGGAGAAACACCCCCTAAAACTCGAGGGATCTTAATGAAAATCGCAACATCAGATTCAGCGTACCAGAGAATCCCATTGCAGAAGTTGCAAGCTCCTATATACAAAAATGTGGAATTTCTCTATTTTGCCAGAAGATCATGGATGCGTGTTTCTTTGTTGTTTTTTGTTTTGTTTTTTTTCCCGGAGTGATCGAAATGAAGTAATGGTCCCATAAGATCGGGAGAGGGCGCATTTACGGGAAGTAAAATTCATGTACCCTTTTTAAGTGACAAAAAATGGAGGAAAATTGCCCCCCCCCCAACGCCTATTCATTTCCCAAAGTTATCTAATCAAACTTTTGAGATATGCATTTTGTTCATAATAGCTGAAAGATCAAATAACTATGTCTTTAGGGGTAAAAAAAACCCTCCTCCAGAGTCCGGGGGAGAGGCTTGTAAGTAATTAAATTTACACATTGTTTAAGTATAGTATTTGTTATTGGAAAATATGCAGACATTTTTGGGGAAGGGTATTTTGTTCTTGGGGTGGGTTCCCATTTGGAGAATTTTTTCTTAGTGAGGGATGTTTCGGGGGGGGGGTGAATTTTCCAGAGACACTGGGGGGAATGGATAGACTACCTCTACTAAATTATTTTTGATTGTCTTGTATTCTCTTTGCCAACTCAATTCTGCAAGTGGAGATGTTGCAGAGGAAATATCCGGGAGGTATTTTCCCGGAGTTTGATTTCCGGAAAAAAAAATCCACAAAAGGGGTTATTTTTTGACTGACAAGAAATCGATTAGAGATTGAAATCTATTTCAAATGAAAGTATGCTAAATATAATTTTTCAGGCTGAATCGTCCATAAGAAATTATAGGGGGGAGGGAAATGTTCAGCGAGGATGGAACTCTCTGGAGGGAACTTGACGGGGGGGGGATATATTTTCCGTTTCATTAAATTTTCAAGGAAGAGTTTCCCATGTGTGAGGGGGGTATATTTCATGAAGGGTGAGCCAGATTTACCTGCATTGTTTGAAAAACAAACAGATATTAAATTAAAAAAAAGTTTTTTAACTGAAAGTAAGGAGCAACATTAAAACTCAAAACAAACAGAAATTATTCTATATACGAAGGGCTGCCCCCTCCTCAATACCTTGCTCTTATACGCTAAATCTTGACAATTTATCCCAGATTTTTTAGTACGGCTACTGAAAAACAGGAACTTTTTTAATTAGAATAGAAAACTTTTTAAAAAAGCTAACAGCTTTAGCGTAAAGAGCAAGGTATTGACGAGGGGGCAACCCTTCATATACAGAATAAATCCTGTTCGTTTCGAGTTTTAATGTTGCTCCATACTTTCAGTTAAAACAACTTGTTTTGTTATTTAATTTCTGATTGTATTTTTCTGATCCGATTAATTTCTGACCATTAATCAGACGAAAATGCTAAATCGCACACATCTGTATGTCCGTGTAGGCTATATGTATGTACACAAGTGTGTGTTTTTTTACGGCGTATGTGTTTCTGCGTGTCTTCGATATGTTTCTTGTTTCCATTGTAAATTTTATTTGTGTTGCTTAACTTTGTGTATGCACTCGAGCATCTTCTGTTTCTGGGTAAAATCATGTGCATGTATGTAAATGTCATTGTATGCTTAGTTATTCTTCGTTTGAATTTTTAGTTTGATAAAATGTGACTCGTTGCCCATGGTGTTGAAATGAGTAGGTATCAACAAACAAATTGATTGTATGGGCAAATTAAATGGGTCAGTTTTTTGTGTTGTTTCTTTTCTTTCTACACGGTTCCAAAACATGAGTCACAACCTTCTGATAATTACGTTATGCTACGTTTAACTATATTTTTAAGACAAAATTTGCCTATCTACTTAAATAGGCTGGTCCAAAGATCATTGGTACTGCGCACTGCTAAACTAAGGATGCATATAATTAAGCAACACTGGACATGGGAAGAAAGATTTGTTCAGTGTTTAACAAAGCTGCTGCCCCTTTGTTTGTCTCAATCCATTTTAAACACAGCCTCAAGAGTTTTGCGAGGATTTTTATTGTCCTTGTTCGAGAAAAGGGGAATTGACACATAGAACTGTGGGAAGAGCGTAACATAGAAAAAAGGGGAAGAGCGTAACTGAAATCTTTCCCAAATCCAGCTGTGCGATAAGCTTTGTGCAATCCAACTATATACTACCTCAGTGAGTTGGGGATTATGTGATGGCTCAGACAAGCCCTGCTTTGCTTCCAACTTCTCAATATTTCGTTGTTCTCGTTCTATTCTCTCCACGCGCTATAATAGGGGGTGATTAGTAATATCTGAAGTATATTTGAGGGATGGATTATCAAACACGATTTATGTGGGTTTAGGAGTATAAGTAGAAGTCATAAAACACAGAACTTTGAAAACTTCCCCAGCCTCTAAAATATTAGAATTGGGTTTAGTGATGCATATCATATTCAAGACGAATATTCATTTTTTCTTCGAACGTTGGAAAATCTATTTAAACATTCTGTACCCGAGGAAAATGAGAGACGGATTATGAGTCTAATTTTTGGAAGAAAGTCGCGTTAACGGGCTTCTTAATAATTAAGAAAAACGCTTGCTAAATGCTGTTATCCAAATTCTAAAACTTCAATTCTTCGAATTTCAATGCCAAAAAAATTCAGACAAAATAGCTTCTGTTTATTCGTAAGTGAAAAAATAGCATTTATGGGTTTTAAATCCCTCAGCAGTACCCCTGCAAGGATTAAACGTGAGCCTCGTTAAATCACAATACTATCTGAAAAAGTTATATCAACTTTGCCTCTCACAGTCACCATCTGTCTTGGCTTTCTAATTGGCCATGGCCATCAAGTTTTTATTCACTTCGACCAAGTTGAATGTAATTCTAAGTAAATCTGTACTTGTAAATCTGTACTGTAAATCTAAGTACTTATTTCGATAATTTTTAACGAGACTCAAAAAAGACATTTATTAATTGATGAATGCCTGGTAAGGCTGTTCTGAATTAAGACCTTTTATAATGTGGATGACTAGGCTACACATATTTTTAAGAAAAAATTATTCATATGCTCTAAATAACTATCTGAAAGTAATTATTTTCAGTTTATTTTTCTCACTCGGTCTCGTCACAGTGAGTATGTCATTGTTTAATGTTACAAAAAGGCTCATCTGACCACAAATTAAAAGACCAAGAGCCGTTTTCAAGTGACGAAACGGATCATGGATATATAACCTCCTTTTTTCTGGCCACTTAACGCTCGAATTTGAAGTCTAGCGCTGTACTAACAGAACCACGCATCTAATAATCTAATTTAATATATTAGTTTTGTATGACTTTAATTGCATAGCTTGTTAAGGGGGCCTGGAAGAGAAGCATTTGGGACGTGTTCTTGCAAATCTCCAGTGAAGTTATTTGGACAATAACTGTTGCAATGATCCCATTTTATTCTTCCAAGATTGTCCACTTAAGAAGTGGCACCGAAAATTTTGTTTTTAGTGCTATATCTCATTTACAAATGATAGAATTGGTAAAAAGCACGTACAGATGAGCAAAAGTTTTCAACTGAGCCTTTAAACGTCCCTTAAAAAGTTCTGGTAGCCCATTAGTCTCAGCTTTTCCACTTGAGACATGACAAAAAAGTGCCATTTTTGGTGCCATTTAAAACTCTCAGATGGTGGAATGTATAGGAAGAACGTAGATATGAGCATTATTTTTTATGTGAGCTATAAAAAAAATCTGTCTACGATGTTTTGGTGGCCTGCTAGCGCAAACCCTTGAGAAATGTTACAAAAAGCACCCTTTTGGTGCAATATGGCACTTTCAGATGTTAGAATTTATGAAAAGTACGTAGATATGAGAAATATCTAAAGGTAGTAACACAGAAATTGCTGCATCAGGTACATGGCTGAAAGAGGCATAGCTAACGTCAATTAATTTAAAAAAAACGAAGTTTTCCGAGGGATGTAGAGAGTGAAGTTAAAAACTCAAAAGGGATAAAAATTATTACTTCACAGCCTATCTAATAAATACCAATAAAACTAGTACAAAACAACTAATTATATTTCCCTGTGTTTCTAGAATTATAAGAAACTAGTGCTTTACTGAAAACACAAAAAAAGTATAAAAACAGAAATTTTGATTTGGGAGTCCAAAGTGAGTATGTAGCCTCACAAAAATAAACTAATCTATGAAGCTTTTCACCAGTTATGACATCAGTAATTTTCAGTATACAGTTAAAATTATCTTAAAAACATAAGCGTAAAATTAAATATTTTTTTTAATAAATGTAAAGTAATTGAACGGCATACAAAAATATTGGATTGATTTATCAGTTAGCATTTTGGTCTCGCCAGCTATAATATCTACTTTGAGTAATATACAATCTTAAATTGTAAGAAATATACTTCAATATTATTTGAAATAAAGATTAAACAAGACATAATACAAACTCTGAAAATCTTGTTATTTCTCTCTATACAACAGTGAATTTCAAGCTAAGATTCAAATTCTAAAGCTAGTCTATAGTTCTAATACTATCAAGATGGCTTTACTCAAAACTTATCTACAAACTAATCATGATATGTCTTTTTCAGAACCAAAACGAGAGTCACTGTGCAGAGGTGATACCAAATTAAAAGAAAAAAAAAAGAAATACTCCTAAAATACTTTAGTTTTATCTTGTAAAAAGGGTCCTTAATTGGTTTGCTTTTATTATACCAAAACCTCTTATATTATTTTGAGTTTTAAGTAAAGCGCTAGTTTTCTACAACCGTAGAAGCACAGGGAAACATAATTAGTTCCTTTTTGTACTAGATTTGTTGATATATATTGATATGCTGTGAACTAATAATTTTTTTTGTTTTATAACAAATAATCAAAATAAATAATAAAAAAATATTTAATAATCTTCGATCGTTTTTTATTAGAGTTTAATGTTGTAAGAACGACACCATGATGTTTTTTATTTATACAGAATAATTTCTGTTTGTTTTAAGTTTTAATGTCACTCCTTAGTTTCAGTTACGCTTGTTTTTTTTATATAATTTCTAATCATCGCCGATCTAGGAAAGATCTAGAAAAGACTGCAGACAACCTTGACAGCTACGAAAAACTTTCAATTTATAATAAAAAGTGTGTCATCAATACTTTACAAAACAATACATGATTTTCAGGAACGATTGTTTTTCCACTATGTGCTGTGGTTCGCTCTTTACTAGGTTGCAGCTACTGCTTTAATCATGATTTCATGCGCTTCAAAAAGTGCTACTGTTTAAATGTAAATAAACCAGCAGGGTCTAAAACCAGGGTATCATCTAGGTCTACAGCTAAATCCGGGTATTTTTCGAGTTTCCGTTGTATTGCCTGATTTAGTACGAGATAAAGTAGATAAAAACGCTCGTAAATAAAGACGCAATTATAAAACATTGTGATAGACTGAGAGGCTCTAGGAAAAGAACAACTTCTGATATTCCACTTGAATTCGTGTGCCGCAGAGAAGAACAACATGTTATCATTCAACAAAAGTTGCTGAAACTCAAGTGATAATAAAAGGGAATAATGTGTGGTTAGAGGTGAAACGTCCTTTTTACTTTGAAATGAATGGTTGGAATCAAACAGGTCGTGGATATGAACTGTAAGTAACGAGCAACGCGGCTCAATAGTAGCCAAAACTCTAAGAAGCAGAGTCTTAATAACAAAATATATATAACAAGAACCGAATTTTGATGCTCGTTCAAAATATGTAAAATTTATCAAATTTAATGGTAACCATCAAAAGTTATGAGTCTGAAAAAATTTGCCCCAATTTTTGAAAATGGGGAATAAAATACCGAAAGAAATCAAATGATCTTAATAAAAACCACTCCATCAGATTCAGCATGCCAGAGAACCCTACTGCGGAGGTTTCAAGCTCCTATATATAAAAATGTGGAATTTTGCATTTTGTGCCAGAAGAAAGATCACGGATGCGTTTCTTTATTTTGTCTGTTTCTTTTTTTTCCAGGGTGATCATATCAAGCCAGCGATCGAAAAAGTTCGAGAGAAGGCTCAAATTAAAAGTTGCAGTACCCTCTTTTTAAGTAACAAAAATATTAGAGGGTAGCTAGCCCCCTCTTACGCTCAGTTTTCCTGAAAGTCGCCCGATCAAAATTTCAAGATAGGTATTTTGTTCAGCATAGTCGAAAAATCTAATAGCTATGTCTTTGAGGACGACTTAATCCTCCCACCATCTCCGGAGGAAGGGTTGCTAGTTATGAGCTTTCCCATTGTTTACATATATTATTGGTTATTGGGAAGTATACGGACGATTGAATGTGAATTTTTCTGGTAGGGGGGGGGGTTACATGGGAGGATCTTTCCATGGACAAATTTTTCATGTGGGAAGGGACTCTTTTCATGGAAGAATTTTTCATAGGGGAAGGGAATTCTCCATGGAAGGGGAGCTGGATTCTGCAGCATTATTTTAAAAAACGATCTGTAATTTATCTTAGAAAAAAAAAAAGTTTTTTTAACTGAAAGTAAAGAGGAACATTAAAACTTTAAAGGAACAGAAATTATTTCGTATAGGAGGGTGTCCACCCCCCGCCGTCAATACCTCGCTCTTTATGCTATTTTTTTTTTTTTCTAAGAGCTATTTATTTAAATTGAACGGTTTTTGTCATTCAGGAGTCATTCTTAAAGAGATGGGATAAAATTTTAACTTTAGCGTAAAGAGTGAGGTACTGATAAGGGGGTAACCCGTTCATATCCGTAATAATTTCTGTTCATTTTAAGTTTTAATGTTGGTCTTTACTCTCAGCTAAGAAAAACTTGTTTTTTATATAATTAAAAACAAGACTTAATGGTGATACCGTCCACTGTGTCAATCTGCGGTGACGAGTAAGTCGTGTGATTTGTTTTTGTTTTGTTATCTCATAGTGGCATTTTTTTAGTGATACATTAATATTTTCTCGCAGAGCGTGAGAATTGGTTATGTTTTCATCATTTCTCATTTTTTCTTGAGTTTCTTCGTAGATAACTTCGAAGACCACACTGCCTTTCCATGACGAAAGTAAAACAGTTCAAAATAGGGATGAAACCTTTTTATTGACAGTGAATATATATAAAATTATTTAACTGGATATTTCGAACACATATACAGTGTTCATCATCAGCAGTAAAACTTAATGCTGATGATAAATGAATACTATATATGTGTTCGAAATATCCAGTTAAATAATTTTATATCTATTCACTGTCAATAAAAAGGTTTCTTCCCTATTTTGAACTGTTTTACTTGAGTTTCTTCGTGCTTCTCTCTAATCCAAGTTTCCTGCTTCGGAGCTTTATTTTTTTCTGTTTCAGTTTCATATATAGCAAATTATGACTTCATTTATCTCTTCATCAAGTAGCTGTTTGAATGTCATTCTTCTGAAAATAGTGGATGATGTGTACCCTAATTTGTGTGGCCACTGGTCACCCTTTCATTTGAATTTTCTTTCAGCTAATACCTTCTGTATACATTCCAACTCGTGTAACTAACCCTTTCGCTTCTTTGCTTAATAATATGATTTCTTCATTGACCTTGCTGCATACTGTAGACTCTTAAGAAACTAGAGGAGGAACAACAATCTTTGAAGGCTTATTGGTCCTCGAAGCTATCTTTGCCTGATTTTTGACTTCAAATTTCCAAAGCTTTTAGAAATATTTCCAATTTGCTCTACGAAACGGCTAGGTCATTTTATTATGGAGAATTTTCTGAGGGCGGAAAAGACCCTAGGAAAATTTGGTAGCTAATCAAGTCTGTTTACAGGCCATCTTCTTTTCCTCCTTTGGTCCTTTCAAATTAATTGATTGAAAGCGAGGTCGTGAAAGGTTGAGCCAAAAGCTCAGACGTATTTCCATTGCTAATATTGTCAAAATTATAGCCTCTTCTTAAAAGAAGGACCTTCTTCTCTAATTGATCTTAGATCTTATCTTAGACTTACTTGTCTTAGATCCATTGCTTTGGAGCCTGACACCGAAGATAAAATAGTTTGAATTGTCAATGATCTGAGGGGTTCTTTGTCTTCTGGCCCAGACCGTATTCTTACTAAGATTGTCAAGTTTACCCTTCCTGTCACTGTTCCTCCCCTCACGAGACTTGTCAACCTTTTCGTTGAAAATGGCATCTTGAGAAACACTTTCAAAAGTCTTCGTGGCTTTGTATTTTTTAAAAATGGATTGCGGAGTACTCATACATATTATCGTCCTATATCACCTTTATCAGTGTTTAGAATAATTTTTAAAAGGTTATGCTGGTTTTCTTTCATGATTTTGAATTTGTTTTCAGGGCAAAGCACTCAGCCGAGTGTGCATGTGCGACTCTCCAATTATTTACAGTCTACTCTTGACTCTGGTTCGATATTCGTAGCTCTTTTTCTCGATGTACGAAAAGCATTCGAATCATTATTACACAAGATTTTTCTTTGGAAACTGTCCCATATTGGTAGAAGAGGGACAGTATATTCTTTTTTTCTTTCATATTTATCTGGTCAAATTATCGCGGTTGATCGCTTTTTTTGCAACCTTTTTAAAAGAGAGTATGGCGTTCCACAAAGAGTGTGGCGGGTCAATATTCTTTTCCAATTATGTTAATGCGGTTAAAATTTTTAAACCTACGATTTACGGTCCTCTTTGTCAACCAAAATCTACCGCTAACTGGGGAAAGAGCTGGTAATTTCTGGATACAATTATTTCTTTTAATGATGACCTGACTCTTGGAAAAGTCAGTAGAATTAGGTCTGATCTTTGTCAGAAATAACAGTTCTTGTTTGAAAGAGCTTTCTAGTAATTTGGTAAAGATCACCTTGTTTAAATGTTGTAAATTAAAGTTGTTTTTTTCTTCAAGAGTTTCAAAGACTTATCTTGACTTAAATGAAATAGAGGTATGAAGGGGTTCTTTAAAAGAGGTAAAGGCCCTTATGCTCAATTCTTAGGTTTCTTGCCCACTGGAAACATTTTGTCTAAGTATCATATTGACCTAATCAAAAGAAGGGATCAAAGTCTCTAGGTCTCCAGGAGTCTTGGAATCCTTGGAGAGCTAAAATGCAAATTTTCGAACTTTTAACGTCTAGGTTCCTCGTGTTCTCTCAAATGCTGTCTAATTTCAACGCACAAATAGCTTGTAGCATGACCTGGAGCACGCCCCCAGAGTCTGCAAGAAGAGAATTTTTAGCTAACAATTGAGTGTTACTTTTGTTTTTTTTTTATTTTTTTTTGGTTTCTTTTGGAGTTGATATCTCTTGATTGGCTTTTGGATGTTTACTTGAGTTGGTAGGGTCATGCACTATCCTTCACCTAGCTTGTAATTTTGGATGGGTAATTTTTTGAAATTTCTTTTAATTTTGTAATTTTTGTAATTTGTATTTGTTCATAAATTTGTAGGTATTTTTCCTCGTTTATTCTTTTTTGGTGTTACTATAATTAACTTAATCCCTTTTTTTTAAAGTAATTTTCGTGTTAAATAGGTTAATGGTTACGTGAGAGGATCTTTCCATGGAGGAAGTTACTATGAGGGAAGAAATTTTCCATGAAGAGGGCACTGGATTTTCCAGCATTATTTAAAAAACAATAAAAAATTAAATGAAAAAATAAGTTTTTTCAGCTGTAAGTAAGGAGCAACATTAAAACTTAAACAAACCGAAATTATTACGTATACGATGGGGTTCGTCCTATCCTCCATACCTTGCTCTTTACGCTAAAGCATTTTTAGTAATTTCAAAAGAGCTATTTATCCTAATTAACGGCCTTTGTTATTCAGGGGTCATTCTTAAAGAATTGGAACAAAATTCGAACTTTAGTGTAAAGAGCGAGGTATTGACGAGGGAGCGAACCCCCTCTTATACTTAATAAAAATATATGAATACGGAAGTTTGTTGCGTAAGTTAATTGGTAAGTTACGTATATTGATTACAAATAAAAACGTTCGTAAATAAAATTAAAGTTCTAGTGGCCTTTTTAAGTAACCAAAAAAATTGGAGGGCTACTAGGTCCTCTCTCCCGCCGCTTTTTCTCAAAATTGTCCGATCAAAACTTTGAGAAAGCCATTTATCCAAAAAAGTAAAATTAATATGCAAATTTTGTTTAATTATTCATGTAAAGGTGAGCCAAAATCAAAGCTTGCATTAATTCAAAAGCGTTCAGAAATCAAATAAAAAAAGAAATTAAGTTAAAAAGTTTTTTTTACTGGAAGTAAGGAGCAATATTAAAATTTAAAACGAACAGAAATTATTCCGTATATGAAAGGGGCTGTCCCCTCCTCAACACCCCACTCTTTACGCTAAAGTTCAACTCTTTCTCACACCTTTACTTTTTAAAACAATAAAGAACTTTAGCGGTAAGAGCGGGGCGCTGAGGAGGGGTCAACCACTTTCATATACGGAATAATTTCTGTTCGTTTTAAATTTTAATGTCGCTCCTTACTTTCAGTTAAAAAAAACTTGTTTTTTTTATTTAATTTCTAAATAGAAAGGCAAATGTGCTCTAAAGAGTTTATTTCCATTCTAAGCCACAAACCTATGCACTTATTTTAGAATTCTTCAAATTCATTAAACTAAAAAAATTAAGGAAAACCTAGCGGGGAAAACGCTGATCAGTTTGGAGCTATTGATGAGGGGTCAATTGGGCCTCTTTCAAATAATCGTGATTCACGTATCATTACAAACATGGTTTAAAACATTGATCGATCTTTATCCTACCTGGCACTGCAGAAGTTGCTTCATTTTATTTTCTTAGGCTCATTTGTAAATTTGATAAATTCGCAAGACTGAGAACTTCAGACACAATATTTGACTTGACACTGACTTGTGAAATAAGACAGCTTTGTTTTGTAGAAATTCATTTATTCACTTTAAATTTTACAAAGGGATATCCTTATATCCCGTTTTTATACTCTTAGTGGGGTACAGGTCAAAGCAACTAATTGCTGTGAGGTTTCTATAATTTTTGCTTCTCAAAGCGTGCTAATGCCTTCTGCCTTTACCTGGATTCCGTTTTTCTTTATAAGTAGGAAAGGAAGAAAAAAGGAAATTAGATCATGAACACTTTCTATCTACATTTTCTATCCACATGCGATTAAGATGCCAAATATTATCAGCTCCATCAATTTTCTGGTCAAAAGAAGCCCTTTTCATTTTTGATATGATTTTTTTTACTACTATGACCAACCAATGTACGTTCCTGCTTTAATTTCAAAAAAATTGGCTGGATGTCCGAAATTATTGGAACAATAATTGGACCAAACCCCTTTAACTAAGTTAAAATCAGTTGAGCCTAAGTTATTACTTAATCTAATTATTAAAGTTTGCAAAACTGTATTTTAAAGTAATCGAGATTCAACTAAATCCGAATGTGTTTACTAGCTGAATCTTGGTGTTATCTTTATAATGGTAATTGGAGCTAGGAAAAATCACTCAGTTTAAATGAGAATGCAAGAATTTCTGCCCAACAATGTTCCCATATCCTTGAGTATCACCGAAAAAGGATTTGGATATCTTGGAAAATCAGTCAATCAATTTCAACAGCCACAAAATTTACTAGTCAAAATAACTCAACCGGGCAAATGCTTAAATTTGTAATCTATTTATTTTGAGACGACATGAACAATTAAAAAAAGGGGAAATAAGAGTCAAGACGTACCTTTATACTTAGTTGCATTTTTTAGTTAATTTTTAACGGTAAAAAGTCAAATGAAATTGCCTGTTTTATTGGCTTGAATGATGTGTTTGTACTGCTGGACATCAATGCCCCGAAAAGGAGCAAAATATGATAATGAAATTATAGTCGGGACAGTCAGAATCAAGTAAAAAAAACTTTGCTAAGCCAAATGAAGTATTTGAGATGATGGCAATATGAATGGGAGAAAGATTTATGATTTTAGTTTCATGCTCGTTCCAATTAAGATCCTTTTAGCAAGATTAGACGAATGACACAGAAGTTGTTTGGGTAAGTAAACTTGTAAGGCTATACAAAATGTCCCTCAACGACTACACCCTTCAAAGAAAATGTAAAACAAAGTAGCAGCTTCAAAACAGTGGCGTAAATTGCTATGAGTCAGGGGGCGATTGATCCTCCCAGGCCTCGGCCCCCCTTCAAAACTTCAGTTTGCCCCCACCTGAAATTTAGTTTTTTCAAAGATCTTGTCAAAACTAAGATATACCTACATAATTCAAGTATTCACCAAAACAGGACAGTTTTCTTTAGTACATCTATACATTTATGGCTTTATATGACTCGTTTTACAGTCTTCACTGTAATCTTCACTTGATTTTGGAATTGGCTCCAACTTTCCCCCCCCCCAGGATTCTGACGAAATTTCGCCACTGTTTTGATATTCAGTCCCAGGCAAATTTAAATATGGCTAAAGTTTTAAACTTTATCATAACTAATATCAAGAAAATGATAATAATTTATTTCTGGATTTGGAAAATAAATATAGTTTTGTAATGGATATATTGTATATGATAAAGAATATAATAGATTGTCCATATAAGATAGTTTTAATCTATTTAATGAAAAATAGCCAAACATAGCTTGACTATTTGTGATGAAAATTAAAACCTTGCATGTAAAACAGAACTTGTTAATACACATGGCGTGACTGGAAAAGGTCCTGAATCACAAAGTAAGCTTTTCGCTTATTACTGGTTCAACATAATTTGGCACTGTTTAACAAAATTGGCTGATTGCCATGACAACTAAATCTAATTATATTCATTCTAAATATATCTGAACTCGGCTAACCTTTAGTAAATAATATAGAAAAATAAACAGTGTCGGGCGAAGTACGAAAACAACCTAAGCTAACAAAACCTAATTTTGATTTGCTGTTCGGACAACCCCACATCTTTACCATGTTAGCAAGAGGGTCTCAGTCTCTGTCGAAGACATAAGGACAAAATTGCCCGCATTTCATAGCTAAGAATGACATATTCCTCTTTTAAAGGAAGCATAACTTTGAAACAATTATCGTAAATAACACATTTTCCCGACCTAAGCCTAGATACAGACAGGACATTCTTTTGAAATATATATTAAAAGGTTTTCACACCATTTATGGAGAAAAAAGGAGGATAAATCCTGTTAATCTCTGTTGGCTCTTCTAGACAAGTTCATGGCAAGTTCATAATTAATGTTTCCTAAAACACTAAAATAAAGCACAAAATTGAGAAAATTATAATTAAGTCTGAATTTGTTGTTGTGCCTAAAATGAAAGAGAAAATTACCTCGGCAGAAAATCCTTCAACAAGAATAGCCACTAACAAGTTAAATAGAACATAATTCCCAAATGTCATGAGGGCAATAAAGTAGAGGGAAGACCAATGAGTAGTCTTCTCCATTCCGTTAAACAATACAACATTCCAATCTTCTTGGGTCAAAATCTGAAAATATTATAAAACAAAACAACAGAAAGATACAATCAAGAATTTGTTCAATTTTATCGCTTAAAAATCTATGGTCAGTTTAAAAGTGAAAGCCTGATGTATTTGCACACGTAAAACAAAAAATCCATTTTTTTTTTTTTGGAAACAAATAAAATTATTGGAACTTAAATTAATTAAAACCTTAAAGTTACACGAAGTACATATGACTTAATAATTTGTAGGGCTTGGGCTTAAAATATATGGAAATCCATGTTTTAAATATCTATTTTCACTTGGCGTCTTACGGTTCTTTTTTTTTAGTTTGAGTCGCCCGATCTAATTTCAACTTCACCCATAAAATCCTAAATGAAAACTGGGCTTGAAGATGTTTCTTTTAGAAATCTCAGTCCAAAGAATGTTAGCCATGCACAAAACACGAAACACTAAGTTGGAATATGAAAGTCTTGGGCATAGATTCAACCCGATGTAGTATGACTTAGGAAAAATATCCTTTGTCATTTGTAATCACCTTTTGAGGCTTTCTAGGGGCAGTACGAAGTTGTTCTTTTTTAGTACTTAATTTGTGGATACTAAACGACACAGAAATAAAAGTTTGTTTTTACACAAAAGTAAATGATCCTAAATATCTTTCAATAACCATTTAAGGTTTAAATGGCAAGCTAGAAGGCTTTCAGCTTTCAAGAACAAATCAAAGCATTTAATTTGTAAAAACTGTGCTATTATATGAAAAACTGTTCCAAGTAAAGCTTTTGAGGTTATAACTGAAGTCCGAAACTTGTCAGCGCCTCTAAAATTGAACTGTGGAATTGACTCATAATTCTTCAAACTACAGTTGTAATAATTTTTCATGCCACTCTACAATTGATTCCATCCCATATTTTATCACAAAATGACTGAAGATCAACAAACTAAAAAACTGCCGATGTATTTACTACTGTATTTACTAACTCTTCAATTTTTCCAAAAACAAATACAGAAAGGATTCTTTAAAATACCGGATTTTTGGCTTATTTTGAATTTTATTAAAAGCATGCCGACTTTTCACAGTTTTTTTTTTTTTTTGTCATCCATGTAAGCAAGGTACCTTTTAATAACAAACCAATCTGCAACTAATCTATGAAAGGCATTTTGGCAAGGAACAGAGATATAGACCAAAAGAAAAAAATTCTGTTTTCTACATGATGTATCTTTTTTGAATATTATGCAGAATGAGAGTTCGATGGTAAAATCAATTTGAAGTGCCCCTTCAGGAAATCTTTGAGGTAGATATGGAAAACCAAGTATTTCCAGGGATACTAAAAACGGTCAATCCTAGTAGAATAAATAATAATTTTCCTAGCTAGGAAAATGTTCTGTTTAAATTCTCTAAGCATTTCGTGATTTTCGTTTGAAATCCTAGGATAAATTGCATAGGATGAAGTTTGGGAGATCAGGAATTTCAGTCCAAGCTTGAAATCAATATGAAAGAGAAATAAAGATTCTAAACATAAAAGAATTAAAAAAAGCACTAGTATCTACTTCGCAGAATGTGAAGTAAAAAACAAACATTCAATTGAAAAAAAGGATGGAGTAGTTATGTTAACTGACTGGTGAGCTTAAGCAAAGTTTAAGTGATCCTAAGGGTATGAATTCTAAAAAAAGAATAATCAAAGGTCTTAACTATTTTGAGAGTTTCTAACTTTAACCAAGCATAGCCTCACATTTCTGCGTCACTTGACTTTTAACTTTTACATCCGTGGTAAAAAAAAAAAAAAAAAACAACAAAAAAACTAAGTAGCAAGTTTTCTGTCAGTATAAGCCCCATTTTCGAGTGTGAAGAAATTCAAAAACATACTTTGGGACATCATAGAAGCGAATCATTACTTATGATTACTAGTCAAGTCTTATAACCTTGATATATTTACTTGCTTACTCTCTGATCCTTCTTCTAATTTATAGACTCTTAATCCACTGAGGGTCTAAGAGTCACTCATTTTTCTGGAAACTTACAATGGGTTCTAAATCCAAAATTGTTTAGGGGGGATACTTTGTCCTTTACCTACCTTGCCGCTATTTACTGGTGGATGAGAGTTGCAGTGAAGGGCAAGGTTTTGCGATGGCATTGTTGGATGTATTACGACGTACCATACACGCTTGATGCGTCTTATTTTAACAAAATGAGAGGCAAGTGTCATACTGTCTCCTTTTTTCAATTGGAAATTCGATCTGAGTATGAATACCCATAATTAATCAGAGACAATTGACTTCGAATAGGTGTACTTAGTTTTGCCAGTGACGTCTTGAGTAGCCACGATACCCGATTATATTACGATACACGATACACTCGTTTCTATTACAGGGGTCAGCAGCACAGTTCCTTCTGTACTTAAAACAATCAAAATGTATTTAAATGAGTATCCAGTGCTTTAAAGATGAAACAATAGCAATACTTAATTATCAGTGGTGATAATTGATTTCTGAAACACTCCCTACATTTTATTTTATTAACATAAAATAAATGAAATAAAATAAAATAAATAAATATTAACATTTTATTTTATTAACGTAAAAATGAGACTGCAAACATAAAACTGGCATTTCAAATTTCAGCTTCTAATTGCTCAAAAACACTAACATTTCTTCGTCTCTCTAACTATTGCCGAAAAGTTCAAGTGACATCTCTAGTTTTGTTTATTACGTTCTGGAATGATCTCTAAAGGGATAGCCTCTGAAAAATTTGAAGTTCTTCAAGTATTTTCTAACTATAGTAGTTTGGATTGCAACTGCTATACAGGTGCAACTTCATGCAAATTCTATTATATAGCTCGACAGAAATTGGAGGCACAAATAAATTGAGTATGATCATAATGAACTTGTCTTGTGACTAAATTGACCTTTTAAAGAGAATCAGAACTAAATATGTGTTTACAATATATCTAAGAGTTCCTTAGATGATCGATCGTATTGTCAATTTTAGCTCACGATAATATTATCGGGGTACTCAATCCGCAATATATTTTAGTCAATATTTGAGTCTAAATTAGGTTGTGAACTAATGGAGTCTAAATTAATTAAATTAGGATATTGAATGATCATAATGAACTTGTCTTGTGACTAAATTGACCTTTTAAAGGGAATCAGAACTAAATGTGTGTTTACAATATATCTAAGAGTTCCTTAGATGATCGATCGTATTGTCAATTTTAGCTCACGATAATATTATCGGGGTACTCAATCCGCAATATATTTTAGTCAATATTTGAGTCTAAATTAGGTTGTGAACTAATTGAGTCTAAATTAATTAAATTAGGATTTTGAATGCGCATAGCAATCCCGTTTAGTGGATTATATTTTTATCGAATAACTTTTGCAAAGGGTTTAATCGATCTTCTGAATCATATTTCATTAGATCCTATAACATAAAAATCTATTTCTCAACTTTATTGTAAGTAAGTAAGTAAGTAAGACGGCACTAGACCCTTAAGGTCCAAACCGGTGGTGCTGATCTCCGTTTCATGGCCCTTAAGCCAGGAAGTGCAATGGGGGGTTGGGGGCCAACCATCCTGTGCTTTCACACACCCTTCCTGCTCACCTTTCCCAGATTTCTCCAGGCACCCATTTAGATATGGTTCAACTCTAGCTGAGCTTACAGAGTCACACCACTAACCCCCGTCCCAAACTAAATAACTGGTCACAACTGGGATTGAACTTGTACCCTTACGCCAAAGCAAAAAAAAATCACGTAGCTATAAGAGATTAGAATTGACTTTCCTCATCACATAAGAAATTGATTTCTTAGGTAAAACAACCATTTAAGTCATTTTTGTTGGTCGGAAAAATTAGCCCCTTCATCTTGAGATTTAAGTATCTGTCGAGAAAGGAAAACAATCAAAATAACTTTGTAACAGGGATGTGGCTTAAGAAAAGGGTAGGGGGCAGGAATATATACAAAGATTTGGACCCCTATGATTATTCCCAATGCTCCATTTGTTTTGCATAGTATCTGGTTTTGCATTATCCTCCTATTTTTGGAAAACAAAACACAACGAAATACAGCAAAACTACCCCACTGTGGATTAAAACGAAGAAAGTTCTTGTTGCACTCCAATCTAAGGAAATCTATGCTTCTTTTCCTCCCTTAAACATTTAATGAAGTGAATTTCTAGTAAATGTGGTCCAACTGCATTTTGAGTAATATAAAAATTTATCATAAAGAGAAGAAATTTGCTCTGCTCTCTTTTCATTTAAAGTAGGGAGGTCAAAAAGTTACATCTGGTCTTCAATTTGTTTTTCAAATCATTTTCTTTCTTTTTATATGCATGTGTGTTTTTAGTCCTCCTTAGTTGTGAAGCATTCCATTTTCAATTTAGCGTTCAGATAGAGGCTGCAACTGTATAAAAGGCTATCGACAGTCGTAAATATTCCCTTTTGTGTTCCCTTGGTGCTGAGATGAAGAGAAATGAGCTAGAAAAACGTCAAAATGATTATAAGATCTTTTCATAAAATTGGAGTAATGGATGTTATATTACGCTTCATTTCCTCCACTAAATTTAGCGGAGAAAAAGAATTTAAATCTAGTTTTGTTATTTCAATTGAAAGAATTATGATCTCGGTATTAACCCCAAGAGGAAAAAGGATACAAATTAAAGGCTTCAAGAAATAGAAACATTTTTTATTCTTATATTTTATTATTTTTATTATTTATTTATTTTATTTATTATTTTATTATTTTTATTATTTATTATTTATTTATGTATTTTTTTATATATTTATTTATATTTATTTATATATATATATATATATTTATTTTTATTTATATATTTTATTATTTTATTATTTTTATTATTTTTATATTTTAACACTGACGTTGAAATCAATGAGTTATGAGACATGTTTCTGGGAATAACAACCCATCCATAAGGTGAATATCTAAAATTACAGAATTCAAGGCTATGACCTAACATCAAATAATTAATAAGCTTGCCCTAAAAAAATATGTGGGTTAGGAGTACCATGTAGAATCCAATAGAGCTATCTACGCTGTTTATTTTGATTTATTCATGTATACATTTATACATAACAGCAGCTCTTCTGGCCTTCCGAAATTTAACAGTTTTTGAATAGCTTTTGTTTGTGGGTATCTATATACTTTAACTTTGGATTTTGTATGGTTGTCTCACCCTTTCAAGTTTTAAGCATTAATATGATTTATAAATGTTCCTTAATTTTACAAGCTTAAAAGGAATAGACAAGCGTTAGAAAATAATTGATGATATAAAAAGAAAATCGTCCAGAAGCAATGACGTAAATTCGGATAAAGGTACCTGGAGGGGGGAAATTATCCCATGCTAGATTTTTAAATATTTTGCATTTTCACTGAAAAAAATCACCTTTCCTTATTGTCGAAAAACATAACTGCGCAACTGCGTTTTCATCAATTGTCATCACTGTCCTGAAGCGGCATTTAAATTATTTTTCACGAACCACGAACATGGCTTTATTTTATAACATAATAGTTATTTGTCGCTAAAGTATTATATTATCAAAGATCATATTCTTCCAAAAAATTTGAGTTTTTCACAAGTAATAACACTGACGTTGACATAGATAACAAAATTCAGACCTGGAATACTGTAACAGTTGCCCAAAGCAAAGAATCAAAGTGTTTTCTATCGCAGTGACAAGTTGGATCCAGCTCAGCTGTTGCTTTGCAACCACAGTTTGTTCCATCTAACCTCATGCAGAATTTTCCGCCAAAAAGATACATGCCCAAGACACTGTAAATAATGTGCTTGAGGGTATTAAGCATGCAAACTAGACTTAGGCTAAGCTCTAATATGAAAGATTTGTCAACCCCTCTCTCTCATCATTTCATTTTTACATATCTTTCGACCCTGACTTTGAATTTAAGATGTATCATTAAAATTTTCTCTAGATTAGTCATCGAAACAAGAGTTTGTAAGGCTTAACGTTATGCATATATATATATATATATATATATATATATATATATATATATATATATATATATATATATATATATATATATATATATATGTATATATATATATATATATATATATATATATATATATATATATATATATATATATATATATATATATATATATATATATATATATATATATATATATATATATACATATATCAAGGGTAGATCAGAGGAATTAAAAAAAATAGTTTTACTCTTAGCGCTGAGAGGTTGTTTGCAGATTATTTAATATTAGTTATTCGCTTGTAATATCATACCTCTACTGCGAAGCGTAATCACTAAACAGACATGTTTCATATGGACTATTTTCTAAAGCAGCTAAGGTACTAGTGTTCTTTAACAAAAAATACTCCATATGTAATTTCTATTAGTACAAGAAATTATTTTGAAAAGAACATGCGCAAGCACTGACTCACTTCCATGCCTTAAACTGCCTACTATTAATGCTGGAAACATGAATTGTACATTGTCAATTTAGTAATAACTACAGAGTCAATTTTGTATGTATATTCGTGTAAAATATTCCTTGCAATATTAAATACAAATTTGCAAAAAAGAGAACTACATGTTTTATTCCTTTGGTTTCCTTCTACAGAATATAAAAAACCATCGGTGTAGTAATAATATTATCGTGAAGGTAACAAAGATACATAAAAAGGAGTTTGTTTCTTTATATACGGTATAAGAAATGACAGGGCGAACCAAGACAAGAGATTTTGCCCCGCTACTGTTGGTAGTGCTGCGAATCCAACAGTTCGGGGGAATGAACTGTAAGTAAGCGGTGACTCGACCAAATAGTAACCGAAACACTAAGTAAGAATTTTGATATCAAATGATACATCTAAAGATCTAGCTTTTATTGCTGATTCCAAATATTTAAAATTCGTTATGTCTAATATTGTTCATCAAAAGCTATGAGCCTGAGAAAATTTGCTTGACTTGTAGAAAAGGGGAAAAATACAGGCAAAAAATAAAAAGATCTTAAAATAAATCCAACCTTTAAATTCAGCATATGTGAGACCCATAATTCCGAGGTGTAAAGTTCCTATTTAAAAAAAAATATAGGATTTTGTATTTTTGTTTTTGCCAGAAGAAATATTACGAATGCGTGTTTATTTATTTTCTATTATTTTTTGTTCCCAGGGGGTGATCGTTTCGAACCAATCGTCCTAGAGAATCGGGATGAGGCTCATTCAAACGGACATTAAACCTTTTATGCCCTTTTCAAGTAACCAAAATCACTGAAGGGCCAACAGTTCCCTCCTAAGCCCGTGTTCTCATCAGAGACCTTCGATCAAAATTTGAAGATAGCCATTTTGTTGAGCATGTTTGAAAGCTCCAATAACTATCAAACAGTTCGTGGTAACGAACTGTAGTAAGGAGCGACCCGGCTCAATAGTAACCAAAACTCTAAAACATGGAATTTTGATACCAATAGCTACATCAAAAGAATCACATTTTAATGCTGATTTTAGATATATTAGTTTTATCAAGTTTAGTCTTGCCCATCAAAAGTTACGAGACTGAGAAAATTTGCCTTATTTTAGAAAATATGGGGAAACACCCCCTAAAAGTCATAGAATCTTAACGAAAATCACACCATCATATTCAGCGTACCAGAGAACTCTGTTGTAGAGGTTTCAAGCTCCTATCTACAAAAATGTGGAATTTTGTATTTTTTTTTTTTTTACCAGAAGGCAGATCACGGATGCGTGTTTATTTGTTTGTTTGTTTGTTTTGTTTTTTATTCCCAGGGGTGATCGTATTGACCAAGTCGTCCTAGAATGTTGCAAAAGGGCTCATTCTAATGGAAATGAAAAGTTCTAGTGCCCTTTTTAAGTGACCAAAAAATTTGGAGGGCACCTAGGCCCCCTCCCACGCTAATAATTTTTCCAAAGTCAACGGATCAAAATTCTGAGACAGCCATTTTATTCAGCGTAGTCGAAAAACCTTATAATTATGTCTTTGGGGACGACTTACTCCCCCACAGTCCTCGTGGGAGGGGCTACAATTTACAAACTTTAACCAGTGCTCACATATAGGAATGGTTACTGGGAAGACGTTTTCAGGGGGATTTGTTGGTTGGGGGAGGGGTTGAAAACAGGGGAATATGTTGGGGGAATTTTCCATCGAGGAATATGTCATGGGGGAAGAAAATTTCCATGAAGGGAGCGCAGGATTTTCTAGCATTATTTAAAAAGAAAACAATGAAAAAATAAATATGAAAAAGTTTTTTCAACTGGAAGTAAGGAGCAGCATTAAAACTTAAAACGAACAGAAATTATTATGCATATGAGGGGCTCACCTCCTCCTAATACCTCTCCCTTTACGCTAAAGTATTTTTAGTAATTTCAACTATTTATTCTACGGATTTTGTGATTCGGGGGTCATTCTTAATGAATTGGGACAAAATTTAAGCTTTAGTGTAAAGAGCGAGGTACTTACGAGGGGGTGAGCCCCCTGATATATGATAT